>NC_135375.1:115855032-116455032 GCF_049243985.1 Paroedura picta
TGTGTTGAGCAGGGGGTTGGACTAGATGGTCTGTATGGCCCTTCCAACTCTATGATTCTATGATTCTATGATTAGGACTTCTAGTTCTTCCTGCTTGTTTCCCATACTCTGTGCATTAGTGTAGAGACATCACAGTCCTTCATATGAATATCACAGGCTTTTAATTGTTGAGCTTTCCAGTTAAGAGTTCCCTGCATATGTGTCCCCTTTAAATTTGCAGTGTTCCCATCTACAGTTATTGTCATTGAACTAGGCTTTGAATGTATGTCTTATTCCCCCATTGAAGTTTCACTTCTCGAATGAGCTGAATTACAGTAAAAAGTTCCACCTCACCAAGCTTCAAAACATGGCCGGAAAGGGGTGGGAGGATTAAACAGCTTTTGATGCTGCACTCTGAGGCAGGCAAAATCATCAACAGCTCAGCACTGTGGGAAACAAAACAAACCGGCTAATCTTTTTTCTCTTCAGTCTCTGCAGAGGAAACTAGCTGGTTACGGCTGCTTCCTCAGAGCAAAGAAGTTCCCTACAGCTGTGAGCAGAAGGCCCTCACCATGGCAGCTGATTGCCTAGCAGACATTTTCCTCACACTTTCCTTAACTCAGTCTCCCCTGGCACAATTGCACTCTAATGAACCATTGCCACAATCTTATGGATTTTTAAACTCTTATTTTAATCTCTAAACTTTTTATTGCAGAGATCATGACAATAAATTGTTAGAACATCATAACGTTGTAGCTCTCTTGAGGGCTGTCAAGTAACAGCTGAATTTCCTTAGAAGAAAGCATTATCACCACTTTCCCTTCACTGTCATCAGATATGCAGACCAGCATAATTACGCAACTAAATCAATTAAGTAATAGACTTCAAAAGCTAGCAAACTCAAATCAAACCCCTGAAAGGCCAAAAGTTCACCAGCCAACTATACACAACGTGACTAAAAGTGATATGGCGAGTGCTAGCCTGGGAAACTCAGCAGATAGCTCTAAAACTGCCCTGGCTCCCTCAAACAATGGTTGCATAGTGTTTGATCAAGAGGTTATAGAACTCTCATCCATGGATGAGCAATTTGAGACCCCAGGGGCACATTTGACTAACCCTTCAAGGAAACTCGGTTGACTAGAACCAGTGGACGCTACACAAAGTTTAGATATTTTATCATGGAACGTTGCAGTATGGTTCAGTAAAAGTAGGGACCCTGATGTTGTCTCCTTCTTACAGAATTATGATATCATTTTACTTCAAGAAACATGGGCCATTACAGAAATTACCAAAGTTACCAAAGTTTTAACTTAAAGGCATTACCTCCCAACAAGAAAGGCAGAAATTGAATGGGACTTTGCCTCCTGGTGAAGTCAAATATTAGAGTCAGAGTTATGCTAATTGACTCATGTCCTCCTCTAGCTAACGCAGTCTTAATTTTAGCAAAGCCAAAGCTAGTTTTAGTTAATATTTACATTCCACCTCCTTTAGAGATGAAATCTGGATTGTTAAATTGGGGAAATATTACTTCCCTAAAATCAGAACATCTCAAGACTAAAATAATTCTAATGGGTGATTTCAATGCCAGAATAAGGATAAATAGTAATATTTTAAATCCCCACTCTACATGCACCCAAGAAAAGATCTTTATTGATGCTAAATCTAACACTGCTTTTAAATATTTTTCCAAATTGTGTAATGAGTTAGAGCTAAAAATACTTAATGGCTCAAGAAGCTACCCAAAAGCTAACAAATGTACATGTATATCTGCTAGGGGAAGCAGTGTTATTGATTATTGTTGTGTGTCTCCAGAGTTAGTCAATCTTGACTTTGCCATCAAATGTCGCACTGAAAGTGATCATATGCCAATTTCAAATTGAAATTATAGAGCCTCTCCTTGTTAATGACCCTTCACCTGACACTGCCCCATTATTTAGGAAGATTAACTGGACAACATCAACTGCTCCTCTCGTGGAAGGACTCCTACAGTCCCCAAAATTAATTGCCCTTAGGTTTCATTTTTCTGCCTTATTCAATCTGCCTTATATATGAATTAATGGAATCCCTTGATTCCTTAGCTAAACTTGTGAAGGTTATAACCAAAATAACCACCTGGTAAATCAATCTTTTACAAAAAGAATTGGGAAGACTTAAAGCTTTAAAATCGCCTAACAACTGGATTTTCTAGAAGGTAGTCACCAATGCTCTAAATAATACAAACAACAGTCACATACTTCATATTGTGGCACACTCCTGGGTGGTCCATTTCTCTAAGCTGCATCAGGTCCAACTTCGGTGGAATCAACTAGTCCCCTTTGCCTCATTGGATAAAGGTTCATCCAGGTGATATCAGTAATCTGATTAAGTCCCTGTCAACCCATAAATCGCCAGGCCCAGATGGAATCCCTCCAGAAATGTTTATTCATTTTTCCGAGTGTTGGGCACATCCATTGGCAAACCTATTCACTCTACTGGTCAAATCCCCGAAGCTTGGCTAAGCTCTATTATCTTGCCGATTTTTAAAAAGGGTAACATCAATCTGCCAAGTAACTACCGCCCTAGTAGTCTACTATCTGTTATAAGCAAGCTGTATGCAAAATACCTAGCCAACATTCTTTCTAATTGGATCCATGACAATAACATACTAGGACCAGAACAAATAGGATTTAGGAAAGGCAATGCCACACTTGACCACTGTGCTGTCTTATCTACTCTAATTTAGAAATACTTAAGTCCTAAGAGAGGGAAATTGTTTACAGCATTTATTGACCTTAAGTCAGCCTTTGATTCGATCCCAAGAGAAAAACTGTGGCAGAAATTGGCGGATGTAAACACCAAGGACCACCTATTGCTTTTATTAAAACAACTACATTGTAATAATTTCTGCCAAGTAAAGTACTCAAAAGAGGGGAATCTAACTGATAAAATGCCCATTAATATGTAAGTGATGCATTCTTGCTCCTCATTTATTTAATCTTTTTTCTTAGCGATCTCCCTGCTCTTTTTGGGAGAACCAATGTTCACCCCACTTCGGTAGGTAATAGACCTACACCTCTGTTACTGTACGCGGATGATACAATCATCCTTTCAAGAACCCGAATAGGCCTAACAAGATATCTTAGAACTTTTATAGATTACTGCACCGAAAACCATCTCACGATTAATTATAAGAAAACTAAGATCTTAGTCTTTGCCAAAGCAAGACATAAATACAAGTGGAAGGTGAGAGGCAATTGAATCGAACAAGTATATCACTTCAAATATCTTGGTATGAATTTTAGCTATAACAACAAGTGCACCTACCATATAGAGAAGGTTGTCAAATCCTCTAAGGGGCTACTGGCTTTACTGGCAAAATATTTCCACCAGAAGGGTAGTAGGAATTTCTCGGCCGCTATGAAAACCTATGCAGCTAAAATAATCCCCCAACTGTTTTTTGGAAGCCCAATTTGGATTGGTGCATTCAGCAACAAAGTTGAAAAATGTCAATCTACCTTTTTAGGCAATTGTTGGATGTACCAAAATGTGTCACAAACCATACACTTTTAGCGGAGTTTGGTCAACAGACCCTAGAAACCAGAGCCCGGCTTTGTACATTCAAATACTGGTTAAAAATCCACTTCCATTCTTTTCCACTATCTCTTCTAACACTTTAGGGGATCCCTATTTTATTAAGGGCTTTAACGAAGTAATTTTTCATAAACTTCGTTGCTTAGGATTAGATTTATCTACTCTAGTTAATTATGATGAAAATACAGTCCTGAAGCTGATCACTAAAAGACTAGAAGACCAGGATATTCAGATAATAGGCACATCAACCCACAGAATCTGTTCACCAGGCCACTGGGACATCCCCTCATCTTATAAATCAATGCCCCTATATCTTCAAGTGTTAGATGACTATTCCCTTAAAAGGGACTTTCTCCTTGCGCGCCTAAACATCTTCCCTTCAAACCTATCAAGAGGACACTTCCTTCAAATCCCTCGAAATGAGAGAAGCTGTCTGCACGGGTGCAATGTACCAGATTCCCTTAGCCACCTATTATTCAACTGCCCCAAATATCAGATGTTCCATCATTATCTGGGGGTTTTTATGGGAAAACTGATGTATCTGTGCATGAATGAGAAACATCTAGTGAAGATGTTGCTGAGTGTAAAGGAGTCTTCTCAGATAGTGGACCTTGAAAAAATCCTATCAACTATCTCGAGAACTAATCTCTCTCTGCTGCAGATCAGCTATACCAGTGGTCCCCAACCTTTTTATCACCCGGGACCAGTCAATACTTGACAATTTTACTGAGGCCCGAGGGGTGGGTAGTCTTTTGTCGAGGGACATCGCCACCGCCTGAGCCCCTGCTCCACTTGCTTTCCCACTGGTGCCCCTGACTTCCCGACACCCGCTGGGGGATGCTGCCACCAAGGGGGAGCCCCAGCCATGGCAGCCACCGGAGAGCACCAAAGATGAGCCGGAGGCAGAGTGGCAAGGCAGCCCCCAAGGCAGCAGCTGCTGGGGAGGAGGATGAGGAGGAGCTGCGGCCCGGTACTGACTGATCTACGGACCGGTCCCGGTCCCCGGACCAGGGGTTGGAGACCACTGGGCTATACGACATAAGGCCTTATTACTGTTGTCCATATGTCTATGCCCGGAATTTGTTTCTGTTTTAAATTTTGTTTTATGCATATCAAATCTTATGCCAATAAAGGTATCTGAATCTGAATCTGAACAGCTGAATTTGGTGACCCCCCCCCATAAGGTTTTCAAGGCAAGGGACAGAGGTGGTTTGCCATTGTCTGCCACTACATAAGAACATTAAAGAAGCCATTTTGGACCAGACCAATGGCCATCCTGTGGTCAGAACTCCAGAAGCCCTCCTACACGGAAGACTTGATTAAAGGTTCCCTGAAGCACACCTTCTCTCCATTGTTCTCCCCCCCCCCCATTGTTGTGTCCACTGCTCTTGGATCTATTCTGCAATGGAGAATCTCCTCTGCTGTTTGCTCAGCTGTTGCTGCTCATTGGACGTGCATATGCCACTCTTCACAGGATGAGAGTGGAAGCAGCTACTTTCAAGGAGAAGATGAAGAGAAGAAGGAGAATGTTTAATCACAGACTTTCCCTAATGGAGCTACATCAGATTCTCGGCTCCTCCAGGAGGGCATGCATGGCGAAAAGGAAAACATGCTATGCATTATCCGAGGTCCGGTTCCCCAAGTAGATGCGGGTGGACAAGAGGACCACTGACTCGTGGGACAATTTTGTGCTTGTCTGCTGGGGTGATGACCAATGGATCTAAAACTTCAGGATGTCCCGGGGAAATTTCATTGAGATTGTGGATGTCCTTTGAGTGAGGATGGTGCCAGCAGACTTGTATGAGGTGACCCACTGCAGTAGAGAAGCATGTTGCTGCTGCACTATGGTACCTTGCCAGCCCAAATTACTACAGGCTAGTATTGCAGCAGTTCGGCATAGGAGTCTCCACTGTGGGAGAGATGGTTCTGGAGTTCTGCTTCACAATGGAGGCAGAACTCTACAGCAAGGTGGTTTGCCTGGGTGACAGACTTGGTCAGGTTAGTTTGTCTTGTGCTTTTTGATTTTTTAAAAAAAATATTTGTTGCAGCAACAAACAGCTGTTGATATTTTCCAAAACCCAGTAGGAGATGGGACATTGGGCAAGGAACATAGATCAAAACTGTCATTTAGTCTAACCCGCATTGCTTTGCAGCAGTGGATGGGAGCCACATTCCAATAATAGCCCTTGAAGGTAGCATAAAAGGTGTATGGGAATAGGAAGGATTTCTGTTCCGTGCTTCTACAGGGCACTGTTGACCACTCTGATCATTTCATTGATGCGGATGCTGTTGTCTTCCAGGAGCCCCACCTGCACTGCACCATGGATGTGGGGGCATATCTTCAAGGGAACCCCACAGTGACCATTGGTGGAGTACAGACACCTGCACTGATCTTGGGGAATGGGGCTTTTCCACTAAGGCGCTGGTTTGATGACACCTTACAAACATCCGAGGACAGATATGCAGAGCTACTACAATCTCTGCCACTCGTGTGCCAGGAATGTGGTGGAATGTGCCTTTGGTTCCCCAAGCAGATGTGGACATCTAGAGATCCTTGGGCTTCAAGCTACTGGTCCACGTGCTGGAGATCCTTGGACTGAGAAAGGGTGCATTTTGGCAGCGAGCACAGGTAGAGGCACTCCTGGACTTAGTCCGTGCCTCCAAGGCCCTCCCCAAGCTGATGTCCAGCATCCACGTAATGACGCAAGAATCTTACGTGCTTCTGGCTAAAAAAATGGAGGGCAATGGATACCACCGCACCTGGGAGCAGGTGCAGACGAAATTCAAATGCCTGAAACTGGACTTAGCCTAGGGGGGGGGAGAGTGTGAGAACCGCCTTCCACACTCAGATGATGGCTATTTGGGGAGCCTCAGGAAGGCCTGCGCTGGACCAGTGGAGACACATGCGTAAGTGCCAACAGCTTCTGCTCCTTTCTTTTCCTAATTGTTTTGCCAAAAGCCAAATAAATCATGATTGCATTAAGCATCAGGCCTTCTCACGCATGGGAATCACAGTAATATTCCCACCCTTTAATTGCCTGCTTGGATACTCTGGCAACTTTGGCAGGGTCCACCAATTTTTTATCAAGCCGTGAAAACACCTAAAGGTGATTTCTTTTATTGAAAACAAAAAGGATTTTCCAGCTCCCACCCTGGATCAGGTGTTCCTGGGTACCAATGGCCTCTTAACTAGATTCAGTGGCTATTGTCCATCAGCACTGATTAATGAAAGTATGTAAAGTAAGCCAGCCTGAATGTTTTCTCCCTTCTTTGTCCCTCCCCCCCAGCCACATGAGCTCCAGCAGCCATGGCCGTGCCAGCCACCCAAGCCCCAGTTCCATGGAGGGACCCTCCACTTCAAGTGCTGCCAGAGGTGTGTGGTGAGCGTCTCACAATGCCTTAAAAACTGAATCCTGCAGTTGCAACCAACACATTGTAAAGGTATATGCTGACCTGCCTCTTTAACATTTTTCCAACAGGAGAAACTAGAGAGGCAATGCCTGAGCACTTTGGAAAAAACAGAGGAGCTCTCCTTGAAGAAGAAAAATGATGAGCTCATGGCCTGGAAGAAAAAATTGGGGTGAGATGGGGTGGGGTGGTAAAACGGCACGAGCAACTAATAAGAGAACGGAGGGGTGGACTGAAAGAGATATCTGGGGAAAGGGAAAAGGGAGGGGATGCCGGGGAGGGGGGGGGGAGGATGCATAGGCAATAATTTTTTGTTTGTTGCTGTTATATGTTTTCCGGTGGGAAGGGTTGGGGTTTGGGGGGAATGTTGAATGTTTGATTGTTATATCTTTAAAAGTAAAAAACAGTTATTAATTTAACTTTGTGTCCTGAGCAGCTTTACTTCCTCCCCTAATTGTTTTGAGTTCCCCCCCCCACCCCAATGAAGAACACAGATGCCGATGCCTTCACGCCTGTCACCCGAATCACAAAAATGAATGGTTAGTCCCCAATGTTAAAACACACCCCATAAGGCAAGGTAACACAAGAAGAATAAACACAGATCCAGTATTTAGTGGTTTTATTATGAACAATAGGGTCTTGAAGTTGGGAGAACTTCTAAGATGGTGTGCAGGGCTGCTTGGGCTTCAAAACCCTTCTCCCACTTTGTCTCTTCCCCGAAAGCCTTGCCTGGCTACTTTCTGGTGTGCTAGGAGTGTGTGGAGAAGAGGTTGTGGGAGTCATTTCTAAGGGTGGCTGTGAGCGGGGGGCTCTACCCATTACTTCACTTGCCTCTATTACCGTGACAAGCCTCTCCACAAGATCTCCTGTTCTGTTTATTGAATCAATAGTGTTTTTTAGAATGGCGTTTCCAGCTTCCATGTTATTTGTGAAAGCCTGGATCTCCCTATTAGAGATCGCCTCAAGCCTGTCCATGTGCTCTCGTTCCATGCAAAGCATGGAGTTGGCTATAGTCCTGCACTGCTGCATGTCCTCCTCCCCCTGCTCTAGGAGCCTTTGTCCAAGGTTAGTCAGGAGTCCAACCCTCCTCTGCCTTCTCCTTTGCCACATTAGCTGCTCCTCCCCAGACTGAGCCCCTCTCGGCAACTCTGGTGAGCCTGGCCCCAGCAGCTGCTGCTGCTGCTGCTGTGCTTCCCTTTCCTCCTCCTCCTCCTCCACAGAAGCCTCTCCTGTAATGTAAAAAACAGAACATTACAAACATCCATAGCGGTGAGTGGGGGTAGTTCATGACTGCGGATTTATCCTCACGCAAATGCATCTGCAAAGGGAAGGTAGAACAGGCATTGTCTGTAGGGTGGGCTGGGAAACCACACCACTATGCTGCCAAGAAGCTTTGTTTTCTCACCAGCATTCTCCTCCCCATGGAACAGCAGCACGCAATTGTTGAGTTCCTGGCACACATTCTATGAGGAGAAAAGCATTACATGTTATTCATCAGGTGGGAAGACATGTTGGTCTAATGTGGCCTGATGAAACCAGATGGGTACCTTTAGTACCCATCAAGATTTATGCTAGGTGATACTTTTTGGGTTTCATGGGGAAGAGTGAGTGCACTCGAAAGATCATGCCCGAAATAAATAAAATCATTTGTTTTAATAGTGTCACTGGACTCTGATCATGTTCTGTTATTCTTCAGAGCAAATGTTGCAGTCTGGGTTTCTCAAACCACTCCTTCGTAGAAACAAACAACACACCAAACATTCACAAAAGTTACGGCGATTCAAAAGTCAACACAAGCATCACAGACACTCCCCATTCCCACCAAGAGATACATACCTCCAATGTCTGTGGAAGAGGAGTCTCCATCCCCCACTTCCACCTCCTCCTGTGTATCCTGGGTTGGTTCTCGGCTAGGACCCTGGCTTGACTCCTCTGAAAATGGTGTGTCTGAAAGAGAAAAAAAGAACCCCCCCCCCCCCTCTAGCATCCCCAGAAAAAAACAAAGAAACAACTGTAATGGACAGCCATTGAAAATTAACATTAGAACAGAAATGTCCACCCAAGGCAGAGGGACAAAAACATTTCCCTCCTTGCCCTCTCCACATGGAGCAATGAATAAACAATGAAGCGTCCCGCATGTCAGGCCAGTGGTTGGTCGGAAGGATACTAGGAGCTTGTAGTGTTACTTCCCCCGGTTTGGAGGCAAGAATTCAGAGGCAAGGCAGAGGCGTCTTTCTGGCAGGTAACTCCCCCCTCCCCCCGCCATGGAGGTCGCGGTGGAAACTGCTGCTGCAGCCTCAAGGATAGGCGGGAGAGGTGGGCTTGGGCTGCCCGTCGGTCGCGCTTACCTTGCAGGAGAAGAAGATGGCCGAGGCCACTTTCTCCATGGCCAGGTTCCTGATGCTGGGGGTCAGGGATCCCCGGCACGCGGGGCGCAGGCTCAGCTTCTGCCGGCATTGGTTGCACGCCAGGTGGTCCGCCTGGCACTGCAGGATGGGCGGCAGCACATAGTTGAAGCACAAGGGACACTCGAAGAGCAAGGTGAGCTCGTGGTGCTGGGGCGACACCGGCCCCCCGTTGCCTTCCCCACCCCCAGAGCTCGAGAGGACTGCAGCCGCAGCAGGCACCGCAGAGGAGCCGGCCCCGGAAGCTGAGATAGTGGCAGCGGTGGCGGCAGAGGGGGCAGCGGCCGGTGACAGCATGTGCTGCTGCTGCTTGCTGCAAAGTTTCTAGCGCTGGGTCCGGCGGAGCACGGGCGGCTCGTCACGGTCGGAGCGAACCATCAGACGGCGGGCACGGAGCGGATTGCTCCCCGACGCCCCCAAACAAGCCCGCTCTCCCGCACCGGATGGGCCTCGCCGGCGTCCCACAGGAGAAGTCACGGCATTCCAGCAGGCTGCCTAGCGCTGCCAGCTGCTTCCCCCGGGCCCTCCGCGTGCGGTCCGGCCCCTCGACGGCTTGGGGACATCAATGTGACACAAGGCGAGGGCGAGCGGAGGGCAGTGGGCCCGAGTCACTCGCTCATTCACTCACTCCCAGCCCACCCCGGGCTTTCATCTAAGGTGGGATGCCCGGGCATGGTGGCGCCAATGGGGAGTCTCTTTCAAAAAAATAAATAAATAAAACAGGACTTTTAAAAACACCCCGAGACATGGGACAGATGGTTCATTTTCGGGACAGTCTCGCAAAAAGCGTTATATCTGGTCACCTTATCTCTGGGACTAGTGGAAGCCATGGTTGAGTCAATCCCATTGAAGTCCCTTCTCCCAGGTTGCCTTCCTGGTTCTGGATGCTGGGCTCCGGAGTCCGCCTCCTCTTTATGAGCTTCGTGCTCCTTCCAAGCCTTGCTGGCCGTCCCGCACCCCTCTTTTCTCCTTAAATCTCCCTCTGCCGCTCAAAATATGGGCAACTCACAGGTTCCACACCAGACTGACAATTGTGCTCAACATATCGGAAATATTCCACGTGCGTTGCCTTTGTGTTAGAGCGGCACTCCAGTCCTGTTCGGTCGTGGCCAAGAGCCTGCATCTGCATGGCCACCTCCTCAAAGATCTCCCAGTTTTGATGCAAGGAGTTTAAAGGTTCTGGGACCCGTGCCTCTGCGAAGATCGAAAGGAGGTTGCAAACCTCCACATCCCTCCATCACCGTCTCCATCCAGTGCTCTGGAAGCTGGACACTTGCAATGAGGATGCTACCTGTGCTGAAGAGGCCATCTCAAGCGGGCTAGGAAGGGAGAAGATGGCTGGCCAGGGTCTTGGCCAGTTTAAGCTTTGGATCTGCATTTTATGCTTTCCCGCCGCTCCAGGCTCTCCGGCATGATAGCCGGCAGTTCTCTTTGTCCGTGTAGCATGCGTCAGCCACCATTACGATAGATGGCGTACACACGCATAATCGCGGCTCCCAAACATAAAGTTGAAATAGGGAAATAAAAGCATTCCACATTAAGGAACACAATCTAACCCTAACAAGCGTGGCATCCTGCATTGTCAATGGGGAACAAGAATGTACTAAATGCATGTACTGCAACTTCTCTTTTCTCAGCAATGATGCTTGACTGGCGAACATCCACATAATCATTGCTCCTCACATTTATGTTGAAATGAAAATAAACAATGCCCCTTTGGTGTAGTTTGGTGTGTTTGGTGTAGTGGTTAGGAGTGTGGACTTCTAATCTGGCATGCCAGGTTCGATTCTGCGCTCCCCCACATGCAACCAGCTGGGTGACCTTGGGCTCCCCACGGCACTGATAATGCTGTTCTGACCGAGCAGTGATATCAGGGCTCTCTCAGCCTCACCCACCCCACAGGGTGTCTGTTGTGGGAAGAGGAATGGGAAGGCGACTGTAAGCCGCTTTGAGCCTCCTTCGGGTAGGGAAAAGCGGCATATAAGAACCAACTCTTCTTCTTCTTAAGAAGACACGATTTTACATTCGCCCATTACATGTTGCCGCCGCATACTATAAAGACGACAGAAAGGTGAAGCTGTCATGTTGGGTGAGTTTGATTTTGGGGAGAGTAATCGTTGCTACAATCCATTTGCCATTTTTAAAAAACAGTCCCATCCCCAGAAGTAATGGAGGCAGGAGCGAAGGCGGGACATCTCCTTGCGTGACAACTATTGCACTCGCCTCCTAACTTTCCCTTGGCTGGCTGCTTGCAGCAGCTGGCGGAATTTTCCCAGGAGAATCCACTGATCTTGCTACAAATCGGGAGATTTAGCAAGATCAGCGCTGGCACGAGGCAGGAGGCTGACGGCGTCGTTTAAAACGCCAAAAATAAAGCATCCATGTAAGGTAACAATCTTGCTGAGTTTTCCTTGTGTGGAATGACTGAGAGTGTTCCCTTGCGGCCAAGAGCCACTCCTAAGGACATAAGAGGAGTCATGTTGGATCAGGCCAGCAGCCCATCCAGTCCAACACTCTGTGTCACACAGTAGCCAAAACCCTGGTGCCACCAGAAGATCCAAACAAGGGGAATGAACTCAATCCTATGTAGGGTAGAACACCACTTTAAAATTAAGTCCTTGAGTTCATTCCCCTTGTCTTGACTTTTTTGGTTTCTTGACTTGTGCCATCAGAAGATCCACCAGCAGGGCCAGAACCCCACAAACCCTCTCACTGTTGCCCCCAAGCACCACAAATACAGAGCATCATTGCCCCAGACAGAGTGCCTCAGCTATACCTTATGGCTAATAGCCACTGAGAGACCTACTTTTCACAAGAGAGCATGAGAAAATCCATGCTGCATCAGGCCATCAGGAGGTCCACCAGTGTGTCCAGAATTCCAGAAGCCCTCCCACTCTTGCCCCCCCCCCAAACACCAAGGCTACAGAACATCACTATCACCAACAGAGTGTTCCATCTCTATCCCGAAGCTGATAGCCACAGAGGGACTTCTGCTCCATATTTGTTTGTTTATTTGCTTGGTTTTATATTTTTAGGCTGCCCGGGGGGACATGAATTACAAAAGGTGACTAGGAAGGGGGGGCATGCAGAAGACCTGTGAGTGACCTGTGGCATGGGAGTCACTTGTAAAACCAAATCAAAACAGAAATACAACATATGGCAAATACTATAGGGTTTTGACAGTAGCTCTATTTTGAATTAGTTGTAATTTCAAAGGTAGGCCCGCATAAAACTGTCAGGATCAGTGCCTGCTCTCTGCCATGTTTCTTCAACAGATGTGGGTGACCCCATCTTGCCTGTGTCATATTGTGTCTCTTCCCTGTAACCCATGTATATTCACTGTTCCCATGTAATCATGCTTTGTGGTTGTTCACTTTGATTTGTATACTTTGATCCTTGCCTGCTTGCTCTGCATTTTGTCTCCCTGCTGTGAAACATTGTAACAGGGACCCTGCGAAAGGCTTTATCTGTCCGCTGGCGCCGGCTGGCCCAAGGACGCGCGAATTTCAACACGTTTGGCAGGAAGCCTAGGATGGCATCTGGGAGAGGGGGCACCCCTCCCCTGGGAACACTCACGTTTTGGGCGGGAGAATTGTCTTGATAAACGCTTGTAGTTCTGCTGTTTGGCAGATTTGACTTCCTGAGTTATAGTGACTAGATCTTACTTCCATTAAAGCTTTCTTTTCACAGAAGCCTTGTTGTGAGTTTTGTCAGCACTTGACATTAAGTCAAATCTCACAACGCCTTTCTCCCTGCACAATGGCTGGGCAGGACGAGGGCACCCTTTTTAGCAACTTAGAGGACGAGGGAAACCTGTACGCCAGCAACCTCGAAGATGACCTGGTGGCGATGGGGTCCCTCGGCCTTGGAGGCGCATCGGCTCAGAGGAGTGCAACATTTACCCCTTCGAGCACCCGATCTAAGACCACCGCCCCGACGCTGATGCAATCCGGGATGGCGAAAGCACTGGGAAGTCTCAGTCCGGCGCACCAACTTTTCCTGGAGAAGCACGTCACCGAACGGCGGCGGCTGTCCAAGTACGACAAACCCACCGGGCAGGAGTACTGGCCCGAGGTGCTACCCAAGGGAGTTCCAGACCGTGGGATGGCAACGGCACTCGAAATGCTAGACCTTCGGGACCAGATGAGCCGGGTGGGAGATTGGCTACATTTGGTGGCCGGTGAATTGGGGCCGGAGTCCCAACGAGTGGCGTGTCGGCTACTCCGGGACTTGCAGGCAGCCACTGGCCGACCTGGAGTGAAGCTGTTCATCGCACTCCCGGCACCCCCAACTCACGGAACGCAGGCAGAAGGCGCAGGATCCACCGGGTCAGGGACTGGAGCCGGTACCAGAAGGGCTGGAGGTGTGGTGATCGGCCTCGGAGGGCGAAGAGGAGCAGGATGCCAACCCGAGGGACGGTGCGGAAGGGGTTCGAGCGGAGCCTCAACCAGACGGTGGCCAAGGAGCCGGAGATGGCGACAGTGGCCAGGGAGCTGGCGACGGAGGCCAAGGAGCCGGAGACGGCGGCCAAGGAGCCGGAGACGGCGGCCAAGGAGCCGGAGACGGGGACGGCGGGCAAGGCCAGGGGGACGTCGCCGGTCGGGTGCAGAGACGCCGGGGTGCTCGTCCCTGACCTTGCACCCCTGAGCTAGACTGGATGAACACCCCGTCGGGCAGACTGCCGCCACAGCTGAGGGGAGCAGAGATCAGGCGACTCTACCGCTTCAAAACTCGCTTCACCGGCGATCCGGGGACCTTCCCGGGCTTCTTCGTCCACCTCCAAGCGTACATGATGAAGTGGGATTCACGTTCCAAGATGACGCAGAGCGCATCCGTTTCGTGGGTGATTGCATGGACGGAGAAGCAGCCAAGTGGTTCATCGACTTGTACCGTTACAATCCCACGGCGGTACGATGCTGGCCCAAACTACTAGCGCCCTACCTGGCCCCCGGAACACCCAGCCATAGTGATCCATGCAACGGTCACCTCTAGACTGGACTTTTGTAACTCTCTCTACGCAGGCCTGCCCTTAGCCTTGACCCGGAAACTACAGCTGGTTCAAAATGCAGCGGCCTGGATCCTCACAGCAACACCATGGAGGTCTCACATCCGGCCTATTCTCCACCAGCTGCTATGGTTGCCAGTTGAATTCCGGATCAGACTAAACGTTCTGGTAATTACCTTCAAGGCCATACGTGAGGGATTGCCCCCCCCATCTATGCCCCCAAAAGAGCTCTGCGCTCCACTGCCACCAACCAGCTAAGGATCCCAGGCCCTAAAGAAGTCCGCCTGGTCTCAGCTAGGGCCAGAGCATTCTCTGTTCTGGCCCCCACCTGGTGGAACGAGCTCCCGGAGGAGATCAGGGCCCTGACGGAGCTTAAACAGTTCCGCAGGGCCTACAAAAAGGAGCTCTTCCGCCGGGCATTTGGTTGAGACCAGATACAATCAACAGCGACTGAAAGGCCCCTGCTCCCCCCCTGCCCCCCCCCCCCCCAGAATTCCACCAACATGCTCTGGACCTGTTTGTATTGTTGCATTGTTGTATTGTCTATATTATTTATACTGTTACATTGTTATATGGTTACAACCATTAGTTATTATTGTAAAGTTATTCACATGTTTATAGATTGTTTTATGTATTGTTGTTTGTTCTAATGCAAACCGCCCTGAGCCCCCAGGGCGGTATATCAATAAATCAATAAATCAATAAATCAATAAATCAATAAATCAATAAATCAATAAATCAATAAATCAATAAATCAATACCTCTAAGGTAAAGGGTGTTCCTGTCGTAATCATAGCCAGGAGACACCGCACAGAGTGATGTGGGGTCTGCAATAAGTGTGACATGATTGATCATCTGCAATGAGTGTGACATGATTGCCTTCCTCCCTGAAGACAAGATGGACTACATTTGCCCCAAGTGTTAGCTGTGGTAAGACTTTTGAAGGAAAGGATTAGGGCCTTAGAAGAGAGGATTATTACTCTGACAGAAATTAAGAAAAGGGAGGAGATCATAGACAGGAGCCGTGCAACTCTGAATAAAGAGGATACAACCAGTCATGAAGAGGATATGGGAACTGACCTCATTATGGAGCCTCTGCAAACAGGAAAAAGACTCAAAGGCGTAGAGCGAGACGGTTCTAGGGGCCTTTGGAGCTCCAGATTAGATTTCAGGCCCTTGCAGAGGAGGTGCAAGTGTCAACAAGGGAAGAGTTCCCAAAACAAAGTCTAAGACAAAGTGAAGAGGCCACTGGGATAGAAGGAAATGGAGTTGACAAGAAAAAACAAAAGGAGAGTACTGGTAATTGGAGACTCCCTGCTAAGAGGAATGGATCATCATGTGGCTGGCCCCGACCCCCTAACCGGAGAGGTGTGTTGCTTGCCAGGGGCGAAAATTAAAGGTATTTCAGAACAGTTGCCCAAACTCCTCAAATCTACGGATTGCTACCCATTTGTGATAGTCCACGTGGGAACGAATGACATGTCCGTGAATACCATCGCTCCTATTAAAACAGACTATCAAGATATCAACAGTATTCTCTTCAATCTTGCCTGTCAAGGGAAAACGAATGCGCCGGGAGCGGAAGATAATGGAGGTGAATCAGTGGCTGCGTAGTTGGTGTCAGCAGGAGGGATACGGTTTCTAGGACCATGCGATAGGCTTTCTTGAAGAAGGCCTACTAGCACCTGATGGACTGCACTTGTCGAAGTTGCAGAAACAGTTGCAGAAACAAAGCCATTTATTCAGGAAGGAGCAGTGCTGGGCAGAGAGTTTGCTAAGTAGACACACTGGCTAACCCCAGACTGCCACCTGCTGGATTTTCCCTTCCTGAGAGCTGCCCCCCTGGTACCAACTAGTGGCCTGGCTTCAGGAGGTCTTAAGGAGGCCATGCAGTCATCATTGTTGGCCAGAACTGGAGGCGGAGCGTGAACAGCAGGCGTCTTTGTGGGGGAGGGGGCAGACATGGGTTTTTTCGGTTTTGACCTGTAACATTTCATTGCTACCTGTAAGCCATCTTGGGCCAAGAGGAAAGGTGGAGCACAAATGTTTTAATACTAGAAATAAAGCTCATTTTATCATTGAATAAAATGGGCGCTAGGGGCCACCCCCCAGGGAAGCCCTCGCAGGGGGTGTGAGATGCAGGGGCAACAGGGTGGGACCTGAAGCGTTCTCCCGGCTGTGGGCTGGTGTCCTGGGGCCAGGAGAATGGGGGGGCTTCGTGCTGGGGGGCTTCTCCCGGTGGCAGGAACAGCCTCGCTGCGTCTGCTACACGGTGAGGCTACTCGTTGGGCCGGGAGAAGGCAGCGTCCCCCCCCCCCGCAGCAGAAGCTGCGAGGCGGCTCCCGGGGTGGAGAGAATGGCGGTGGCGGGCCCCCCACCCTCCCAGAAGAGCAAGGAAGCGTTCTCTCGGCCCCGGGACCCAGTTCGCCTGACCAACGAGAGGATGTGGATGCTGCACTTTGTGAGCAGCTTGAGAAAATATCCAAGCGGCAGGATCTTGTCATCATGGGTGACTTCAATTTCCCAGATGTGTGATGGGAAACAAACTCTGCGAAGCGTCCTCAGTCATGCAAGTTTCTGACCTGCCTGGCTGACAATTTCATTTATCAAATGGTAGATGAACCCACAAGAGGTTCAGCCATACTGGACTTAATACTGACCAACAGGTAAGAGTTGGTGGATGAGGTGAAGGAGGTGGGGACCCTAGGGGGAAGTGACCATGTCTTCATAGAATTCCTTTTGAGAAGGGGAGCCAAGGAAGCTTGTAGCCAGACGCGGATGTTGGATTTTCGTAGGGCAAACTTTAATAGACTCAGAGACATGATGAGTGTCATACCATGGATGAGAATGCTGGAAGGGAAGGGAGCATGTGAAGGGTGGGCGCTACTCAAACAGGAGCTATTGCATGCTCAATCAATGACTATCCCAGAAAGACGAAAACACTGCAGGAGCTCTAAGAAGCCTATTTGGATGAACAGAGAACTTCAAGAGGAACTAAGAAAGAAAAGGAAAATGTTCAGGAAATGGAGGGAAGGACAGAGCTCTAAAGAAGAGTACCTACAGGTTACTAGGCACTGTAGATCAATCATCAGAAAGGCCAAAGCTGAGAGTGAGCTAAGAGTGGAGAGGGAAGCTCACTGTAACAAGAAAATATTTTTCAGTTATGTGAGGAGCAAACGGAAAGGAAAGGAGGCAATAGGCCCACTGTTGGGTGCAGATGGACAAACTCTAACAGAAGATGCAGAGAAAGCAGAAAGGCTTAGCACCTATTTTGCATCTGTTTTTTTTCCCACAGGTCAAAGGGTTTAGGCACATCTAGAGATGGCAGTAGCCAAAGGATAGTGTCTGGGTGGCAGATTGACATGGACAGAGAGGTTGTCGAGAGGCATTTAGCTGCACTGGATGAGTTCAAATCCCCTGGGCCGAATGAAATGCACCCGAGAGTGCTCAAGAAGGACGTTGATAAAATTGAAAGGGTACAGAGGAGAGCGAGGAAGATGATCTGGGGCCAAGGGACCAAGCTCTATGAAAATAGGTTGAGGGACTTGGGAATGTTCAGCCTGGAGAAAAGGAGACTGAGAGGGGACATGATAGCCCTCTTTAAGTATTTGAAGGTTGTCACTTGGAGGAGGGCAGGATGCTGTTTCTGTTGGCTGCAGAGGAGAGGACACGCAGTAATGGGTTTAAACTTCAAGTACAACGATATAGGCTAGATATCAGGAAAAACTTTTTCACAGTGAGAGTAGTTCAGCAGTGGAAGAGGCTGCCTAAGGAGGTGGTGAGCTCCCCCTCACTGGCAGTCTTCAAGCAAAGGTTGGATACACACTTTTCTTGGATGCTTTACGATGCTTAGGGCTGATCCTGCGTAGAGCAGGGGGTTGGACTAGATGGCCTGTATAGCCCCTCCCAACTCTATGATTCTATGATTCTATGATTCTATGATTCTATGATTCTATGATTCTATGATTCTAATCATTGGCGTAGCCATGGAAACCAAAACCATCCCAAGCCTTGTCTATGTGGGAATAGAGATTTTTGCTCATTTCACACATTCATGCATGTGTGCCAATGGAAAGAACTCCACCCCCCCCCAAAAAAAAAAAATAAGCCCACAAACATACACAGAAAGGTAAGACCCGTATGTGGTCGTGCATGGTTGTCGAGGGTGTAGTCAGACAAGCACCGGTTTGTGACCCATAAACTACTCCAATTTGTGGGTTTGCGGAGACCCATGGGTTGCCCCATGCCCATCTCTACTAGATGGTATAATAGGTTGACTTAAACTGATAAATATTGGGCTAGACATTGTGTGGCTTTTGGGTCTGAGTGAAAAAGACATACTTAATTCAAATACTGTTCTCTACCCCATGTAACACTTGCTCCCCCCAGTTTTGGGACATTCTACCAAAATCTAAACCTCTATTTCTATTTGCTGGACTCCCACTTATCTAGAAGGGCCTTTTTTTTTGCAAGAGTTAACTCTTTTACTTGGTGTGTCTTGGGGAAGATTTCTCTAAATACCTACATCTGAAAGATACTGTTTACATGGCTATGAAGTCCCAGAAACATTACGGGCCATTCCGCACAAAGTTAAAAGTGGCTATTTGGTTGCCGTTTGTGAAATCACTAAGTAGCGAAAATTGCCCGTAACGCACAGCTGCGTTTTTTGCGGAATTTGGCATTTTCACTTCTTGTCAGTTTCATTACCCACAGGGTTCCAGTCTCCATCTTATCGCCACAAAGGAGGTCCCTTTTTAGCGCTTCTGGCCTCCCGTGGCCGGCAATCAAACTGCAGGGACACCTTTGACCTCCACCCAGAAGCCGAAATCGGTGGGGTTCCCCTTTTTTAAAAAAAAAACCCCGAAAACCCCGTAGCAACGAATCATCGTTAAATAATTGGCGCCGTTGGAACTGGTTTTCCATTGTTTTCTATGAACTAGAGGTTGATGCATTGATATGTTTGATTGGTGAATCCCCGCCCACAGTACACGCCCACAGATTACCTGCTTATATGCACCTAGGCAGACACGTGGTCGGCCTCACTCTTGTGTTTGCCTAGCCTCCTGGCCGCCGCACAGGTTAATGTTGCAATGGAGAGGATTATTTTTAAATTGCTGGGTCAGATGCTTGCGGTAGTCCAGCGTATCCATACCACCGTGTCGCAGAGGAGGTCTGTTTACGAGGACTACAGACAACGTGTGGCCAGAAGGATGACCACCAGTAAAAAATGATCTCTACGGGCACGCATGGCGGCTAAGAAACGCTGGCAAGCTCTGGCAGAGGTCCGGTTCCCCAGACAGTTCTGGGTGGATGAAAGATCTGCTGACTGGTGGGAAAATTTTGTGTGGTCTCGCTGGGATGATGACCACTGGATTGCCAACTTCAGAATGTCGAGGGGAACATTTTTTGAAATCGTGGAAGCTCTCCGTGGCCGCATGGAAAGGCAAGTAACTGGCATGCGGCGCCTATTCCAGTGGAAAAAAGGGTGGCAGCCGCCTTGTGGTACTTGTCCACCCCACAGTACTTCTGGACAATTGCCCAGCAATTCAGATTAGGAGTCTCAACGGTTGGCGAGATCCTGCTGGAGTTCTGCCTCGCCATGGAGGCTGAATTGTACAGCAAAGTGGTGTGCCTCGGAGACCGGCTTGGAGCGGTGAGTGTCCTTCTATCCCCTTTGCTCAGAGAAGGCTCTGGCCCACGTTTGTTAAGAGGGAGACGCGCCTCAGCCGAGTGCGTTCCCTCATCAGCCTCTCCTCTGCTGGGAGTGCACCTCTCGCGTGGGCTGGCAGGACCCGGGGGGGGGGGTTCCTCCTCATCCGAAAGAACCTCTGATGGTAAAAATGAGAAACAGAACCGTTAGTGCCATTGATACAACCAACACCGCCCATGGTGAGTTTTTTTGTTTCCTATTTTCACAGCAAGACTCTCAACAATGCCTAGGGAGCACATGGTTAGTGGTTTGTATCATTGTCCTGCAGTTATGGTTAGAAAGGAACGGTTCATGCATGCTCACCCACTCGAATCTCTAGCCGCCTGCATTGGGCAGGAGGTCCAGGCACCCCACGCTCCTCCTCCTCCTGTGTTCCTGGGATGAAATCTGTAAAAAAGAAAAAAAAACAGTTTTAGGAACAAAGGGTGGTAAAGTAAGCTTCAAAACGCAACACCGGCAACGTAGAGGCACCCTCTTCTTTCTCCTAGCAGGGCAACTGCCCCCTGCATAAACAGAAAAGCACAAAGCAGTTTACACAGCACACCCCCCCCCATTATTCTCATAAATACTTGCCAAGGTTCGTCGATGCCCCCGAATCGCTATCCATATCGCCTATAGCTGGAGACTCGCAGGGCTCCGTGCATTGCATCTGTGTCTCTGTGGACAACAGCAGACAATAGTGAAAAAGGAGCAAGCATACAACCTAAACCACACAGCATGCTCCCAAAGTAGTACACCGAAGAACTGCAGAAGGCCTATAGCTGAGGCATGCTGCAAATCTTTTGGGGTTGTTAGTTAAATATAACCGTTTTAAATAGCTACCATAGCAAACAGTCTACAAACAGCCTAGCATATTATGCGTTGCAACGAATACACGCGAAAACGATTCCTAAACGTCAGAGCACACATTTGTACAAAGTTAAAAGTGCTTACCGGAGGCAAGGGGTGTCTGCTGCGACACGTTGGTTAGCTCGCCAGGAACGATGGCAAGCAGATCCAACGTGATGAGGTCCACCCCACGTTGCTGGACATGGATAGGAGGCCGGACGGTCGACGAGGTGCCCTCTCCTGGATCCTCTTCAGCGGGTGGTTCCTCCATAGGAGCAGCCGGCTTCCGGACGACCTTGAGGCTCCTCCCCACGCGTTTTGGCCGGCCGTCTCCGTCCTCCTCGCTGTAAAGTTCCCACTGCTGTTCGAAATAAGGGCAGGTCACTCTCGCGTTGCCGGACGTCTTGTTGTGGTTCACGGCCCGCATGTATTCTGCCCGCATTGTTTTAGTTTTGGACCGGCATTCAAGGCCGGTCCTGTGGTGGCCCAGGGCACGCATCCGCATGGCCACCTGCTCGAACACCTTCCGATTCCGATGCGAGGATCGGAAGGCGTCCTGAATTTTTTCTTCGGCGAAAATCGCCATCAGGTCCCGTATCTCGGCGTCCTTCCATGTAGGTCCCCTGCTGGTTGCCTGGACGGACGACGACTGGGAAACGGAGTCCATACTGCCTTCGCAAGTGGCTAAGCAAAATGGAGGTGCGAGGTGCGGGGTGCAACGGGTCATATACCTTCCCGCACACAAAGACAAAAGGACTAGCCGGCTCCTGATTGGAGGGGGGCAGTCGGGGACACGTACATTGGCCACATGAGGTCACATGTCACGTTCAAAACTCCTCGCACGGGAACTGGAGCTGTCTCTAATGGCCAGCTTGGCGCTCTTATTGTTTGACTTCTCGCATGCACAGATTCGTTTACACGCGAGAAGAGCAGTATGGACATGCAGCAGGAGCCATTTTACTGAAATGTCCACCATTACACAAACACACGCCGGTGTCCACCCAGAGCAACCAGTACCACACTACTCGACAGTTTCCCAATAATATTCGCCAGCCAAAGCTTAAATCCACCAAACATGACATGTGATTGGCGATTATTCGTTGCTACGCTTAGAGAAAACTTTTCAAAAAAGCTTGGGGAATGGTGACTCCACCAGATGGAGGTCTAGCCGATGATGGAAGGGGTTGTCCGCACCCCAGCACAACCACGCACGCAGAACCACACGAACAACCACAACACAGAAACCGCCCCTCATGATATTACATTGCATCATATATATTGCACCCCCAAAACCTAAACAGTAGACTGCGGTCGGCGAATATTCGTTGCTACGCTTAGAGAAAAGTTTTTAAAAATGCTCCCTGAACGGTGACTCCGCTAACCGAAGGTCTGGCCGATGGTAGACGGGGTTTTAAGCTGTGGGCATATTTTGGGGCCGTGACGGTGTGTGCTACTGTGCTTTTGAAATACTATTGTGCTGTTCGGGCACAATTTCCGAAAGCGATCGTGCTGGAAAGCCAGGCGCTGTCTCGTTGATTCGTTGATCTGCACTCGGTCCAAGAAAAAAAAAATGGCGAACAGTTCACAGGAAGTTTGGAGGACAGGCCCAGGAGGAGGGACTTTGCAGAAACCGCAACAATGTTAACGCACAGGTCTTTTTCGCTAGTGTTGCAGATTGGTTGCAAGAGTGTAGCGCTTTTCGGAGGGTGAATCCACTTTTGGAGATTTCCCTGAAAGCGCTACAACGAAGCGCTTTTTGCGGATCGGTTTCAGGTGTGTGGCAGATCGTCAACGACGTTGTGCATAACGGCAAATCAGTAGCGTTTTCAATTGGCAACCATCGTGCGATTTTGAAGGAGTGCGGAAAGCCCCTACATATTGTTTTGGAGTGACCTGCTTTCTTGGTCCGGTGAGCTGCAATTCAGAACTATTTGGCAGACCTAAATTCCAAATGCAGTTCTAAGTCCCTCATTATAAAATCAATGCTTTCAGAAAAGGATCCTGCTAAACTTGCTAGGGTCACCAATGCTCTTAGGAACATGCTGCAAGTAAATACTGTTTCTAAATGCGGAAGCATAGCTTTGTGTCATTTATCCTTGAAATTTGTTTTCTCGGAGTTGCAGTGTATTATGTCAGTAAAAGATTTGGCCATGCTGAGAATTAGATATGCTGATCTGAATTAGTGAGAGACCTTTGATAGCCCATGTTTGGCTCCAAAGGATCAGCAAGCATAAAATTATCAGGAAAGGGACTGGAAATGAAAAATGCCAATGTCATGATTAGAGAAATGTATGGTGCAGCTGACTTTGGAATACTATGCAAAATTCTGGTGGCTTTGCCCTAGAAAGATCAGAATAATCAAGGTATTGATGCATCTTCCATGTGAAGAAATCAGTTTTTGTCCGTTTATTTGGGATATTCTCAGTGGAAAATAAGACCGTGGAGCCAGCTCAGAGCTGCCTGTGCCCCCAAATACGAACTGCAGGCAAACAAGAGCAGGTGGAGGAAGTAGGGTTGTCAAACTCCAGGTGAGGCCTGGAGAGCTTCCAGGATTACATTTGATCACCAGACTACAGAGATCAGTTCTACAGGAGAAAATAGCTCTTTTGCAGAGTGGTCTTTGTGACACTGAGGTCCCTCCCCTCTCTCAGAACCATGATTGATGTATTGCCATGTTTTTCGTCACTTGCACATTCCTGCCAATTAATTGGGCCTGTATTCCCTGCTATCCTTTGATCTTCCAGCTAGCTCTCCTGCGGTTGTGCCCAGTTTGGCACCGGGAAGGGCTGTGGACATTAGGTGGATAAGGGGGCATTAGCTTTGAATCCCATCTTCTTTATCCAAATGAAGCCTGATTATTGGGAACTAGAATTAAAGCCCATTTTATATCTAAATAAAATGGGCGCTAGGCCCCCGTCCCCAGGGAAGCCTTCGCCGCAGCCACTGGGGCACGACCTGGGGCGTTCTGCCAGCTGCGGGCTGGTCCCGGGGCCAGGAGAATTCCGTCGGCCACCCACCTACCCGGCAGCGTCCCATGGCCTTCTCCCGGACCCAGGTCCCGGGGCCGGGAGATGGCCGGCGGTGCCCGGCCATCCACCCACCCGGGAGGCTCACAGAGCATTCTCCTGGCCCCGGGAGCAGCCTCGCCGTGACAGCGACGCAGAGAGGCTGGTCCCGGGGGCAGGAGAAGGCCAGGGGCTGCCCATCCCCCCACCGGGAAGTGTCCCGGGGCCGGGAGAAGGCCCCAACCTACCACGCCCCCCCCAGCGGCAAGGGATGTGGGGCAGGAAAGGAGCAGGCATCTTCGACGCGGCGTCCATGCTCCTTTCCCTAGGTGGAGGAGAGGCCAGGCCGGAGGACTTACCATACAGGCTGCCTGTTCAGTCTGCGTGGCAAGTCCCTGGCCGGGCCAGGCTTGGCCCTGGATGGACACTTGGAGGGCCCAATCAGGAGCCAAGTTTTATCCCGGACAGGGCCCAGCCTAACTCCTCCCCAGTTGCCCTTACCCTTTCATTTAATCCGCTCTGCAGAAGCGGTTAAAGATAATGGGAGATTTTCACACACTCCCCCCCCCCCCACACACACACTTCTGAGCTTGCAAGAGTGTTTGGCTGATCTCTGTTAGAAACAGAATCCTGGCACAGACAGGCCCTTGACCTATTCCAGCATGAATCTTATGTTCTTCCACATCAAGCTGGCTCTGTAGGAGTCTTAACAGGGCACATTGCCTGGGAGAAGACTTCTGGAGCCCCATTCATTTGTACACTTAAATGGGCAAGAAACCATTTCATGAGGGCTCCTGCCCAGCTCGGGGGACTGCAATAGGCCCTTTGTGATTCAGAGTCCACAAGGAAAGTGAAGGAGTGAGGCACATTCCTGTAATCTTTATGCACACCCTCCTTCCAGCCTAAGAAAGCCCAGCTTTGTGCAACGGGTACACTAAACCCATAGAAATATGACCTCCACGTAGGCAGAAGACTGCCAGCATGCTATATGCCACACATAGTGTGCCTTTTATTTGGGCACTTCCCCTTGCTGTTATAGGTCCCTGACCTAGCTTGTAGCTAAAGAATGGGGACAGATAATTTATTTTAATTATTTTCAACAAGAACCATGATACTGCCGGCTTTGCTTGGGTTTTAACTTTGGATTTTTAGTCTTTATGGGATTTTATATTTTATAACTGTAAACTGCCGCGAGACAAACTTCGACAGCATTGAGATATAAAACTAAATAATAAATGAATAAAATAAACATACAAAAATAAAGACCACACAGGAAAATAATTTTAAAAAATTAATGAAAATACAAATAGTCCAAAACTTCATTTATTATTCTGATCCTTATTTTAAAAAATAATTTCTATTACAATTCAAATCCATTACTCATTGTCTCCAATTTTACATTATAATCTTATATTTCAATTTCTTTGAAATTGACCGCCTCCCTGCCTATACCCCCAAAAGACCTTTACGCTCCGCCACCTCCCACTGGCTATGGATCCCTGACCCTAAAGAGGCACGTCGGGCCTCAACCAGGGCCAGGGCCTTTTCAGTCCTGGCCCCCACCTGGTGGAACGAGCTCCCCGAAGAGATCAGGGACCTGCCTGAACTCCCACAATTCCGCAGGGCCTGCAAAAGGGAGCTTCTCCACCAGGCATTTGCCAACCCAAAACATCTACAGCCCCCCCCCCCCCCGACTGAAAAATCGAACCTACCCAAGGATTATCAATGTTATTGTTCTCTTAAAATACTGTTCTGGTTGGCATGTTATAGCATGATTGTTATCTATTATATGTAAATGTTCTACAATGTTTTATGTAAACCGCCCAGAGCCATAGGGAAGGGCAGCATAAATTTACCAGTTTGATCTAAATATTATTGAAATCCTCATTTTCCCCATCTCATATTACTTTATTATTATTGGTTAATTTTTCCAAAAAAAAATAAATTGCCTTATTTTATTTCTCCATTTATCTAATGTGATATTTCCTGCATTTTCCCAATTTGTGGCATTTATCATTCTGGCTGCTGATGGCCAAATAGCCAAATTAGGGTTATTTTGCCCATCCCCAATGAATCACAAAGAATCATAGAATCATAGAATCATAGAGTTGGAAGGGGCCATACAGGCCATCTAGTCCAACCCCCTGCTCAACGCAGGATCAGCCCTAAGCATCCTAAAGCATCCAAGAAAAGTGTGTATCCAACCTTTGCGTGAAGACTGCCAGTGAGGGGGAGCTCACCACCTCCTTAGGCAGCCTATTCCACTGCTGAACTACTCTGATTATAAAAAACTTTTTCCTGATATCTAGCCTATATCGTTGTACTTGAAGTTTAAACCCATTACTGCGTGTCCTTTCCTCTGCAGCCAGCAGAAACAGCATCCTGCCCTCCTCCAAGTGACAACCTTTCAAATACTTAAAGAGGGCTATCATGTCCCCTCTCAACCTCCTTTTCTCCAGGCTGAACATTCCCAAGTCCCTCAACATATCTTCATAGGGCTTGGTCCCTTGGCCCCAGATCATCTTCATCACTCTCCTCTGTACCCTTTCAATTTTATCAATGTCCTTCTTGAAGTGAGGCCTCCAGAACTGCACACAGTACTCCAAGTGTGGTCTGACCAGTGCCGTATACAATGGGACTATGACATCTTGTGATTTTGATGTGATGCCTCTGTTGATACAGCCCAAAATGGCATTTGCCTTTTTTACCGCTGCATCACACTGCCTGTTCATGTTCAAGAGAGAAAAACCTTTTTATATTTTTACTGCAGAAGAGGCGTTCCCAAAACTGTGTGGAGAACAATACAGTTACATGAGATTATATAACTTCACATTGGAGGTGGGGAAAGATGATGCCCTTTCGGGTCAAGCCAATAACCTGGGGCCTGCACCCCTTTGCACATCCCATGGGACCACCCCTGCTGTCTCCATGCCAGCTCCCCAAAAAGGTCCCAAAAAGGTAGCTTCCGTTCCTTCCCCCTCCCTGCTAGCCTCCAATGGTTCACGTAAACCATTTCAGCTTCTTCCTCTAGCCTTGAGAACAGGTCAGTTAGACATATCAGCACTGGCAATATTTCAAGAGGTAGCCAAGTACACACTTCCCCACAAGCCTTCTGATTAAGAAAACTGTTCTCCTTACTGAGCAAAAGTGAAAGAGATTTGTTTAACCTCTCACCCCATCACTGCTACTATGAGAAAGTTCAGCAATGTTTTCTGCTTACACTAAGCAGTACTGTTCAGGAATAAACTAAGGAGAACTAATTTAATTGAGGAATTTAATTTATCTCTTATAATTTTTCAATTTCTTTGACAATCCCCGCCAAAACTCCGTAATTACTGAACATTCCCACCCCATAAATTATTTTACTTATCATATACGCCAAGCCAATATTCAGTCATAAAAATCAAACTTGTGTATCCATATTCCTCACTATGTATTTTATTTGTGATAATGTGACTGTAAGATATGGCATTGTAATGGAATTTTGAGTTTGACTCCCTGTCCTTGGGAAGTGACCAGCAATTCCCTGGGAGGAATGTCTCACCGTTGTATGGAGCAAGCAACATATGGAGATCTCTCTACCAGCAACACTTTGTTTTCTCTTTGTAAAGTACACTGAATTCTAGGGGATTCATTGGCTGTTTTGACAAAGGATTATCATTGGCTGTATTTGGTTGTGACACAGTCTACTGATGTAACAGAACTGATTTTTGCTATATATTTCCTGTCATGTAAGAAGATCATAGTCTGACGAAGGGTGCTTGCACTCGAAAGCTCACGCCCTGATTAAATCTTTGTTGGTCTTAAAAGTGCTACTGGACTCTGATTTTATTGTGCTACTTCAGACCAACACAGCTACTCATTTGAATCAGACACAATTCAGTGTTACTGCCTTTATAAGGCATGAAATAAGAACAGCATAAAAACAGCATGCATAAAATACAAGAATTACAAAGACACTATGGACCTTGGTCAATTCTATGGACCAGAAGGCCAAATAAAAAACACTGAGGCCTTTAATGTTTCAAAAGCAGGCCCTGGTCAAGGTAAGCACTTTCAGTTCCAGTAAGTGTCATGTAGGAGTCAACCTTCATCCAAAGTATGATGCATACCTTTGTGCTATGCCTCTAAATGCTGCCAAAGTGGTGTTTAAAAATAATTTACACAGCCAATAAGGTCTGGTTATGCACTTACTTCTTTTTCCTTGTTGTCGATCCTGCAGATTGATCTGAACCCAGGTCTTTTGCCTTTGTTTTTCTTGAATTGAAACAGACATTGCGTTCTCCACTTAATTGTCTGGCTGCTCTCCCCTTCCCGCTTGATTGGAGAAGCTAAGGGGGGAGAGTAGCAGTGGTAGCAAAACTCCAGCGGCTTTGAAGGAGCAAAGGACTGGAGAGGGGTTTATTTCCTGCCATTAATTTCCTCTACAGCCGAAGCAAGGGGGAGGGGTGAAGCATGAGGCTGCTTGTTTACTTTTCTTTTCCTGAACAAGTGAGGCAGGGAGAACAAGGGGATAAAGACAAACCAAAATGCAAATCTTGACACACAGAAATGTGGGCTTTTGGACAAGAGCACAGTCAAAATGAGGGAAAAAATAAATCTTCCGAGAGAGTGGCAACTGGGGACCAGCAGTCTTTCAACTGACCAATCAGTGACAGACTAACACACTATGTCAGTGTTAGCATTGGAGGCGTGGAGGAGGGGGAGGAAGTTAATCCTACAAAACACAGAATATCTGCACTTAATACTGGGGCTTTCAGAGTGGTTTTCTCAAATGTAGCAAGTTATATCTACTCCTGGATATTGCGTGAGAAAGGTAGTATCACCTCGTTCCAATCATGGATGTTGCAGAGGGAAAATGTAAAGAGCTATATCAAAATGGAATATCAAAATAGAAATTGAGTGAGGTGTAGATGAGTTTTTGTTTTTGTTTTTTTTAATTCAGGGTCACCGGGGATAAAAAGCAAAGTGAAGATTCCACCCAGATCTCCAGTGGCCAGTGAAAAGACCTGCTGGGCAAGAGACCCAGCCTGGCCACACCTACTTTGTAAAAACACTTGGTGGACACCAGGAAAGATGTCAGGAAGCGCCATGGTACCCATGGGTGCAGTATCAGGGACTCTTGCTTTAACCATTAAACCACAGCCCTCACAGTTCTGATTAGAAGAAGAAGAAGAAGAGTTGGTTCTTATATGCCGCTTTTCCCTACCCGAAGGAGGCTCAAAGCGGCTTACATTCGCCTTCCCATTCCGCTCCCCACAACAGACACCCTGTGAGGTGGGTGAGGCTGAGAGAGACCTGATATCACTGCTCGGTCAGAACAGTTTTATCAGTGCCGTGGCAAGCCCAAGGTCACCCATCTGGTTGCATGTGGGGGAGCGCAGAATCGAACCTGGCATGCCAGATTAGAAGTCTACACTCCTAACCACTACACCAAACTGGGTTGGATCTTTGCAAAGTGGGGAAAAACACAATATTTCTTCCAGGGATCATACTAGGGTATTTGGACTGCATTATTTCCCTCCTCCCCCAAAAAACTGGATTAAAGTAGGTTAAGGAAATCTTGTGGTGTAGCTGGGGAAACCTGGAAACAGTTTGGAAGCCAAGGTTAAGAAAAACCTGTGTGGAAGCAGCTAAGTGAAATATTGGACTTCCCCAGTAGTGTCCTGTCCAAATACAGACTGGGAGCAGTGGACTCCCAAGGGAGTCTCCTATCCAGATACTTATCAGAACTGACCCTGCTTAGCTTCTGTGATTGGGCTAGCCTTGGCTAGCCAGGTCAGGGCAGAGGCAAACAGAGGTCATTTGCCATTGCTTCCCTCTGTGTTGAACAAGATGTTGAACAATGTGGGGGAGAGAACTGCGCCCTGAGGGAACCCACAAGGAAGTCTATAAGGACGTGAGAACTCCTCCCCCACAGCAACCCTCTGGATCCGGTTCTGGAGAAAGGAGCGTATCCAGCACAAGGCTGTGCCCCGTATCCCCATGCCGGCAAGGCGGGGGACCAATAGATTATGGTCCACGATGTCAAAGGCCGCTGACAGGTCTAAGAGAAGCAGCACGGCTGACCCGCCTCTATCCAGCTGGCAACGGAGATCATCCAACAGAGCGACCAATACCGTCTCTACCCCATGGCCAGGATGGAAGCTGGCCTGATATGGATCGAGTGCTGAAGTTTCCTCCAAGAAAGCTAGGAGCTGGTCCGCCACAGCCTTCTCTAGTACCTTGCCCAGGAACGCTAGATGCAACACTGGGCGGTAGCTGGCAGGGTCCCGCGGGTCCAGCGTAGATTTTTTCAGGAGAGGGCGAACCACCGCCTCAGGGAATTCCCCAGACTCCAGGGAGAGGTTGATAATGTCCCTGAGTTGGCCTCCTATCTCCTGGCCCCCTTCTTTGAGGAGGCAAGAGGAGCAGGGATCAAGGGGACAGGTGGTCGCCCTTACTGACCCCAACAACTTGTCCACTTCGGAAGAAGAGAGCTACCTGAAGCCATCAAACCTCACTACCAAAGGCAGCCAACGGGTCTCCAGTTCGTTAACTGTATTAATTGTGGCCGGAAGGTCAACGCGGAAAGACAAGATTTTATCCACAAAATAGCTCGCTAATGACTCACAGCCAAGTTCCAATTGACTAACATTTTGGCGTCCCTCAAGGGCGGTAAGGGATCGAACTACCCTAAATAATTGGGCTGGGCGAGAGCTTGCGGACACGATTTTTGTGGCAAAAAAGCCTTGTTTCGCCACTTTCACCGCCATCTCATACGCCCTCATAAGCATGCAATGTTTCTTGTAGCCTCATCACGAGTCTTCCGCCACACTGGCTCCAGTCATCTCACCTCCCTTTTCTTCTCCCGGAGCATCCCTGCCCTATGGGATGCTAGCCCACAGTGCAAAGCTCTTTCAGAGAGGTGGGCTCACGTCAGCGGGTAGCAGGAGAGTGTTGGTGCAGCCCAACCAGGGCCAGTCGCCAGGAGAGTGGCTGGCTTCGCTCCACAGAGCTGAGACTAGCGATCCTTTTGGGCAAATGTTGGAAGCAGGGGAGCTGGACCCCAGGTTCCCAAGAGCCAAGACATTCAAGATGGGGAGCAGGAATAAACATTTTAGGACAGCTGCATGAGCTCTTGCAGACATGCGTTCCAAGGGCTTCTATTGACCCAGGATTTTGGGGTGATCAGGTGGCCCGACAGCTACATGGTGAGCTGGGGGTCCCTCCCTGCTCTTCTACACATGCAGCCGTCTGGGTCACTTTTGCTTTCCATAGCACTGCAAGCTGTTCCTCTGCAGTACCATCGGGGCTCTCTCAGCCTCCCCTCCCTCACAGGGTGTCTGTTGTGGGGAGAGGAAAGGGAACAGGAAGCTGCTTTGAGACCCCTTCAGGTAGAGAAAAGCCGCATATACGAACCAACTCCTCTGCAACAGCTTTTTGCATTCACAGCAGTCGGCAAGTCCATGACAGGACTAATCATGGTAGGCAGATCTCCCAGATTTAGCTCACTGCCTGACAGTGCAGCAGCCAGTGCATTGGCGGGTGGAGGAGCTCACATTTTGTCAGAGCGGGCAAGTTGAGCAGGTCTTGTCACTAGCTGGCACCGGGATAGTAGTCACATAGTTCCTCTGGAGCATAGAGTTGGAATTTGTTCATAGTTTGTTTGTTTTTTAACTATAGTCCAGCCCTCCAACGGTCTGAGGGACAGTGAACTGGCCCCCTATTTAAAAAGTCTGAGGACCCCTGCTATACGCCTTTTGATGCAACTCAAAATCCTGTTTGCCTTTTTAGCCACTGAGTCACAATGCTGACTCATGTTCAGTGTATGGTCTACTAAGTCCCCTAGATCCTTTTCAAACATACTACTGCCAAGACAGGTCTCCCACATCCTATAATGATGCATTTGATTTTTTCCTACCTAAATGCAGAAGTTTACATTTTTCACTATTGAAATTCATTATAACCCACTTTTCCATCCTGTCAAGATCATCTTGTATTTTGATTCTGTCTTCTGGTGCATTTGCTACCACTCCCAGTAAGTATCTAAATAATTTATGAATATATTGAACAACGCAGGGCCCAGAGCAGATCCATGAGGCACTCCACTCATCACTCCTCTCCAAGACGTACCATCAACAAGCACCCTTTGTCTGCAATTTGTTAACCAGTATGGTCAACAGTAAAAGGATCCACACTGCATTTTACCAGCTTGTGAGACCCGAGAGAGGCTGACAACTATTGACCTGTCTTGCACCAAGCATTCCTGGGAAAAATGGTAGCAAGGGCTGTCATGGACCAAATATCAGTATTCCTGGACAAAGCTTCAGTCCTAGACCCATCCCAGTCAGGTTTCTGGTCTGGCCATGGGGTAGAAACAGCACTAGTCACCCTGATGGGTGGCCTCCATTGCCAGCTGGACTGAGGCAGGTCAATGCTGCTTGTTTTATTAGATCGTTCAGCAGTGTTTGACACAGTCAAACATGAGCTTCTAGCTCACCACCTCGCCTACACCAGAATTCAGGGGATAACCCTCCAATGGTTGATCTCCTTCCTCTAGAGTCGCAGGCTGAGAGTAGCACAGGGAGAGAGATCTTCAAGCTGCGGAGTCCCGCAAGGAGAGGTCTACTCCCCAATCCTATTCAACATCTTCATGTGCCCTCTTGCCCAACTGGTACGGAAGTTCGGGCTGGGTTGTCACCAGTATGCGGATGACATTCAGCACTTCCTCCTAATGGATGACTGCCCTGATTCCCCCCCAGAAAAATTAGCCAGCTGCCTGGAAGCTGTGATGAAGTAGCTCAAGCAGAGTCATCTGAAGCTCATCCATTCAAAGATGGAGGTCCAGTGGCTGGGCAGGAAGGGTCCAAGAGAGGAAGCGTGGCTGCCCAACCTGGACGGTATGCAGCTATCAGTGGCTCACTCCGCCAGGAACCTGGGCATAATCCTGAATGCTTCCCTCTCCATGGAGGCTCAAGTCACAAGAGAAGCATGGCTGGCCTTCTACCATCTCCGCCCAGCCGAACTACTGGTTCCCTACTTGGCCCAGGAACACCTAGCTGCAGTGATTCATGCGACGGTCACTTCTAGGCCAGACTTCTGCAACTCAGTCTACGCAGACTTGCCCTTAACTTTGATCCAGAAACTGCAACTGGTCCAGAATGCAACGACCAGGGTCCTCACAGTCAAATTCCAGATCAGGTTTAAGGTCTTGGTAATTACCTTCAAGGTCTGGGCCCAATGTACTTGAAGGACCGTGTCTCTTCCTACGCCCCTCAAAGAGATCTGCACTCCACCGTCCTCCACTGTTTGACCTCGGCCATAGTCTTCTCTGTCCAGCCCCCCATCTCATGGAACAAGCTCCCAGAGAGATCAGAACCATAACGGAACTAATAGTTTCCCAGGGCCTTTAAAAGGGAGCTCCACCAGGCATTTGGTTGAAGTTAACCGAAGCTAAACAACATCTCCTGGGCCCCTGAACCTCCCTCCCCTGAACCCATGTGACAGATATCATCAACCATGGCCCTGTTAGATTGTTTGCTACGTTAAAATGGTACTTCTCTGTTTATTGTTGTTATTATTATCTCTAATTTGCTATAATAACTATATATTGTTCTCTTTAGTTCTGTGAACCACCCTGAACCTTAGGGGAGAGCAGTGTACAAATGCAATGCAATGCAATGCAATGCAATGAATTAATTAATTTGGAACCTTATCAAAAGCTTTACTGAAATCAAGATAAACTATGTCTACAGCATTCTTCTGATCCAGCAAGGTAGAAACTTTCTCAAAAAAAGAGAGATAAGGTTAGTCTGACATGACTTGTTCTTGCGAAAGCTGTGCTGACTCTTAATAATCACAGCCACCTGCTTCTGTAATACCACTTCGCCTATGTGCTCAGTGACACTGTTAGGTGCACAAAAGCCTTTCCAAAGGAAATATGTACAATCAACTTAGGGCGAAGGCGCAAGAAAGGAAAACACACATGAAGGTGCCTCATACTGAATCAGATCCTTGGTCCACCAAGGTTGTTATTCTCTATTCAAAGTGTCCGTGGGTCTTCAGGGTCTCTGGCTGAGGTCTGTCACATTACCTACCTCTTGGCAATGTCAGGGATTGAACCCTGGGCTTACTGCATGTCAACCAGGGACTCTGCCTCTGAGTCCTGGATCTCTTTCTTTGGTAAGATCTGCACTTAACTTGCATGCATTTATTGGATCATACTCATAAAGCCAAGGTGTGTACATAGGTGGGTCTCTTGCCATTCATTCAGGACATCTGGAAAAGCCAGTTTCCTGATATGGGTGTAGCACCCAGAGGTGTGGAGGCAGCCTGTCCTCAGCAGAAGTATAAGTTCCAGTGAAAGTGCGCATGGGGAGGCAGAGCTTACCATTACAGCCCTCTCTCCCCCGTGCTTAGAAGGTCTACAAAGAACTTTTCGCTTGGGGGGTGGGTGGGGAGAGGCAGGGCAATGTGGCTCACCCAACCCACCTGGAGGCTTCCAGGCAGAGATCAGATAGGGGGTGGGAATTCAAGCCCAGCCCCTTGGCCACCACATCCTGATGCCTGGACTCCCTGTTGACCTCTATGCAGCACAAGCCTATAGGCCAGGGGTGGCCACACTGTGGCTGCCAGATGTCCAGACTACCAGCATGGGCTGGCAGGTACATGGATTTGCAGTCCATGTACATCTGGAGAGACACAATGTGGCCACCCCTGCTATAAAGGTTTGCCAAGGTTGCTAACTAGAGTGAGAAACTCTTGGAAGTGGGGTCTGGATCCTGGAAAGGGTGGAGCTTGGGGAGGGGAGAGTGCTCAGCAAAGTATAATGCCAGAGTCATCCTCCAAAGTACCCATTTTCTCCAGGGGAAACTGACCTCAGGAGAGTGGCCATAATTATAGGACAACCTAAAGGCTGCTTGACCACACAGTGTTTACTCAGAAGTCTCACCCACTGAGTTCAGTTGGCTTCTTTCTTTTTTAGTAATAACCATAAGAACATCAAGAAGATCAGACCAGTAGGCCATCTTGTCCAGTGTCTGTGAGAGCCATTTTGGGTTTGGCTCCACAAACAGAAGCCATTGTTTGCAGAGGTATTCACCATCCCTCTCAAAGTCCCAAATGTGCCCACAGGCCCCCCGAGGGTTGGAGATAGGTCATCAATGACTGTGCACTGGAACAGCTGATGGCAGAGCCAACCAGAGAAGGAGCCAGGTGAGATGTAGAGAACTGCCTCGAACCTTTTAAAGGGAGTGGTGGTATATAAAGTGAAGTATGTATATATGTGTGCGTGTATAAATAAATAAGAAGAGCCCTGCTGAGTCAGCCCAGTGGTCCTTCTAGTCCAGCATCTCATTTCACCCAGGGGCCAACCAGTTCCTCTGCAAGGCTAACAAACAGGGCCTTCCTAAGAACACAAGGAGAGTCCTGCGGGATCTGTCCAGTGGTTCATCTGGTTCAGCTTACCATCTCACAGAGTGACCAACCAGTTCCCACGTTTGAGTCCCTCTTTTCCCTGTCCTGGACCTGAGCAAGTGGCTGCCCAAATCCCCTTCTGACAGAGCGCCTCTAGGCATGTGCAAAGAGCCTTCCCCTGGCCCGGGAAAGCTGCCTCCGGGTGGCGCTGGGCTCTTCGTGCCCGGGCTTCGGGCTCCAGTCGGAGGGCCGCTCTCTCCCCGCCCGCGGCCGTCTCCGCCCCTTCCAGGTTCACCTGTAGGCGCGGCCGGGGCACCTGGCTCAGGTGGCTGCCGGCCGCGAGAGGAAGGCGGAGGATCCGAGGGGAGGAGGAGGAAGCGGCCGCAGCAGCAGCAGCAGCAGCAGCAGCCCCGGCCATGTCGGCCTCCGCCGTGTTCATCCTTGACCTGAAAGGCAAGGTGAGGCCGGGAGCCCACCCTCGACGGAGGCCTCCCGCCCGCCCGCCCGATGGCGCGGCCGCCCTTCGCCCTCCTCTCCTCCTCCGCGCGCTCCTTGGCCGGCGGGGGCTGCCTGCCTGGGGCCACGCGGGGGGCGAGAGAGTCCCAGGGCGGCCGCTCCAGTTTGGGGGAACCGCGCGAGGTGGGCCTGGGTCGTCGGGGCAGCAGGAAGCCCGAGCCCAGGGGCGCCACGGGGCCCTCTCAGCCCTTGTCCTGGTGTTTGTTGGACGGGCTTCCGATTGCCCACTGGAGATGGGATTGGCCGCGCAGGTTTTTAAAGATGTGCTTGTCTTCTGGGGGGGGGGGGGGAGAGACGCGAGAAAAGACGCTGAAAGATGCTTCTCCGAGAGGCATCCTGTTCAAAGGAGTCGCTGCCTGACGGCAAAGCCTCGCTCCCTGACATTGCGCGGCCGGCTCCACCCCCTGCGGCAGCCATTTTGGGTCAGCCTGTCAGCAGCGCCTGCAGCTCAGGACGGCTGCCCCGGGGGCGACACGGGCCCTTAGGGTTGGCCAGGTGCTCAGGAGCCCGCAACGGGATGGCTGGAGGCTAAGCGAGGCTGCCCGCCTGGGCGTGGGTGGGGGGCTGGCGGCCGGGGATACCCTGCAATTGGAGCTCATCTGCAGACGACAGTGCGCTACCATGGCGCACTGGGGTCCCTGTCTTTCCCCAACCCTCTAGGATTTTCCCGGCTTAAATTTGAAAACCCCACCCCCTTCCCCTCCAGTGGCCAGCCGTGATTCTTACACAACCGGTGTTTTTTTGCACACCACAGAAATGCTGGAGGGTGGGCCTGATTCTTTAAAACAATAGCTAAAGTGTTTTTTTTGGGGGGGGGTGAGTAAAGGCAACCTGGACTTTGTGGCAGACTCATGGGTGACTTTTGTGCATGTCTCATCAGCTTCTCCTTGCTGTCTGTCCTAAACATCAGTGCTGCTTATCCCCCCCCCCCCCCCAATGAGAATCTGAACAGCCAGAAGATGCCCAACAAGACAAGCTGCAAGGTTGAGGCTGAGAAAACTGCTGGAGAGTTGGGGGCAGAGTCTGAGGAGAACAGGGTCCTCAGTGGATGCCAGAGAGCTCACTCTGCAAAGCATCCATGTTCTCAACGGAAACTGATCTCTGAAGTCTGGATTGGAGAGAAACAGGGTTTGTGTCCAGGGACACCTTTAAGACCAACAAAGTTTAATTTAAAGTATGAGCTTTCATACGTTTCTTCTGGATCCACTGAAATGGAAGTTCATACCTCTAAACAGAGAGTTTATAGATCCTTTGTTCTGCTTCAGGCCAACCTGGATTTGAGCTGTAATTCTGGGGGACCCCCAAGTTCTCACCTGGAGGCTGGCATCCCTACTGGCAAGCCAGGGACATTTTGTTATTTGGCTAAAACCTGTGACCCACAGCTGGAATGCAGCAAAGGTCTTTGTTGAGCCTTACTGGTCCATTTGAAAATCTGGCTCAGGGTGGTGGTGCAAGCACAAAATAGCTGCCACAAGAGTGGGGTCATCATGCATAACTCTTCAGCATTGCAGGCAGAAGTTCTGTTCTTTTTAAAAATGAAAACATTGCTTAAAAACATTCTTTTGCAGACACACAGCTAATCTTCAGCCATACAGTGAAAATACTTTTGCAGTTGCTTCCAAAGCAACTTTTAGAAAACCTGAACAGCCAATCAGATCTCCAGTGGCCAATCAGAAGCTCTACTGGGCAAAAGCAGACTCCTTTCTAAAAGAACAAAAACAAAAAAGGGAGGGGGGAATGGAACTGGAACTATAAAAACCCAACCGGTGACAGTTAGGACCTTCAAAGGTTGAATGTCTGTATAAATGTTAAAATTTTCTTGTGCACAATTAAAAAAAAACGTTAGGAATTAAAAACATATATACAGCCCACAGGCTACTGCAAAGCCGTGTGCTAGGCACTATATGAATCGATACACCGACACGTATCGGCCCTAGTTAGTTCTCTTCCAAAGGCTGCCCAAAATTTTCAATGGTGTGTTCTCTTATTAGTGCACGGATTGCAAATCACTCATAGCAATAAATGCACGAATGAGAGAATATGCTGTTGACATTTAGGGCAGCCTTCGGAAGAGAGCTAATGACCGATAAGGAGACATCTTCTTTCATTAAGTCACTCTGGTACTTTGCAGCTCTTACCTTGGAGCTTTTATTGGCTGCAGGACATATTTTATACGTGTTAAGAACTGGCGTGTGTTAAAACCAGGCCTCTGAAGAAGATGCCATAAGAGCCAAAACATGTTGGTCTGTCGGTTCATATAGTGCATAGCACAGTTTTGCAATAGCCTGTGGGCTGTATACGTGTTTGTAATGCCTAAAGTTTTTTTTTAATTGTGCGCAATAAAAGCAATAAAAGTAATATAATCTTAGCAACAATACAGACATTCAACCTTTGAAGGTCCTAATGGCCACCTGTTGAGTTTTTCTGGTTCCCTTCTCTAAAAGCCCTTGCTGAGTGCTAGGAAAGGGGTCAGTAGCCACCGTGTTGGAGAACTCTGGAACTCAGAGAACCCTTTGGGGAAGAAGAAGACATGAGAGTGGGAGATTTCCCATAGCAACTGTGGTGGAAGCCTTTTGAAGAGCAGCTGCAGCGGAAAGATTGGGACCTTGGCAGACGCTAGAAGGTTAATCCCTTCCATTTCCCCAGCTCAAACGGCCTCTCCTCGTGGAGCCACTATTTGTTTCATGAAGAAAGGCAAAGATACAGTTTCCTGCAGAGGTTCCAGCCAGTTGCTCAACCAGGGCTGGGATTTGGTATTTGGGAGGGGGATAGTTAAAACCCTCATACGCAGCACTGTGTGACCTAATCCAAATTGCCCCCCCCCCTGCAACAAAACCCAAAGCCCCTGCAGTTATCTTCATCATCACTGGATCTTATTGCATGGACTCTGTGGAGTGGTGGGAGAACAAATGAGACAAGGATGGTTGAAATAATGCACACTCAGCCTTGTGGAACTGCCCCTCTGTTTCTCAGCCTCTGATCAGCCGCAATTACAAAGGGGATGTGAGCATATCGGAAATCGACCACTTCATGCCGCTGCTGATGCTGAAGGAGGAGGAGTGTGCCCTGACGCCACTCCTGTCCCACGGGAAGGTCCATTTTCTCTGGATCAAGCACAGCAACCTCTACTGTATCCTTTCAAGGCAGCCCTTTCAAGACTGCTTGTGGGCTGGAGTGAGCAGCAGCTCCAGAGATATGACACTGGGTTCCTCTTGGGTGCTACTGTTGCCAACACTGGAGGAGTGTGTGTGTCCAAGGCATGTTAGCTGCCAAGGTACCTTCGTGCCTGCGTTTCACAGTCCCTTGCAAAGTGATATCTTAGCCAAAGTGGTTTTCAAAAGCCTTAATATTATTTATTTACTTGATTTGTATCCTGCTTTTCTCCCCAGGGAGGGTCCAAAGCAGCTTATATCATTCTACTCTCTTTCCTTTAATAAACACAGCAACCCCGCGATGGAGGTGAGGCTGTATGTGTGACTGGCCAAGGTCATCCAGTGATCATAGAATCATAGAGTTGGAAGGGTCCATACAGGCCATCTAGTCCAACCCCCCGCTCAACGCAGGATCAGCCCTAAGCATCCTAAAGCAGTGGTCCCCAACCCCTGGTCCGGGGACCAGTACCAGGCCACAGATCAGTTGGTACCGGGCCGTGGCTCCTCCTCATCCTCCTCCCCAGCTTCTGCCTCGGGGGCTACCGTGCCACTCTGCCGCCAGCTCACCTTTGGTGCTCTCCAGCGGCTGCCATGGCTGGGGCTCCCCTTCGGTGTGCCACTGAGCAGCTGCTGCTGGCAGCGCCCCCCAGTGGGCGGCGAGAAGTCAGGGGCGCCAGCATAAAGCAAGTGGAGCAGGGGCTCAGGCGGCGGCAACGTCCCTTGGCAAAAGACTAGCCCCCCCCCCACAGGGCCTCAGTAAAATTGTCAAGCGTTGACTGGTCCCTGGTGATAAAAAGGTTGTGGACCACTGTCCTAAAGCATCCAAGAGAAGTGTGTATCCAACCTTTGCTTGAAGGCTGCAAGTGAGGGGGAGCTCACCACCTCCTTAGGCAGCCTATTCCACTGCTGAACTACTCTGACTGTGAAAAAATTTTTTCTGATATCTAGCCTATATCATTGTACTCCAGGTGTGGTCTGACCAGTGCCGTATACAATGGGACTATGACATCTTGTGATTTTGATGTGATGCCCCTGTTGATACAGCCCAAAATGGCATTCGCCTTTTTTACCGCTGCATCACACTGCCTACTCATGTTTAGTTTACAATCCACAAGTACCCCAAGGTCTCGTTCACACACAGTGTTACCTAGAAGCATATCCCCCATCCAGATGGGGGATTTTTCTGGCCCAGATGCAGGACTTTGCACATCTTTATTAAATTGCATCTTGTTCTCATTTGCCCATTTTTCCATTGTGTTCAGATCTCGTTGAACTCTGTCTCTATCTTCCTGAGTATTTGCCAGTCCTCCCAATTTGGTGTCATCTGCAAACATGATGAGTAGTCCCCCCACCCCCTCATCTAGATAATTAATAAATATGTTAAAAAGTACCGGGCCGAGCACCGAGCCCTGAGGTACCCTGCTACTCACCTCTCTCCAGTCTGATGAAACACCATTGACAACAACTCTTTGAGTGCGGTCCTTCAACTTATCCATCAGAACATCATGGGGAACCTTGTCAAAAGCTTTACTAAAATCCAAGTAAATGACATCAACTGAATTTCCCCGATCCAGCAAACCTGTTACTTGGTCAAAAAAGGAAACCAGGTTGGTCTGACATGACCTGTTGGAGACAAATCCATGCTGACTTCTTTGGATCGCCAAATTGTCGTCCAGATGTTTGTAGATCGCTCCCTTTAATATCTGCTCCATTAACTTCCCCACAACAGAGGTCAGACTCACAGGTCTATAGTTTCCCGGGTCATCCTTCCTCCCTTTCTTGAAGATCGGAACAATGTTTGCTCTCTTCCAGTCCTCCGGGACATCTCCAGTCCTTAAAGAGGTCCCAAAGATGATGGACAAGGGCTGTGCAAGTTCTCTGGAAAGTTCTTTGAGCACTCTCGGGTGCATTTCATCCGGCCCTGGGGATTTGAACTCATCCAGTGCAGCTAAATGCCTCTCGACAACCTCCCTATCCGTGTTAACCTGCCACTCAGACACTATCCTTTGGCTACTGCCATCTCTAGATGTGCCTAAACCCTTTGACCTGTGGGAAAAAAACAGATGCAAAATAGGCACTAAGCCTTTCTGCTTTCTCTGCATCTTCCGTTAGAGTTTGTCCATCCGCACCCAACAGTGGGCCTATTGCCTCCTTTCCTTTACGTTTGCTTCTCACATAACTGAAAAATCTTTTCTTGTTACAGTGGGCTTCCCTGGCCAATCTTAGCTCACTCTCAGCTTTGGACTTTCTGATGATTGAGCTACAGTGCCTAGTAACCTGTAGGTACTCTTCTTTAGAGCTCTGTCCTTCCCTCCATTTCCTGAACATCACCCTTTTCTTTCTTAGTTCCTCTTGAAGTTCTCTGTTCATCCAAATAGTCTTCTTAGAGCTCCTGCAGTGTTTTCGTCTTTCTGGGATAGTCATTGATTGAGCATGCAATAGCTCGTGTTTGAGTAGCACCCACCCGTCACATGCTCCCTTCCCTTCCAGCATTCTCGTCCATGGTATGACACTCATCATGTCTCTGAGTTTATTAAAGTTTGCCCTACGAAAATCCAACATCCGCGTCTGGCTACAAGCTTCCTTGGCTCCCCATCTCAAAAGGAATTCTATGAGGACATGGTCACTTCCCCCTAGGGTCCCCACCTCCTTCACCTCATCCACCAACTCTTGCCTGTTGGTCAGTATTATGTCCAGTATGGCTGAACCTCTTGTGGGTTCATCTACCATTTGATAAATGAAATTGTCAGCCAGGCAGGTCAGAAAGTTGCATGGCTGAGGACGCTTCGCAGAGTTTGTTTCCCAGCACACATCTGGGAAATTGAAGTCACCCATGATGACAAGGTCCTGCCGCTTGGATATTTTCTCAAGCTGCTCACAAAGTGCAGCATCCATATCCTCTCGTTGGTCAGGCGGTTGGTAGCAGGCACCAACCACCACACTGTTTGTTTTCCCCTCGCTTATTTTCACCCAGATGCTTTCCACTGTAGATATGCTCTCCTTCACTAGAATTTCCTGACAGGTAAGCCCTTTCCTCACATACAGTGGAACCCCTCCACCTCTTCGATCTATTTTGTTTAGTCTGAACAATTCATATCCATCCACTATTACATTCCAGTCATGAGAATAATTCCACCAAGTTTCTGTGATGCCTACTAGATCATACCTTTCCATCAGCATGAGAAGTTCCAGCTCTTCCTTCTTATTGCCCATGCTTCGGGCGTTAGTATAAAGACATCTGAATCCTTTTACTTTTGGTTCCCTATGAGCTGGCCTTGCCGGTTGGGCTGCCCCTGATCGTTCTCCTTCCTTATACTCCCTATGTTGATTGTCTCCTTCCCCTTGTGGCTTCAGTTTAAAGCTCTCCTGATGAATCTCCCCAGGAGACATCTGAATCCTTGATCTTCCATGGCAGACCGGGGATTTGAACCTGGGCCTTCCAGTTCATAGTCTGACACTCTAACCACAACTCTCTGCCCATTGTATATGATATTTATTTATTTATTTATTTATTTGTTTATATTTTTATACCACCCTTTCCTTACGGCTCTGGGCGTACGATACTATCTGCAGGGAATTTTCCAATGTATTTCCTGCATTTTGAGACTCTCAGTTCTTTAGTGGAAATCTCTTCCCTTCCTTTGGTACATGGGTACTCTTGTCCGCGTCATTCTGGTTGCTGCTGCAAATACCTCTGCATTTACCGTAGGAATAGTACGTCTGCATAAAAAATGTCCCCACTGTTTCCTTTCCTCAGCTGCCCCCCCCCCTAAGAAAAAACCCTTGTAAGTTTTTTTCAGGGATTTGTTTGCATGGATAATATATGTATCACCGTAGCATTATAATGTTATAACAACTTATTGCAACAATTCACTTGCTCCCAGCTTTATTTTTTTTCACCACCAGAAAGTTTCTAGTTAAGAACATGGGAGAAGCCATGTTGGATCAAGCTCATCACAGGCAGTGTGATGCAGCAGTAAAAAAGGCATATGCCATTTTGGGCTGTATCAACAGGGGCATCACATCAAAATCACAAGATGTCATAGACCCATTGTATACGGCACTGGTCAGACCACACCTGGAGTACTGTGTGCAGTTCTGGAGGCCTCACTTCAAGAAGGACGTAGATAAAATTGAAAGGGTACAGAGGAGAGCGACGAGGATGATCTGGGGCCAAGGGACCAAGCCCAATGAAGATAGGCTGAGGGACTTGGGAATGTTCAGCCTGGAAAAAAGGAGGTTGAGAGGGGACATGATAGCCCTCTTTAAGTATTTGAAAGGTTGTCACTTGGAGGAGGGCAGGATGCTGTTTCCGTTGGCTGCAGAGGAGAGGACACGCAGTAATGGGTTTAAACTACAACGATATAGGCTAGATATCAGGAAAAAAATTTTCACAGTCAGAGTAGTTCAGCAGTAGAATAGGCTGCCTAAGGAGGTGGTGAGCTCCCCCTCACTGGCAGTCTTCAAGCAAAGGTTGGATGCTCACTTTTCTTGGATGCTTTAGGATGCTTAGAGCTGATCCTGCGTTGAGCAGGGGGTTGGACTAGATGGCCTGTATGGCCCCTTCCAACTCTATGATTCTATGATTCATCCAGCCAGCACTCTGGGCCACCTGGTGGCCCAAACCAAGTATCCCTCAGGAATTCCTCCAGTGGGGTCAGAACTCCAGAAGCCCTCCCACTACTGCCCCCGCAAACACCAGGAGTATGGAGCATCACTTCTATAGATAGAGTGCTCCATAGACCCTGTGGCTTCTGTTCCCGATGTCCTTCCAGTCCCCTCTTGCAGTGGTCTGTCTGTCGGCACTTCTTTCAGCAACGAGTTCCACGTATTAATTACTCTTTGAGTGAAGAAGTGCTTCCTTTCGGTGGGGCAGTTATAAAGAGAAACATGCAGCCAGAACCTTTCCCCTTACACAGCTAAAAGGGTTAGTTATATACTTTTCTAAAGAAATGAAATCTTGGGGCTAATACAACAACTATGTTGTTGTAGTAGATCATTGTAACCTTATAATACTATAGTTATATCTATGACACTTTTAAAGCCCTCCCGGTGGGGGAGTGGCTGTCACTGGAATTGTTGAGGCCTTCTGTCTGTTTAGTAGTGTCTTCATGTGAAGAAGTGGGCAGCTGAATCTTTTTGTGGAACAGAAGTAAATATTGTCACCCAGCCAATTAGTTTGGGTCAAGGATCAGGATATTTTTTTTCTCCTGGCAGTTGGCAACCCTAGCCACCACAGGGGCTGTGAGAGAATGGTGGTGATGGGGACAATGACTGGATAGAGGCATCCCAAGGAGGTTGTCATATAGGTGCTGTGCTTGTTGACGGAAAGAGTGTCACCATGAAGCCCATGCTGATCATCCCTTGTGGGGAAGGAGTGGGGAACCCTCCCTCCCAGCCCTGGTTTTCAAGGGTTAGATGAACACTCGTGTGGCAAAACAAGTAAATGTTCACTTCTTACTGAATTTTAAAAATAGTTCACAAACCTTGGCAAGATCCACACAGGCAGTTCTGGCTTGTTTAGAATTAAGTCTCTTGGTAGGTCATGTTGGAGGTGTTTAAAGTTTCTAGGGAAACTTTTCTATATCTGCAATTGGCCCAGCTGATACTGCGGGGAGGCCATGTGAGGGCACCGAATGGAGCAGGGATGAGGCCATTTCTCCATGGGGAAAACAACTAGCTGATGGCAGAGAGGCAGAAAATAAGGCTAAGCCCAACAATGTTTAAGTCGAGGTACAAGTTTTTGCCCCCTTCAAGGATCGCTGCCTTGACATGGCGAAGGGGCTTGTGTAGCTCAGTGAAGCTTTGAGCTATGCCGTGTAGGGCTACCCAAGACAGACAGGTCATAGCTGAGAGCTCTGACAAAAGGTGATCCCCTGGAGAAGGAAATGGCAAACCACTCCAGTATCTTTGCCATGAAAACTCTATGGACATTTACAAAAGGCAAAACGATATGACGCCGGAAGATGAGCCCCTCAGGTTGGAAGGTGTCCAATATGCTACTGGGGATGAGCATACGGCTAGTACGAGTAGCGCCAGAATGAATGAAGCGACTGGACCAAAGCTGAAAGGACACTCAGTTGTGGAAGTAACTGGTGGCGAAAAGACAGTCCGATGCTGTAAAGATTTTTATTCCATAGGAACCTGGAACGTCAGATCCATGAATCAAGGCAAGCTGGATGTGGTTAAACAAGAGATGACAAGACTGAACATCGACATTTTAGGAATCAGTGAACTAAAATGGACAGGAATGGGTGAATTTAATTCAGATATCCATCAGGTATACTACTGTGGACAAGAATCTCGCAGAAGAAATGGAGTAGCCTTCATAATCAATAAGAGAGTAGGAAAAGCAGTCTTGGGATACAATCCCCAAAATGATCTCAGTTCGAATCCAAGGCAAACCATTCAACATCACAGTAATCCAGGTCTATGCCCCAACCACTGCTGCTGAAGAGGATGAAGTTGACCAGTTCTATGAAGCCCTACAACACCTTCTAGAAGCAACGCCAAAAATGATGTACTTATCATCATGGGGGATTGGAATGCTAAAGTAGGAAGCCAAAAGATAAGAAGAAAGTAGTGAAAAGCACTAGGCCACTCAGGTATGAACTAAATCATATTCCCGACAAATATACAGTAGAGGTGACAAATAGATTTAAGGAATTAGATCTGATAGACAGAGTGCCTAGAAGAACTATGGACGGAGGTTTGCAACATTGTACAAGAGGTAGCAAGATTTATTTATTAATGATCTAGATGAGGGGGTGGAGGGACTACTCATCAAGTTTGCAGATGACACCAAATTGGTAGGACTCTTAAATACTCCGGAAGATACAGACAGAGTTCAACGAGATCTGAACATAATGGAAAAATGGGCAAATGAGAATAAGATGCAATTTAATAAAGATAAGTGAAGTTCTGCATCTGGGTCAGAAAAATGAAAAGCATGCCTACTGGATGGGGGATACGCTTCTAGGTAACACTGTGTGTGAACGAGACCTTGGGGTACTTGTGGATTGTAAGCTAAATATGAGCAGGCAGTGTGATGCAGTGGTAAAAAAGGCAAATGCCATTTTGGGCTGTATCAACTTAAATAGAAGTTAGAATAGGGGCATCACATCAAAATCACAAGATGTCATAGGCCCATTCTATACGGCACTGGTCAGACCACACCTGGAGTACTGTGTGCAGTTCTGGAGGCCTCACTTCAAGAAGGACGTAGATAAAATTGAAAGAGTACAGAGGAGAGCGACAAAGATGATCTGGGGTCAAGGGACCAAGCCCTATGAAGATAGGCTGAGGGACTTGGGAATGTTCAGCCTGGAGAAAAGGAGGTTGAGAGGGGACATGATAGCCCTCTTTAAGTATTTGAAAAGTTGTCACTTGGAGGAGGGCAGGATGCTGTTTCTGTTGGCTGCAGAGGAGAGGACACGCAGCAATGGGTTTAAACTTCAAGTACAACGATATAGGCTAGATATCAGGAAAAAAATTTTTCACAGTCAGAGTAGTTCAGCAGTGGAATAGGCTGCCTAAGGAGGTGGTGAGCTCCCCCTCACTGGCAGTCTTCAAGCAAAGGTTGGATGCACACTTTTCTTGGATGCTTTAGGATGCTTAGGGCTGATCCTGCGTTGAGCAGGGGGTTGGACTAGATGGCCTGTATGGCCCCTTCCAACTCTTTGATTCTATGATTCTAACTAAAACCATCCCAAAGAAAAAGAAATGAAAGAAATCAAAATGGCTATCTGAGGAAGCTTTACAAATAGCTAAGGAGAGAAGGGAAGTGAAAGGCAAGGGAGAAAGAGAAAGATACACCCAACTGAATGCAGAATTCCAGAGAAAAGCTAGAAAAGAATGCCTTCTTAAATGAACAGTGCAAACAAATAGAAGAAAGCAATAGAATGGGGAAGACCAGATATCTTTTCAAGAAAATTGGAGATATGAAGAGAACGTTTCATGCAAAGATGGGTATGATAAGGGACCAAAATGGTAGGGACCTCACAGAAGCAGAAGAGATTAAACAAAGGTGGCAAAATTATACAGAAGAACTATACAAGAGCGAGCTTAACATCCCTGATAACCACAATGGGGTAGTTACTGACCTGGAGCCAGACATCCTGGAATGAGAAGTCAAATGGGCCTTAGGAAGTCTAAGCAACAATAAAGCTAGTGGTGGTGACAGCATTCCAGTTGAACTATTCAAAATCTTAAAAGACGATGCCAGCAAATTTGCCAGCAAATTTGGAAAACTCAACAATGGCCACAGGATTGGAAAAGGTCAGTTTACATTCCAATCCCAAAGAAGGGCAATGCCAAAGAATGTTCAAACTACCGCACCATTGTACTCATTTCTCATGCTAGCAAAGTTATGCTCAAAATCCTTCAAGCTAGGCTCCAGCAATATGTGGACCGAGAACTTCCAGAAGTACAGGCAGGATTTTGAAGAGGCAGAGGAACTAGAGATCAAATTGCCAACATATGCTGGATCATGGAGAAAGCTAGGGAGTTCCAGAAGAACATATACTTCTGCTTCATTGACTATGCTTTTGACTATGCCTTTGATTGTGTGGAGCACAACAAATTGTGGCAAGTTCTTAAAGAGATGGGAATACCAGAGCATCTTATTAGTCTCTTGAGAAACTTACATGCAGGTCAAGAAGCAACAGTGAGAACTGAACATGGAATCACTGATTGGTTCAAAATTGAGAAAGGAGTTCGGCAACTTCTATTTGTTTGCACTGTCGCCTTGCCTATTTAACTTGTATGCGGAGCACATCATGAGAAAGGCGGGATTAGAGGAGTCACAAATTGGGATCAAGATTGCAGGGAGAAATATCAACAACCTCAGATATGCAGATGATACCACTCTAATGGCAGAAAGTGAAGAGGAACTAAAGAGCCTGTTGATGCGGGTGAAGGAGGAGAGTGCAAAAGTTGGCTTGAAACTCAACATCAAGAAAACAAAGATCATGGCATCTGGCCCTCTCAATTCCTGGCAAATAGATGGGGAAGAAATGGAGATAGTGACAGATTTTATTTTCCTGGGCTCCAAGATCACTGCAGATGGGGACTGCAGCAAAGAAATTAAAAGACGCTTGTTCCTGGGGTGGAAAGCTATGGCAAATCTAGACAGCATCCTAAAAAGCAGAGATATCACCCTGCCAACAAAAGTGAGCTTAGTCAAGGCAGGCTATGGTATTCCCAGTTGCAATGTATGGCTGTGAAAGTTGGACCATAAGGAAGGCCGAACGTCAAAGAATTGAGGCTTTAGAACTCTGGTGCTGGAGAAGACTCTTGCGAGTCCCTTGGACTGCAAGGCGAACAAACCGGTCAGTCCTAGAGGAGATCAGCCCTGACTGCTCCTTAGAAGGCCAGATCCTGAAGATGAAACTCAAATACTTTGGCCACCTCATGAGAAGGAAGAGCCTAATGCTGGGAGCGATCAAGGGCAAAAGAAAAAGGGGACGACAGAGAATGAGGTGGCTGGATGGAGTCACTTAAGCAGTAGGTGCAAACTTAAATGGACTCCGGGGAATGGTAGAGGACAGGAAGGCCTGGAGGATCATTGTCCGTGGGGTCGCGATGGGTCGGACACGACTTCGCACCTAACAACAACAAGCTTTTGTGTGCGTATATACTTCTTCAGATGCATGCACACAACAGCTTATATCCATAACTGAACTTTGTCAGAGCCAGTTTGGTGTAGTTGTTAGGAGTGTGGAATTCTAATCTGGCAGGCCATGTAGCCAGCTGGGTGACCTTGGGCTCACCACGGCGCTGATAAAACTGCTCTGACTGAGCAGTGATATCAGGGCTCTCTCAGCCTCACCCACCTCACAGGGTGTCTGTTGTGGGGACAGGAAAGGGAAGGTGACTGTAAGCCACTGAGCCTCCTTTGAGTAGAGAAAAGTGGCATATAAGAACCAACTCTTCTACTTCTTCAGTCTTAAAGGTGGCCATGGACTCAGATTTTGTTCTAATGCTTCAGACCAGTAGTTTTCAACCAGGGTTTCAGGGAATCCTGCAGTTTCATGACGGCACTGGGAGGGTTTCCTGAAAGGGTGGGAGTTAATGAATTTTATTTAGGTATATATATTTTGCAATAAATCTAGATACTCACAGGAGCTGTAGAACACAACTTATTTATTTGCAACCTAGCTCCAATTTCCTAAGAAAATGGAAGCAAGGAAAAAGTGAGACTACTTTGCTGGATCAGGGGAATGCCGTGGACATAGTTTATCTGGATTTCAGTAAAGCTTTTGATAAGGTTCCACATGATATTCTTGTTCACAAGTTGGTAAAATGCGGTACGGATCCTAATTCTGTCAGGGGGATCAATAACTGGTTGACAAATCGTACTCAGAGGGTACTTGTTAATGGTTCAGCATCTTCTTGGAAAAGAGTGACAAGTGGAGTACCCTAAGGATCTGTCCTGGGGCTTGTGTTATTCAACATATTTATAAATGACTTGGATGAAGGATTAGAGGGGATGCTTATTAAATTTGCAGATGATACTAAACTGGGAGGGGTAGCAAACACAATTGAAGACAGCAACAGAATACAGGATGATCTTGATAGGCTCGAGAAATGGGCTAAACTGAATAAAATGAAGTTCAATAGGGACAAATGTAAAGTTCTGCATTTAGGTCGGAAAAACTTGTCTTGGCAGTAGCATGTGCGAAAAGGATCTAAGAGTCTTAGTAGACCATACATTGAACATGAGTGAGCAATGTGACTGAGTGGCTAAGAAGGCAAATGGGATTTTGGGCTGTATCAAACGGAGTTATCGCATCCAGATCACAGGAGGTGATGGTACCGCTTTACTCTGCTCTGGTTGAGCCTCACTTGCAGTACTGTGTTCAGTTTTGGGCACCCCAGTTGAAGAGGGATGTTGACAAACTGGAACGTGTCCAGAGGAGGGCAACAAATATGGTGAGGGGTTTGGAGAGCAAGACATATGAAGAAAGGTTGGGGGAGCTTGATATGTTTAGCCTAGAGAGGAGATGACAGAGAGGGGATCTTCAAGTATTTAAAAAGGTGCCATATGGAGGATGGAGCTCCATTGTTCTCTCTTGCCCCGGAGGGACAGACCAGAATGAATGGGATGAAATTAATTCAAAAGAAATTCCATCTAAACATCCGGAAGAAGTTCCTGACAGAGCGGTTTCTCAGTGGAACAGGCTTCCTCTGAACTGATGGCATTTTTTCACACCAAGAATAAACATAGAATCATAGAATCATAGAGTTGGAAGGGCCCATACAGGCCATCTAGTCCAACCCCCTGCTCAACGCAGGATCAGCCCAAAGCATCCAAGAAAAGTGTGTATCCAACCTTTGCTTGAAGACTGCCAGTGAGGGGGAACTCACCACCTCCTTAGGCAGCTTATTCCACTGCCTATTCTCCTGATGAATCTCCCCAGATTCCTGCCAAACACATTCTTCCCCAGCTTCGATAAGTGCAGTCCATCAGGTGCTAGTAGACCTTCTTCAAGAAAGCCTATCCCATGGTCCCAGAAACCAAATCTCTCCTGCCAGCACCAACTACGCAGCCAGTGATTCACCTCCATTATCTTCCTCTCCCGACGCATTCCTCTTCCCTTGACAGGCAAGATTGAAGAGAATACCACTTGTGCCCCCTTTTGCTTGAGCTTCCTCCCTAGATCTTGATAGTCTGTTTTAATAGGAGTGATGGTATTCAGGGACATGTCATTCGTTCCCACATGGACCATTACAAATGGTATGCCTTCTTTCTCCAGTCGTTAATAGCTAAGCTCTCTTTCTCCACTTGTGAATAAACTCGCTCTGCTGTATTACATGACTATGATGTGGAACAATACTGGGTTGACACCATATAAGCAAGCATCACAAGATAGGATCAATTCCTTTGTAGGGTCAAAATGGACTAGTAGATTAGAAGATTTGAGTAGCCTCTTAGATTTCTGAAAAGCTTCTTCTTGCTTCGGCCCCCAGTACCAGTCTCTTTCCTCAGGAGGGAATATAGGGGTTCTAATAGAGTTCAAGGATTTGGGAGGAACCAATGGTAATAATTCAACATTCCCAAATAGGCTTGGAGCTCTGTTGTGTTTTGTGGTGCCGGTGCTTTGTGTGTAACTTTATCAGCGAGGGGCTGCAACTCTTCTTGGTTGATTTTATATCCTAGATACTGCAGGCTGCATGAAAAAGCATTTGTTCTGTCTTAAGTGCAGGCCAGATTCCTGCAATCTTCGAAGTACCAGTTCAAGTGTCAAAAGGTGTGCGTTTTCATCTTTATCAGTGATAAGAATAATGCCTTTTAAAGTCCCCAGTCCCTCTTGAAACACTGCAGAATGAGTACTTAGTATTTTTTTACTGCTGGCATTCCCTTCAGGTCCAAGTTACATATTTCTTCACAATCAGTTCCTTCAACCAGTTCCTGCCAAGTAAATTTGGTCTATCCCCCTTTATGACCACAGCTTGTAAAATGCCACTGTTGCCCTTTATACTTCACTGGGATCCACACTGACCCCACTACAGGAATATTTTCCCCAGTGTATGTCTGCAATTTAATGTTCACATTTTCCAGGGGCTTGAGGCCTACCTTCCTCTGTTGGTCAGTCTTTCCATTAATCACTGTCACTGAGGCCCCTGTATCTATTTCCATACACACAGGTTCATTATCCAAGCCCACAGTGACTGTAGAGGGTACTACTCTTTGTCCCTTAATAGAATGCAGGGTGTGAACCAGGACTTCTTCCTTTTCGGCCTCTTCCAAATAACAAGGTTCCAGCGTCTTCCCTTTAGGAATGGGTAAGTCTTTTTGTAGGGCCTTGTTGACCCCTCTGAAATTTTGCTCTACATTTTCTGGCTAGATGCCCCACCTTCAAACATTTGTGGCACTGGGAAACTTTATGCCGGCAAATCAAGCCTGAGTGACTCCCTCCACACCAGAAACATCCCCCTTGGGCTTGAGGCTTCTGACTTTGTATTTTATGTAAGGAGTCCATCTGCACCTTTTGGGTGTTAAGTTGTAAATCCTTGACATTTTTCATTGTAGCCTCCATGGTTCTACAGCTTTGGGCCAAGTCAGATTGTTTTCTGACAATAACTGCCGTTGAATTTTCTTATCCTGCGCTCCACACACAAGTCTATCTCTTAACATATCCTCCAAAACATTTCCAAAGGAGCAATGTTCTGTTAAGTTTTCTGAGCTCAGCTATATAGTCTAATATAGATTCACCTTCTTTCCTCATTCTGTTATAGAATTTAAAGCATTCCACAATGGTATTAAGCCTTGGCGTATAATGTTCAGTCAAAACCTTTTGCAAATCTGGGAGACTTTTTGTCTCCAGACTTCTGAGGATGCACCAGGCCTCAGAAGAGGGAATAAGTTTTGCTGCCACATAGACTGAGAAATACTGCTTTCTGTTTAGCAGCATCTGTGATTCCATTAGCCAAAAAATAGTGATCTAAGCGTTCCATATATAGTTGCCATTCCTCCTTTTCTGAATCAAATCCCTCAATTTTGCCATATGAAGCCATGTTTGTACCTTCGTTGCCAATTTTGTAATCAATAAATCTAGATACTCAAAGGAGCTGCAGAACACAACTTCTTTATTTGGAACTTAGTTCCAACTAACTTAGGAAAATGAAAGCAAGGAAAAAGAATAAATTGAGGGGTGGAGTTTCCCTCCACTCCTAATAAGGCTTCAGTTAACTCTTTACTATCTAGTTTACTACATCATATATTTAAATTTGTTAAGCATTTATTGGGTGATAGGACCATATATGGTCATGTTGATCTCTCCCCTGCTCCTCCCCAATGGTCAGTGATGGGTCTGGAGGGGGTGGGAGGAGGAGGGACCCATGGTGGGCATGTGCACAACTGTGCTTCCCAAAAATATTCTGCACGATTGCTCCACTTCTGGGGTTTCTCGAAGGCTGAAGAATATTCAGGTGCTTCTCAATAGTAAAAAGGTTGTGAAAGGTTGTTTTAGACTAATCAAGAGACCCTCTTGACAATAAGCGTGAAGAAGAGGCAACCATCAAACCAGAACAGGATCCTTCCACATCCAGTTTTCAGTCCTTCTGGATTCAGTTGTTACTCAAATATCCAGTCCTCCAAGTAGCTTCTGATAACAAAGCCCTTTTGTGCAAGTCTGTAGAGGTCAGAGCCTGTGTTTTGTGTGTCAGCAGGGAATCCCACAGCTAGTGGCTTGGCCACTGGTGGTCCAGTGGAATTAGAGAACTTAACCATTGCCAAGTTCTTTTAAGTGGGTTATAAATGTGTATCATTCCAAAAAATGCACAGCACACACCTGCACTCTTGTGGAGATTTAGACTGATTAATGCCCTCTCTCTGTGACTCTTCCATGGCTTTCAATCGTATCCCTCAGTGGGGGGGGGGGACAAGTTGCCAAAGAGGGGGGAGCAGCTCTGGGATCTCTTCTTTCCATGTTCAGATTCTTAACCTTCTCTGACGTGGTGGCTACCACCATGAAGAACGCCAATGCCTCGCTGGTGTACTCTTTTCTCTACAAAGTGGTTGAGGTAAGAAGCCATTTTCAGGCCTCTGGAAATTTAGCCCATTCATAGGGCCAAGGGATGGCAGCCTCCAGGTGGGACTTGGGGATCATTTGGAATTCCAGCTCTTCTCCAGATGAAAGAGATCAATTCCCCTGGAGAAAATGGCTGCTTTGGAGGGGGGACTCTGTGGCACGATGTGGCCCTGCCCCTCCCAGGCTATATCTCCAGAGTTTCTCAGACTGGATCTTCTAATCCCCATCCCCTACTGGAGGCCTAAAGGGGCACCAAAGTGGGAAAAGAACACAATGGGACCTGGACCATGGCTTGCCCACCTACCTATTCCTCTTCCCCTGTTGCAGCAAGTGAATCATATAATCATAGAGTTGGAAGGGGCCATACAGGCCATCTAGTCCAACCCCCTGCTCAACGCAGGATTAGCCCTAAGCATCCTAAAGCATCCAAGAAAAGTGTGTATCCAACCTTTGCTTGAAGACTGCCAGTGAGGGGGAGCTCACCACCTCCTTAGGCAGCCTATTCCACTGCTGAACTACTCTGACTGTGAAAATTTTTTTCCTGATATCTAGCCTATATTGAAGCTTAAGTGGCTTAAGCTTGGATTCGCTACCAAAAAGCGGAGGAAGAAAAGTGGGGAAAGGTGTCTTGTGCTGCCCCCACACACATTGCCCTAAGAAAGGCCAGAGCCAGCAAGACCAACTGGCTGTCCAACTGGAAGTGGAGGGTGCTGATTATAAGCACAGAAGAGAAGCCATGTTGGATCAGGCCAGTGGCCCATCCAGTCCAGCACTCTGTGTCACACAGGGGAATTATAACTCCAGGCTTCATGGATCAGTTCCCCTGGAGTAAATGGACGCTTTGGGGGTGGACTCTTTGTAGGGTTCCCACGTCCCCCCATGGCCACGACGGGATGAGAAGGTAGGTTTGCTAGATCCAGGTTGGGGAACTTCTCGAGGCTCATGATGGAAGACAGGGACCTCATGGAGTACAAAGGGATAGAATCCACCCCCCAAAACATCCATTATCTCCAGGGGAACTGATTTTTGTATTCTGGAGATAAATTGTAATTCTGGGAGATTCCCAGATCCCGTCTGGAGTTTGCCATCCCTATGGCATTATATCCCACTGAAGTCCCTGTACTCTCCAAGGTCCACTCCCAGATCTCCAGGAGTTTCCCAACCTGTGTCTGGCAGCTTTACCGTGGGCATGACCTGGCTGCTCTAAGCTGCTCTGATATTGGGGAGTAAGAACTACAGATTCCTCTCATGCCAACTGAAAGTGCACCTTTTTCTACTAGACACTTGTGTCTATATTTATTATTCATTTGCAAAATTATTTCTGTGCCTACAAAGGCTGCCAAGGGGACCAACGATTGAAAACATGCAGAATAAAACCATGTTTTAAGCCATTAAAACTAAGCCCCTCAACACACCATTAAAACAATCATATCCTTAAAACAAGCACATCATTGATTCTGTGAAGATTCAAGGGTATGGCAGGTTACAGTGGAAGAGCGAGAGGGTTGTGAGTGTCCTGCACAGTGCAGGGGGTTGGACTAGATTATCCAGGATCCAACTCTATGATTCTGTGATTAAAGTAATTAAGGAACAGAGTTAAAATATATGCAAAACAGAAAGACAGCAATTAAAACATTGGTGAGGAAGGAGGAGTCACTGAGGGAATGCCAAACAAAACAAAAAAAATGTCCTTACCTGCTGACAGGTGTAGGTGTGGTGGAAGTCTTTCAGTGGTCAAGATGGGTGGGAGGGAAGGAGGATGGATTTTTCTTGACTCAGCAATTAGTCCCTGCAGCCAACTTTATGCGTAAACACCCATTCTATTTGACATTTCCAGTTAAGAACATCAGAAGAACCCTGTTGGATCAGACTCGGGAGCGTCCCTCTAGTCCAGTATCCTGCCTCACACAGTGGCCAACCAGTTCTTCTGCATGGTCAACTACAGGGCAGAGCGGCCTTCCTCTGAGATTGCCTCCTGACTCTGGGCTTCAGAGGTTGAGTGCCTCTGAATGTGGAGGTTACCCTCAGCCACCATGACTACTAGCCACTGCTAGACCTCTCCATGAACCTGTCTAATCCCCTTTTAAAGCTATTTTTTTCTTGTGGCTATCACTACATCCTCTGGCACTCCACATTTTAATAATTCACTTTGTCAAGTAGTCTTTCCTTTGGTCTGTCCTGAACCTACTGCTCATCAGCTTCATTGGATGTTCTTTTTGTCAAATCTCTACACTCCATGCATAATTTTGGAAACTTTGATAGTGTGCCCCTTTAGTCATCTCTTTTCTAAACCAAGAAGTCCCAGACTCTTCTGTCTTTCCTCGGAGGAAAGGTGCTCCAGCCCTGAAACTGTCTTGGTTGCCCTCCTTTGCACTTTTGCCAGCTCCGCAATGTCCTCTTGGAGGTTTGGGAACTAGAACCGCCCACAGCATCCCAAAAGAGGCCACACCATAGATCTATACAGGGGCATTTCAGTATTGGCTGTTTTGGTCTCATTCCTTTTCCTAAAAATTTCTAACACAGTTTGCCTTTTTCACCATTGCAGCATGCTGGGTGGACATTGTGTATCATGTTTATTCTGTTGACTAATGGCTGCTGACCGTAGCTTTATTGAGTATACCTTTCCATTGAGAGGCCCATAAACGTTGGATTGATTGAGTTTTCCGTTACAACCCTCTGAGTTTCAGTGAGTTCAGACCCCAGTAGCCCTAATACATGCCATTGGAATTTTTGTTCACTCAGCAAATTGGAAATTCTGCCGGAAAATTCATTTAAGTGAACCAAATGTACTAAGTTTATTTTGCTTGCAGATCTAGGAAACGTGGGTGCAAAATCACAGGGTCCTGGTTGCTTTCACCCTCCAGTCCATGTGGATGCCTCCTGACCTCTGATTTCTCTTGTCAGGTCTTTACTGAATACTTCAAAGAGTTGGAGGAAGAGAGCATTCGTGACAATTTTGTCATTGTGTATGAACTGCTAGACGAGCTGATGGATTTTGGGTTTCCCCAGACAACAGACAGTAAAATACTGCAAGAGTAAGTCCCTGGACTTTTAAAGATCCTTTAAATCTTTTTAGCTTGGACTTTGTTTCCATACAAAGCACCAGGCAAAATCTGCAAACGATGACTCCCAGGGATAATGGCTACAGAAAGGGAGCTGGAACAAAATGCTTGAATGTGTGTAAAGTCCCCAATATTCAATGCAGAGGTTCATGTTTCTGTCTGGGTAGGCAGGAACCTGGAGAAGAAGGAGAGCAGGATTTTATGCCCCACTTTTCAGTACCTTAAGGAGTCTCAGACTGACTTACAATTGCCCTCTCTTCCGCTTCCCACAACAGGCACCTTGTGAGGTAGGTGGGGCTGAGAGAGTTCAGAGAGAACTGTGACTGGCCCAAGGTCACCCAGTAGTCTTCAGGTGGAGGAAGAATTGGGAAGTGAAGCTAGCAAAGTACGATGCGAGGCAATCACTCAAATTTTAGTGGCAAGTCTCAGTGTTTGACTCAGATCTGAATTCCAGTGACAAAGTAGTCAGTTACTAAGAGTGTGAACTGTCCATCTCTATTATTATTATGCTTATACTAAGAAGAGTTGGTTTTTATAACCTGGTTTCATGATCCATAGGAGTCTCCAAGTGACTTACAATCACCTTCCCTTCCTCTCCCTACCACAGACACCGTTGAGGTAGGTGGGGCTGAGAGAACTTTGACAGGAGTGCTGGGTGAGAACAGCTGTAATAGGACTGTGACTAGCCCAAGGTCATCCAGTTGGCTGCATGTGGAGGAATGGGAAATCAAACCTGTCTCACCAGATTACAGGCCGCTGCTCTTAACCACTACATCACACTGGCTTACAACAATCTGGCTTACAACAACACATAATATATTTCTGGTAAGGCCTTGGGGGAGGAGTGTGTCTCATGGCTTAATTGCCACTTACCGCTTAACACCCACTCAGGCCGGCTGTCCCACTCCTGAGTGCCCCCACCTCCAACTGGCTTTCCTGTCTGTCCATGGGCCAGCCAATCGCCTTCTGTCCCCCACTCCTGACCTCCCCCTCCTCCTTCCACTTCCCTCCAAAGCTCAGAGGCTGCAGATCCCTGCCATGTGAGAGCTGACCCAGCCGGTGAGTTCACTTCTCAGGAACCTCCAGTCTGGAGCCTTTCCAGGTCCTGGGGGGAGGGAGAAGCCATCTGCCAAGTTCTTCCACTCCATCCCCCAATCTAGTACCTGTGGAGTTCCTGAATGCAATGGGCTTGGCCCATTGTAGTAGTAGTAGTAGTAGTAGTAGTAGTAAAGCCTATGCTTCCTTTATTCCATCTTTCCACTTAATCAGGAACTGCAAAATGGTGAACGTAGCATACAATAAAACATTTGAACAAATAGGACTACAGTAAAAAAAATAATTCAATTAAACAACACAAGAAGGAGGGCCAGACCGAGGTGGGTCAGCGCTGCTCATACTATTAGACCTGTCAGCAGCGTTTGACACAGTAGTTCATGAGCTCCTAGCCCACCACCTAGCTGACACTGGGATATGGGGAACAGCCCTTAAATGGCTGATTTCCTTCCTCTGGGGTCACAGAGGGTAGCTATAGGAGAGAGAATATCTAACGAGCACCAGCTCACATGTGGAGTCCCACAAGGAGCAGTCCTCTCTCCTAACTTATTTAACATCTTTATGCTAAGGTGGCTCAGCTGCTGTGGAGGTTTGGGCTGGGTTGCCACCAATATGCGGATGTCACCCAGCTCTTCCTCCTGATGGATGACTGCCCTGACTCCCCCCCAGAATCCTTAGCCAGATGTCTGGAAGCAGTGACAAAATGGATCAAGCAGAGTCATCTGAAGCTCAACCCTGCAAAGACGGAGGTCCTGTGTTTGGGTAGGAAGGGACCATGGGAGGAAGTGCGTCTGCTCACTCTGGACGGTGTGCAGCTCCTAGCGACTCACTCCGCCAGGAACCTGGGCGTGATCCTGGATGCTTCCCTCACAGTGGAAGCCCAGGTTACAAAGGTAGAGCGGCTGGCATTTTACCACCTCCGCTAATCCAAGCTACTACCTACCTGGACGCAGAGCACTAAGCCACAGTGATCCATGCGATGGTCACCTCTAGACTGGACTTCTGCAACTCACTCTACGTAGGCCTACCCTTATCCTTGATCTGGAAACTACAACTGGTGCAGAATGCCGTGGCCAGGATTCTCACTAAAACATAATGGAGATCCCACATCTGACCGGTATTCCAACAACTTGGCTGGCTCCCAGTTGAATTCCGGATTAAGCTTAAGGTTTTGGTTATCACCTTTAAGGTGATTTTGGCCCAGTATATCTGAGAGACAGCCTCCCTGCTTATACCCCCAAAAGAGCCTTACATTCCACCTCTAACTGGCTGTGGATTCCTGGCCAGAAAAGCGCATTGGAACTCAACGAGGGCCAGAGACTTCTCGGTCCTGGCCCCCACCTGGTGGAACGAGCTCCCTGAGGAGATCAGAGCCCTGCCTGAATTCCCACAGTTCTGCAGGGCCTGCAAAAGGGAGCTCCTCCACCAGGCATTTGTTTGAGGCTGACCGACTCAGAACATCTACTGCCCCCGCCCCTGCCATGACTGAACAATTTGATCATCCCAGTGCTGTTGTTATTCATGCTGTGTTGTAATTGTTACTGTTAGATTGTGATGGTTTATTGAAAATTATATAATGTTATAGATTGTTATAATGTTCCATGTAAATTTATGCAGTGTTCCATGTAAACTGGCCAGAGCCTCAAAGAATGGGTGGTAAGTAAATAAATAAAAACTGCTATCGGGATGTATGCCCAACAAAAGAAAAGAGGTCTTCACCAGCTGGCCAAAGACACCATTAGAGGGAGACAGACAAACCTCCCTGGGGAAGGAGATCCAGAATTTTGGTGCCATGACTGAAAAGGCCCTGTCTTACATTACCACATGTGGAGTCAACCAAAGCAAGATGTTTAAAAATGACCAGAAAGTTCGGTTTATATGGGAGGAGGTGGTCCCAGGCCATATGGGACTTAAAAGGTCATCTTGAATTGAGCCCAGACGTAAATTGAAAGCCAGTGTAAATGGACTGGACTGATGGAGTCCCTCCGGCCCATTCCAGGCAACATTTTGCTGTACTGACTGCAGCTTCCAAACAGTCTTCAAGGGCATCTCAATCAGAATTTGAAAGTTTCAAACCTGATGCTGTCGTATGTACATGACATTCCAGATACTGTCCTTTACAGAATCAGAATCTCCCAAAGCTGGGAGAGACCACAGGGGGCTATCCAGCCCAGCCCCCCATCTTCTTGGGGACTTAAAAATCACAAACTCCTGACAGGTGGTCATCCAATCTCCTCCTAAAAACCTCTAACTAAGGAGAGTCCACCACCCTCCAAGGCAGCCTATTCCATCTACAAACAGCCCTCACCATCAGAAAATGCTTCCTAATATTTAAATGGAACTTCCTTTCCTGTAATTTCATAGAATCATAGAGTTGGAAGGGGCCATACAGGCCATCTAGTACAACCCCCTGCTCAACGCAGGATTAGCCCTAATCATCCTAAAGCATCCAAGAAAAGTGTGTATCCAACCTTTGCTTGAAGACTGCCAGTGAGGGGGAGCTCACCACCTCCTTAGGCAGCCTATTCCACTGTTGAACTACTCTGACTGTGAAAATTTTTTTCCTGATATCTAGCCTATATCGTTGTACTTGAAGTTTAAACCCATTACTGCGTGTCCTCTCCTCTGCAGCCAACGGAAACAGCATCCTGCCCTCCTCCAAATGACAACCTTTCAAATACTTAAAGAGGGCTATCATGTCCCCTCTCAACCTCCTTTTCTCCACTTTGAACCTATGGCTCCTAGTCCTTGTCTCTAAAGATGCAGTAGAAAAGTTGGCCCCCTCTTCAACAAATCTACCTTTTATGTAATTAAACACAGGAGTCCTCACCCCTTGCTCTCTTCTTCTCCAAGCTACACCCGCCCATCTCTCTCTCTTCCTCTCATCCTAAGACACAGATTCCAACCCCTCAACCATCCTAGTCACCTGAACACACTCCAACTTGTCAATATCCTCGGTGCCCAGAACTAGTCACAATATTCCAAATGGGGTCTAACCAAAGTGGAATAGAGGGGTATTATAATAGCTCTGGATTCTATGCTCCTAGCAACATAGCCTAGTATGTTAGGGCTGGCAATATTTGGCCAAGATGCAACTGGAAACTCCATCAGACAGGAGAGGTGGGGATTCCACAAAGTCAATTCTAGATGGTCCAGCAGCAGCTCTGATTGTGTTCTTTTCCCCACTGTAGATATATCACGCAGCAGGGCAACAAGCTGGAGACCGCCAAATCCCGTGTCCCATCCACTGTCACCAATGCAGTTTCCTGGCGGTCAGAGGGCCTCAAGTACAAGAAGAACGAAGTCTTCATTGATGTTATTGAGTCGGTCAACCTCCTGGTGAGTCAAGGGAGGAATACTTGTGTTGCCCTGCAGGTGGGGAGAGAACAGGTTGCCTAGCTGGCTTCAGAGAGGCCAGGTCAATATTGTGATAGCAGCCTGGGAAGTAGAATGCGACCCATCTCTGACTTCCTGGACAAATGTTTGCAGTACACATGCTCTAAGTGTTCAATTACTTATAATACAAGTGATTACAAGTACAGGCAAATTGTACCCATAAAACAAATAAATCATTTATTTATTTCCTTAATGTGCCAACATGGTGTAATGGTTAAAAGCAGCAGTCTCTAATCTGGAGAATCAGGTTTGATCCCATCTTCCACATGAAGCCTGCTGGGTGACCTCTCAGCCACACCTGCCTCACAAGGTGCCTTTTGTGGGGAGAGGAAGGGAAGGTGATTGTCACGGTGAGACCGCTCAGGGTATAGAAAAGAAGGTATAAAAACCTCCTCCTCTTCTTTTTAGACCAGGCTTTCTCAACCGGGGTTTTGTGAAACCCTGGGGTTTCTTGACAGTCTTGGAATATTTTCCTGAATGGGTGGGAGTTAATTAAGTTTATTAGATTATATGACCATATATGGTCCTGTTGACCTGTTCCCACACTCCCAAAATAGCCAATGAGGGGCCTCGAAGAGGTGGGAAGGGGAGGGGCCCTGGGTGGGCATGAACACAGCTGTGTTTCCCAACCATATTCTGCACAATCATGCCACTTCTGGGGTTTCTCAAAGCCTGAGGAATGTTCAGGGGTTTCTCAGCCATAATGTGACTGCCAAAATTTCCAACATGTATACCTGTAATATGCTTATGGTTGGTTATGCTAGAGATTCATGAGCTGTGGCTCACTGTGCCATGCAGAGTTTGGCATGGTCTCAGCACTATGATTTGCACTCGCTTTGGGGACCATAGATTCCTAGGATCCTAGAGTTGGAAGGGTCCATTGAGGCTACCTCGTCCAACCCCCTACTTAGAGCAGGATCAGCCTAAAGCATCCCTGACAAGTCCAGCTGCTGCTTGAAGACCGCTGGTGAAGAGCAGCTCACCCCCTCCCTAGGCAGCCAATTCCATTGCTGAACTATTCTGACTGGGAAAAATTTTGCCTCTATTACCCATCTGGTTCAAGATTACCAGAGACAATGGAGTACAGGGATCTCAATCCTCAATAGTTGTGTTAAATAAGGTATTTTGGCAAGTGCTGCTTGCTGAGGGGGGGGGGCATGAGCATGTATGGAAGATTTCATGCACCTACAAAGTTTTTGGATGTAGGTATGGGTCTTCCTTTCTGTGAGAGTTCTCTAAAGTAGTGGTCCCCAACCTTTTTCAGGCTGGGGACTGCTGGCACCAGGGAGGGCGATTGCCCGGCCGCGCATGCCGCACATGCGCCATGTGCAGCCAAAAATGTGCAGCACTTTCACGTATGCATGCCCTGCTTCCCTCTCCCCGCCCTCCCGCAGTAAGAAGCTTCCCGGGCCGCAAGCTTGCGGCCTGGGAAGTTTCTTACTGCGGGGGGGGGGGGGAGCGGGGAGAGGGAGCCGCGGCCCTGTGCCAGGGCCTTCATGGCCCGGCCCGGTGGTTGGGGACCACTGCTCTAAAGATGAAGCAACAGAGCATATTTCATTCTTTTACATTTCTCCTCTCTTTTTGAAAAATACCTGAAAGTGCAGGTATTGAGATTGAGTTGAGATTGAGATAGGGTGGCCAAGGCCTTCTTAACTTTCCCCCTCCTGCCTCTGAACTGGCTCTGCAGTTACAAGCGTACAGCCATAGATAAAACAGTTTGATGGGAGTTCAGTGAGGAAGTGGTGCCTACTCAAATATGTTTTTGGTGAGGGGGGACTTTTATTGGCAGTTTTGTGAGTTTATGTTTTTAAGGCGCTTTCATACATGCTGACTTTCAGTCCACTTTCAATACATTTTCATGATGGTTTGCAAATGGATTTTGCTATTTCCAGTTCCAAAGTGCATTGGAAGTGCATTATTCAGCATGATTGAAAGTGCATTATTCAAACACTTTGCCTCAAGCAGATCTCTGAAGGTGGTGGCATATTAAAAAAAATGTGAAAATTCTGGCTGTCAAAGTGAGCCCTTTAGGAAAGGGACCTAGCGATCTCTTATCATGTTCCATGACAATTCTCCCCAAGAAGGCAAACTTTGAGTCATAGAAAGAAATTCAGTAGTTTATTAAGAGCCTACTAACAGCTACAGAGAAGGCTTAGTTGCTGAAGATAACAACATTCAGGAGCTGCAGATATAGGTCCCAATTTGCCCCCTCCCGGGCCATTTGTTCCCACAGTGTGTGATCTTGCATAAGGTACCCCTTTTATCTTCAAAGAGTATACACAATTCACCCAGAGGCAGGAAGAGGCTGCCATAATATTAAGAATATGATAAGAGACCAGATGGCCCAAGGGCCAGAGAACCTGGGAGGACAGAACAGAAGGGAGGGGGGCAGCTGGCTGCCCAAGAAGATCTGGGGACATTGGTCAAGCTGCCATGGCAAGAGCCAGAGGTGAATATGACATCTCTGGGTTTGAAGCCATGTTGAATCAGGCCAGTATGGGCTCTCTTAGCCTACCGTTTCAGAGGGAAGTTGGCATGGCGACCCTTGCCTTCAGCAAGAAAGTAAGCTAGCATTGCCAGCTCAGGTTTCAGGTATACCTGGAGATTTTGGGAGTGGATCCTGAGTGGATCCTGAGGAGGGCAGAATTTGAGGCTAAGGAGGGACTTCAATTGAGCCATCCTAAATTGAACCTCATAGGACTTATTGTCTTGGTCCCCAACTGCCAATTTGCCCACCTGTTTCTCTGACTGGCTGCCAAAACTTTTCTGGCATGAAGGAGGCAGAGCTATTGTTTGTGTCTTAGACAGCCTTTCCCAATTAGGAGCTCTGCGCCTCTGTGCAGCCGCCGCTGGTGTGCCGCTGCCACCCCACCTCTCCGCGCCATGGTGCTGGCCTCCTACGCGCTGCTTCGGGCTTCAGTGATTGTGGAGGCGGCCAAACCGAGCTGAAGTGCACATCCCTATTCCCAACCTTTTACCAGTGAGAAACGCCTGAAACATTCTTCAAGCTTCAAGAACCCCGGAAGTGAAGTCAGCAGCCACATTTCCCTGCTAGGCCCCCAGAGGTCTCATGCCACCAGAAGTGACATTACACTCCATCACTCCCTGACCCCACAGGTCAGAAACAATTCAGCAGCCTACTCCACTGGGCCAGGAATAGGGCTGGGACAGGCATCTGCCGCTCGTTCGCCCCCTCCCAACCCCCACCTTATGCAGATAAGTTAAAATCATAGAATCATAGAGTTGGAAAGGGCCGTACAGGCCATCTAGTCCAACCCCCTGCTCAACGCAGGATCAGCCCTAAGCATCCAAGAAAAGTGTGTATCCAACCTTTGCTTGAAGACTGCCAGTGAGGGGGAGCTCACCACCTCCTTAGGCAGCCTATCCCACTGTTGAACTACTCTTGACTGTGAAAATTTTTTCCCTAATATCTAGCCTATATCGTTGTACTTGAAGTTTAAACCCATTACTGCGTGTCCTTTCCTCTGCAGCCAACAGAAACAGCATCCTGCCTTCCTCCAAGTGACAACCTTTCAAATACTTAAAGAGGGCTATCATGTCCCCTCTCAACCTCCTTTTCTCCAGGCTGAACATTCCCAAATCCCTCAACCTATCTTTATAGGGCTCGGTCCCTTCGCCCCAGATAATCTTTGTCGCTCTCCTCTGTACCCTTTCAATTTTATCTACGTCCTTCTTGAAGTGAGGCCTCCAGAACTGCACACAGTACTCCAGGTGTTGTCTGACCAGTGCCGTATATAATGGGACTATGACATCTTGTGATTTTGATGTGATGCCCCTGTTGATACAACCCAAAATGGCATTCGCCTTTTTTACCGCTGCATCACACTGCCTGCTCATGTTTAGTTTACAATCCACAAGTACCCCAAGATCTCGTTCACATACAGTGCTACCTAGAAGTGTATCCCCGATCCAGTAGGCATGCTTTCATTTTAAATTGCATCTTGTTCTCACCTCCCCCCAGTCTGATGAAACACCATTGACAACAACTCTTTGAGTGCGGTTCTCTAACCAATTCCCTATCCACCTAACTATCTGAAAATCTAGATTGCAGTCCTTCAATTTATCCATCAGAACATCATGGGGAACCTTATCAAAAGCTTTACTAAAATCCAAGTAAACTACATCAACCGAATTTCCACGATCCAGCAAACCAGTTACATGGTCAAAGAAGGAAACCAGGGCAGAGTCTGCACTTACTTTCTTTATTCCATTGTCAATCCTGTTGAATTCAGATCGCTTTGAACTCGGGTCTTCCTCTCTCCGCCCCTTCCCCATTGAAACAGGAAAGTCTTCTGCACCTGGTTAGGGAGACTCAGAAGGTGGGGGGGAGCCAAGCCTCTTTCTTTCTTTTCTTGAAGGGGGGGGGGGGAGAGAAGCCAGGCAGGGAGCCTCTTTCTTTTCTTGGAGGGGAGGGGGAGAGGATCGAAAAAGGCAGAGAAGATAGGAAAAATCCAGGACCGACAGAAGTTGAGAGAAATTAGGGGCTTCTCCTTTAAGGCAAGCGTGTCACATGACCAGGTGTAGCCTATCAGAGGTTCTCTACCACGGAGCTTTCTTTCCCAAGCTGGATATTCAGGATTAAAAGCAATCTGAGATAACGCACAATAAAGATAGGGTCACTCCAGATCAATCCTTCTTGCTGCAGAAGGAAAATTAAAATTGCCCAAAATCCAAATGGAAATCGCATTCTGTGTAGAGGGCAGGGACTGAATCGATCTGGGGTTGGAATAAAAGCTCTGTGCAGTTTACACCCAGGTTGGTCTGACAGGACCTGTTGGAGACAAATCCATGCTGACTTCCCTGGATCACCAAATTGTCCTCCAGATGTTTGCAGATATCTGCTCCATTATCTTCCCCACAACAGAGGTCAAACTCACTGGTCTGTAGTTTCCTGCGTCATCCTTCCTCCCTTTTTTGAAGATCGGAATAACGTTTGCTCTCTTCCAGTCCTCCGGGGCATCTCCAGTCCTTAAAGCGGTCCCGAAGATGATGGACAAGGGTTGTGCAAGTTCTCCGGAAAGTTCTTTGAGCTCTCTCAGGTGCATTTCATCCGGTCCAGGGGATTTGAACTCATCCAATGCAGCTAAATGCCTCTCGACAACCTCTCTGTTCATGTCAACCTGCCACCCAGACACTATCTCTTAGCTACTGCCATCTCTAGATGTGCCTTAATCCCTTTGACCTGTGTGAAAAAACAGATGTAAAATAGGCGCTGAGCCTTTCTGCTTTCTCTGCATCCTCCGTTAGAGTTTGTCCATCCGCACCCAACAGTGGGTGCCTCCTTTACTTTACGTTTGCTCCTCACATAACTGAAAACTCCCCACATACTCTTTATCCCTCCCTCTTATCTCTCTCTCTCTCTCTCGCTTCCTTCCTCTCTTCCTTCCTTCCTTCCTTCCTTCCTTTCTCCCTCCCTCTCTTCCAGTCTCCCACCTTTTCCTTCCTTCTCCCCCCTCTTTCCTTCCTGCCTGTATTTCTTCATTTCTTCCTTCCTTCCTTCCACTTTTCTTCTTTCCTTCCTCTCTCCCTTTCTTAGAATCATAGAATAATAGAGTTGGAAATGGCCATTTAGTCCAATCCCCCACAAATTGGAGGACATCCCAACCCCATCACTCATCCACTTTAACCTGCCACCCCCTGAGCCTTCACAGAATCAGCCTCTCCGTCAGATGGCTATCCAGCCTCTGTTTTCAAATTTCAAAAGATGGAGAACCCACCACACTCCACTTTTCACTTCCCAAAGGAGTCCCAGGGCAGCTTACAATCGCCTTCCCTTCTTCTCCCTGCAACAGGCACTTTGGGAGTTAGGTGGGGCTGAGAGAATCATGACTGGCCCGCCAGGTGGCTGCACACGGAGCAGAGGGAAATCAAACCGGATTCTCCATATTAGAGGCTGCTTCCTTTAACCACTACACTGCACTGGCTTTACAGCCATGGTATAGGAGCAGGGATCCCCAACATGGTGTCTGTAGGGGCCATGCCAACCACATGTTTCTAGAAAATGGGTGGGGCTTCTTGCCATCAAGGCTCTGATTGGCCACTGGAGATTTGTCTGGCAGTGGAGATTTTAAAAAATCCTTGCTGTGGTATGCTAAAGCACAAGAATCTTCAGCTCATGTCTGAAGAGCCAGTGTGTATAATCAGGAAAATACTTGTCAACAGTGTGCTAGTTCTAAAAGGCCTCCTGTTAAGCAGACCTTCTGCTGGAATGTTGAAGAGTTGCTATTAGAGCTATGCATAACCTCCTTTCCTGACATTTTGCAATTGGCTCCGCCTCTTGTAGCAGCCATTTTTCGTCTTCCAAATGTGCCCACAGGCTCAGAAGCCCTGACCGCCTTCCTCCCTGCCTAGCACCAGCACAGCTTCAGCCCCCCTGAGCTCAGACATCAGGCGTGCCATGCAGGGCTGTAGGCCTCTCTTGGGCTGGCTGTCCCTCTGAGCAGCCAAGGGGCCCTGAGCACAAACAGGAGAAGGCCAATTTAGCTCTGAGCTCTTACAGCAGGAGGCCCACTGGTGGGGGCAGATGGGGCTTTTGCTGGCAGAGTTTGTGATCAGCCAATTAGATAATTCTGAGAAATGTTCCTTTGGCAGTCACTGCAGTGACAGCCACTGTGGGACTGAAGAATAAAGTAATAGGTTAGTTTTAGAAAGAATCCTGTTAAATAAAGCTTCTCCCTGAAATGTGAAGAGTTACTGTAAGAAATATGCACAAACTCATTTCCTGACCATGGTGTGATTGGCTTTACCTCCTGCAGTATCCATTTTGTGATTCCAGCCACCAACCTGTGTCAGAATCCCAAAGGGGCCCACAGGCTCAAAAAAACAGGGGACCTCTTCCTTACAGGGACCCCCTTTGAGGGCACAGACAACCAAAGGAGAGCTTTTGGTAACCAGCTGGGGCTCTAGGACAATGTACCCCCCTCCAGCTACCCCTCATCTGCTCCCAAGTAACAGTTTCTCCTATTCCTGTTACATCAGCTGAGCACAAACCTTTCCTGGCTAGGCACTGGTACTTGATGTGCATATAGCACATTTAAAGATGCGGTGTGTTTCATTTCCTCCATCCAAGCCCTGTGTGGGATGGCCCAGGCTAGCCCACCTTTGTGAGATCTCAGCTGCTAAGCAGGCCAAGCCCTGGATAGTCCTTGGATCGGAGACCACCCAGGAGTTGCTGTGCTGAGGCAGGAATCAGCAAATTACCCCAGAACACCTCTTATTGCGAAAACCCCATGGAGTCTCCAGGAGCTGGATGCAACCTGAAGACAATTTCCACCACCTTCCAGCGGAAGGAGCAGCCGTGTTTATGGCCAAGCATGTGGGAAGGGTTCTATCAGATGCCAACGCACTGCTGTCTTCTAGGTGAATGCCAATGGGAGTGTCCTCCTGAGTGAAATCATGGGCTCCATCAAGCTGAAGGTGTTCCTCTCGGGCATGCCGGAACTGCGCTTGGGCCTCAATGACCGGGTGCTCTTTGAACTCACTGGACGTAAGTAATTACAAAACACAGGTATCAGTCAGTGGGATGGCTAAGCCGAGAGGAGCTTGTGGCTCCTGGTTCAGACAAGCATTGGGACAATACATTGGGAGGGGACGGCCACTCTACCTATCCCCGTAAGGACACTAAGATCTGCTGCTCAAAATCTACTTAGGATCCCCAGCCCTAAAGAAATCAAATTGACGTTTACTGCCCCGGCATGGTGGAACACTCTTTCATGGAAAGTTCTGCGGGGCTTATAAGGCACAGCTGTTCTACTAGGCCTATGGTTGAGTCCCCAAAAATTATGTCTAAAATTCCACTGGCCTCCCTACCTAATCACCTATTACCTCTCATTAATTGGTATTTGGTATCCCTTCGCCTTCCCTGAGCCTAGGCAAATTAGTTTTAGTTTAATTCTGGATTTAAAAATGTATAGTACATAGATTTTAACTTGGTTATTTATATTATTGTATGTTTTTAATTATATGTAAACCACCTTGATTCCTTGGGGAAGGGTGGTATGTAAATACAAAAATACTAACCATTGGTGGCTCTAATATTTCGAAACAGCCACTCTAGGCGGAGCGCCGTCCAGGACATCTTTGGGTGTCCGGCCTGCACTTCCACCTGCATGGGCCAATTTGTGCACACCCAGCAAAGCTGAGTGCAGCCTGTTTCGGCCGGTCCCTGAAGCACCCGCCTCCATAAGCCAGCTGCGAGGCGCTCAGCTGGCCTCACGGCCAGACGCTGACTGGCCGATAAGGAGGGCACTCTCATGGCTCCATGCCTTTGCCGCTGATCGGCCCGCTCACCAGCAGCCATGGCGGGCCAACCAGCAGCCTAGCCGTCACCCCAACTTTCAGTGCGGCTACCGCCTCGGCTGCTGCACGCCAGACCTTCCAGCTGCAGGGCCATTGCCCCAGCCAGCAGCACGATACCCCACTCGACCACCGCACGCCCTCCACCCGCTCACTGATCCATTGGCCCCACTGCTAACTGCTCCGGCAGGTTGGGCGCCTGCTTGTGCCCGTTGCATTCCTGGACGCAATGGGCTTGCAGGCTAGTCTTTAACCGGTCCTATTAAATAAAAGAGCAAGGCCAGCTGGGGAGGAGTTAGGGCAGGCCCTGTCCAGGATAAAAACTCAGAGGGCCCAATCAGGAGCCGCAAAGCGGCTCCTGATTGGGCCCTCCAAGTGTCCATCCAGGGCCAAGCAACCAATGGGGAGGCGCGCAAAGTGCCTTCCTATTGGCCCCTCACCAGGACAGACCAAAATTCCATTCACCCAGCCCAGTCTGGCTGCCAGTCTGCTCCTGACCACCGCAGGGAGAGGAGATCAGTAGGGCTGCCAAGGGGGATGAGAACAGACGCTTGGACAGGCTGCGCCAGCCCTTTTCACCCCAAGGCTGTCCTAACTGCCATGTCCAACTGCAAATGGCCTCAGAACCTGACAGAGCTGGCAGGAGGCTGCAGAGTGAGCTTCCCCCCCTCCCCCCCCCCTTCAGGCCTGCTGCGAAGGAACCTCTGACAGGCCCTGACTGAGGGGAGGGAGGCATTTCCAAGAGCAACGCAAGGGAGCCTGAGGGCCTTCCTTTTGAGGGGAGGGGACTTTCCCCTTCTGCCAAACAGTTGCCTGACAGGGAGGCCACAGAAAAGCCCTTTCTCTCTTAAAATACTGCTCTGGCCGGGGGTTAGATACAGCCAAGCCATGTGTCTTTCTTCTTTGCAACTCTGCAGATTTGAGGCCACTGCACAGCGTTATTCTGCAGAGGAAGCTGGCTCTTTTGTCTCTTGTTTCATCTGCACAACAACCCTGTGCAGTAGGCCTCAAGTCTTTCAATTCAACAACAACCTGTGTGGGAAGCTTTAAATGTTTCTTCTCTACCACAACCCTGTCCAAAGTAGCCCTTTCTGCCTGGGGAGCTGATCTTTATACTCTGCAGGTGAGATGTAATTCCAGGAGCTCTCCAGGACACACCTGTAGGTTGGCTACCCCTGGGTTGGAAATATTCCAGGAGGTTTGGAGGTGGGACTTCAAAATTGTACAATGCCTCAGAGTCCAGCCTTCAAATGAGCCATTTTTGCCTGCAGTTGGTAGGGAGTGGTGCAGGAGTGTCCCTCCTGGCCTATGGGTTATGGCCAGCCCTTATCAGCAACTGTTTGTATTCTGGGGCGCAGACAGGCAGACCAGCATCAGTCCTGTGAGTCTGGAAAGTGCAGGAAGATCTAAATAAATATTTACAGCCTGAAACTAAATAGAGAACAAGTAAATGTCTGGAGACACATAGTAACTGAAATAGTAACTGGCAAATAACCTTGGCCTGGCAAATAAAAAAACAGTATTAAAAACCTTACTAAGGTGTGCACAGACAGTCTTCCTCTTAGGGTTGCCACATTCCCTGTGAGGCTCGCTACCCCACCTCCCTCATGGGGAGTCTGCTATAGGGACAGAAGGGGAAGACGATTGGAAAATGCTTTGAGACACCTGAGGCCTGCTGGGTCACTGCGGCCCATTCCCAGTTCTCTCAGATCTCTCACAACCCTACATACCTCACAGGTTGACTATTGTGGAGAGACAAATGGAAAAGGTGTTTGTAAACCGCTTTGAGACTCCTTTGGGTACTAAGCAATAGGGTACAAAAATCCGTTCTTCTAAGGAGCAACCATGAAAGAAGCATGTGGCCACATAACATTTTACCAACAGTGAAAATATGGGAGACAGAAGGAACAGGGTGGACACCTGTGTACTGTGACTACCCTATGTGTATTAGGGCATAGGGGCATTTCGGTGAATGTGGCCTAATTCACACAAGAAGGGAAATGACACAGAACTGGGGGGAATCGGTTGCCATGTAATCTTCCCCTAAGAAGAGTCTCCAGTCTGATTTTCCCTTCACATATCTGAAGACATGGCTCTGGAAAGCTCATCTGTTACCACTATGCCACAATTCCCAAAGGTCAGTCCTCTCCCACACTCAACGAACATTCCACACCACAGGTTCTTGACACCCATATCTCCACACCCATGGCCTCATTTGCCACCATGCCACCACAATCTCCCACACAACACACACATTCAACCCCATGCCCTTACAGACTGGACAACTCCTCCCCTTCCTCTTCCCACTGCCAAGCTCTAGCGCCCGTTGTATTCTTGGAGACAACGGTTTTTGCGCCTAGTAAATAAATAAAACCGAGTTCTTCAGATTAGAGGCTGCTACTCTTAACCACTACACCAAGCTGGCCCTAAGGAGATATGAAGGGAGATATGAGTCTTGAAGGCTTGTACCACCAATGAACTTGTGGGTCTTTAAGGTTCTACTGGATTCAAATCTAACTGTTTTTAGCATTTCTTTGCAATGTGAGTGGCTGCTCTCTCATTACCAAAGTTGTGCCTCTGCCTCTTCCCTTCTAACAACTTCCTCTTCCAATGTTGACTTCCAGGTGGAAAAAATAAGTCTGTGGAGCTGGAGGATGTCAAGTTCCACCAGTGCGTACGGCTGTCGCGTTTTGACAATGACCGCACCATCTCCTTTGTACCGCCAGATGGAGATTTTGAGCTCATGTCCTATCGACTGAACACACAGGTGACTGTTGCTCTGAGGAGAAGGCCAGGCTAGTATGACCTCACGACCTTCATCAGTGACCTGGAGCAGGGGTGGTGGTGAGCACTGTGATGCCCAAGTTGGCAAGTGACAGCCAGTTTTTCAGGATGGTGAGAACCTGGGTGGATTGTGAGGGGCTGCAAGAAGATCTCTGCAGACCAGGTGAGTGGATGACAACATGGCAAGAGAAATTCAGTGCAGGACAGGACAAGGTGATGCATACTGTGAGATGAAAGCTGGCCAATAGTTTAGGGCCAGATCCTCTACAGCAGGGGTAGTCAACCTGTGGTCCTCCAGATGTCCATGGACTACAGTGAGCCCCGGGCAGCGTTTGCTGGCAGGGGCACATGGGAATTGTAGTCCATGGACATCTGGAAGACCACAGCTTGACTACCCCTGCTCTACTACTCTGCTGTGGTTGCTTGAGAGTATGGGATGGACTAAGATGGTGTGCCTTCTTTGCTGTACACACACAACTTCATCAGCTTACCTGTAGGCACTTCTGATCCTTGTGTGCTTTTTTCAGTGGAAATCCCTCTTGATACTTGCTGAAGGATTCTGTCATACGCTACTGAACATCGTTTGTTTTTCTGTCTCTCTCTGAAGGTGAAGCCCCTCATCTGGATTGAGTCAGTCATTGAGAAGTTCTCTCACAGTCGAGTAGAGATTATGGTTAAGGTGAGTTCCTCTGAAGAATGCTCCGCTCCAGTCCAAAGTCTCCACAATGTGTGACTTGCTTCTGTAGGGTTTTCTTTATATTCAGCTTCTAATCCAGAGGAACAAGACATACTCTTGGTCTGAAACCATTCCAAAAGAAAGATAATATGTTCCAGTGGGCAACAAGACAGCCGAAAAGAGGCCCCAAGTGAGAAATTCTGTGGTGAAAGGGGCTCACATACGAGGGGAAATGTTGTATTTTCTTTCTATTTATTTGTATTTTTATTCTGCCCGCCCTTGCAGCTCAGGGCTATCTATCTATCCATCTATCCATCTATCCATCTATCCATCTATCCATCTATCCATCTATCCATCTATCCATCCATCCATCCATCCATCCATCCATCCATCCATCCATCCATCCATCCATCCATCCATCCATCCATCCATCCATCCATCTATCTATTTATAATTATATTTGTTGACTGCCATTCCCAGCCCGGCTGACTCATGACGGTTTACAATAAGAACATTAAAATCCACATAATGGAACAATCTGAACACCGCCCGCGGTGCCGTGGACTAAATAAAACAGTAAGGCCTTTAGGGGCGGGATGTGTCCGGGATGAGGAAGGGTCCGGATTGGACCCTTCCTCCGGACAGACCATCGGAGGGACCATCGATTGGTCCCTCCGATTTCCGCCCCGGAGCAACTGCGAGCCGCGCACAGCGCGGCTCGCAGTTGCTCCTTTGCCGGCGGCCGTTAGGCCGCAGCCCAATGAGCCCCCGCCAGCTGCCCGGCTGCCGGGGGCTCCCTTGCCTAGCGCCCACTGTATTCAGAATACAGCGGGCTTGAATACTAGTCGAACAATAAAATCCTAAATTCCACAGTAAGGTATGAGGGGATGGGATTTTGTAGATTGCATTTTGTAGATTGTTTTTCGCCGCCAGTATTGACCCTACTGCAGCAGTCAACATGGCCTGGAGGGTATTTACTGGCAGTGCCTGGCCTAGGGGCCTATAGAGGGAGGGACCCGTCTTTCTAGCTCAGGCTCAAACAAATGCCTGGAGAAGAGCGCCATCTTACAGGCCCTGCGGAATGGTGATAGCTCTATTGGGGACTTCGGCTCTTCTGGGGGCTCATTACACCAGGTTGGGACCAGGACCTAGTAGGTCCTGACCCTGGTTGATGCCAGGTGTGTGTCCCGGGGGTGGGGACAACTCGCAAATTCATACCTGCAGAACAAAGAGATTTACAGAGAACATTAGATAAGTAACAGAGTACAAGATAAGTTTGGTAACTGTGTCAACAATTTTAACTTCTTCAACAAACATATTATCAAAGTCAGGTATCAGTAATCTTAATGTTCAACAATAAATGTTGTTACTGACCTTGACCAAATGCCGCATGGAAGAGCTCTATTTTGCAGGCCCCAAATCATCCTAGATTTTGAAACTAATTGGGGTGATATCCTGGATTATCATTGCAAGGGGGCTAAGGCTGCCAGCTCCAGATATATATCTGGAGATTTTTGGGGGAGGAGCTGTTTGGCACAGGGAGAAACCTCAATGAGGGGTGGTTATAGAAACTGAATAATAAATAAATAAAATAATGCCATCAAGTTCACCTTCCAAAAGTGGTGTCTGGCCCTAACTCCCGGGGGGCCATCCTGGATGCCCTCCCTGCCCCTAGTCCTCTGCTGTCAACAGGAACTTCTCCCTGCCCTCCTCCAAGTGACAACCTTTCATATCCTTCAAGAGAGCCATCCTGTCACTTCTCAGCCTCCTCTTCTCCAAGTTGAACATTCCCATGTCCCTCAGCATTTCCTCCAAAGGTTTGGTCCTCAGGACCCAGATCATCTTCGTCGCTGTCCTCTGTTCCCTCTCCATTTTGTCCCCGTCATTTTCTGCAGGTGAACTGATCTTCATCGCCTGGAGTTCTCCAGCCAGCACCTGGACCTTAACAGCCCTAGTGTGGCCTGTTATCATGTTGAATCTTAAAAGTAGCTCTTCTTCGTTCATGTTACTTGTGAACAGAAGTTTTTGAAGAGCAGGACTGAAAAGGAGACTTTATTTTATTTATTTATTTATTTGGATTTTTATACCACCCATTCTTTATAGCTCTGGGCGGTTGGAAAACATTATGGAAATTAACTCCGTGCTAAATGCACAATGGGACTAGAAGCTCAACTGGCAATTGCCTGTCTTTGTTCTCCAATGAACAATTAGCAGCAGTGTTCTCAAGCAACCATGTATAGAGATCTTAGAAGGAGCCATCCATCTGCAGTATGGCATGACATCCGTTCTCCAAGGAAAGGTGATACACTTATGACCATATCACCATGAGGCCTTTCTTGGTACTGATCCCTGCATCTCAAAATAGATACTGTATAGCTAGAAAAAGTGCAGAAAAGGGCAACTGAGGCTGGGATCTTATTAGGTAAGGCTGAATTAAAATCCAGTTGGCCATTCATTGTTCTGTCCTTGCCCTAATATAGTCTTGAAGCAACTTTCCTGCTGCATACAAAGGCGAAAACTTGCCCCTATTTCTTCCCAGGATACTCAACATATTAAAGAGGAATAAAACATACACGATGAATGGAATGAGCCAAGGGAGAACAGGTGATGAGCCAAGGGAGAACAGCAGGGAAAAATGGATTTTGGTCACCAAGGGTTATGCTCCAGTTGAGTTCCCCAATAAGCAGTCTTGGTTAAAGAAATCTCTTTATTGAAGGGTTAACGAAGCAGGTACATTAAAACTTTGCCAAAACTAAAGTTAGCAGAAGCCCACCTGGCTTTAAGGTTACTTCCCGATCCACTCCTCGGGTACTCTTTGGTGCCAAAACCCAGGTTGCCATTTCTGGACACTTTTCCAAGCCACAAGTATGCTAGAGCAAAGGGGAGAGGGGCTGGTCTCTGCTGCCCAAGGTCAGGAGATATCAGAGAAGTACTGAGGAGACTGCTTCCAGCCTCCCTAGGTTTACAAATTTAAAACAACATAGTTGACATATTCCAGCCGTGCCTGTTTCTTGGGTCAAGCAGTTAACAAGACAGTACTTAGCGCAAAAGTACACAGGAGGAATGCAACATGGACAATACAGATACAATACCAGTCATGGAAACAACATGGCAAGCACATGTGACTTCAGGTTCTCTACCTCTCGTTTCAGGTAACCAGGATAAAAACTGATTCCCCATATTCCCTTTTATCAACACAATAAAAAGCCATAGATTTTCCTTATTTGGGGATGATTGTGAATTCACAGATAGGGCATGACATATTGGGGTGGGGTGCTGCTGCACCATATGACTCTACCTACTCAACTACAGATATGACTAATCAATCTCTGAGCTCTTGGGCCACCTTGGTCCTAAATCTCAGATTTGTAACTGAATTAGTTTGGCAGTGGTTCTTTTTTGGCATGGGGACATTGGAAGGGGGTGGTACAAACTGCCTTGAGGCTCCTTCTCATTCAGTTTTCTCCTTCAAAAGGCGAAGGGCCAGTTCAAGAAGCAGTCGGTGGCTAATGGTGTCGAGATAGCTGTGCCAGTCCCAAGTGACGCTGATTCTCCCAAATTCAAAACCAGCATTGGTAATGCAAAATATATGCCAGAGAAGAACGTTGTCATCTGGAGCATCAAGTCCTTCCCGGTGCATGGTTTGCCCTTCTTTTTTCTATGGCCGTCTAGGATTTTATAGATTAGTGGTCCAGTCAGTGAGAGTTTTGAGTCTGCCTAAATAAGATGCCTATTTTCCCTAGGGAGTCCTGAGGTGCTGTCTCATCATGGGAATGGTCCTGGGGGGGTGTCTCCCAACCTTTCTGAGCCTATGGGAACCTTTGGAATTACACCATAGGGTGGACGCAATCACAAAATGGCTGCTGCAGTAGGTGGAGCTAATAACACAATTGCTGCGACAAAAAGCAGAGCCAGCCAGAAAATGTCAGCCAGTGAACTGATGCATAACTCTAATACTAGTTCTTCTACTTCAGTGGGGGAAGTCATCCAAAGATTGTTAGGTCATTCCTCTGCTTGGTCAGGTGGGGCTATTCAAATTCAAATGAACTGGGTGGCCTCATCTGGGTGACCAATGATTGGCCTTCCAGTTTTTGGATAGCCCTCTTTTCAGGTGGAAGGCTTGTGGCTTACTCAACTCATTTCCAAAACAACACCAGGGGGCTTTCTGCACAAGGACCAATGTTGCCAAATGTTTTCAGAATGCAGAAACGCTATATTAAATAGTGGAATTTCGCCATTTTGCATGCCTTTAATTTTAGTGGAATATTGAAGTACCAGTGGCGTTGTATTCATTCCCCACATGTTTCCGGTCCCGCTGGAATCGCCACAAAGGAAGTGAGATTTTTCTGCGCTTCTTCCCGCCCCTGGCCATCAATCAAATGGAACAGCCAATGGGCTGTTGTGTTCATGCTCCCGAAAACCCCCTTTCCCTATAAGAACTGTTTTTTTTTTAAACGTAAACACACCAGTTGCAATGAATCTGTGTTCAATTGTTTCAGAAAGACCTTTTTTGCTGGCATAGGAGCTAGCGATTAATCGTATACACGCTCCTCAAGTAGAAAAAAAAATCCCCCCCCATGGGTACGATTTGTGGCCGAAATTATGGGCAGTGCTGAACAGGGGGCTGTGTTGTGCTTGGGAACTTCAAAGACACTTGCAGTAGGGAGCTTTGTTTCACTGTTAAGGACTTCTGTGAAGGGACTTTAGCCGGAGAAGCCTCGCTCGTTCATTGCTTTCCCCGGTCTAAGAAAAAAATGGCGATCGCTTCTCTGGAAGTTCGGGGCAAGAGTGGGGAAGGGATATTCTTTCTACCGCTACATTGAGAACGCACATGTCTTTTGCTGATGTGTTGCAGCTTGTGCTCAGAAGTGTAGTGGTTTTTTCAGGGGGAATCCACTTTTCCCGATTCCCCGAAAAGCGCTACAACGAAGCGAGTGTTGCAGTAGTGTTGCAGATTGTGTGCAACATCATGCGGAACGTTGAATTAGTAGCGTGTACCAAAGGTAAAACTTCTGCTACATTTATGCGGAATGGCCCCAGATATTCAAGAAAGATGGCTCTGAGACGGGCTCTACTGCTCCCAAGAGCAAAAAGGACGGCTCTGAAACCTGGCCTGAGTCTACCAGGCGGCAGAGTCAGATGTATACAGACTCCTTCAACTGCCTAGGTCTCTGGCCTGATGATTCTGTATTGGGAATGCAGTTTGTGGCTTCTGCAGGGCAGCAGCTGGCTGCCCTGTTGAGCAAATCCCCCAGGGCACTGGGGGTGGGCTCGTCTACTGCCTCCTCAGACATCAGAGAACCTGTGCTCTGAAAACCTTCTACAAGGATGGCATTCTCTGGTGAGATCCACCTGAGTCTCAGGGGCTCCCAGTGCCTCCTTAACCCCCCAAGGAGTTCGAGGAACCTGAGATGGTACACCTGAATGACAGGATATTCAGGGATCCCCGCAGCAGAATAGCATCTTCCCCTTTCCCTGCCACTACCAACGAACTATGAGGTCAGAATGCGCTACACCAGGAGGTGGCTCTTCCCTGATATCCCTGGCAAAGAAATGTAAACATCTGCCAACAAAAACTATGGAGGACCTCTGGTTAATGCACCTTTGGTGCCTCTGCACTTAGGCACAGTCCTGTCCAAAAGATAGCAATAACGTCCTCAAGGACAGCACTTTCAGGCATAATGAGATGGCGCTGAAAAGAGCACACAAGGCTACCTTGATGATCCACACCAGGGCTATGATTTCCGATTTTGCTTGGGCCATTATGGCCTGAAGTTGTAGGGTGAAGCCAACTGACAACTTAAGCTCACATCTTAAGATAGTCCTCTAGCCCAGTGGTCCCCAACCTTTTTATCACCGGGGACCACTCAACGCCGGGGACCACTCAACGCCTTTTACTGAGGCCCGGTGGGGGGGGGGTAGTTTACTCCTCTACTCTCAACCACTGCCCTAACGCTCTCTGATCGCTATGGTAATGTTTAAACATCCCTTCAAAATAAGATACAGACATGCAACAACAATGAAGTGTGTTGTAAAGGGCTGGGGGGGATGAAGTAAAGGGCCGGGGGGGGAGGGAGAAGGCGTCCTTCGTGGCCCACTTCCAATTAGTTGAAGGACCACATGTGGTCCGTCGCCCACAGGTTGGGGATCGCTACTCTAGCCCCTTGCACAATGCAGAAACTCACAACTTATCTGCCTACCCACAGTGATCCCAAAATCAAACCCAAGTGATACTCTCCAGATTTCATAAATCTAAATATCTAGGGGTGATTTTTCAAGCGTCCTCCTCTAGGAGTGCATACTACATCTATGCCGCTGACCAAGGAGGCAAGTCAGCTCTCAGTATAACAAAGTGTTTCTCTTCTAGGGGAGGCTACTCTATCCTAGTGGCACTAAAGTTATTTCAAGACAAATTTTGGGCTCAACTGCTTTATGGGTTCCTCCTTGTTCCCCCTGAATCCTGTTTAAAGCCCCTTGAGAAAGTTCAATCTAAGTTCCTAAGAGCTGTGTTACAAACACCCAGATGTGTCTTGAATGCTATGATCAGACTTAGAATCATACAACCATAGAGTTGGAAGTGATTTCTTGGATCATCTAGTCCAACTCCCTGCACTATGCAGGACACTCACAACCCTATTGCTCATCCACTGTAACCTGCCACCCCCTTGAACCTTCATAGAACTCCCGGAGATGGAGAACCCACCACCTCCTGAGGAAGCCTGTTCCACTGAGAAACCGCTCTGTCAGGAACTTCTTCTGGATGTTTAGATGGAATTTCTTTTGAATTACTTTCATCCCATTTGTTCTGGTCCGTCCCTTTGAGGCAAGAGAGAACAACTCTTCTCCATCCTCTATATGGCAGCCTTTTAAATATTTGAAGATGGTTATCAAATCCCCTCTCAGTTGTCTCCTCTCCCGGCTAAACAGAACAAGCTCCCCCAATCTTTCTTCTTGGTCTCCAAACCCCTCCCCATCTTTGTTGCCCTCCTCTGTACATGCCCCAGGTTGTCTACATTCCTCTTCAACTCTCAGTCATCTTCTCTCCAAGCTAAACAACCTTTCCTTATGTGTCCTGGTCCCCAAACCCCTCATCATTTTTTTTGCCCTCCTCTGGACATGTTCCAGTTTGTCTACTTGAGACCAGCATGGTAAGGGTTGATGTAAGGGTCTGTTTTAGGTCATTCTACATCTGAACATTTAGGTCATTCTTTCAGCCAGCCTGACTGGAAAGGACTCTTTCCAGTCAGGCTGGCTGAAAGATAATGGGATCCAACAGGCGAACTTGGGGCTCATCCTCAATGACCTCCTTAGGGTTGGTAAGGTCGACGCAAGGTGACTTATCAAATAAAGAACTGAAGATACTGAACAACCGAGGGCCGTTGCAAATGCTTCTACCTTCTTAGCGCCGATATCTTCAAGATATATTCTAACATCAGCTGCCTATTTATCAACTATCACCAAACACAGAAGAGCCTTCACCTTGGCTAGATGTTCTGCTTTGCTTTCTGCAGTCCTGGAGGGCAAATACAGAAGAATTCCTATTTCAGAGCAACTGTTCCTGTCCTCTAAAAGAAGTTGAGACAATAGAAGACATTCTCACCCACTGCCCGCTTTATTATTAAGGACACTCCAAACTTATTCGTCCACTAATACAGCGGTCCCAAACCTTCATCTGGTCGGGGACCGCCTCCGAGGGTGGGGGAGAGCCAGCGGCCCGGCTGCCGCAGTTGCTCAAAACGCGCACACGCGGAACTGCCACTCATGCACGTTTTGGCCACCAGGTGGCGCTAACACGCATGCGCAGAGTTGCCGCACATGCGCGTTTTGGCCACCAGGGGGCCCAAACACGCACGCGCGGCACTTCCGCACGTGCGCGTTAGCGTCGCTGGTGCACCGGCTGGCGTGCTGGCTGGCGTGCTGGCCTCTTCCCCCCCTCTAGCTGCAGGGGGGGGAGGCAGGCGCGGCCGCTGGCTGCCCGCTCTGATGGCCTTTGTGGCCCGGTACCGGGCCGCAGACCGGGGGTTGGGGACCCCTGCACTAATAGACATGATGCCTCATCAAATCAATACAGAGCAGATTAGAGAACATCTTCTCTACGAAAAGCCTAAGATCTCTCTCTGTTGTGCATTTGTGATTCAAGCTTGCCAGAAGCAAAAAATATATTGAAAGATCTAGAATTCTGAACTTTTAATCTCTTAAATTTTTTCTTTCTTCTCCATTATTTTTTCATAATGTTATCTTTTAACTTAATTTTAATATACCCATGAACTGTTTCAAATGCTTGAGTATTATAAGCATTTTTCTTTAATCCTTTAAGCTCAGCTTTGCCCTGAGCATTTACCATCTGAACCCTCAAGTTTTTATCATTGAGAGCCAGTATGATGGCCTGTAGTTTGGAACAGCAGAATTGGGGTTAGGAGTATTAGGAAGTTATACCGCCATCTTTGATAGTTTTGGATAGTGTTAATGTTTTAATGTTTAATGAGGGTTTATGGGTTATATTGTGTTTCTTTGTCTTGTATTGTAAGCTGTCACGAGACGACACTCGTCAAGAGTGGTGGGGTAAAAATCTAAAAATCAATCAATAAAATGTTTTAGTATTCTGGTCTAAGACCATATAACTAAATTCAAAAAATATGGAACACCAGGTTTGATTCCCTGCTTCTCCTTCACATGCGGCCAGCTGAGTGACCTTGGGCATTTCACAGTTCTCTTACAACTGTTCTGTTAGAGTTTTCTCTCTCTCTGCCACCTACCTCACATGGTGTCTGTTGTGGGGAGAGGAAGGGAAGGTGAGTGTAAACCGCTTTGAGACTCCTTTGGGTGGTGAAAAGTGGGGTATAAAATCCCCAGCTCTCCTTGTTATGACAAGACTGTGGCCATTGGATTTCCTTGCCATTTCTTTACCTGGAAGATCCTTCCTGACCCTTGGCCTTATGTCATGACCTTGATTGGTCTCTGCTGTCCTATTAATCTCAATCTTTTCTTGCATCTGGCTTCACAGGGTGGCAAGGAATATTTGATGCGAGCTCATTTTGGACTTCCTAGTGTTGAAAATGAAGAGCTGGAGGGTCGGCCACCCATCTCGGTCCGGTTTGAGATCCCTTACTTCACAGTCTCTGGTATACAGGTGAGCCAGAGAGATTACAGTAGTCACTCTTTCTGTGTGGTGAAGAGACTGTTGCATGGGCTGGGTGATACAGTAGCTGGGACGGTTCTGGTGTCAGAGCTCCAAATCTGTGTGGCAGGGGTGGAATTAAGAAGTTAGGAACAACTAGCTGTTCCATGAGGAGAACTTTTCATCAGGCTTAGAAAATTTGGCATGAAATAAGTGGGGACTGACAATACTCGGGAGTGATAGTTCATCGCCCTGTCTTAATTACCTCCCGTTGCTGCTGCAATCCTGAGGGCCATCATGGCTCTTGCCGCTTCTCCATCCCACCATCAATGGTGGCAATCCCTGTGTGCCCCTTCCAACTGCTGAGCCCCCTGAGGATTCCCCCAGTTGATGACAGTGATGGCAGGGATTTTTGTATGGACCCCAGCTGCTAGGCCCTGCTGCAGTTCTGCCACGGCTCTCTCTTACTTTTCAGGAGATTGAAACCTCTCCCGTATGGTTGTTTTTTAAATTAAAAATTTTCTGCAAGTGTGCTGAAAAATCCCTTTAGCCTCCATGTGTCCCCTATCTGTGGATTTAGCTATCCACAGATAGGGGGCACACATGGGAAAAAATATATAGATGGTGATCTCTACAGTAAGAGCTGTATAAATCCATACAAGAAATACAATAAGAGATGAGCTTCCCTTGACCAGCTAGGCTCAAGTCCTTAGCACCTTAAAAACCAACTCGGGCTCCAGGGAATAAGTGTTCAGGACCCAAAGCTTCCTTCATCAGATGCTAGCAGAGTAGATTCAAACCAGCACGACTGCCCTCTGAAACCACCTCCCTTGATTATTTCCCTAAATCTTAAAAGGTAGATAGTACCCCTTTTGCTGACCAAAACTTTAGATTTGTATATTTTGAAAACATTGATTGGGTTTGGAGAGAAAACTGGGTTGGTGATGAAATACAACAATTCTAATCAAACCTAGAATTATTTACCCGCTTTAAGAAATAGAAGGGTATAATTTCAGTTCTAGTGTATAACATCATACTAGTTATGAAATTTAAAATGTTCCAAATAAAAAAGGAAACAATAACAGAGATGTGTATCATTGCAATCTGAGCTACCTTGGAACATAACACCTTTTTGCCATTTGACAAGTCAGAACCAGAATTGAGTTACAGATAGAAACCAGAAACTTACTAATTATCTGAAGAAGCTTTATTGTCAGGAACCCAGTCCTTGTGTTTATACAACTGCCCTTTGAAATAGAGTGCTGAGTCTCTGCCTGAAGGAGGCTTCCCTTGGTCAAGTTGTCAATTCTTTCTTTGAGATCAGAACTAGTTTTTCATCTCAAAATTTAGTTCTTTGCCTGTGAGGAACATCCCACACGTGACAGGCACCAACACTGGCTGTGCTTAAAACTCTGGATATTGGGGTGCGTGTGTGCTGATCAGTCGCTTGCTGGTTTCGGAAGTGCTGGAGGGCTGCTGTTCTTCCCACAGGTGCGGTACATGAAGATAATAGAGAAAAGTGGTTATCAGGCTCTCCCATGGGTCCGCTACATCACCCAGAGCGGGGGTAAGTTACGTGGGCGAGACCTGATTCCAAAGAGGATATCTAGAAATGTTCTGGTGCTCAAGTTCATATTTCTATGAGCTTCTAGGGGTGAAAAGGAAAAGAAAACACACAAACAACACAAGAACCAGGGGGGGGGGTATGCTAAACAGAGCAAAGTCTTCATTTGGTGGGAGACCTTGATACAGGTGAACCTCCCTGAGGAAGTTTTGATGCCAGGACTGAGAAGGCCCTGTGAACCAGAGTGAACAGTTGCCCAGCCCATCTAAGTAGCCAGTAAGGGACAGGGTTGGACTCCCAAGGAGCAGAGTGGAACTTCTGGCGAACCAGTGGTGTGCTGTAGGCAGAGTGGGGGTGGGCAAAGACCTATGGCAGAATTAGTTTTTTCCAAAAAAAACATGGCCCCCGATGTTTCTATGTCACATCCAGTTAATGTAGACATGTTGCTGAAATGCCAGGCATTCCTCCCGTTCAGAGCATGTAATTCTACACACACACATGTGCGCGCGCACACACACACAGCTTGCCAGCTGGCCAGCAGTGGACAGATGGGCCTGGCCACAGTCTGGCATTCCTGGTAAATAGTGGGGTCATTAAAGTATGTCAGCATATAGTTAGCTTTGCTCTGTGTAAGTAAAATGAATATGGGATGGGAGGTCTGCTAAGCTCTTTAGATACCCAATGCCACTGGAATGAGTAGGGTAGCCCTGTCCCAGCCCTGTCTGGATGGTCATTGGTATTTGTGATAGAGCTGTTCTGACCAAGCAGTCCTGTCAGAGCTCTCAGCCCCACCTACCTCACAGGGTGTCTGTTGTGGGAAGAGGAAGGAAGAAGAAGAGTTCTTATATGCCGCTTTACTCTACCCGAAGGAATCTCAAAGCGGCTTACATTCACCTTCCCTTTCCTCTCCACATAACAGACCCCTTGTGAGGGAGGTGAGGCTGAGAGAGCCCTGATATTACTGAAGAACAATAGTTGGTTCTTATATGCCACTTTTCTGTACCCGAAGGAGTCTCAAAGTGGCTTACAGTCACCTTCCCTTTCCTCTCCCCACAAACAGGCACCCTGTGAGGTGGGTGAGGCTGAGAGAGCCCTGAAATTCCTAGAGGTCCGCACTCTAGGGAAGGGAAGGTAATTGGAAGCTGCTTTAAGATGCCTTTGGGCAGTGAAAAGCAGAGTATAAAAACCAACTATTCTTCCCTAGCTGGAAACTTGAAGGTAGGGACCTCCTAAAACTGCCCTGCAAAGTCAGTATGTTTATTCAGTCAATTGACCCATATAAATAATGCATCAATACAAACTGCAATGATAAAAATTAATCGATATGTGTAGTAAAAATACAAACGTATTGCTACATAAAAATATTAAGATAATAAAACAATGTTAAAAACAATGTATTGATGGGAACAAATAATATGTTATTGTAGGTAGGGGGGAAGAGTTATTAACATGTAAAGGAGAAGGGGGAAGAAACCTCAAGGAAGTTAGCTGCAGGGACAAGGAATCAATACATCTTCTAGAGCAGTCCATTAACCCAAGTGATAAGATGGCCTATCCATTACCTATCCATTACTATCATTCAGACATTCTTTTTGATCTAATTCTAGTACAGATGTAAAGAAATATTGCTACCATGTTAGAAATAAGTGGGTCTTTATCCCTTAGCAAGAATTTAACTAGAATGTCACTGTTATGTGATGGTAGAGATGAATGTCTAGTGTAATGGGATAGTAAGGGTAGGATTAGATATTTTCAGATGGTTTCATAAAAAGGGCAATATAATAAGATATGTGAAATTGTCTCAGGCCGGGCATTATCACAGGGGCATACACGGACGATTGAGAAACCTCCAGCGGACGATTGAGAAACCTGCCCTCGAGGGAAGCTGAGGGGAATGAGTTAAAACGTGCTCAATGGTATTTTGCTATTGGGATGTTTGTGAGATACAGAGCTGGAGTATTTCCTGACCATCCTTTCAGAGTGCTATAGATTCTAGGAAGAATTGAGAATTCCTCCTGAGAGTCTATATCAAAAAAACGTTGCCATACTACAGCTTTGGCTGTTTTAAGGCCAAGTTCTATTAGATGGTTCGGATCGAGGCCCAGAGTTTGAATTTTTCCAATGATTTTACTATTCCATGGGAATTGCGAGCCCTGCAAAGTGTTCCTCCTTGCTGGGACTTCACAGTGCCAGTGAAAGAATGTTGCTCAAATAAGAGGCAAAACTTCTTCCAGCCCCCAGGCCTCCTAGCCAAGTGGTTGATCCAGCTTACCCTTGTCTTCTACCATTTTGTTCCAGATTATCAACTCCGGACACATTAGCCTTGTCACCTAGCGGTCTTGGACGATGTCAGAAATGGATGCCATAAAGAACACTTTAATCCACAGATGCCTTCTTTGAAACACACTATGTGTGTTCTTCTAAAAATGTCACCTTTGTTCTTTTCTTGGCCTGCCTGCAATTTAACTAGGTAGCAGTGTTTGGACTACTCTGTGCAGCTCCTGAAAGGAAAATGAGAGCCCTGTCCTTGTGGGCTGGGTTATTTTTATGCTGCTTCCCTGCCTCCATTAGAATTGCTTTTGGTGGGATATCAACATACCCCTCCCTGGTGGCCAGCTTCCTGGAATGCTGGTCTTCTGGAGCTACCATGTGACCCCTTTTGGCAGCCCAACTGGGAGGCAATCAGTTTTGCCTTCCCATGGTGGTGGAAAACAGAAGAGAATTCAGCCCAACAGAATTGTATGGATTCCATGACAGAAACAGCATGGAGAACTCTGCCTAGAAGTCTCTATGCCACTGTCAGCTCAGGGTCTGGATTCTTTGGAGAGCTAGACCTTGTTTTCTCCACTTCAATTCCCTGTCTAGAAAGTGAGGATAGAAGCCGTCTGCTTGTGGGACCATTGTGAAAATGAGTGAGACAGCTTACTGCTTTTGCTTTCTCCTGAGGTCATGATATATTATAAACATAAATGAAATCAATAAATTGCAATACAGTGATGGTTCTAACGTGTATCATTGTACAGGCCAGTTGCCTTTTGTTGTGCTGTGCTGTTTTTACCAGCTACACAGTAGTGATTGGAGTTCAGAGAGTATCTGGAAGAGCAGTGGTCCCCAACCTTTTTATCACCGAGGACCACTCAATGCCTTTTACTGAGTCCCGGTGGGGGGGGGGGGTAGTTTATTCCTCTACTCTCAACCACTGCCCTAACACTCTTTGATCGCTATGGTAATGTTTAAACATCCCTTCAAAATAAGATACAGACACGCCACAACAATGAACATAAGGAACATTTTATTTTCATGGAAATTTTAACTCATGACAATGACAAATCAATGGGAACCCTGAGCTTGTTTCTCTGCAACAAGACAGTCCCATCTGGGAGTGACGGGAGACAATGACACCCAAAGTGTGTTGTAAAGGGCCGGGGGGGGGGGGGAGAAGGCGTCCTTCGGGGCCCACCTCCAATTAGTCGAAGGACCACATGTGGTCCGCAGCCCACAGGTTGGGGATCGCTATGGAAGAGTGTCCAGTTCTCTCATGTAGGAGCAGTGGAAAGTGTGAGAGAGGCAATAATAATAAAAACTAGCTTTTTTAAGCAATGGAGAAGCCTATACTGATGGGAATGAAGAAACAGAGACACTGTACTCCAGAGCAGCCAGGCCAGAGAGCAGAAAAACAGCCCAAGTTGGACTGCTTCTTCACAGACAAAAACTATGAGGTTGCAACAGTACCGTATTTGCCAGCGTATAAGACGACCGGCGTATAAGATGACCCCCCCCCAACATTTCCACTCAAAATATAGAGTTTGTTATATACTCAGCGTATAAGACTCTTCCACACACCAAATAAAAAAGAAAAGAAAGCAAGAAACTATGCTCGGATTAGTGATTACCTCCCTTCCCCCCAAAAAGGCAAGGGTCATCTCTCTCTCTCTCAGAGCCAGCGCCTCTGTGAATTGAACTGAAACAGCTTCCTCTGCAAACTGCAAACAAACAGGGAGAGAGCAAGCGAGCGGAGGGCTGCGCGCCAGGCTGGCCGCGTGTGCTCTCTTCCGGAATGGGGGCGGCTTCAAAACACCAGAAACCGCGGGAGGGGAGCAGAGGCTGGCACCTCCCCCCCTCCCCAGCATCCTCCGCCTTTCCACTCCTTTGCCCCTGGCTCACCCGGCCGGCCCATTGGGAGCTCTCTCTCTCCCCCCTCCCGCTTCAGAGTATTTTGTGGGAGGGAGGGCCTGTCGCTGCCATGGCGAGGTGGGGCGTGCACGCAGGCACAAGTTTGGCGGGCCCAGCGAGTTCCGAGCCGGGAGGAGTTCACATGACAGCAGCAGAGTTGGTGAGCCCAGGGGGGGGGAGCGCCGCCACCTCCGCCGCCGCCACCTCTGCCTCGGCGTCCCTTAATTCTGGTCACCTTAATCTATGGGCACTGGGCGAACATCGGGAGGCAGCTATGTCTATCCCAATTGAAGTGCACCTGGCATATAAGACGACCCCCCCACTTGGAGGCATGTTTTTTAGGGGTCAAAAGTCAGTCTTATACGCCGGCAAATACGGTAGTTATTTCATCCAATAACAGATTTGTTGCCTTGGGAAATGCCCCCCCCCCCCCCCAAGGAGAGGGAAAGCCACAGTGGTACCCAACCTTTTTCGGTCTGGGGAGGCTCGGGCACTGGCGGGCACAAACGCGCAGGCGTGTTTGTGCCCACCAGCACGCCTGCACCTCCCCCCCACGGCCCGGTGCTCCCCGCACTGGGAGCAATCGCTCCCCACACCCCGCCTGCCGCAGCCCCGTCCCACCACCCTAACAAAGTTTTGACACTCGGGACAGAGAAAGCGATGGTGGCGCAGGGGGGATGAGGAGGAGGCACTGCCATAGCCCTGCAAAGGTGAAAGGCACCACGGAGCCTCCTCAGTGGCGAGCGAAGGGAATGCCAGAGTGTGATGGGAGAGGCAGGAAAGAAGGAGCAGACGGAGAGGCTGAGGCAGAGGAGGATGGCGGCAATGAGCAGGGAGCGGAGCGCCAGCGAGGAAGTCTCCGGCAGTGGCCAGAGGGGTCCCCTGCTTAGCCCACCCGGGGAAAGTTGAGAATGCGAGCGAGGGGCCGTGGTGGAGGGGGCAGGAGGGAGAAGCAGCCCCCGCAGCGCTCCCGGCGCTTGCACCAGCACCCACGCCTCCCCCGCCGCGGCCTGGTACTGAGGGCTCAATGGCCTGGAACCGGGCTGGGGGTTAGGGAACACTGCTCTAGCAGACAAGCAGAGGAGGAGGGTTTGACCTTGGAACACTTGACTCCTGAGAAAATATCAGTGCAGGCAAGTAACATGAAGATACCTATCATGCAAACCTTCCTTAGAACCGAGAACATAATCAGCCTTTATATGAAAATTGATCAAATTAACATGAAATTAAACAACCTAAAGAAAACCTTTAAAGTGCCAGAAACTTTAGAAGATCAGAGAGAAAAAGGCAATCATTTAAACATGTATAAAGCCAAATCTGTTTTTCATTCTACAAATATGCAAAAACAATAAGAAAATGTAAACATCTGCAGGTTGCAAACAAACCAACTGGCATTTAACATAGGGCATCATAGGGTTAACTATGGGTGATGGAACAGTAAGAAAGCAGCAGCCACAAACTCTGTTTCAGCTAATGCAGTCTCTCTGAGAAATGTATAATAGAAACATATTGGCTGCCAAGTAAAAACTATTATAAAAGGCTGGTAATTACCTTTTGGTTAAACTGGTCTGCTGCTGTCCTTTTAGAGAAAAGGAAACATTTGGCTGGGTACCACCTCCTCTTTTTAACCAGAGTTTTCAGGGACAGAGCATCCCCTCCCCTGTGTAAAACAAATGCCAAGAGGTGTGAGAAGCATTCCAGCTGATACGGATTCAGCAAGGGGAAAAGGGTGGATAATGTTATTTAGCGCTTGACATCTAGCCAATCTCAGCAATACTCTAAAGTCCAACTGGCCAGTGGTCCCCAACCTTTTTATCACTGGGGACTGGTCAATGCTTGACAATTTTACTGAGGCCCGGGGGGGGGGGGGGGGTAGTAGTCTTTTGCCGAGGGATGTCGCCGCTGCCTGAGCCCCTGCTCTGCTTCCTTTCCCGCCGCCCGCTGGGGGGGGGGCGCTGCCAGCAGCAGCTGCGCAGTGCCACATTGACGGGATGCCCCAGCAATGGTGGCCGCTGGAGAGTACCAAAGGTGAGCCAGCAGCAGAGTGGCAGGGCAGGGCAGGCCCTGAGGTAGCAGCCGGGGAGGAGGACAAGGAGGAGCCGCAGCCCAGTACCGACTGATCGATGGACCAGTCCCGGTCCCCAGATTGGGGGTTGGGGACTGCTGCAACTGGCCTTCCAGGCCCAATCTAGCCAATCTCAGCAATACTCCAAAGAAAGGAGCAGACGCCTCTGTCTTAAAGAAACAACAAGCACGGTGGAAGACAGTAGAGATTGATAAAGAGCAGCAATCAAAAGCAAAAGTATTAAAAAAAAGAATGAGCCCAATTGAAAAGACAAATCCGAAAGAGAAATCTCAGCTATCAAAATCAGAAGCAAGATCATTGGAAATGGAAGCACCAGAGAGGCAATCATTAAGCAACTTCTCGACTTCCTTCACTTCAGTGCCAGCATTAGAGTCATCCTACTACTCAGGCATGGAGGAGAGTGTGAGAGAGTTACATCCAATCACTGAGATACTCATGAGACACTAGAGGACCATGAGAATCTCATCCCTCTAGCTGCCAATCATATGCCAGGAAGACATGATCAAAACCTAAGTCTCAAGCAAGTATGTTGCAAGAAGGCATCACAGAAACTTGGTGGAATCATTCTCATGACTGGAATGTAATGGTGGATGGATATGAACTGTTCAGAAAAAACAGGATAGATCGAAGAGGTGGAGGAGTGGCACTGTATGTGAGGAAAGGGCTTACCTGTCAGGAAATTCTAGTGAAGGAGAGCATATCTACAGTGGAAAGCATCTGGGTGAAAATAAGCGAGGGGAAAACAAACAGTGTGGTAGTTGGTGTCTGCTACCGACCGCCTGACCAACGAGAGGATGTGGATGATGCATTTTGTGAGCAGATTGAGAAAATATCCACGCGGCAGGACCTTGTCATCATGGGTGACTTCAATTTCCCAGATGTGTGCTGGGAAACAAACTCTGCAAAGCGTCCTCAGTCATGCAACTTTCTGACCTGCCTGGCTGACAATTTCATTTATCAAATGGTAGATGAACCCACAAGAGGTTCAGCCATACTGGACTTAATACTGACCAACAGGCAAGAGTTGGTGGATGAGGTGAAGGAGGTGGGGACCCTAGGGGGAAGTGACCATGTCCTCATAGAATTCCTTTTGAGATGGGGAGCCAAGGAAGCTTGTAGCCAGACGCGGATGTTGGATTTTCGTAGGGCAAACTTTAATAGACTCAGAGACATGATGAGTGTCATACCATGGACGAGAATGCTGAAAGGGAAGGGAGCATGTGAAGGGTGGGCGCTACTCAAACAAGAGCTATTGCATGTTCAATCAATGACTATCCCAGAAAGACGAAAGCACTGCAGGAGCTCTAAGAAGCCTATTTGGATGAACAGAGAACTTCAAGAGGAACTAAGAAAGAAAAGGAAAATGTTCAGGAAATGGAGGGAAGGACAGGCTCTAAAGAAGAGTACCTACAGGTTACTAGGCACTGTAGATCAATCGTCAGAAAGGCCAAAGCTGAGAGTGAACTAAGATTGGCCAGGGAAGCCCACTGTAACAATACAATATTTTTCAGTTATGTGAGGAGCAAACATAAAGTAAAGGAGGCAATAGGCCCACTGTTGGGTGCGGATGGACAAACTCTAATGGGGGATGCAGAAAAAGCAGAAAGGCTCAGCGCCTATTTTACGTCTGTTTTTTCCCACAGGTCAAAGGGTTTAGCAGGGGGTTGGACTAGATGGCCTGTATGGCCCCTCCCAACTCTATGATTCTATGATTCACTTGCTGCAACAGGGGAAGAGGAATAGGTAGGTGGGCAAGCCATGGTCCAGGTGGCATTGTGTTCTTTTCCCACTTTGGTGCCCCTTTAGGCCTCCAGTAGGGGATGGGGATTAGAAGATCCAACTCTATGATTCTATGATTCGTGCATTCAGGTCCCCTAGCACCAATCTCCCCAATTCAGGATATCCCAAGGATTATATGTACTCCTCTATGGACTCCCAGGTGGCTTTATGGTCTGCTACCCTTCTTTGTATAATATTTCATTATCTTGTATTCCTCCCAGCTAACTAGAATAGCCAATGCTAAGTTTCTGAGAGGGACAAATTGCTCCCAGTTTAGAGGAATTCAAAATGCCTCCAGCCTCCCCTGCCCTTCGGATGTCTCCAGAGGATATGAATAGAACTCATCCATTCTCAGCTCCTTTTTTGTCCAAGTTTCTTGTAGAATAATACGGATGCACTGGGAAACCAATATGGCAAGTAAATATCAGAATTAGACTTATATAGAGTCGTTTCCCTTCAGTTTCAATAATTCTTTTATTCTTATTTCACACAAGTCCCGTGTTTCACCTTACAGCTTTTTCAAGGGACGTTTTTTTTATATTTAAGGACCAATTTCAACTTATTAAGGAATCTCTTGAAAGAGTATAAGGTCATACAATAGCTATGCTGTAAAGCAGTGGTCCCCAACCCCCGGTCCAGGGACCGGTACCGGTCTGTGAATCAGTCTGTACCGGGCTGCGACTCCTCCTTGGCTGCTACCTCGGGGGCTGCCCTGCCACTCTGCCACTGGCTCACTTTTGGTGCTCTCTGGCGGCTGCCATGGCTGGGGCTCCCCCTCAGCGTGGCACTGCGCAGCTGCTGCTGGCAGCAACCCCCAGTGGGTGGTGGGAAGTCACGGTTGCTGGCGGGAAAGCAAGTGGAGCAGGGGCTCAGGCGGTGGCAACGTTCCTCGGCAAAAGACTACCCCCCCCAGGCCTCAGTAAAATTGTCAAGCGTTGACTGGTCCCCGGTGATAAAAAGGTTGGGGTCCACTGCTGTAAAGGACTGACGAGACAACTTCTATTGCTTTTCCTTAGAATCATAGAATCATAGAGTTGGAAGGGGCCATACAGGCCATCTAGTCCAACCCCCTGCTCTACGCAGGATCAGCCCTAAGCATCCTAAAGCATCCAAGAAAAGTGTGTATCCAACCTTTGCTTGAAGACTGCCAGTGAGGGGGAGCTCACCACCTCCTTAGGCAGCCTCTTCCACTGCTGAACTACTCTGACTGTGAAAATTTTTTTCCTGATATCTAGCCTATATCGTTGAAGTTTAAACCCATTACTGCGTGTCCTCTCCTCTGCAGCCAACAGAAACAGCATCCTGCCCTCCTCCAAGTGACAACCTTTCAAATACTTAAAGAGGGCTATCATGTCCCCTCTCAACCTCCTTTTCTCCAGGCTGAACATTCCCAAGTCCCTCAACATATCTTCATAGGGTTTGGTCCCTTGGCCCCAGATCATCTTCGTCGCTCTCCTCTGTACCCTTTCAATTTTTTCTACGTCCTTCTTGAAGTGAGGCCTCCAAAACTGCACACAGTACTCCGTGTGGTCTGACCAGTGCTGTATACAATGGGACTATGACATCTTGTGATTTTGATGCCCAAAATGGCATTTGCCTTTTTTACCGCTGCATCACAGTGCCTGCTCATGTTTAGTTTACAATCCACAAGTACCCCAAGGTCTCGTTCACACACAGTGTTACCTAGAAGCATATCCCCCATCCAGTAGGCATGCTTTTCATTTTTCTGACCCAGATGCAGAACTTTACACTTATCTTTATTAAATTGCATCTTGTTCTCATTTGCCCTTCCCTTCCAGCATTCTCGTCCATGGTATGACACATCATGTCTCTGAGTTTATGAAAGTTTGCCCTACGAAAATCCAACATCCGCGTCTGGCTACAAGCTTCCTTGGCTCCCCATCTCAAAAGGAATTCTATGAGGACATGGTCACTTCCCCCTAGGGTCCCCACCTCCTTCACCTCATCCACCATCTCTTGCCTGTTGGTCAGTATTTCTCAAGCTGCTCACAAAGTGCAGCATCCACATCCTCTCGTTGGTCAGGCGGTCGGTAGCAGACACCAGCCACCACACTGTTTGTTTTCCCCTCGCTTATTTTCACCCAGATGCTTTCCACTGTGGCAGCGGCTGTGATAGGGCTGATGGTAGGGTCTGTGGCTGGGCATTAATGCACAGGATGACTTGAGTTCTAACTGTCAGAGTGCTCTATTTCCCAAACTTCTCTATAAGAAAGTTTCTTTATTAAGGAAAGAAGACATCCGGCACACTTGCATAGACAGAACTGAGGGCCTTGCCCATGGACAGAGTATATAATGCTTTGAAGACCATTCCCCCTCCCATCCCTGGGAATGGGGCAAAATGCATTTCAAAGAAAGTCACAACATTCCAGATAACCTACACTACAAAGGGCGAAGCTGGGAGTGTGCAGGAGAGCGGGAGGGGAGATAGAGTAGGGAAAGGCAGTGGGAAAGCTAGGAGTCATAAACTAAACAACCAAACAACAGGATGCAACCTTGAGGTGCTAAGGCAGCCATCTGGGAAGCATCAGATCTCAAGCATCAAGGATCCAAAAATCATGACAGAAAACCAGGGGAGTTCTGACACTAGCATTGCTGGTTGCTAACTTTAAAAAATCTTTTTAAAAACTTTAAAAAGCAAGAATCAGTATAGCTAGAGTTATGGGAAACACTTATCAAAGCCGTAAAGGAAAAAATACATACCTCTTCTGCAAACTTACATCGGGGGTAAAACTGAGAGGCAAGACTCTGGCAGAAATGCATATCCCTCCACATACATGGATCATCCATTTCCAGAAGATCTGTTATGACACCCCCTAACCAAAGGAATATTCCATGATGGAAGGAATAGCCACTTGTATCACAAAGTGAGATTAGGGCACTTATCAGCTAAAAAGCCACAAAACACCAGAAGATGGTATTCCACCTGAATTTCTTAAGACAGGGGTCCCCAACCTTTTGGCACATGGGGGCTGCATTCAATTGCCTAGTGCCTAAAGAGGGCCACATCTTAAACCAAAATATAACAAAATTATTAAGCTACTTATTATCAAAAGTAAACATTTAATGGTAAATGAAGAAATGTTAACTTTAACGCAATCCATTCTGGATCAATATTTTACTGTGGAATCCTTTTATTTAGCTGCACATGCTTTCCTAGTCAGTGTGATTTTTGTGGCTCTTGATGTCCAAGTCATTGTTTGTGACAGACACTCTTAAAATGTCATGTAAATGTTCATCTGTAAACCTTGACCTACACTTTGATTTCACAATTTTCATCTTGGAAAAGGTTTGTTCACAGATGTATGTGGTGCCAAAGACTGAATATGCCTGCAGTAAATTTCTTTAGGTTGATAAATATATCAGGTAGACCAGAATAGAAATCTAACAGACTATTTTCTTTGTAAATGTCTCTGAGATGATCACTGGCTTGCAAATCAATTAGTTCCATCTGGAAAAGGTTACTTGCATCTTCTGGTTCTGCTTTAAATGGATTCTGAAACATTCTTATTTCCTTTCAAAGCTTATGACAATCAGTGAATCTGTTCTGAAATTCCACCTGAAATAGCTTCAGTGATTTGATGTGTCTTTCAACACTGAACGTTAAATTCCCATCCTTCTCTAATTTTAGCCCACTGCAGCATGAGAAGTTTGAAAAGTTATCTTCACTAACTTGCTTCAGAATTTTTTTAAATTTTACTTCAAAAGCTTCCAATTCACTATACATGTCACACACAAGCTTTCCTTTCCCCTGCAGTCTTAGATTCAATGTGTTCAGATGCTCTGTGATATCCATTAAGAATGCCAAATCAAAAATCCATTCGGGGTCAGACCTTTTCCTTTCTCCTTATGAAAGGTTCATGATGAAGACTTAAAAAAAAGTTTGAGGACTTCGGCTCTGCTAAGCCACCTGACTTCTGCAGGTACAATATATCCCCATATTTTGCATCTATCTCTGAGAGAAAATTCTGAAACAATGAGCAAGGCCATGATGCCTGCTGTAATTAATGCTGGATGCAACAATCACATTTTCCCACTGAAGAATCTTATTACACAAGTCTTGCTAATGGCAGATGCTGTGAAATTGCATGGGAAATGTACAGTTTAATTTCAGTATCCATTGATTTTTGCAAAAATACTAGTTTTACTTCCCACAATATTTCTTGTACCATATTTCTTGTACCATTAGTTGTGATGCTTTTCAATTTAGTCCAATTCAGACCAAGATTTTCTACTGATTTACACACCTTCAAGAACAAGGGCCGTTCCGCACTCGTCCAAAATAGCACAATGGTTACAAATTGAAATCGCTACAGTTTTGCCATTATGCACAACGCCATTGACAATCTACAACACTCCTGAAACCGATCCGCAAAAAGCGCTTCATACTAGCGCTTTCAGGGAAATCCCAAAAAGTGGATTCACCCTCCGGAAAGCGCTACACTCCTGCAACCAATCTGCAACACTAGCGGAAAAGTTCTGTGCGTTACCATTGTTGCAGTTTCTACAAAGTCCCTCTCCCTGGCTCTCTTCTCTGATCTTCCAGCGAAGCGATCGCCATTTTTTTTTCTCCGAGCGAGCGGAGATCAATGCACCGGCAAGCCTTCATTTACCCAGCGAGGCTTCCCCGGCTGCATTCCCTCTGTTTAAAGTTACCAAGCACAAGCAACACAGAGGCCCGTTTGCTGGTTTATTTTCTCTTTATTTTTCACACTGTTTTCGGCCGAAAATCGTGCCCGTGTGGGGGGGGTATTTTTTTTTTCACTGGGGGGGAGCGTGGCAACGATGAAACGGCAGCTCAAACACCACCTGCTAGCTGGATGGGTCTCTCCGTTGCAACAAATCAACGCAGATTCGTTGCAACGTGTGTGTGTGTGTATTTTTTTAAACCTTCCTTAAAGGGAAAGGGGCTGTTTGGGAGCATGATAACGGCCGCCCATTGGCTGCTTGACGGCCAGGGGCGGGACACTGCTCAGCAATATCGCTTCCTGGCTAGCGATTTTTGCCAAGACCGGAAACCTGTGGGAAACGATAGAAACGCAACTGGATTCCACTACAAAGGCAGGTATGCATAATGACGAATTCCACTATTTACAATAGCGATTTTTCGTTCCGCAACCAATTTGCAACATGGATCCCGGTGCGGAATGGCCCCAAGTTTTCTGCAGTTCTGGTGCCTTTCAAACTCTGCAGGGCACACAACTCTTCTGTAATTCTGAAGTTGGAATATCCCCCTAATAAAACTTAGTAATTGAGCATGTCTATAATGTAATGTCTCTCCTATAATGCCAAAGAAAAAATCAACAGTGACATATGCAGCTCTTCTTGTTCTTCAACATGCCTCATGCTTGTAGATGCAAATAAACTTACACAAGAATCTGGCCTACCACATTGAATACATTGAATATGTTGTGTTTTTATCAGTCCTTCCTGTTGTAGGAAGTCCTTCCTGGCATAGGAAGAGAGAGAAAAATCATGCAAGTAAATGACTGGCTATTGTTGGAAACGGTTTGGATTTCTGGATCATGGTCTCTGATGTCAATATGAGGGGCTACTATCAGGGATAGTACCTCACAAGGGATGGAAAATGTATTTTTAGGAGAACCCTTGCACACCTAGTGAAGAGGGCTTTAAACTAAATATAAAGGGGGAGCGAGACAAAAATTCAGAACTTGATGTGATGACAAGAACTGAAGATGGGAAGACTGCAAATCTACAGGGAATGTTACATAGGCAAGGAACTGCTAACTTACAAGGAAGTTCAAAAAACAAAGGATAGATTACGATGTCTCTACACTAATGCACAGAGTATGGAAAACAAGCAGGAGGAACTAGTAATTCTAATACAGGAAGGGGGCTATGACCTAATAGGAACCACAGAAACGTGGTGGGATAATACTCACAATTGGAATACTAGAATCAAGGGGTACAATTTATTCAACAGGGATAGACAAGAAAAGAAGGGGGGAAGTATAGCAATATATGTTAAGAATCTTTATATTTGTGAAGAAATACAGGTTCCTGAGCATGAAAGTTCAGTTGAGTGTATTTGGGTAAATATAAAAGGAGTGGGACCTGAGAGTGGTATTATTATGGGGGTCTGCTATAGACCACCAAGCCACTCAGAGGACTTGAATGAGACACTGCTAAATTGCACAGTTTGCAAAAGAGGGGGGAAACAGTGGTCATGAGTGACTTCAATGACCCAAAAAAAAATCCGAGTCCAGTGGCACCTTTAAGACCAACAAAGATTTATTCAAGGCGTGAGCTTTTGAGTGCAAGCACTCTTTGTCAGACTATGAACTGACCATCATGACAGTGCCTAAGAAGAGTGCAAGCAGTCGAAAGCTCACGCCTTAAATAAATCTTTGTTGATCTTAAAGATGCCACTGGACTCGGATTTTGTTTTGTTGTGCTGCTTCAGACAAACACAGCTACCCACTTGAATCTTCAATTATCCAGATATCTGTTGGAGGACGAACCCTGCTAAAAATACAAAATATGTTAAAATCTTAACTTGTCTTGGTTGGGAAGTAGGCAGGTGGGTGAGGAAGCGCGCTTGCCCTCTCTGGCAGGGATGCAACTTACCGTTTCCCAGGTCAGGAATTTGGGGGTGACAATGGATGCCTCCCTAACCATGGACAAAGAGAAAAAAAGAATCTATCCAGTGGCTTAAGTCTCTTATATTATTTATTCACTTCGACTCTGCCAGAACGGTCTCTAGATTGTTTTCCGTTTTCAGTCTTTCATCAGTGGCAGTGAGCCCGTCCTTGTTAATGTTTTTAGATAAACGCTTCTGTATCCTGGAGATTCAAGGCTGTGAGTCGAAGTGAATAAATAATATAAGAGACTTAAGCCACTGGATAGATTCTTTTTCTCTTTGTCACTAATTTGGAATCGTCCCTAACCATGGAGGCACAGGTCAAGAAGGTTACGGGGCCAGGCTTTTTTCCATCTTCACCAGGCCCAGCTACTAGTGCCCTACCTGTCCCCTGACCACAAAGCCACAATGATCCATGCAATGGTCACCTCTAGGGTAGATTTCTGTAACTTGCTTTGTGCAGGCCTGTCCTTGTCCTTGACCTGGAAATTGTAGCTGGTACAAAATGCAGCTGTTGGGAGTCCTCACAGGAACATTTGGGAGGCCCCATATCCAGCCTGTGCTTAGGCAGCTGCATTGTCTTCCAGTTGCAGCCCAGATCAAGTTCAAGGTTTTGGTTTTGACCTTCCAGGCCCTTCATGGTCTGGGCCCCACATATCAAAGGGACCGCCTTTCGCCCTATGCCTGCCACAGGGCTTTACGCTGTACAGGTACTGACTTGTTAGTGAAGCACGCCTGGCTTCAACCAGGGCCAGGGCTTTTTCGGTCCTGGCCCTGACTTGGTGGAATGAGCTCCTGGCTGTGCTGTGGGCCCTGCAGAAACTTTCTGCATTCCGTAGGGCCTGCGAAACGGAGCTTTTCTGCCAGGTCTGTGGTTGAGGATGGGCAGATCTGCCCCCCCCCCCCGGAGGAGTGGTGGTAGCAAAGTTAATCAGCACCCTCTGCACTGTCCCCTCTAGGTGGTGAAGATTCAGGGTGTTTCCGCACAAGGGCCAATGTTGCCAATTGGTCCCACAAAGCGGAAAAGCTATTTTTAAAAGTGCAATCTCGGCATTACGCATACCTGCCTTTGTAGTGGAATCCAGTAGCGTTTCATTCGTTTCCCATAGGTTTCTGGTCTCGCAAAAATAGCTAGAAAGGAAGCGATTCTTTCTGTGCTTGGTCCCGCCCCTGGCCGTCAAACAAACGAACAGCCAATGGGTGGTTGTTATCATGCTCCAGAAAAGCCCCTTTCTCTTTAAGAACTTGCAAACGGGGCTGTGTTGTGCTTGGGGACTTAGGTGGGCTTTAAAGCACTTATGTGGAGGGACTGTTGCCGGAGAAGCCTCACTGAGTGAATGAAGCCTCGCTGGTTCGTTGCTTTCCGCTCGCTCCGAGGGGGGAAAAATGGCAATCGCTTCACCGGAAGTTCGGAGGAGAGAGCCAGGGGGAGGGACTTTGTTGGAACCGCAACAATGGGAACACACAGGTCTTTTTCGCTAGTGTTGCAGATTGTTCGCAAGAGTGTAGCACTTTTCTGAGGGTGAAACCACTTTTCCCTTGAAGCGCTACAACGAATCGCTTTTCGTAGAATTGTTGCAGGAGTGTTGCAGATTGTGTGCGACGTCTTGCGGAACTGCAAATTAGTAGCATTTACAATTTGCAAGCCTTCTGCTACATGAAAGTCGTGCGGAATGGACCTCGGGGTTTTAGGGCAGGAGTTTTTTTGCCGTTTCATCTTGGTTTTATGGGGGAGGATATTTTTATATGTATTGGTTTTATATTGTTTTATTTAATTGTATTTTGGGGGTTTTATGGAGTATTGTAACTCGCCTTAGCCTCCAGGGTAAGGTGGGTAATAAATTAAAGGATAATAATAATAATTGGGATAAGATAGTTACCGGCAATTACCTTGTAAGAATGTTTCACACAGGTATGGGAACAGATGGGGCAAGCAACATATGGCGATGTGATAGCCTTTGCTCACTTTCCCAGACAGTTTTATTTCTCCCATGTTTGTGTGAATAACAACTGAATTTCAAGGGGAATGATTGGCTGTTGGCAAAGAATTATCATTGGCTGTATTTGGATGTGTGACACAGTTTACTAATGTAACAGAATTCAGTTTTGCTATATATTCCCACGGTCATGTAAGGAGTTCATGTAATGAGAACAAGATGCAATTTAATAAAGATAAGTGTAAAGTTCTGCATCTGGGTCAGAAAAATGAAAAGCATGCCTACTGGATGGGGGATACGCTTCTAGGTAACACTGTGTGTGAACGAGACCTTGGGGTACTTGTGGATTGTAAACTAAACATGAGCAGGCAGTGTGATGCAGCGGTAAAAAAGGCAAATGCCATTTTGGGCTGTATCAACAGAGGCATCACATCAAAATCACAAGATGTCATAGTCCCATTGTATACGGCACGGATCAGACCACACCTGGAGTACTGTGTGCAGTTCTGGAGGCCTCACTTCAAGAAGGACGAAGGGTGCTTGCACTCAAAAGCTCATGCCCTGAATAAATCTTTGTTGCGTCTTAAATGTACCACTGGACTCTGATTCAATAATAATTGATGTTATTGTTGGGAGTGGTGGGAAGTGAGTGAGTGAGTGAGTGAGTGAGTGAGTGGAGAGGGGGAGTTAAAAAGCCGAGTGGTCTGAGTGCCTGAGCTTTGCTAGCTAGCAAAACACCTGTAGTGGCCAAAATGCTATTGTGGAGGATGAGAACAAGAGGGGGCTGACAGAAGGTACCATAGAGACAAAACCCAACAATGTTGCTTTGTCTTTCTTACAAGAAAGGGACAGGAGGAACAGCTGTAGATGGTGCTTCTTGAGGCAGGAAGACCAGTATGGGTCTGGGGGAAAATGCCCTGAGGGTGATAGCAGCAGGCAAGCAGGTGGGAGGGCCGCACAGAAAGGTGGGGGGAGGGGCGCATGCAGCCCGTGAGCCTCAGGGTGGGGACCGCTGCACTAAGGCCTTGTGCCCCACTGGTTCCTCCCTCCCAATCCCTATCCCTCTACGCTGCCCATCCCAGATATGGTATCTTAACAGCCAGCCCATGTACCAGGGCAGCCAAAATGAATTTTAATTGTTATCACAGAACTTTTTTTTTGTTATATGAACAATATAGATGTTTTCAACTACTGTGTCTTCACAACTGATTGTACTTTAGTACGCTGAAGGGTGTAAAATTTGTGTAAAATTTCTCCAATTTTGTATAAGTTGCTAATTTTTGGAATGGTGTGTTAATATTGAACTAATGAAGGTATAAACTGAAACGTTTCCAGTTCTTGTCTCCAGGCAAATCCTACAATCAATTAAACACTTTCGGTGAGGAAACTCAGACAAGTTTTCAAATTATTCGAGGTCATTTAAGGGCCACCGGTATTTTTGTTGTTTTGCATGTTCCATCATTGGGGGTCCCTCCCTCAGCCGCCGCCTCGCGGGAGCCGCCCCCAAATTTCCAGGTGTTTCTAAGGCCGGAGCTGGCCCTCCTCCTGCTCGCCCCGCAGAAAGAAGCAGCAGCCCACCCAGGGGCACCTTTCTGGCTTCCCCACTGCATGCTAGGGCTTTCCGCTCCAGGTTGGAAGATGCTTGGAGCCGGGGGAGGGGAGGTGCTCCAGCCGTAAGGACGTCGCCAGGGCGAATACTGGGCTGTAGAGCAACTGTGAGTCCGGGAGGCCTCCAGGCCGCACCTGGAGGTTGGTAACCCGCGGCTTCCTCCGCGCTCCTCCCGACCGAGCAAGCGCCAGGCGGCCGGGCGGGGGAGGGGGAGCACGAGCGGCCTCCCTCCCCCACCCTCCCTACCTGCGCGGCTCGCTCTCTTCCCGCCCGAACTTGCATTTGAATCGCGGAGGCCCGCCCTGGAGACCGCCGGCCAGCGGCCAATCGGGAGGCGGGGGGCGCGGCGGGCGCTCAGGACCGGCCTCCTATTGGCCGCGATGCTTGAGGGGGCGGGCAGAGAACGCGGGGCCGGCGACAATGTAGCCAAGCGGCCAACGCAGCACAACAAACCGCGGCCAGGCACGTGGGGGCGGGCGGCGGGGCTGGGCGTCGCCGGCTTGACAGTCGCCTGGCCGGCCGCAGCGAGGAAACGGGTGCTCGGCGTTCCACGGCGGGTCTCTGAGCATGTGCAGAGCGCGCCCACCGCGCTCGCTCGCCTCACTCTAGGGCCCAGCCCGGGGATGCAGGCGGAGAGTCACTCCGGAGACCGGCTCAGCGGGGCGGCCGCCCGGGGGGACGTGGCCGAGGTGCGACGCCTCCTGCAGCACGAGCTGCTCCATCCCGACGCGCCCAACCGCTTCGGCAAGACGGCGCTGCAGGTGGGTAGGCGGCCGGTGCGCGATCCCTCGGGGGTGGGAGATTCTCCTGGCAATGCTGGTTGGCCGCCGCACGAGGCGTCCCTCTCGAGGGTGCCACCGGCCAGCTCTGGGCAAGGGGAGGGGGCCTCCGGGAGCCTGCCTGGACCTCTGGCCTACAGGTGGTTCTTCCTCGGGCCGGCACCTCGGAGATCCGGCCAATGGCCCACCCAGTCTAACGCGCAGAGCCCGAGAAGCAGGCCCCCCGAACCCCGCCAGCCCACCCCCGAGCATCCCTGCCCCAGACCGAGGGTGGCCTCTAGGCCTTGCGGCCGATAGTCCCTCCTGGTGCTCGGCATGTCTGCCACTGGCTCCCACTGGCTTGAGCCTCCTGCCCTCTGTGGCCTAGGGTCTGATTCTCCTCTTGTAAAGCAGCTGTGTTACAGAGCTAGGAAGGCAGTGAGATCAGAAGCAGGACTGCACTTTGGAGCCATTGTGTGGCTGCTCTGGCCAGAGACCGACTTTGAATTTTGCCTCTCTGGTCCCACTTTGGCCTGTGCCTTCCTCCCTTTCAACCCTCTTCCTTCTGTCCACAGGTCATGATGTTTGGCAACGTGTTTGTGGCCCAGGAGCTTCTGAAGCAGGGGGCCAGTCCCAACATCCAAGACGAGTCAGGCACAGCCCCCGCCCATGATGCTGCCCGGACTGGCTTCCTCGATACTCTGAATGTCCTTGTGGAATACGGAGCCGATGTGAATGTGCCGGACTCCTTGGGCTCCTTGCCCCTGCACATTGCCGTCAGGGAAGGACACGTTGAGATTGTGCACTTCCTGATGCCTCGGTCCAACTTGCACCACCGGGATGCTGAGGGACGCACGCCGCTGGAGCTGGCGCAACATCTGGGGCTGACAGACATCCAGGGCGTTCTTGAGTTGCACATCTCCAGCCTGGCTTGACCCTGCCGTTTTTTGGGCAGAAGGGTCAGCGTTGGCTCCTGGATGGGGCAGGGTGGGGTGGATCCTTTGCTAAGGACTTGCCCTTGGTGGCCTCAAACCCTGGAACAGAAACTGTTCCTTCTGCCCTTCCTACCTCATGCGCTGTGTTCAATTGCCCTTAGTGTTTTTTATATTATTTTTGTGGGTTCCCTTCTCTTGCTTTTGATTCCTCTTCTTCTTTCCACTCCTGCCCATTCCTTGACAGCCAGATGCTCCCTCTGATGGGCAGCACTGTGTGCCATCATTTTGCACTCTGCTTCTGCAGATTGGATGTGCAGCCCTTTGTAGACTCCCAGAACATACTTCAGTCTGTCCTTCACTGCTGAAATTCCCATCCACCTTGTGGGCTTTCCCTTCTTCATGGTATGTTGTAGTCCATATTCGGAGCGCCTGTTTCTACCATGCTTCTGTGTGTGGCTATTCTTGCCTTTCACACCAGTGTTGAAAGTGTGTACTGAATTTGTTCTATTTGACTGAAATGTTTCATACTTGTTTTCTTTTATTGGCAGCTTGTTCCCTGTAATGAATTTGTGGATCTGAGCTATGTACATAGTAGATTTCTTAGGATGGAAATTCGTATTTTTAATTTATTGTGATTTGCAAGGATTTGTTTTATGGAATGATTAATTTACTTATTAAAAACATGACATCTGTGGTTTATTGGATTGGCGGTTTGTAGAGTTTTTCCCCCTAAGGCGACATGTTTTAACACCTTCCATTTTATCGAGAGCGTGGCCCTATTTCCTTGAAGCAAAGTTAGTAAAACTTTGGATCACAGAATTCTCATAGGTAAAACAGGCACACAGGATTGGGGTAATGATCTCTTGTTCTTCTGTTGCAACAGCATTGCGCTGTTCTGAAAGCTTACTATCTGTGAACCATCCTGTCAGGTTGGACCACAAAGGTCTAGTCAAATAGAGAATCATAGAATCATAGAGTTGGAAGGGGCCATACAGGCCATCTAGTCCAACCCCCTGCTCAACGCAGGATCAGCCCTAAGCATCCTAAAGCATCCAAGAAAAGTGTGTATCCAACCTTTGCTTGAAGACTGCCAGTGAGGGGGAGCTCACCACCTCCTTAGACAGGCTATTCCACTGCTGAACTACTCTGACTGCAAAAATTGTTTTCCTGATATCTAGCCTATATCGTTGTACTTGTAGTTTAAACCCATTACTGCGTGTTCTTTTCTCTGCAGCCAATGGGAACAGCATCCTGCCCTCCTCCAAATGACAACCTTTCAAATACTTAAAGAGGGCTAACATGTCCCCTCTCAACCTCCTTTTCTCCAGGCTGAACATTCCCAAGTCCCTCAACCTATCTTCATAGGGCTTGGTCCCTTGGCCCCAGATCATCTTCATCGCTCTCCTCTGTACCCTTTCAATTTTATGTACGTCCTTCTTGAAGTGAGGCCTCCAGAACTGCACACAGTACTCCAAGTGTGGTCTGACCAGTGCCGTATACAATGGGACTATGACATCTTGTGATTTTGATGTGATGCCCCTGTTGATACAGCCCAAAGTGGCAATTTGCCTTTTTTACCTCTGCATCACACTGCCTGCTCATGTTTAGTTTACAATCCACAAGTACCCCAAGGTCTCGTTCCACACAGTGTTACCTAGAAGTGTATCCCCCATCCAGTACGCATGCTTTTCATTTTTTTGATTCAGATGCAGAACTTTACACTTATCTTTATTAAATTGCATCGTTCTCATTTTCCCATTGTGTTCAGATCTCGTTGAACTCTGTCTCTATCTTCCGGAGTATTTGCCAGTCCTCCCAATTTGGTGTCATCTGCAAACTTGATGAGTACTCCCTCCACCCCCTCATCTAGATCATTAATAAATATGTTAAAAAGTACCGGGCCGAGCCCTGAGGTACCCCGCTACTCACCTCTCTCCAGTCTGATGAAACACCATTGACAACAACTCTTTGAGTGCGGTTCTTTAACCAATTCCCTATCCACCTGACTATCTGAAAATCCAGATTGCAGTCCTTCAACTTATCCATCAGAACATCCTGTTTCCTACAATATAAAGTATCTTGACTGGCAAGGGGGAGTCTCCAGTTAGTGGCCATGGAAGACCTTATCTTCCCCGGGTTTATTTTAAAGCCAACTTAAGGTAGTAACTTTTTCTCATCTTGGGGCCATGAACTGAGTAAATACTGTGCACACAGAGGTTGCGAAAAACCAGAGGCTGTGACATTGTTCAATTTTTATCTCAAGATGAAGATTTTTGTTTTACTTGCTGCTTTTTGAAATAGGATTGCACACAGGAACTGTCCCTGTCTGAACAGGATCTTGCAATGTATTTGTGCAAACCTGTTTTGTTTTGTTTTTAAATCCTAAATTCCCATTTACAGTTAAAAGTATCTTGCCATGCTTCTGCGCTACAGGAAAAGCAGTATCCGTCTGGGTAGAAGGTTGTGGCCAGCAGATGCCCCAAGATTATCCAGGCAGTGCAAGTGGAGGGTTATATCCTTTCTTTCCTAGTAACATGAGCCCTGCTGGGTCAGACCAGTGATCCATCTTGCTCAGCAGCCTACTTCACACAGTGGCCAACCAGTTCCTCCGCAGGGCCAGCAACAGGGCAGAGATACCAAAGCTTTCATAAGAACATCAGGACAGCCCTGCTGGGTCAGACCAGGAGTCCACCCAGTCCAACATCCTCTCTCACACTGGCCAACCAGTACCTCTGGAGAGCCAACAACAGGGCAGAGTCCAAGGCATCTCCTTCCTGCATCCTTTCTTGCACAGTGGCCAAGCAGTTCCTCTGAAGCACAAACTGATAAGAATATCAGACCAGTGGCCATTTCAGCATCCTTTCTCACATAGTAGGCAGCCAATTCTGGACAATCATAGAAATGAAGTCTTCCCCTGATGTTGACTCTGGGATTCAGAGGAATTGTGCTCCATAACACACAGAGCAGGTTAAGTGCCATCAAGTTGTTTCCATCTTATACAGACTATGAACTAATGACCTTCCGAACATGGTTTAATTAACAGCCTTGCTTGAAAACTGAGGGCTTCTATTCAATTTTTCATAACATCTTTCCCAGTCACTCTTGTCTTCTCATGTCTTTCAAGTACAATAGCCTCAGTTTAGTCATTTTAGATTTTTAAATTCAGGCTTGATTTGATTTAGAACCCACTTTTTTGGCAGTCCATGGTATCTGAAAAGCTCTCTTCCAGGTTCACATTTCTTCATTGTCTAGCTTTCATAACCATACATAGTAGTGGAAAATGCTGTGGCATGAATTATCTTAGTTGCCCCCAACACATTCTTATGCTGTTATTAGGCAGGGAGAAAGTGGTTTTTGTTTTCAATAGAAATACTCAAGACGATTGTCTAGAAACTAGAAATTAAGCCCGCTGTAAAAAAATACAGCGGGTGCTAGCGGGCAGTGGGTGGGTGCGGGAGGGCCCCCCTGGGAGGGAGGGAGGGTGGGAGGGAAGGCAGGCAGGCAGGCGTAGAGAAAGGGGGAGAGAGGGACAGAAAGTGAAAGAGAAGGGGAGAAAGGAGAGTAAGCGATGGGAGAAAGAATGGAAGAAAGACAGGCAGAAGAGAAATGGATGGGAGAAAGGAGATTAAGGGGTGGGTGGTTGGATAGAAGGAAGGAAGGAAGTTAGAAAGAAAGGCAGAAAGAGAGCAAGTGAGTGGGAGAGCAAGAGGCAGAGAGAAAGGCAGAAAGGAGAGAGAGTAATGAAGGAAAGGAGGTAGGAGATTGGAAGTGGAGTGGGAAGGAAGGTGGGTGCCATGAAAGGGGATGGGGCAGGGGGGGAAGGGTCCCTGTTGCGGGTGTGGGGAGCTGAGAGAGCTTCCCCCCTGGCTCCGGCTGTTCCCACAGCCCCAGCGGTTTCCCCACCAGCTCTTTGAGCCAGCATCTACAATGGCCGGGCGGTGGGGAAGGGCGTTCCCCCACGAGTCTGGGGCTTGGGGGCAGGAAAGAAGCAGGCACATCTTTGATGCGGTGGCCCTGTTCTTTCTCCTGGCTGAGGGCCACCGCCGACCTAGCTTGTCGACGGGCCAGCAGCCAATGGCGGCAGTGGGGCGAAGGAGGTGCACAGTGGGGAGTGGGCGAGTTGGGAAGCGCTTTACTCCTCCCGACTCGTCTGGGCCCAGTGGCCAATCGCCGGGTTGGGAACCGCTTTACTCCTCCCGACTCGTCTGGGCCCAGTGGCCAATCGGCAGCCATGCTAGAAGGAGCTGGCGATTGGCCTCTTCCTCCCAGACTGACACGTGGAGGGCCCTGCCGATTGGGCACCCTGCTTGTCACTCCAGGGGGAAGGGGCCAATGGGCACCCTTCCCCATCCCGGAAAGGGCTCTCCTCGAAGGCCCTTACTCTTTTATTTATACCGCTCCCGCTGAGCGGTTACAGATGGAAAAGGACAAACATGATAAAGGAGAAGTAACACCTTCTCTGTGAAGAAAAGTTTAGCCTGAAGAAATGATGATTGAGGACTGACACGAAAGAGCAACAAAATCAGTCCAATGGCACCTTTAAGACCATCCTTTGGACTCAGATTTTGTTGTGCGACATGATAGAGGTTTACAAAATTATGCTTGGGATAGGGAAGGTTGGAAAAAAAATTTTTTTCTCCATGAAATTAATGAGCAGTAGGCTTAGAAGAGATTTCAACAAGTGCTTCTCTCCAAGAGTCATGAACATGTGGAATTCCTTGCAGCAAGTGGGGGCTGTTATCAGCACAGAAATATTCAAGAAGGGACTTAATAAAAATAGAGCAGAGGCCCACCAGTAGCTCTTGGCCACAAGATGGGACACTAGGGTAGGGGTGCTCTGTGTTGGAGCTCAGGGGCAAGAGTGGGAGAGCTTCTGGAGTTCCGGCCCTGCTGGTGGACCTCCTGATGGCTCCTGGGTTTCTTGGCCACTGTGTGACAAAGGTTGGACTGGATGGGCCATTAGCCTGATCCAACATGGCTTCGCTAATACTCTTAAAGGGAACAAATTGGGGAGGGGGGTTTGACACATTCAACTGTGAACTAGGTTTAACATATTCAGTGCACTGAGGGGGTATACACTGAAATGAAGCCACACCAAGATTCTGTCCTGCTTCATAAGTTATGAGTCTACTATTGCAGCCAGTTCTTCCATCTATACCTACTGATGTGTTTCACTATCTCCTTCCTAGGCCTAACAGCTCTGGGCTGAGCAATTCCTGGATACTTGGGGGAGGAAAAGGATCCTACCAGGGTATAACACCATGAACTGCCTAGAGAGCCATGGTAATATAAAGAAATCTCCAGGCCCTACCTGGAGGATGGCAGCCCTGCTGGTGCAGCACAACATCTGGTGCAACACAGGTCACCTCTTCAGAAGCTCTCTGTCCCCTCCTGCTTCAGGATGTTGCTTTCTCCAGGACTGACTTCTGACTGAGTCCCAGAAGGAGGGCTTCAGCCAAGTTGGTCGGAGGCAGCAGAACAAAGTTTTGAGACCTTGAAGACCAGCAAATTTTAATTCTGGGTAGACGTTTTCCTGTGCATACAGGAAAAGGCGAAATCCAATGGCACCATTATGAGCAACAAAGTTTAATGTTTTCGTCTGTACATACATTTCTTCTACGACCTAAGTTCTATGATCCTGCTTCTTCCTTGTCAGAAAGAGTTTGGTGATTGTGCCACCCCCACTTACCCCCGGCAGGACAAGGTTACAGGAAGCCCCTTTAGGCGCAGAGCAGAACCATGAGAAAACCAGGCACTACTTTGCTTTTGATCAATTGAGCAAACCTTTCCAGCCATGTTACTTGCTGTTGCCATTTCAATTTATTGGGCCAGAAAAGTCTGGATTAGATTTTATATCCAGCTTCAGATTTGGAGGGGGGGGGGAGGTGGAAAGGGAGGGGGCCCTTTTTGGTGTTGATCTGGGTTTGTATTGGCCTCAACCATATGCCTGGGGAAAAAGTGCTATTTGGACAGCTCTGACTTGGCCCGCATCCTGGCCAGCAACTCCTTCCACCAGGCTAGAATCGGGGCAGAAAAAGCCCTGGCTTTGGTCGAGGCCACACACCTCCCTGGGGCCAGGGACAAACAGCAGGTTGGCATTTGCAGAGCGCAGTACATTCCAGGGGATATACGAACACTGCCATGAGATCGAATAGCACAAGCAGCACTGACCTGCCTCAATCTAGCTGCCTTTGGAGAATGTCAGAGCGACCAGTGCTATCACCACCCGATGACCAGCTGGCCTGGAATGGGTCCAAAACCAAAGCTTAATCTAGATATGTTAATTGATCCAAAGCCACCTGCTCAGCCATCTTCCCCAGAAACACTAGACTGGCACAGTCCTGCAGATCCAGTGATGGCTTCTTCAACAGAGGTCCAATCACCGCCTCCTTTAACCTCCCCGGGAAAGATTTACAATTTCCCAGAAGGGCCTCCTCTCATTGTCAGTTTTTAAGAGCCATGAGGAGCAGGGGTCTAGGGGCTAAGTAGTTGGCCTCATGGAACCTAGCAACTTATGCACCTCAGTTTGTGAAAGCTCTCTGAAGCTCTCAGAAACTTCCCATGGAGACGGCCAGGGTGTCTCCAGTTCTGGGACTGTATTAATAGTTGGGGGAAGGTCGCAGTGGAGAGACATAGCGCAAAAGCCTCGCGGTTTATGGCCAATTGTCTATTATTTTAATGCTCATCCTCCAGGTTTAGTTCACTCTAAACAGTTGAGCTGCGCATGAGCTTGCGGATGCGATGGAAAGAGATCCCTCTTCAGAGTTTTCATCACAACCTCATTAGCTCCCTAAGTATCCCACAGGAGGCTTGCTGCTTTGTCACCAGTTTTCCTGTGTCTCAGCTCCCATTTCTTCCCTCTCAGCTCGCCCTGTACCAAGGGCCTGATCAGACATGGGCAGAAAGAGTGTTGGGACACGATCTCGTTGACGGCAGACGGCCAGGTTTGCCAGTCATCGACTAGGTCATCTAGCAAATCACTGAAGGGCATTGGGTCCCGCAAAGCAGTCAGGAATCCAACAGGATCCACAGTGGGCATAAATGTGCCCTTTGCCTATACAGGGAGGGGTGGAATACAGAGCTGAGCCTTCAGAGCAAAGTGATCTGACTATGGAACAGGATTCACTATCAGATCAACATCTAGCCCTGCACCAAAGATCAAATCCAGGGTGTGGCCTGCTTGATGGGCATGGCCAGAAACAAATTGCCCAAATCTTAGTGTTTTCATGGACGACACAAGGTCAGGGTTCTGACTGGAGGCAGGTTTGTCTGCATGGTCACTGAACACCCAGGCCACTGCCTCCAGTAGACACAAGGCATCTGCCAGTGCATTCGGTGGACGATGCACCAGCCAGATAACCATGTTCTCAACTGAGCTCCACCCCAGGCTGACACACACAATTCCTGGGAGTGCTCTGCAGAAGGAAGCCTCCCATACCAGTATCACAACCCTCCCCCCCTCACCAACCCGTAGGCCCATACTGGTGAAGCACAAACAACACCCCCGGGAACGTAGCGGTTTCTCCAGAATAGAGTGGCTGTGAAGAAGGAAGAGGGAGAAACACAGGGCAACACACACTGGCTTCTAATCACTAACTTAGCACTTATCTCCTGGAATGTTGAACCAGCAGCCAGGCGTGGCACCCACTGACACAGGCAAAGAAAGCAGACAGTCATGTTGCACAGCCTATTATGTCACCTTCTGGCTGCAGATGCAGGCCAGAGAGAGATAGCCAGACCTTTAAACAGGAGAGCAGCTCCTCGTTTGGCTCCTTCGGCATCGGCTGGGAAACTGCTGAACCAACTGCTGAACACACAGGACAGCGGCAGGTGGCACAATGCCAAACCTGAAGGCCCTGGGGGAGGGGAACCCACCCCATATCCTGTATGGTAGTGTTTGCCCCACACTGAGTCATGATCAGGAATAGGCAACAATTATTAGGCAAAAAAATATTTATTTTAATATTTATTAGCTATTTTTTTTCCTGATAAAGTACAAGGCAGCTTACAATACATAAAAAAGCATTAAAACATAAAAACCAAATTAAAACTCAGGATTACTAGTGATCTTAGCCAAATACAGCCATCTGAAGCATACAGTTGCTTCTGAAAAATCAAAAGAAAGTAGGCCAGGTGCAGCACCCTGGGGAGATTGCTCCATATTGGTGGGACTCCCACTGAAAAGGCCCTCTCATGAACCCACAAAGGACATCTCCCTGTAACCTCAGGAATTTGCAGGAGATGACTGTCCTTCGGGTCCCCTGTCACCAATCCATGCAGGGCATTCAGTAAATTATATATGAGACTACCTTGCCATGTTGGCTTGCGGTCAGAGCCTGCCTGATACATTGTTGGCATTATTTCTGGCTTTGTGACCCAGGCTCACTGCATTGTTGCTTGGACGGCTGTTTGTGCTCTTTCGCCTCAGGCCAGGCCGCCTTGCGACTCAGCGAGGGCCGTGGCCGAGCCCCCCCCCCCCCCGGGCGCGCGGAAGGTGCCCCACGGAGGCCGCGGCGGCTCCAGCTGAAGGGAGCTGCGAAAGACACGCTCCGCCTGCCACGCGGCCCGTCCCAGGACGCTAAACCGGCCCTGATGGCCCAGCCCAGCCCAGCCCTAACCGGGGGCCGCTTTGCACTTCCTCCCGCGGAGACAAGCGGCCGGGGGCCTTTCCTCCTGCCCGCGAGTCGCAGGGAGAAACAGGGAGGCGGGGTGCCATCCCCAGGTCGGGAGCCCTTAGGGAGGGGAGGGGAGGGGCCGCGTCCTCCCGGAGAAGGGGCTTCGCAGCCCGGCAGGGACCCCAAAAGGCGCCCCTCCTGCGCCCAGGGCAGCCAGCCAGGCAGCCAGGCAGGCGTCGCCTTTTCGGGGCCCTCCTCCGGAAGTCCGGGCCGTTGATTGGCGGCGCCCGTGCCTCCCTGGGCCTCGTGATTGGCTCGTGGGGCGGAAGTGCGGCCGCCGTCGGTTTCCCCCTCCGGTTGAGCCGGAAGGCGACGGTGGGGTCGGGCGGATATGGCTGCGCCGGCGGAGCTGCGGGTCAACGCGGCCTTTGCGGAGCGCTACGGCCGGTACCGGCGGCGGGAGGAGCTGCAGCGCCGTGAGTGGGAGTGGGAGTGGGAGTGGGAGTGGGAGTGGGAGTGGGGCGCCGTGAGTGGAGGCGGGGTCTCGCCCGCCCGCCTGCCTGCCTGCCTGCCTGCCTGCCTGCCTGACTGACTGCCGCCTTTTCCCGTCCGCAGTGCAGGACCGCTACGGGGACGCGGCCGACGGCGCGGAGTCAAGCTCGGAGTCGGACGTCGAAGCGGGAGCGGCGAGCAGGGTGAGTCTAGGCGGGGTCACTGGACACCCAGTAGACACCGCGAGGTATCTGCTGAAGTATCTCCGTCGCTCTCGTCTCTCCGCTTCCTTGCAGGCCTCCGACGGCGCCTTCTACCGCACGCTGTCCTGGCTGAAGAGCAAGCCCCGCCGGCATGAGGGCGGGCCCCCAGAAGGTACTCGGCCGGGGTGGGGTGGGGGTCCCCTGTGTGGCCGCGCTTCTCCCGTCAGTTGGGTCCACCAGAGCAGAGAGAAAGGCGCCAGGAGCACCTTCATGGCTTTGGATTAGGGGAAGCGAACAGCGACCCACGGGGGTGCCCTTTTGCCCCCTCCCCAAGGAGGTTAGCCTTGAAGTTGCTCCTGTCGCCTTCCTCCTCGATGCTCATTATGCTGCATCAGGGTCTCTCAGAATCAATAATGGCTTCCACGTTGTTCCCACCTCATTCTTCTTACGGGCCCTGCTCTTTGGGGTGTTGCTGTTGGGTCCCCCATGTCTGGCTTTGTCCTCAGGGCCCTCATCAGGAAGTGAGGATGAGAAACCACGCTCAAAGAAGAAAGAGAAGCCCATGTACCTGAAGGACTATGAGAGGAAGGTCATCTTGGAGAAGGAAGGGTAAGACATGACCTGTCTGGTTGGCTGCCCCTTGGAGTCCAGTGCTCTCTCCTTTACTGGTTTTTTTGAACTTCGAAATGTTGGGTGTCTTAGCTTTTGGTAATTGTTCCTTTCAACATGTGAAGGTGTAGCCTGAAATTGTTCCGTCTTTGCAGCTAACAATTGATTTGAGTGGATGTGTGAAGGTTGTCCTCTCCATTACCATGCTTTTTCTCTCCCCAGCTTTCTGTACATATGTACATATCTTTATTACGGCCATAGACCAGCAAAGTCAAAATTGGCAATTTCGCAGTTACAAAAATTAAAATAGCCAACAACATGGATTTACTCATAAAATAACAATATATAAAACAGCTTAGACCATAGATCTGCTAAAATATAAATTAAAACTGGTTGATAATACAGGAAATTGTTCTAATCAGTTAAGTTTTAGTCAACTTCCGCTGAATTTTCATAGCTATAGCAATGCTATAGGTGATAGAACAATTTGTATCTGTGAGGAGCAAGGAGGTATAAAATTGTGCTGAACGCCCTGGGACTCCATGAAACCATGGTGTAATAAAAATGGAACGTATATGTTCAGTTGTTTCTATTTGACCAGAGCCACAGGGGCACTTCCTTTCACCATAAGGAATTTTCTTGTATCTCCCTTCAAGTACAGCTGAGGCAAGGGCAATGCAGCGAGCTAAAGTAAACCCCTCTGGTGACTAAGTACCTCAAAATTTGCTAAATAAGCTTTCTGTAATGGTCTCCCTCACATTCCTGGCTGATGTTCTCCATCCATGAATACCAACAAGAGTTAAGGTAGTGATTTGCCTGTGATTCAGATACATACTGTCTGTTTATTGTTTGTACATAGTAGTAGACAAATAAAGGAGCCGTATAATGGGAGGGAAGCTATATTCTTTGCATCAGATTGTGTACCGCTGGGGGCAATTTCAGTCTCAAATGCACCTGCAGGAGGAGGAAACATCATTTTCATGTCTTATAAGAGAGCAATGATGGTGGTGATTTAAGTGGTATGAGGCATACACAAATGGTGCTTTATACTGATTGTCCATCAAACAGCATTGTCTGCTTAGACTAGCAGTAGCTCTGCAGGGTCTTTAACTGGAGGTGCCAGGAGTTGAACCAGGGATCTTCTGCATGCCAAGGAGATGAGATTCACCGAGATTCACCCCAGTCCATTACAAACCATGTGGGAATGCTGATAATATGGTTTCTGTTGTTTGTATGCTTAAACTTAATGTGTACACTGTATTTTGTCACCAGGGCTTTTTGTGCAGTATTTGGAATTCTCTTGAATGGGGAAAATATTCAGTATCATGAGAAAAGGAACAGGGCAAGCAAGCACCATTTAGTTCAGATTTACAAATACATCTGTAGAGGACTGTTGGGGTTCAGAGCCTTACAATTCATTGGATTTTGTATGATTAACAGGGTAGCACAGGAACTTACTCTTACAGGGGAAAACGATATTTTTCTTAAATGTGAGGAGAAAATGATACATTGTAAATGGAAAAACAATAGGAATCTATCTGTATATTACAGCCTCTTCAAATATTCACAGAGTTGGCATAAATCATAACAAACCACCCCTCGCATTCATTCATTCATTCATGTAATTTATAATACTGCTCCTCACAATGACATCTTGGGGTGGTGTTAAAGGGCAACTGTAACTTAGAGTTGCTAAAATGGGAGCTTATATGCAGATTTCTGAAGATGAAACACAAATATTTTGGCCACCTCATGAGAAGGAAGGACTCCCTGGAGAAGAGCCTAATGCTGGGAGCGATTGAGGGCAAAAGAAGAAGGGGACAACAGAACGAGGTGGCTAGATGGAGTCACTCAAGCAGTTGGTGCAAACTGAAATGGACTTCAGGGAATGGTAGAGGATAGGAAGGCCTGGAGGATCATTGTCCATGGGGTCGCGATGGGTTGGACACAACTTCGCACCTAACAACAACAATGCAGATTTAAATTTTGTCTCAGTAGAAGCTGGGAATGGATTGTTGGCAGGTGGGGGTGGGGCGTAGTGGGCTATCTTGTAGTTGTTATTTTACCACCATCTTGGTTTTGTATGGGTATTGTTTTATCAGGGTTTTTAGATTTTATGTAAACTGCCATGAACCGGTTGAGTCTGGGAGTAGTGGCCTAAACATTTTAATATAAATTAATAAATCTTGTGGCACCTTACAGACTAAAATATTGCATCATCAGCTTCTGTGGCCTACCTCTGGCTTCACTGGAATAAAATGCTGAAGTCTCATGTGCCTCTCTGAGGGGATCAACTAACACCGTAATCATCTATGTCTCTTTGCAGCAAATATGTGGATGAAGACGAAGATGAAGTAGCAGTCAAGCATCAGTTGGTGAGACAGAGGGGGATTTAGGGCAAGGGGCTTTCATGGTGTGAAGAGGCTCTACTTGCATTGAACAGAGATTGAACTGTAGAAGAGAAATCAACGGCTTTTGGTAGTATGCGCTGTTCATCTTTTTCCTTCCCCTCCCATTTCTCAGAGCTACATTGAAGAACAGAAACAGCTAAAGCAGAGGTAAGCTTCAGGGAGGGAGATGCCTTGGGATTTGGGCCTGTACATGTGCTTCCTCTAGAATCATAGAATAATTTTATTTATTTATTTATTATATTTATATACCGCCCTCCCCGGAGGCTCAGGGCGGTTCAAACGTAAAGGTAAAGGCATCCCCTGTGCAAGCACCGGGTCATGTCTGACCCTTGGGGTGACGCCCTCTAGCGTTTTCATGGCAGACTCAATACGGGGTGGTTTGCCAGTGCCTTCCCCAGTCATTACCGTTTACCCCCCAGCAAGCTGAGTACTCATTTTACCGACCTCGGAAGGATGGAAGGCTGAGTCAACCTTGAGCCGGCTGCTGGGATTGAACTCCCAGCCTCATGGTCAGAGCTTCAGACAGCATGTTGTCTGCCTTACCACCCTGTGCCACAAGAGGCTGTAAAGGAACCCTAGGATGGGGAAATGGGAAGAAACCAAACAGCCGTGGCTCCTGAAGGCCACGACCTTTGGCTTGGCGGAGATGGTAAAATGCCAGCCTCGCTACCGTTGTGATCTGGGCTTCCATTGTAGGGGAAGCGTCCAGAATCACGCCTAGGTTCCTGGCAGAGACAGCCGTAGAGAGCTGTACACCATCCAGGGCAGGCAGGCACGCTTCCTCACATCGGCCCTTCCTACCCAGCCACAGGACCTCCGTCTTTGAAGGATTGAGCTTCAGGGACCTCACGGGTCATCTAGTCCAATCTCCTGCACTATGCTAGAAGAGGACACACATAGAACACTCATGAAGCTGCCTTATAATACATTCAGTATTTTCAGTAAATATACCAGTCAGTATTTTTCAGTAAATATACCAGTCAGCAATGGCTCTCCAGGATCTCAGGCTGAGGTCTTTGAAATCACCTCCTACTTCATCCTTTTAACTGGAGATGCCGGGGATTGAACCTGAGACCTTCTGGGACCAATTTGGTGCAGTGGTTAAGAGCAGTAGCCTCTAATCTGACAAACCGGGCTTGATTCCCCACTCCTCCTTCACATGCACCCTGCTGGGTGACTTTAGGCCAGTCACAGTTCTTGCAGAACTCTCTAGGCCCCACCTCACTCACAGGGTTTCTATTTTGATGAGTGGGAAGAAGAAGAGTTGGTGTTTATATGCCACTTTTTTATAAGCTGCTTTTGAGACTCCTTCAGGTAGCGAAAAGTGGGGTACAAAAAACGTTTTCTCTTCTGCATGCCAAGCAGATGCTCTTCCAATGGGCCACAGCCCCTTCCCAGAGATAAATGGGAGACAGTCACCTCCATATCCTTGGCTGTATATTTTCTTCCACTGTTAACTTCTAAAAATAAAGGCCCAGGGTTCAAGCCTATTTAGTATCTCATGCCTCTTCCTGTTTCTCTGCCCTATCATTCTGCCTTCATTAGACTCACCAAGGCAGCTAACAATTTAAAGTACACATAAAACCACCTTTGAAAACCATTAAAGTTGCCCCCCCCCACAAACATGCATCATTAAACTACATTGGAAACAGTTAAAACACAGAAAGAACGACAAAAATGAAAGAAGGAAGGAATGCTAAAGAGAACAACCTTTGCTTCCTGGAGCATAGCTGGCCTGGCAGGCACCTCCTCACCTCTCTAGTGATTTCAAAATATTTGAATGTTGCCTTTCCACCCAACTTGGGTCCTTTAACCATCACTACATGTTTTAAAATTTAAATGAATATATAGAGTATCTTGAATGATTAATAAAACATGGACATGAACAAGTAGGATGGCCACTGAAAGTTAGTAAAGGAGTTTAACAAAACAACAAAGTCTTCACCTGTGGATGTGATAGAGTGGGTCTGAAGAATCACCTGGGGAGGGATTTCCATTTTTTTTGTGTCATCAGTGAGGAGACCCTGTCTTGGATGCTCACCTGTCCAGCCACAGATTGTAGAGGTGCCTGAAGCAGGGCCTCTAAATTATGGCTGGCTTGATTCGGTAGGTTGATGAGTGAGCAGGCAGGCCTTAAAGGTTCTTGGCCCCAAGCTGTGAAGTAGGGTTGTGCGCTTCAGTGGCCAAAGCTGCCGCCGAAGTGTACAACCCTGGTGTAAAAGTCACCAATGCCCTGAATAGGTTCCATAAACAAATAGGGAGGCAGGGCATGGGGAACAAGACTGAAGTAATGGAGTTCCTATAGTCCACTCTAGTCAGCATTCCTCTCTGGGCTGCTTTCTCAGTTCCTCTGTTCTTACTCTCTTGCTTCCTGAAACCAATTTCCCTGTTAAAGAGCTTGGAATCTGTAAGTCTAGGGTTCTGCCTACAGCCAGACATGTAAGCTTTATGCAATCACTTTGTGTACGTTCTGCCTGCAGAGCAAGTGGGGTTGTAACCCATAATAAGGATACTGTAACATCCCTTGATGAGAAGAAACTTTGATGGTAAAACCAATGATTTGTTCTAACTCAACCCTCCAGCTTCCAGAAGTTTCTGGCTGATAGTGATGAAGAAGAACAAGGCAAAGTAGGCAGCTCCCCAGACCTGCTGCGCAGACGTGCCAAGAGCAAGGAGGAGAAGGTGGGTGAGGAAGCTTTTGGAATGGTGCCTGCCTTTTTGGCCTCTTCCCTATCCAACAGAGGGTGAAATTTATGGAGCCTATTTGGCAGCTTGGGCAACACCCCACAGCCGGCTGGCCTGCTGCGCGATCTTGCGCCTGGCTTCTGGGGGCAAGTGCTCCAGGGGCTTACCCTATCTGGGTGCACCCAGCTTTGCTGGGCATGGCCGGATTGGCCCGTGAAGCTGGAAGCGATGTCTGGACACTTCCTTTGGCGTGCGCCTCTGGCAAGCAAGAGCCTTTTATAGCACAAAGGCCTACTTAGCAGAGGGTGGAGCTAGCAATCACCTCCTGAGATAACACTTCCTCCTTCTCCCAGCAACTCTAAGTACCCATTCTGTGTCAGATGCCGTGGCTAAAATTACTGGGGGGGGGGGGGTTGTTCCTAATTTAAATGAAAGTAACCATGGTCAGTTGTGTTGGGGTGAGGGTGAGAGATGTCGGCATAATCTGATTCCTCTTCCACTTCAGGAGCATGAAAAGGCAGATTATATCAGCTGGCTGAAAGGTCAAGGGGAATCACAAGCAGAGGAGGCCCTTCAGGATCTGGTGAGTGAGGAGCCAGAGGGGTGGCCAGCGGTATCCTGCAATCCGGTTCTGGCCAATTGCTGCTGACTGCAGGGCACGTTCTAGCCATGGAGCCATTCTGGTTTCTGGATGGTGGGAAGCCTGTGTCTGCATCTTATCCAGGGCAGCCAGGGATTGGGATTTTTTATTTATTTTATTAGATTCTTTTGAGTTGCCACTCACCCAAAAGATCTGATGGTGACTTACAATATTAAAACTAATAACAGCATAAAAACCCCATACCACTACTGAAATACCCCAAATGTGTAATTACCCTATGAAGGCTAACCTAAATTCTGCCCTGCAGAAACAGAACAAGTCCAGCAGAGCCCTGCGTCATCTGAGAGTGCCTTCTACAGGGCATGGGCTGCAGCTGAGAAGGTCCTTCCCCCTCAGCTGTTCTGGGGCCAGGCCCCTGAAAAAGTGCAGGGATACAGAGGGTTGAAACAGGAGGGGTGGTCCTCTGCATATGAGGGTCCTAGACCAACACTTTGAATTGGATCTGGAGGCTCAAAGGAAGTTGACTGACCGACTTCATCCCTGCTGTTATCCATCTGGCTATTCTGATCTCTGCCTCCACCATGGAAGGGAATGGAAATATGGCTATTGAAGTAGGGTACCATTGACCTTCCTGAACTGCTGGATCCATGGGGGTGGAGGGGGAGACCGTTGAGTTCACAAGCCTTGTTCCCCACAAAAATGTCTATTGCTTATTTGGGATAAAAGTGTCACTGGTCTGTGGAGTCTGTTTGGTTGTTTAATGGGAGATTGTGGCTCATGGCCTCACAGTGGTTGGGGGGCTTTGGTTGAGTGACCTTCAGGCTTAAGTCTGCATCTGTCTTCTTCCAGGTGCCACTTAGAGAATACTGGAATGACCCCAAACTGGATGAAAAGGAGCGCTTCTTGCGAGATTACATTCTGAATGAAGGCTACAAGGAAGCAGAAGAAGGAGAGGAGGAAAGGTGAGGGGGTATGTCTCTGTCTCTTAGAAACTGGGAGACAAAAAAAACATCTAAAGTAAACAGGCTGCTGGCATGGGTCTCTCTCAAGTGTACGTACTCAAGATCAAATAATGGCATTTAATAACCTCTGAACATACCTTTACACTTTTTGTGTCTACAAGCAAGGTTTTAACAATCTTGCCATGTTTGATGGGGTGGCAGTTTGGTGGTTCATGGGACAGTTCTCTTTAATGGTTTCGATTGCATGGTGCTGCTACTTCTTGCATGCAAGAGTCGGGGGGGGGGGTGAGTTGTATAACAACAAGCAGCCGGTCAGGGAGAAGGAGAAAGTGAAGGCACAGGAGCTACTGGTGAGTGCTGCTTTCTTTCTTACACTGTGAGGGCAGTGTATGAGAGTATATAGGTTGCCGGAGAGTGGGGGCTGTTTCAGTGTTGTTGATTTGTTCCTTGCCTGGGTGGTAGAGGATTGCAGCTAATTGCATTTTTGCTAAGGGCAAAATGCACAAAGGCCCATCCCTCTCTGCTGGGATGGGCCTTTGTGCTATGAAAGACTCTTCCTTGCCAGAAGCAAAATACAAAATCTAAAAGAATCCTGGCTTGTGGATCAAGCCAGAAGGCTCTGTAAGTGATCCAGAGCTTGCAGAAGGGTCAGCTTCCTGCAATGGATCAAAGTGGCTTAGCTGGCGATGGACCTGAAGCTGGGACAGTGTCACCTCAAGGTAACTTTAAATACACCAAGCTCCTGGAGGAGAAGTTATAGAAGATAGAAGAACATCTGTCCACACTTTATTCTAAAAAGTAGGATGAAGAGTTCTTAGCCCTCATGAGCCCTTTCTGGGGGGCAGTTGTAAGAGGTTTAAATTCAAAAGAATTTTCAGCTAAACATCCAGAAGTTGTTCCTGACAGAGTGGTTCCTCAGTAGAACAGGCTTCCTCAGGAAGTGGTGGGTTCTCCTTCTTTTAAGCAGAGGCTGGATAGCCATCTGACAGCAATGCTGATTTTATGAACTTAGGCGGTGAGTGGGTGGGCAGGAAGAGAAGTGCCAGTGTTTGTCTCTTGTGGCCCTTCCTTGCATGCCCGGGGAATTGCTGATCGCCACTGTGGGATGGTAGGTGAATTTTCTCCAGGCCAGGCTGAATTCTGGAGATTCTTGGTGTGTGTGTGTGTGGGGGGGGGGGTCACTTGGGGATGAAATTGGGGCCCCTGTGGGTGGGCAGGTAGTTTTGAGTTACTGCATTGTGCAGGAGGTTGGACTAGATGACTTTGGATGTCCTTTCCAGTAGTATGATTCTATGACTGAAACCACAAGGGAAACTGCTCCATGCAAGCAGTGTGAGGCTTACCCCCCATAGACACCAATAAGACTTGTGATTGTAAAATTAGATTTTTTAAAATTAGTTTGCATTGAGATGTGAGCTACGTGTTGAAATCCCAGTACTGAATGGCTACAGCAAACATTGCAACTCGATATTCATCGTAGATTCAAACAGAATCACATTAGATATGGCAAATGCCACAAGAATAACCAGGAGAAAGGTCCAGAAAGGATGCAGTGTGGTTTAGCAACTAGAGTGTCGGAGTAGGGCAGGGGTGGCCAAACAGAGGCGATGGGAGAGCGCTGTACGCCACTTCTGTTTCCAGTGAAGAGGTAGAGTATGTGCTGTGAAATAAATATAAAAGGTGGAAGGCGACGAAAGAAAGATTGGGTGGTTGGGTGCTGGGATTTCCCTGCACTAACTGGCATCGGCTCCTGGTTCTCAAGCAAATCCATGTCTTTGCCCATCTGGAAAGAGACTGAATGTAAGGTCTTCTCCCTTTCTTGGTCGCTGCCTCCTCCACCCCATTCTTCGACCCAACAACTAGACTTGACAACATAGTAACAAGTCCCATCACTTTGTATCAATGAGCAGGCCTCCCGGAGATCTGCCTCTTGACCCCATTGGCTGCTCCAAGGAGGCTTTGTTGTGACAGCCAATCATAGCAGCAGCCTTGAGGAATGACCTGGGTTATCCTCAGGAGACACAGAGGAGGGCAGAGACAGGTAGAATCCTCAAGATCTCCAGATATTCTGTCTGGCTTTGAGCCTCTGTTGAATTAAGCTAGGGGTGAAACGACACCTCCCACGGCCAGCTGCTGATCAGCCATGAACCAGGCCAGGGAAGCCGTTTGAACCCTGGGGTTTCTTGATGACCCTGGAAGGGTTTCCCCAATGGGTGAGAATGAATTAATCACAGAATTATTGAAACAGAGTTCAAAGGGACCTCCAGAGTCATCTAACCCCCGCCCCCCTTCACAGTGCAGGAAATTCACAACTACTTGCCCACTCACAGTGATCCCAATTCCATGTCCAGACGATGCCCCACAATAAAAACAAAAACAGAATTCCTGGCCAGTCTGGTCTGGAGGAAATTTGCCTTCTGACTCCAAAGTCCCTGGGGATGCAAGATAGGGGCACAAGTGTTACGCCAAATACGTGTCTGTAAGGACACGTGTCTAAATTTAGTTGTGGGTAATCAGCTAGTAGAGCCAGCAAGAGGCAGCGTGGCGTAACGTGGGACCTTGTATTGCACAGTTTACTGGGTAATTATGTCACTGAGATAGAACCAAGGCAGACAATGATCTAAACATGGAAGGACTTTATTAACATACACTAATTAGACAAAAGACAACACATGCACACTCTAGCATAGAAATGTACATTCCTAGCCACTAGCACACAAGGAAAAGACTTATAGGGGAGGAACCTATACTAAGGGTTGATTGCAAGTGATATCTACCTGTCTTCTGGGTGAAGCAGAGTTCCGGAGGTCCAGGGAAGCAATTTGGGGTGACGGATGAGGGACCAAGAGGAGCGTCGGATAGAGTTTCTGTAGCCTGGAAACTGACTGTGGCTGTGGGGGCCCAATATTTAAAGGAAACTGGCCTGAGGTTACAGGGGGGTTATCTTACCTTGTCCAGGGCTTGGACAAAGAGTTTGATGGCCAGTAACGACTGTAGCCCCCCCTTCAAGGATCGCTGCCTTGTTGTGGCAAGGGGGCTTGCGTAGTTCAGTGAAGCTATGAGCTATGCCGTGCAGGGCCACCCAAGACGGACAGGTCATAGCTGAGAGCTCTGACAAAAGGTGATCCACTGGAGAAGGAAATGGCAAACCACTCCAGTATCTTTGCCATGAAAACTCTATGGACAGTTCCAATAGGCATAACGATATGACGCTGGAAGATGAGCCCCTCAGGTCGGAAGGTGTCCAATATGCTACTGGGGATGAGCAGACGGCTAGTACGAGTAGCGCCAGAATGAATGAAGCGGCTGGGCCAAAGCCGAAAGGACGCTCAGTTGTGGAAGTAACTGGTGGCGAAAAGACAGTCCGATGCTGTAAAGATTTTTATTCCATAGGAACCTGGAACGTCAGATCCATGAATCAAGGCAAGCTGGACGTGGTTAAACAAGAAATGAGAAGACTGAACATCGACATTTTAGGAATCAGTGAACTAAAATGGACAGGAATGGGTGAATTTAATTCAGATGACCATCAGGTATACTACTGTGGACAAGAATCTCGCAGAAGAAATGGAGTAGCCTTCATAATCAATAAGAGAGTAGGAAAAGCAGTCTTGGGATACAATCCCCAAAATGACAGAATGATCTCAGTTCGAATCCAAGGCAAACCATTCAACATCACAGTAATCCAGGTCTACGCCCCAACCACTGCTGCTGAAGAGGATGAAGTTGATCAGTTCTATGAAGCCCTACAACACCTTCTAGAAGCAACGCCCAAAAATGATGTGCTTATCATCATGGGGGATTGGAATGCTAAAGTAGGAAGCCAAAAGATAACCGGGATAACAGGCAAGTTTGGCCTTGGAGTACAAAATGAAGCAGGGCACAGGCTGGTAGAATTTTGTCTAGAGAATACAATGGTCATAGCAAACACTCTTTTCCAGCAACCCAAGAGACGACTCTACACATGGACATCACCAGACGGTCAACACAGAAATCAGATTGACTATGTGCTCTGCAGCCAAAGATGGAAAAGTTCTATCCAGTCAATAAAAACAAGACCAGGAGCTGATTGTGGTTCAGATCATGAGCTTCTTGTTGCAAAATTTAAGCTTAAATTGAAGAAAGTAGGGCAAAGCACTAGGCCACTCAGGTATGAACTAAATCATATCCCCGACGAATACACAGTGGAGGTGACAAATAGATTTAAGGAATTGGATCTGATAGACAGAGTGCCTGAAGAACTATGGACGGAGGTTCGTAACATTGTACAAGAGGTAGCAACTAAAACCATCCCAAAGAAAAAGAAATGCAAGAAATCAAAATGGCTGTCTGAGAAAGCTTTACAAATAGCTAAGGAGAGAAGGGAAGTGAAAGGCAAGGGAGAAAGAGAAAGATACACCCAATTGAATGCAGAATTCCAGAGAAAAGCTAGAAGAGATAAGAATGCCTTCTTAAATGAACAGTGCAAGCAAATAGAAGAAAACAATAGAATGGGGAGGACCAGAGATCTTTTCAAGAAAATTGGAGATATGAAGAGAACGTTTCATGCAAAGATGGGTATGATAAGGGACCAAAATGGTAGGGACCTCACAGAAGCAGAAGAGATCAAACAAAGGTGGCAAAATTATACAGAAGAACTATACAAGAGCGAGCTTAACATCCCTGATGACCACAATGGGGTAGTTACTGACCTGGAGCCAGACATCCTGGAATGTGAAGTCAAATGGGCCTTAGGAAGTCTGAGCAACAATAAAGCTAGTGGTAGTGACAGCATTCCAGTTGAACTATTCAAAATCTTAAAGGACGATGCAGTAAAAGTGCTACACTCAATATGCCAGCAAATTTGGAAAACTCAACAATGGCCACAGGATTAGAAAAGGTCAGTTTACATTCCAATCCCAAAGAAGGGCAATGCCAAAGAATGTTCAAACTACCGCACCATTGCACTAATTTCTCATGCTAGCAAAGTTATGCTCAAAATCCTACAAGCTAGGCTCCAGCAATATGTGGACCGAGAACTTCCAGAAGTACAGGCAGGATTTCAAAGAGGCAGAGGAACTAGAGATCAAATTGCCAACATACGCTGGATCATGGAGAAAGCTAGGGAGTACCAGAAGAACGTCTACTTCTGCTTCATTGACTATGCTAAAGCCTTTGATTGTGTGGAGCACAACAAATTGTGGCAAGTTCTTAAAGAGATGGGAATACTAGAGCATCTTATTTGTCTCTTGAGAAATTTATATGCAGGTCAAGAAGCAACAGTGAGAACTGAACATGGAATCACTGACTGGTTCAAAATTGAGAAAGGAGTTCGGCAAGGCTGTATACTGTCGCCTTGCCTATTTAACTTGTATGCAGAGCACATCATGAGAAATGCGGGATTAGAGGAGTCACAAATTGGGATCAAGATTGCAGGGAGAAATATCAACAACCTCAGATATGCAGATGATACCACTCTAATGGCAGAAAGTGAAGAGGAACTAAAGAGCCTGTTGATGCGGGTGAAGGAGGAGAGTGCAAAAGTTGGCTTGAAACTCAACATCAAGAAAACAAAGATCATGGCATCCGGCCCTCTCAATTCCTGGCAAATAGAAGGGGAAGAAATGGAGATAGTGACAGATTTTATTTTCCTGGGCTCCAAGATCACTGCAGATGGGGACTGCAGCAAAGAAATTAAAAGACGCTTGCTCCTGGGGAGGAAAGCTATGGCAAATCTAGACAGCATCCTAAAAAGCAGAGATATCACCCTGCCAACAAAAGTGCATTTAGTCAAGGCTATGGTCTTCCCAGTTGCAATGTATGGCTGAGAAAGTTGGACCATAAGGAAGGCCGAGCGTCAAAGAATTGAGGCTTTTGAACTCTGGTGCTGGAGAAGACTCTTGCGAGCCCCTTGGACTGCAAGGCGAACAAACCGGTCAGTCCTCGAGGAGATCAGCCCTGACTGCTCTTTAGAAGGCCAGATCCTGAAGATGAAACTCAAATATTTTGGCCACCTCATGAGAAGGAAGGACTCCCTGGAGAAGAGCTTAATGCTGGGAGAGATCGAGGGCAAAAGAAGAAGGGGACGACAGAGAATGAGGTGGATGGATGGAGTCACTGAAGCAGTAGGTGCAAACTTAAATGGACTCCGGGGAATGGTAGAGGACAGGAAGGCCTGGAGGATCATTGTCCATGGGGTCGCAATGGGTCGGACACGACTTCGCACCTAACAACAACAACAACAAACGACTGTAGCCAGGTCCCAACAAAGAAATGGGTTGTTGAGACAAAGAAACTAGCTGCTGGGAATATGAAGAAATATTTCTTGTCTAGAAGGGCTGATGGCCCATTTCTGGCAAATCCTGGATGATTGCTTGTGCCTGGGGATAGTGGTAAGGGAAAAGACAAAGACCAAATCTTGGATTAGATTTGGTGTTGAAAGAGAGTGGCCAGTTCCCCTTACAAGACAATGTGCTTGGCTGGCTGGAGGGGAGTCTTTGGTGGGGTGCCTTTGTCTCTCTGTACTTGCCAGGTGTGCTGACAAACTCCTCTTTTGTTTGCAAGCAAGTAGGTTGGGGGAAGCCTAAGTCCAAGTCCTGCTTCAGAGCCAGAAGTGGGGTTTAGTTGCTCTCCCATTATGCTTTGCAAGGCTTGACCTGGCTTTTCTCTCTCTGGTGCCAGGGTCTGCTCAGGAGTGTCAGGAAGGGTTGACACGGGTGTGCCAGCCTTTGATGGAGGGGTGACAGCCCACATAACACAAGAGCCAAGCTCAGACACAATCCCTTCTGCCCACCCACGTACAATCTGCCTAAATTCACAGAATCAGCATTACTGTCAGATGGCTATCTCTTATATACCGCTCTCCCTTACAGCTCATGGTGGTTTACAATGAACATTCATAATAACAGTACAGAGGAACATCATGATTTGAACTCATAGCATTTCTAACAGGAACTAGTGACATTCCTAACATTAATAATTTGTAATTCCTAACTGTGTAACTGATAACAGCACAACTGCAATTTAACTCAATCTGGAAGCATTGATGGATCTGCAGTTTCCCTGCATCTCTGCTGGGTGCAGTTGATGGTGGGAGGGGCTTTTGGGATCTGGTTGGTGGCATTGTTTAATTGGCCTTTGACTGAAAGCTGGGTGGAAGAGCTCCCTTTTGCATGCCCTGTGGAACTGTTTTAGCTCTGGCAGGGCCCTGATCTCTTCTGGGAGCTCGTTCCACCATGGGGGTGGGGGGCAGGACAGAAAAGGACCTGGTTCTGGTCGAGGCTAGATGAGCATTCCTGGTGCCAGGGATCACCAGCTTCTTGGAACTTGTAGAGGCAGCGAGGCAGGCACTCAGGGCCCAGGCCCCATATAGCCTTGATGGTAATTACCAGAACCTTAAGTCTGTTCCAAAGAGCCTCTTGTGGCGCAGAGTGGTAAGGCAGCCATCTGAAAGCTTTGCCCATGAGGCTGGGAGTTCAATCCCAGCAGCCGGCTCAAGGTTGACTCAGCCTTCCATCCTTCCGAGGTTGGTAAAATGAGTACCCAGCTTGTTGGGGGGTAAACGGTAATGACTGGGGAAGGCACTGGCAAACCACCCCGTATTGAGTCTGCCATGAAAACGCTAGAGGGCGTCACCCCAAGGGTCAGACATGACTTGGTGCATGCACAGGCGATACCTTAAGTCTGTTCCAATGTTCAACTGGTAACCAGTGCAGCTGTTGGAGACGTAGGCCCTCCAAGGTGTTCCCACGAGAACCCTGGCTGCTGCGTTTTGCACCAGTTGTAGCTTCCTGATCAGGGATAAAGGTAGGCAAACATAGAGCAAGTTGCAGAAATCTAGTGACTGTCCTGTGAATCATTGTGCTTATGTGTTCTGGGGCCAGGTAGGATCCAAAAGCCTGGAGGAAGAGCTCTGTTTTGCAGGCCCTGTGGAACTGTTTGAGTTCTGGTAGGGCCTCGATCTCTTTGGGGAGCTCCTGCACCCCAAATATAAGTCCTAATGCAGTAGGGTGCAGGAGCTCCCCAAGATTTAGGTGGATAGCTGTGTTGGTTTGACAGTAGAACAAAGTTTAAGTCCAGGGGCATCTTGAAGACCAATAAAGTTCAATTCTGGGTAGAAGCTTTCTTGTGCATGCACAATGCTTCAGATACATTGAAACAGACTTCCTCAAGCCTTACATGGCAGGGAGAGTTTGTGGTTATGAAGGGCTAGTCAGGCATCTTGACTCTGTCTCTTCCTGGCAACTGTCCCCCCCCATGCATGTAAGTCTTGAGGAAATCTGTGTCAGTGAAGTACTGCTTGTGCACAAAAGCTGACCTTTAGCCAAGATAATGCTGAGTTTGTGTCTGGATAATGTATCATCTATTGCATTGGCCCACAGTGGGTGATATGCCTCCAGTAGCAAGTGGGCACTTCCCAACTAAGCATCAATTGCTGATTTTCGTGCCACTTCCTTGGGAGGAGGAAAGGCAGCAGAAAGGTAAGTTGCAGGCCTCTAGCTCACTGGAGAGTGTGGGAGGCTGAATGGCTAAGCTTCTTGGTGGCCTATGAGGCCCAGCCTCCATTGCTGGGCTACAGCACTCTGCAGGAGCCCTTCTGCCCTATGATGGCCCTCGGGCCTGATCAGGGTCCTTTTTGCCTAGTGCAACCCTCCCAATTAACACAATGAACAGGAGAACCTTTTTTTTAAGTTTTATTTTTCTACTGCAGCAAAAAATAGACACAGGGGTAGACCCAAATCTTTGTGTACCATACAGTGTTACGCAGAATTTTATACAATCACATCATGCCTATCTTATAGGTCAAGGGCCTAGACCAGTTCTGTATTGCCACTTTATGAGACTCATTTCCTCCCACAGGCCTCCCCAATAGCTACTGATACATTGTTTACAGCAGGGGTAGTCAACCTTTGGTCCTCCAGATGTTCATGAACTACAATTCCCATGAGCTCATGGGAATTGTAGTCCATGGACATCTGGAGGACCACAGTTTGACTACCCCTGGTTTACATAATGGAAAGTACAACCCTTCCTCTTTGACCTAGATGCAGAGGTTGACTGACCCAATCCTTATCTATTGTTCCTCTTAATATTTGTGAAACAGCCTAGGGGGTGGAACGTGTCCTGGGTGTCCTGGTTGGAATAGGGCCCTGCCCCTGCAGCTCCTGCCCTTTATCCCTGGACTCTAGCCTCTTTGCCTCAGTGCCTGGAGTCAGCAGCAGGTAAGGGAGAGGGCCCTGGGCAAAGGGTGGAGGGCCTGTTAACGAGGGCCTCCCAGCCTGCTGCCTGCTAAGGAGCTCTGTCCTGGGCCTGCTAATGAGCTGGCCAGCCCCCGCCCACCCCACTTGATCTGGCTGCGAGCTGCTCTGGAGTTCGAGCGGCCTAAAGCCACCTTAAGCTGCCTGGCCAAGGGCCAGGGGAGGGGGCCCTTTCAAGGCCCGTTCTTAGGAACAGGCTTTGATGCTAGTCTTTCTTCATTATCTGTAAACCCTCTGAGTAATTTCGAGGAGTAGCACACAGGGGCTGGCCCTCCCTCTGGATTGAACATGGAATCTCCCTGACACTTCCAATAGGTGATCCGTCAGTAAGAAGGTTATAATCTCATTGTCACTACATCACCCATTCATAGCCTGTTTTTAAAGTAGGCTTTGATATTAGTACCCAGAATAAAAAATTGTCCTTGAGACGCCAGTGAGCTCAGCCTTTGATTTACAAAAGGGGTTGGTGATGATGGGAAGTTGGTCCTTTGTTCTTCTCCTGCAACAGGGAGCCAGCAGGGTCAGACTCCTCCGATGAGGGTGAACTCTTTCTCCAGAAGCAAGATGACTTTGAGCGCAAGTACAACTTCCGCTTTGAGGAACCTCAGGCCCAGCTGGTGAGAACAGCAGCACCCTCTGCTTTGATGGGCCTCTCTGTGGGGCTGGGATGTTGGGGTCGGTCCCTCTGAGGCCTTGCCGGCATGATTGCAGGGAAAAGCAAAGTCCGGATGGGGCCCGCAGGCTGATGTCTCTGGCCTCCTGTGCAGGAAATCTTTTCCCACTTTCTCTGCCTCCCCCACCCTGGCCAGATTCATTCGCATCCCCGCGTCATCTCAACTTCAGTGCGAAAAAAAGATGAACGCCGGAAGGAGAAGCGCTTGGAGATCCATGTGCGCAAGAGGAAAGTGAGTACCGTCTCTGGGGGTTCTCATAAGGGGGAGGGGGATCTGGCCCAATGGGTTCCTTTTGGCCTGGGGCAGAGGTGGGTACAAGGATGCCCCAATGTGTGACCTGTCCACATGCTGTGCATTGTCCCTTGAAGGCCAGAGAACACAAGCAGGAGGAACTGAAGCAGCTGAAAAACCTGAAGCGACAGGAGATCCTGCAGAAACTGGCGAGGCTGTGTGAGATCACAGGCAGTGAAACCAACCCCTTCCATGAGGAGCACCTGGAAACGGACTTTGACCCTGCCCAGCACGACCAGCTCATGGAGGTGAGGCAGCATTCCCTATTGCTTGAGGTGGAACCATGGTACGTTCACACTGTGCCTCACAAATGTAGGGCAGCATGGTCTCTACATTGGAGGTGAGGTACTGTCATTACCCCACAATGTAAAATGGACAAAGGCAGTTCCTTAGACAAGTCCAGTTTATTTGGCTCATGGAGATCAAAAATTAATGGGATTTGCTGACGCATTTCCCAGGTCACCTGCTGCTTTCGTGCAAATACTAATGGCAGTTCTAGCCATGTTTCCGTATGTAACCTCTCTTGACTAGTTGCCAACTGGTTAGTCTGTCTGTTCTAGGACGTCATCTTTCACTCCCTTCCCCCCCTCCTCCTCCTCCTCCTCCTCCACATAAGCAAAGTCCTAAGTTAGTGTCTCAAGAGCCCTTTGCTGAGCCATGTGTAGCTTCCCTGAGTGCAGTTCCCCAGTGTGGCCTCTGCCCTGTGTTTCAGGAAGCCAAGCCAAGGCCATTGCCCCCAGGGGGAATGGGCAAGCTGCAAGCCTCATGGCTCATCTGGTCCATAGTGATTCCAGATGTGGCCATCTGTCTCAGGCCTGTCCAGGGAGGAAGTTCCACTGCCTAGAAGGATTCTCTGGTGCTTTCCAGGATACCAGAAGCAGAGATCAGTGCTGGGAAGTTAGAAAGTTGAAATGGAAGCCACGATTGAATGCAAGCAGCGCTGGGGGGGGGGGAGGCATTGGGGAGGGGACATGAATCAGGACCCAAGCACCCCTGGAGGAGAGACAGTTCTTGAATGCTGATGTTCTTATTCTTTAGGAACTCTTTGGAGATGAATATTATGACATCAATGAGGAAGTGAAGCCCCAGTTTGAAGCAGAGGATGGAAGCGATGGTGCGCTGGAAGTCTTGGGGCAAGGGGCTTGGTGGGCAAGGTTATGGCTGCAGAAAGCTTTGGCAGTAGCCTTAGAGTCCTCATGTTGGAGCCACTGTCTTTTAAGGGGGGGATTAGATGACTTCATAAAGGAGCCCTAAAGGTAAAGGTACCCCCTGTGCAAACACTGAGTCATGTCTGACCCTTGGGGTGACGCCCTCTAGCGTTTTCATGGCAGACTCAATACGGGGTGGTTTGCCAGTGCCTTCCCCAGTCATGACCGTTTACCCCCCAGCAAGCTGGGTACTCATTTTACCGACCTCGGAAGGATGGAAGGCTGAGTCGACCTTGAGCCAGCTGCTGGGATTGAACTCCCAGCTTCATGGTCAGAGCTTCAGACAGCATGTTGGCTGCCTTACCACCCTGTGCCACAAGAGGCTCTGAAGGAACCCTAGGATGGGGAAATGGGAAGAAACCAAACAGCCGTGGCTCCTGAAGGCCACTGGGAAGATTCCAGGCTGCACATGGCCATTTTTATCTGCTCATAGAATTTTTAATTTACTCTTAGCAGCTTGTGGGGTGGGGTTGGGGCTGTTCTGCACCCACCACAGGGTGTGTCTGTTCAAGAGAGGGAATGCAACGAGGGGCCAGGGCAGAATGCTGGCAATGTGTTGCCCCAATTCAGCTGAAAGCCTCTTGGAGAATCTGTCTACACAGTTAGAACTGTACTTTTGGCCCCAGAGGCTGGCAGGATTGTTCCAGTGAAAGTTGAGCTTCAGAGATCCCCCTTGTGTGGCAGTGGCAAAAAAAAATAAATAAATGAGAATCTTGGTCACCTAGTTCCTCCAGAGCAAGGGTCCCCAAACATGGGTGCCTGTGGAATTTTTAGGAAGTGGTTGGGGCCAAGTGGCACTTTAGCCCAGCAGACTTACCTTTGGCTGTTGGAGAACTGATTAGCCATGCAGATTTAAAAAATGCTGTTTTGTGACTGGCTCTGTCTCTGATGGCTGCCATTTTGTGGCTGTGTCTGCTGAGCTGTGTCAGGAACCCAGAGGCTCAAAAAGGTTGGGGACGCCTGCTATAGAGGCCTGCGGTCCCCTTTTCTTTTCCCTTGGTCCTTGTCGTATAAGGGATTGTTGTAGATTGGAGAATTCTGTTTGCTAACAGAATGAGATCCTGCAATCTGTTCTGCAGTGCAGACACAGCACCTAATGACCAGGTGGGTTTCAGTGAGTAGCAGAATCTGGAGTCACTGCTTTGAAAACAAGTAAAATCTTTTAATTTCTCCCAATCGAGATGAGTGGAATTGGGATAAGTGGACAGGAAAGGAGGACCCTGAGGCTTCCCTGCAGCAAACGGAGGAATTCCAGCCGCACTGCGAGGATCCTGACTTTGTGGTACGTCTGCATTCTTATTGGGGGTCTCATCCCTGGTTACCAGGGTGGGGGAGAAACCAGTGGGAGGTGCTGTTCCTTGATCCTGCCACTCCAGTGTTGCAGAGGCTGGTGGAAGATGAGATGAGGCATGAGAAGCAGCATGCAAATGCTCAGGCAAAGAATGAGGTGCCTTGGGTTATCTGCAGTTTGTGATCAGGGCCCAGTTTCAGCATCTGACAGCAAGCAGAATTGGCCATGGAAATTGCTGAAGTGGTGGCCCCCTCTTCTCCACTCCTCGCAAACTCCAAGCCCCTTTCTGCTTTAACAGCTGCTCAGTGTTCTGAAGATAAATGAGAGCTGCATTTCTCAGGAGTCCTTCCTGAGTGGGTCTTGCTGTGATCTGTTAGCAGAGTTTATCCCATTCTCAGTGGCTGCACATGTACAAGACTCAGGAGGTTGACTGTGGAGCTTCAGAGAACTGGGTTGCTGGCTTCTGGGTGTAGACCCAGGACCCTATGGTCTTTCTTCCATCTCTCTCGCTTGCCTGGAGGGCCAGAAGTGATTAACCAGGGGTGCCTCTCAACTGCCTCTGCTGTTTGTCTGTTCCCTCCCCCAGATGGATGCTGATTATGATCCCACCCAGCAGCCGGTGTCTTCAAAAAAGAAACGGAAGAAGGCGATCCCCCTGCTAGGCAAAAAGAGGCGCCAGTCGCTGTTTGCAAAAGCCCTCCAGAAAGAGAGAAAGCCCTTTGACCCGGGTAAGACTGTTTCTTGGACTGGCATCATACTTGGGGAACGTTTTAGCGGCTGAGTGATGGCAAACGGCAGTAGAAAAGGCAAATGGGGCACTGGGGTGTATTATTCAGTTTGTTTCCCAGCAAGCCGACTCACGGCAAGTTACACAATAAAGCCCCACAAAAACTATAGTATCCCCATTAAAACTATATCCCAGCAGAAAAATCTCCCCCCCCCCCGCCACTATAGGGTGTGCCTTAGGGCAAGGGTAGTCAACCTGTGGTCCTCCAAATGCTGGCAGGGGCTCGTGGAAATTGTAGTCCATGAACATCTGGAGGACCACAAGTTGACTACCCCTGCCTTAGGGGGAACAATGAGGTGGTCCACTGGTGGCGATAGTCTGGCCTGGTGGTGCTCTCTTCTAGGGGGGGCTATCTTCCATGCCCTGGCCTCAACCATAGATCTGGCAGAAGAGCTCTGTCTTGCAAGCCCTGCGGAATGCTGAAAGCTCCTCCCACAGGGCCCTCAGCTCTTCCAGGAGCTCGTTCCACCAGGTTGGGGCCAGGACCGAAAAGGCCCTGATCCTGGTCGTGGCCAGGCGAACTTCCTGGGGGCCAGGAATCGCCTTTTGCAGAGCATAAAACCTTACAGGGGGCATAGAGAAATAGGCGGTCCCTCAGATATGTGGGTCCCTGACCACGAAGGCCCTTGAAGGTCCAAACCAAAACTAGGCTTTTGCACCAGGGGCCTGATTCGGCTTCGGCACCCATTAAAGTCAATGGCACCATTGACCTTAATGGGAATTCCAGTGTTCTCATCTTTCCTGGGGCCGGAGGGGATTCCAGTTACAGTCTCCAAACTTTCAGGGTAGCTAACCCTCCTCTGAATTTCAGAACGATTGGACCACGGAGTCCATGTCCAGGGGCTCCGAAAGAGAGTGCCTCCATCTGCTTCATTCTATCCAATGGGATGGACTCCCATTGCACTGCAATGGGCTGAGCAAGAAATTCAAAGTAAAGCTGCAAAGATATGATTCTGCCTCCCTTAGATGGTCTTGCTAAACGTTTTCCATTCCCTTGGAGTCTCTATCCAGGAAGCCAGCCAGTTGGCTGCTCTATGAATCAGTGAATAGCCACAGGTTTGAGGCTTATTTCCAATAGTTAAAAGGTAAAGCACCTGTGCAAGCACCGAGTCACGTCGGGCCCTTGGGGTGACGCCCTCTAGCGTTTTCATGGCAGACTCAATACGGGGTGGTTTGCCAGTGCCTTCCCCAGTCATTACCGTTTACCCCCCCAGCAAGCTTGGTACTCATTTTACCGACCTCGGAAGGATGGAAGGCTGAGTCAACCTTGAGCCGGCTGCTGGGATTGAACTCCCAGCCTCATGGGCAGAGCTTTCAGACTGCATGTCTGCTGCCTTACCACTCTGCGCCACAAGAGGCTCTTGCTTTTCGATAGTTACAGCTAAGCAAAATCTTCTTCCAAGGGGTTTCCAGGGCTGGAATAATGGTTCACGTATGCTGCTGCCCACCCAGGGCGTAGATGGTCATCTCAGCTCAGAGGGACGCAGCTAACGGAACACAGCAGGGCGGCTAGTGCAGCAGGAGCATCAGCATTTGGGTTGGTGGGCTGGGCTGGATCATCAAGCCTCTATGCTCTGATGAAAACCCTCTTGGGGTTTTTGGTTTTGTTCTGGCAGCAACAGAGACATTTGAGAAGTACCTGGATGAGTTCTACCGCCTTGACTATGAGGATCTGATTGGAGATCTGCCGTGTCGCTTCAAGTATCGCAATGTGGTTCCCTGCAGCTATGGTCTCTCCACAGAGGAGGTAACAGTTCCCATGGTGGGTGGGGGAAGGAGAAGAGAGCTCTGAGCCCCCAATGCCCTCCCTTGGTGGGCAGTGACTGAAGCACCAGGCCTCACACCACTCTCTCTCCCTCCACCCATCCAAAGATCTTGGCTGCTGATGACAAGGAGCTGAACCGCTGGTGTTCTCTGCGGAAGGCCTGCATGTACAGGTTTGTGCACCAGGGGCAGAGGGAGAAGAGGAATAAAAATAAAATTTATTTCTAGCCCACCCTCACATATTGTTCAGGGCACAATGAAACATCATCAGTCGGTACATCAGTATCAGTACATATAAATAAAAGGTAAGAGGGTGCTGGGAGGAGTTTGCACTCATAGCCGACCAGTCAGGTATGCTGTCCCAGCTCTCCCATCCCTGATTGGCCGGCCATCCAACGAATGGCCTATCAGGAATGATGTCCAGCCCATGCATGCCTCCCCCTCTGGCTTCTATTTGGAAGAAGTGCGAGGTGGTGAGTGGGAGCTGTAAGGGAGGGTCCGGGGCCTGGGTCTGCAAGGCCTGTGGGGGTGGGGAAGGAGGAAGGGAGCCCCCCACCAGTGCTCACCCCTGACAGAGTGGTTTCTCAGTGGAACAGGCTTCCTCGGGAGGTGGTGGGTTCTCCATCTGTGGAAATTTTTAAACAGAGGCTGGATAGCCATCTGATGGAGAGGCTGATTCTGTGAAGGTTCAAGGGGTGGCAGGTTACAGTAGATGATTGTGATGTAAGTGTCCTGCATAGTGCAAGGGGTTGGAATAGATGTCCCATGAGGTCCTTTCCAACTCTGTTATTCTATGATTCACCCCCGCCTGGAGTAGCCCCGGCTGTCACCTTGCTAGGCCTCAGTGGTGCTGAGGAGGAGGGAGAAGGCATGCACGTCCCCGCACTCCTGCCGCTCCACATGGCTCTTGCCGCGACCTTGCCAGGCTGAGGCGGGGCTCCACGGGTCAGCCAGGGTCAGCCACTGCCTGAAAACCCTCACTGAGTGCTTCATGCCCCCCCCCCCCGAAAACGTCTGCAGAAGCTTTGGCACGCCTTTTGGGGCTGCGAAGGGAGGAGCGGGGTCCTTTTCAGGACATGGGAGGGAGGGGCGGAGTCCTTGCCAGCACTTCTACCACTGCTACAAAGCGCTTCCTCCCTGCCATCCCCAAAATGCCTGACAAGGCCTCTACTGGCCTTCCCAGGGCCAGACCTCTTTTGGGCCAGAGACCCTGAGCAGCTGTTGCTCTGAAGTTCTCAGTGCTCTTTGGAAAGGGGATATGAGGAAAAGGAGGGTCTTACAGGTAGGCTGATCCTAGACCGTTTAGGGCTTAAAAAGCACTTTGAACTTGTCTCCAATCTGGAGCCAATGCAGGTGCAGCTGGCAGTGAAGGCTGATGACAGCTGAATCTCCTCATGGAACTGGGGACTTTGCTGGGCTTGGTGGGAGGGGAAGGCCTCTAGGACACTTCCGGAATCAGAGCTCACCCCTGAAGTTTTCCAAAGAGCTCAAGATTTCTTAGGCTAGAAGCAGTGCCCATGAGTGGGTTATGAAGGGAAAGCATAGGAGGTGGGGTGTGTCTGCATGGGCAGGGAACTGCATGAGCAAACCTTGTTTCAGTGTATTTGAATCTATCATAATGAAAAAGTTACTCAACTGGGGGGTAATGAAGTAGAGAATATTGGGGAAGGAATAAATTATGGAACTGGTCTCTGAGCTTGGTTTTGGGGGGACCTCTTTGCTCTCCCTCTCCTAACCCAAAATCTGTGGGTGTACCTGTCTTGGGTCTTCAGTTATGCGTAGGAGTTTTTGACCAGGGTATCTGGTTTCCCTGCAGGTCAGAGAAGGAAGAGCTGCAGGACAAGCAGGTCTATGAGTGGAAAGGCCAAAACACCTGGAAGAAGCAACAGATTCTGAAATCCCTTTGGGCAGAGTACGTATGCTTGGGGCTTGGGCAATGTGAGCTCTCAGGGATGGAGAAGCGGGGAACCAAAAGTATCTTGTTATTAACCCAGCCTTTTTCAAACTTTTGACTGTAGAGAAGCCCCTGAAACAATTTTTCAGGCTTCAAGGAACCCCAGAAGTGATGTCAGCTGGCCTTGTGGAAGTGACATCATCACCCACGTTATCAGGCAGGCTCAAGGAGGACTGAGGGGGGAGAGAAAGGAGGCAGTTGAAGATGGTGTAGGCATGCAGGCTGCACCTCCTCCCTGGTACAGAAACTATGAGAACTCACTCACACTTGGAGGGGGCAGGGAGCAACAGAAATATCTGGTTCTCCAGCTTCTGGCTGAGTCCATTAATCTGATCAATTAGCATAACATATCCCAAACAGATTGCAGAATGTGGCTGCTTACTGTGGTCCGTAATGGGTGAGTCATGCCACATGTTATGGGGGTGGTGGCAACATGGGTCATCCAGAGAAGTGTCTGCAGTCTTCCTTTGCACCAGTTTTAGGGAAGCTGGTGTGAGAAGTGGGAGGTCCATCTCCTCCATTAGCTGTTCAGTACAGTTCATTCTGCTTTCAGTTGCTAGCTCCTTGTTACTTGATTAATTAGTATTATAGACCAGTGGTCTCCAACCCCCGGTCCGGGGACCGGGACCGGTCCGTGGATCAGTCAGTACCGGGCCACGGCTCCTCCTCGTCCTCCTCCCCAGCAGCTGCTGCCTTGGGGGCTGCCCTGCCACTCTGCCTCCGGCTCATCTTTGGTGCTCTCTGGTGGCTGCCATGGCTGGGGCTCCCCCTTGGTGTGGTACTGCGCAGCTGCTGCTGGCAGCACCCCCCAGCGGGTGTCGGGAAGTCAGGGGCACCAGTGCGAAAGCAAGTGGAGCAGGGGCTCAGGCGGTGGCGATGTCCCTCGACAAAAGACTACCCACCCCTCGGGCCTCAGTAAAATTGTCAAGCATTGACTGGTCCCCGGTGATAAAAAGGTTGGGGGACCACTGTTATAGACTGCCGTTCGCAGCAGCTTACATCAGTTAAGAGAGCAACAACATTAAAACATCCCACCCACCCTCCGCTACCCAACGCCATCTAAGCCGTCAGCAACAACAATAATTTCAGGCGCCTGATGATGCATCAATGAGAGCGGGGAGGGGGGAAGAAAGAATGAGGGAGAGGGCAGCCCCCCCCTCCCTTCTTGCCCCCTCCCTGTCTTTCAGGCCCTGTGGAACTGATTCAGATCCTGCAAGTCCCTCAGCTCTCCTGGTAGGAGCCAAGGCCAAGAAGGCCCTGGTTGAAGCCAGACAAACTGCACACTGGCCAGGGACCTCCAACCAATGATACCTTACAGAGCGCTGTGGGGGGGGCAGAGGAAGTAAGATGGTCCCTCAAGTACATTGGGCCCAGGCTGCAAATGGCCTTAAAGGGCAACACCAGAACTTTAAACTTGATTTGGGGCAACTAGTGCAGCTGCCTCAGCACTGGCTGAATTTGGGCTCTCCCAAGATGTTCCAGAGACAACTCTAGCAGTTGCATTCTGCACCAGCTAATGTTTCTGGGTCAAGGATAAGGGAAGGCCCGCATAAACTGAGTTACAGAAATCTAATCTGGAGATGTTGTTTGGTTCATTGTGGCTAGGTGGTCCCAAGACAGGGTGCTAGTAGCTGGGCCTGGTATAGGTGGGAGAATGCAAGTTGGGCTAGTCTGGTGACCTGGGCATCCATCGATAGGTCATCATCCACGATTGCCCCCAAGTTCCATGCCGTGGGTGAGATCTTAACTTGCACCCCAGCCAAGGAGGGCTTCCAAATCTGGCCCAGGACCCCAGACGACAGGACCTTTGTCTTGAAGGGGCTGAGTTTCAGCCACCTTTGCCTGATCAAAACCGTCACCACTTCCAAACATCCAGCAAATCGATCTGGGGGAGACCAGTGGCCGTCCATCAAGAGATAGGGCTGGGTGTCATCCACATACTGGTGACAACCCAACTTGAAACTCGGTACCAGTTGGGTCAGAGAGCCCATGAAGATGTTAGAGCGTAGGGGCGAGCACCACACCCTGTGAAACCCCACAAGGAACATGGTACATGCGGAATTGCTGTTCGCCCATAGCACCTCTCTGTGTCTGGTTCTGGAGAAAGGAGACCAGGCACTGAAGTGCTGTCTCACAAATTCCAGTGCTGGCAAGGTGGTAGGCTTCCAACTTGTCATCAGCCATGTCAAATGCTGCCCACCTCTCCACCCCTCTCCACCCTGGGAAGGATCAAGAGCCAAAGTTTCCTCCAAGAATGCTAGGAGCTGATCCACCATGACAGTTTCAGTCACTTTCTCCAGAAATGCTTGGTGCAAGACAGGGTGCTAATTAGCCAGGTCATGGGGTCAAGCAATATTTTTTTTCAGCAACAGGTGCACCGCTGCCCTCTTAATCCCTCTGGGAACTCCCCCAATGTGAGGGAGGAGTTTATAATCTCCCAGAGGGGACCTCCTGTCCTCTGATCTCGTTTGAAGAGCCAAGAGGGACAGGGATCCAATTCAAGCAGCAAGTGGTGGCCAGCAACCTGTCCACTTTGGACTGAAGCCATCAAACGTATGCCCCCAAGGCGACCCAGGAGGGCATGGGACAGCTTTAGTAGATCCACCTCTACCACCATGCCAAAGATCAAATTCAAGATGTGGCCAACCTGATGAGTGGGGCCGTTAAGAAATTGCAGGAACCACGTGTCACCATGGTCAAGACCATGTCTGATCCAGGTTCTGAAGATGATGACTCTGCATGGATGTTGAAACCCACCAAGATTAGGAGCTTGGGGAACTTCCACCTCAAGCAGCCACAACAGGGCAGCTGGCGGTGTGTTAGGGGGATAGTACACCAACCAGGTGGCCAAGTTCTCAACCGACCCTGAACCAATACACTCCACCCCTAGGATCGATGGTGTAGGGAGAGCGTTATAGGCCACACACCCCTGAGGCCTGAGACTGATGAAGGACCTAGGATCCAGGTGGAGCAAGTTCTTTCAAGGCGACTGTTTCGCCTTCTCTTGCCCAGGTCTCGGTGACGCATGCCAGGTCAACCCCATGCTCTGGGTTGAGTTGAGGTACTCACAGAGAGTTGCGGTCTTGTTAATCAACCAGGCATTGCACAGCATCGTTGTCGCTGCCACCCTAGCCTCCTCCCCATTGTATCTTGGGATGGGACAATACCTTCTCCCAGCCCTTCTATTGTCAAATCTTCTCCCACAGCGTTATCTCCCCTGGCCATTAATGTTTGGGAGTTCCAACCCCGCACTAATCCCCTCCCTACATCCCCTCCGGAACCCAGGCACCCTGGCACTCCAACCTTAGCAGCTAACAACCACGTAACTAGACAACAAGCTAACTAACTATTACCCCATCTTTCCCAAGCCCCTCCTCCCTCTCACCTAACTATAGCTAACCTATTAACTAAAATTCAAACTCACCAGGTCTCGGTCCTCCCTAATCCCTCCAAAGGAGCTTCTCTGGGAGAGGTCTCACCCTAACAAACAGGCTAAAATATTAGTGTCAGGGAGCTAACCCAAGAGGGAGTCAACTCCTCTGATGAGGGATCTACCCCCTGGCATGCTGGGCAAAGCCAACGATCTCGACAAGCTGTGTGAACACAGCAGAGACTGATCCCTTTGGGACTTCAGCGCCTGGGGGTGGGGGCGGGGTTCTGGAGATCCTTGGTGCACAAGGACTTCAGGAAAGCAGATTTTAAAAGACTTAAAGGCATGTTGGGTAGAGTCCCGTGGTCAGAAAGACTTAAAGAGCTGGGAATCCAAGAGGGCTGGGAGTTTCTTAAAAGTGAAATACTGAAGGCTCAATCACAAACAATTTCCTTGAGAAGAAAAGATGGAAGGAGCCTAAGAAAGCCAAGCTGGCTCCATAAGCAGTTGTCAAATGATTTGAGGAATAAAAAAGAATCATTTAGGAAATGGAAGGAAGGCTTCATTACCAAGGATGAGTATAAACTAATAACCAAAAATTGTAGGGGAGTGTTAGAAAAGCTAAAGCTCAATATGAGCTTAAGCAAGCAAGAAATGCTAACCATAGCAAAAATGACTTCTTTAGTTATATTTCATGCAAGTAAAAGAATAAGGACACCATAGGACCACTGCGAGGACAAGAAAGTGAAATTATAACAGATGATGAAGAGAGGGCTGAACTGCTTAACTCCTATTTCTCCTCGGTCTTCTCTTGTGAGGGAAATAGTGATCGGTGTGGCAAAAACGTAACACAACACGAGGGATGGGAATGGTGGCCTAGGATCACTGTTGGAGCAGTCGACAAACACCTAGTTTCTTTAAATGAAATGAAGTCTTTTGGGCCTGATGAACTGCATCCAAGGGTACTAAAAGAACTTGCAGATGTCATCTCTGAACCTCTGTCCATTTGCCCATTTTTCCATTGTGTTCAGATCTCGTTGAACTCTGTCTCTATCTTCCGGAGTATTTGCCAGTCCTCCCAATTTGGTGTCATCTGCAAACTTGATGAGTAGTCCCTCCACCCCCTCATCCAGATCATTAATAAATATGTTAAAAAGTACCAGGCCGAGCACCGAGCCCTGGGGTACCCCCCTACTCACCTCTCTCCAGTCTGATGAAACACCATTGACAACAACTCTTTGATTGCGGTTCTCTAACCAATTCCCTATCCACTTAACTATTTGAAAATCCAGATTGCAGTCCTTCAACTTATCCATCAGAACATCATGGGGAACCTTGTCAAAAGGTTTACTAAAATCCAAGTAAATGACATCAACCGAATTTCCCCGATCCAGCAAACCTGTTACTTGGTCAAAAAAGGAAACCAAGTTGGTCTGGCAGGACCTGTTGGAGACAAATCCCTGCTGACTTCCTTGGATCACCAAATTGTCCTCCAGATGTTTGCAGATCGCTCCCTTTAATATCTGCTCCATTATCTTCCCCACAACAGAGGTCAGACTCTGTAGTTTGTAGTTTCCCGGGTCTGTAGTCTGTAGTTTCCCAGGTCATCCTTCCTTCCTTTTTTGAAGATCAGAATAATGTTTGCTCTCTTCCAGTCCTCTGGGACATCTCCACCTCCACCTTAAAGAGGTCCCGAAGACGATGGACAAGGGCTGTGCAAGTTCTCTGGAAAGTTCTTTGAGCACTCTCAGGTGCATTTCATCCGGACCAGGGGATTTAAACTCATCCAGTGCAGCTAATTGCCTCTCGACAACCTCTTTATCCATGTTAACCTGCCACCCAGACACTATCCTTTGGCTACTGCCATCTCTAAATGTGCCTAAACCCTTTGACCTGTGGGAAAAAACAGATGTAAAATAGACACTAAGCCTTTCTGCTTTCTCTGCATCTTTCGTTAGAGTTTGTCCATCCGCACCCAACAGTGGGCCTATTGCCTCCTTTACTTTACGTTTGCTCCTCACATAACTGAAAAATCTTTTCTTGTTACAATGGGCTTCCCTGGCCAATCTTAGCTCACTCTCAGCTTTGGCCTTTCTGATGATCTACAGTGCCTAGTAACCTGTAGGTACTCTTCTTTAGAGCCTGTCCTTCCCTCCATTTCCTGAACATCACCCTTTTCTTTCTTAGTTCCTCTTGAAGTTCTCTGTTCATCCAAATAGGCTTCTTAGAGCTCTTGCAGTGTTTTCTTCTTTCTGGGATAGTCATTGATTGAGCATGCAATAGCTCTTGTTTGAGTAGCGCCCACATGCTCCCTTCCCTTCCAGCATTTTCGTCCATGGTATGACACTCATCATGTCTCTGAGTTTATTAAAGTTTGCCCTACGAAAATCCATGTCTAGCTACAAGCTTCCTTGGCTCCCCATCTCAAAAGGAATTCTATGAGGACATGGTCACTTCCCCCTAGGGTCCCCACCTCCTTCACCTCATCCACCAACTCTTGCCTGTTGTTCAGGTCCAGTATGGCTGAACCTCTTGTGGGTTCATCTACCATTTGATAAATGAATAATTCTACAAGGCTCTCACCTTCCCTTGCTTTTCACCATTTCTTTCACCTTGTAGCACTCTTAAAAATGCCTATGCTTCATCTTCTTGCAGGGTGGGCCAAGCAGAGGGTCTCACAGCACCCCCAGGCAAGAAAGGAAAGAAGAGCCAAGAAAATGCCTCATGTCAGGAGCTGCCTTCTGAAGAGCCGTCCCCCGTCAGCCCCGTTTGCAAGGAAGAGGAGAGCCGGCATCCCACTGGAACTCCTAGAAGGGCTCCGGCTCTGGTTGTGGGCAAGGTTGCCCCTGCTCTATCTGGCCCAAGACGGCGAAGAGGCAGAAAGGGGCTGCTGCTGGGCACAAAGGTGCGGGTTGGGGGCTCAGAGTTCAGCAGCTATCGGCTCCAGGCCTATGGCCTCAATCCCAAGCGCCTGCACTACCGCCAGCTGCTTCGGGAAAGACAGAAGAAACAGCAGAAGAAGTCCAGCAAGACAGGTGGAGCCAAGTGACACAGGGAGAACTGTTCTGTCTGCCCTTGAGCCGAGCTGCGCTGGTTGGACCTCACGAAGGAAGCAACCATTGCTCACCCAAGGGTGCTCCATCCTGGTTGCTGTGCTGCAAAAGAAGGCTCTGTGATCCAAGTTCCTGTTACTTGGATAAATCCCTTGGGTCTTCTACCATGCCTGCATTTGGCTTTGGCTTCTGCTTTCAAGAGAAAGGGAGTGGCTGCTATAGTCCAGGAAGCAGTATCAGCAGCCCCGTTGGTGATTGGTACCAAATCCATTCAGCAAAGCTGCGCTTTAAAGAGAGAATATATGGCACGGATGGCTCCAGATGTTCATGGGCGGGAACTGTAGTCTATGTACAACTGGAGAGCCACCGTTTGGCCACATTTCTTCAAGGAAGTCAGTGCTTGCCTCTTCAGTTACTTCTTTAGTGCTGTGACTGTCAGAAGTTCATGCCCTGCCATCTTTCAGCTCGGAGTCCTGCCCTTTTCTGCTGCTGTAGACGGACTAAACACAGCTACCCACCTTGATCTACCTTAAGTGGAAGGAAATGCCCCCTAGATGAAATAGGAGTATTCTGCCGATCTTCAGAAGCACTCAAGGCTGGGATTTACCAGAATCTTCATTTTTCCTGCTTGGTGGACATAAGTAGCCTGCTCCCTCCCCCTTCCCCCCGCACCGAGGCAGCCCCTCCAACTTTGTGACCCGGAGGTGACAGAGCAGCTAGTCAAGGGCTCAAGAACAGCTTTGAGAGAGGTAATCCATACGAAAATCCTCCGACCGCCTGTTTAGGGTCCTTATCGATGGATGAGTGGCTGTTGCAGAATGGTGTTCCTTGAACTTGACCACCTACCATTTTATTGTTTGTGCCCCATTCTTACACCCTCCACTGGATTGCTGGCCCACACATTTTTAAAACTGCCCAAAGTACCAATTCTGCTCAATAAAACTCTATCCAGTTGGCTTTAGCATGTAGTTCAAAAAATCTGCACAGTGGGGCCACTTTTAAACTTGGGTAAATATTTCTGCAAATGCAGGGACCCTGAAAAGGAGGTGAAAACTAAAAAGCCATCCCTGCACTTGCAAGACATTAGAGCAGCATTTTGGGTTGTTACTACAGCCCCAAATAGTGCCTTGCTAGCATCATCTTGCGTGATGCGTTGTAGGGGTCATCCCAGTCCCCATGCAGCCTTGCTGGATGGAAGGTGGCACTTTTGCTCAAGAGCAGGAGCTGAGGTGTAGCTCTTAGTCCCCCAGGCCAGGCCCTTTCCACTCCAAGCTCTTCCCCCAATCTGCTTGGCCATGTGGGTAAGGGAGCAGAGAGAAGCTGGGGGGGTGGGGAGGTGGGAAGCAGCTGCTGGGGGTGGGATCAAAAGTTTTGAGGGGCCAGCAAGGGAAAGGGACCAATGGGAAGGCCTGAAACTTCCTCTCTCTCTGAGCCCTTGTGGATCTCCCCCTTGTACAATCTGCTGGGTTTTGGTAATATTTTTGGTCATTGCTGGAAAGGCAGTGACATCCCTTGCCTGTGTGGAATAGGAGTGAAAAGACTGGTGCTCCCACCACCCCCATCTGAATTTGGTCCCCCTGGTTAGGAGCAGCATCCTTGAGGATATGAGGTGGCCGCTCCGACCCTATCTGCCCCCTTACTTCTGTCTCCTTGCCCGCCTGCCAAGGTTCTGAGCAGCTTTAGAGAGGTGACATAAGGCCAGTCTCCTGGCTGAGAGGCTTAAAGGACAGAAGCACAAGCCAGAGGGCAGGTTTGGTGTTGGGAGCGTCAGTCCCAGCCGTTGAGGTCGCTGCTCTGGGCAACTGCAGGGACATGAGTTGCTTTTGGCTGTCCTTTGCCATCTGGAAGCGCCGCTCCTGGGTGGTGGCTTTCCTCTTCTTCCTCTTGCTGCTGCTCCTCAGGCCCCTGGTCAGACAGTGAGTACTTTGGACCAGCCTGGGGGAGGGGCTGTTGCTGCTTTTGTTGGGTCAGCAGAGGCTGCCTTGGAAAGGTCAGCCTCATCTTCCCAGGGCCCCGACTCAGTCTGCAGGCAGGTCCCAAAGGAGCAGAAGTGCTGCTGGTCTGTCTCCTGGGGACTATGGCTGCTCTAGACGGGGAGTTCTCGCGCAGTCTAAGCCCGCCAAGCAGAAAGGGCCATCAGAGGGCAGCTGACTTAGGGTGGGGTTCTCAAGGCAAGAGGCTGGCCATTGGCCCGTCAGCAGAGCACCTTGGGGGTTCTGGGTCCTGAGCCAGGCTGGCCCAGTTTGGCTTCTTTGAGCTGGCATCATCCGGCTAGGCTGGGCCATCCAGGTGTGGGCTCTGTTCGCTGTAGGGGTGAATCTGTCTCCTCTCAAGTGAGCTGGCTGGCTGCAAAGATCACCCCCAGAAATTGCTTGCTCAGAAATTCTCTTTTTGCAATTGAGGAGTCCTGGTGTGTGACTCCATTAGAAGAAGAAGAAGAGTCAGTTCTTATAGGCCACTTTTTCTCTGTTAGGGTTCTCAAATTAGCTTATCATCCGCTTCCCTCTCCCCACAGCAGACACCCTGACAGAACTGCTTGGTCAGAACAGCTTTATCAGCTGTGGTGAGCCCAAGGTCACCCAGCTGGCTGCATGAGGGGTAGGAGCGGGGTTTAGAAGTTGGTGTTCCTAACCACTACCCCAAGCTGGCTCTACAAGAGCCTGTAAGATAGTGTTCGCCAACCCCCGGGCAGCAGACCGGTACTGGGCCGCGGGGGGGGGGGGAGGCGTGGCTGTTGGCACGCCTTCCTCTCCCCCCCTCTGGTCCCTGGGCCTCCCTCTCCCCCCCCTTCCGGTCCCTGGCCCAAAAAAGGTTGGGGACCACTGCTGTAAGAGACCCTTTGGGGCTCAGAGCAGGCGTATCTGCCATTCACTGGCTATGCTCCGGCATATCTGCATTGTCACTTCCTTGCTTCTCTGTTCTTGGGAGTTTGCTCCTCCTGGGATACCTCAACAGGATTTCCTGACCTCCAGAGTTTGTATTTCTGGATTGCTACCCGCCAGCTCCTGCTGTTCCATGGAGAATGACAGCCCTTTTCCGACTGAGGCATGTGGTGCTGTGCTCTTTGCCACAGGCCTCCTGGGCATGGGCTTTGATTTCTCATTCACACAGCGAATATGATGCTGGGTTTCAACAGAAAACCAAGTGCTTTTGTTTGGTCTCTGCCATATGAATGGCCTGAACAGGTGAGCTGAATGTGCTGGCTCATGAGTAAGTGAAGGGTGGGATTCCTGTTTCACCAAAGTAAGGGGGAAAGCAAGCAGCCCTGCACAAGAAATGGAACCTTCATGCTGAGACCAAAAAATAAGAATTATGTCAAAACACACTAAGCTCATGAAAAGACTATCATAATTTTCAGAAATTAGGACACTGGCAGTCTTCAAGCAAAGGCTGGATACACACTTTTCTTGGATGCTTTAGGGTGCTTAGGGCTGATCCTGCGTTGAGCAGGGGGTTGGACTAGATGGCCTGAATGGCCCTTTCCAACTATGATTCTAAAGTATTTAAATGTCATTTAAAAATCACATCCCTAGGGCTTTGCATGTAAGTGCCTAGGCCTGTTATAGAGACAGATGTTCAAATATGCATCTACAAGTTAAAAGGTATTTTGGCTAAAAGCCTTCCTCACTGGTAAAATTCAAACTGAGCACTCTGTACAATAAAAAAAAAGATATATACAAAACTCATCCATACAGAATGGGCCTAAAATCCATCATATGCCAAACAGGCCTTGCCCACAGGAAAAGGTTCACCGTGGATGATGAATGGATGATAAGTTCCAGCATGGGCCCCTCTTCACAATGTGCAGTCTTTCATATGCCCAGTCCTCAACCCTCACAGCTCCAGTGGAGTGATTGGGGGCCTGTCAAAAGCTAGAATGGAGGCTTCTGAGTCCTTATATCCCAGCTAGAAGATGATAGAGGAGTCAGGTTGCAGAAGAACAATGCAGAAGGTTAGTTAGGGCAGAGGGGAAAAGCCAAAGAGCAAAAAATCACCCTAAGAATACTTTGACCCTATTCAGCTGGGTGGGGCGGGGGGGGGGTTGAGGGTTCCATTCTTCTAAACGTGTGAATGAGCTTGGGAATATCCCCAAGTTTGGCTTCCAAAAGCTTACAACCCAAAAAGTCTTGTTGGGCTAGAATTGAGCTCTTTCACTGCAGACCAACCCGGCTGCCCTATGCGCACAGCCTAAGACCAGCTTTTTGTAGTCATGAACATGTAGGATGTGGTGCTTCACCATTCAAGGATTGCACAAGCAGTTGGTGCCTGTAGTCCCACTTTGCAGCTTCCTTGAGCTCCTGCAAGCAGCCTTTCCAGGCATTAACCTACTTCTCTGAATTACCTTTGTTCCAAGCTGCGCATGTTGATCCACCTTCCTGTGGCCCTCTCTTACAGTGAAAGCCTGACGATCAACCCGAGGGCAAAGCCGTTCCACCTTCGTCAGCAGACCACCCCGACCCGCTCTATAGCGAAGCAGGGGAGGTCAGGACAAGCTAGTGTGGGGAAAGGGTGGACCTTCAACATTCTCTTTCTGAAAACCCACAAGACAGGGAGCAGCACCGTGCAGAACATATTGTTCCGTGCTGCCGAGCGGCACAACCTGACCGTGGCCTTTCCCCGCTATTCCTATCAGTTTGCTTATCCTGAACGCTTCTCCAGGGACTTTGTGGAAGATCTCCTGCCAGGGCCCACGGCCCATTTCACCTTGCTTTGCAGCCACATGAGACTGGACGTGGGGGAAGTGCGGGCTGTCTTGCCCCCTCCAGCCGTCTTCCTTACTATCCTGCGCGACCCAGTGCAGACTTTCCTGTCTGTCTTCCACTACTACCAGAACATTGTGCCTGCCTTCCAGCCACTGGCCAACCACTCCAGGCCACTTCTTGCGTTTCTCGAGGCCACCGGCCGGTACTATAATGCTCAAGATGCCAGCAATGGGCTGGCCAGGAACCCCATGACTTTTGACCTGGGCTTGAACATGACCCAGGAAGCCACGCAGAGCGGCCAGTGGGCAAGAGAGCTAGAAACGCTCAACCAGACCTTTCAGTTGGTGATGATTGCCGAATATTTTGATGAGTCTTTGCTTCTTGTGCGGGAATTGTTGGGGCTGGACATGGAAGAGCTGGTGTACGTTCGGCTCAATATCCGTCATAAGGAGGAAGAACCGTTGGCCAAGGAGCTGGTAAAGAAGATCCAGGCCTGGAACTGGCTTGACGTGCAGCTGTATCGATTTTTCCAGAGCATATTCTGGCACAAGGTGGAGCGCTATGGCTATGTACGCATGAAGCAGGAGCTGGTCACCTTCCGGGCCCTGCTGCAGGAAACTGCAGGGAGGTGTCTGGTGGGGGAGCCTGTTGGCCCAGAGACCGTGCCGGATGAGCTTCGGCCCTGGCAGCCAAGAAGTGTCACCATTCTGGGCTACAGGCTGAGGCCAAACCTCACCACGGACCAATACAGAGGCTGTTTCCGCATGGTCTTACCGGAGCTCCAGTATCATGCGTACCTCTACTACAGGCAATACAGAAGGGACATGCGCCCCCTTCCCACCCCATGACAGATTAGTAGAGACGGCTGCTTGAGGGGCCTGAGGTCCTTTCCCAGTTTTCTGTCCCAGGGCTGCTGAGTAGGTGACAGAGGTGGGGCTTCTGCCCAGTGAGGCTGGAGGTCCCATTGGCTGTGAGAACATTTCCTGAGAACGTTGCTTTGGCAGCAGCTGCCACTGGGGATGTCAGGTCCCCTCTGTCCACTTTCAACTGGGGGCCGGGAGGGGGGGTCAGATTGCCAGATCCTGGTTGGGAAATTCCTGGAGAATTGGGCCTGGGACCCCAGGTGGTCATGGCCCTCCAAAGCCTTCCCTTTGCTCCAGGGGAACTGATCTCTGCAGTTTGGAGACCCTCTGTAATTCTGGGAGGATCCCCTGAGCCCCCCTGGAGGCTGGCATCCCTATCCTGCCACTGCAACACAAGGCTCTCTGCAGTGAGGCTGCTGGAAAGTTGTGTCTGCTTGTCCCCGCACACGGTAGGGCAGGGCAGGTTGAAAGACGGAAAAAGCAGACAGACATCGTCTCCGGTCTGCAGCACCAATGCCATCTACGTGACAAAATTGGAGCTTTTAGACATGTGTCAAGGAATCCGAGATGTTCCAGTTTGTTTGAGATCCTGGGGATGTTCCATTAGAAGACCAAACTGCTCCTCCCAAGGGCTGTGGTTCTCAGAGATGCTGACAGCTGGAGTCCGCTGATATCCTCCTGCCTTTCTTTAAGGTTCTTGGCCATCTGACCAGGCTGATTTCTGGGGGATGCCTGCCAGCACCCCTGTGGAGTTCTTTGGGTAAATAATTGCCAAGGCATAAGGTGCTTCTCTGCTTTTCGGCCAGTGTCTGGCCCCTGCCTCGGATGCTGCTGCTGCTGCTGCCGCCACCACCACCTTTAAATGAGAATGTCCTCAACCAGGCAGAACAGGGCTGACAAAGCCAAAGCAGGTATGTTCCATCACAGCTGCAGACAAGTGTGAGGGAGAAGGAAGGTTGCCATCTCCCACCAACTCTGCAAAAGGGTCTTCTGGATAACCACTACCACCTAATCATTTTACAGGACTCCCAGCTGCCCCATCCAATTCTAGTGTTTCCAAGATGAGAGAGCTCTATGTAGGTCAGAATCATTGCTACCTTCAAATTTATAAACGGTTTATTAAAAACAAGTTTCATAAGCATCACTTTAGCACAGCACAGAGATAAGCAAAAAAGCCTAAATAAATTGGGTGAAATGCAGTCCTTCTGCTAAAACATACCCTATCTGAAGTTAAATATAGAATAGGTCCTTTTCATAAGAGGTTACAAGTTCCTGTTATATATTTGTCAGCTCACCTGGCAGCCACATGATCCAAAATGGCTGCCCACCTCCTCTCAGGCCAGAGCAACCTTCTTCTTTGATGGTCAGCAGGTGAAAGAGACCTTCCCCTGGTTCAAGGGGTTAATATCACTTTCTGTGTCCCACCCACTCCCGGACACTGGAAAAGAGGCTCTCTCCTCCCCTCCCCCGACACCCCAATACCTGCCCCCAGGAGGGGGAAGAGGCTGGAAGAACTCCTTTGTTCCTTGGCTAGGCCAATTTGCATTTGAAGAGAGGTAAGTCATTGACATTGTTCTTCCCCTCTCTCCAAAGCTCAATGGAAAAACAAACTGTGTTTCACGAACCCCCAAACATTTCTGTTCAGCATGCTGCACCATAGCTGTGTGTGTGTTCTTGGCACCATACGTGCACCCCTATATGTATGCAGGCATTTCTTCCATTAAATGATGATAATTCGGCTTCTAAATCTAAGGATCTCTCTTCAAGTCAAAATACATTCTCCCTTTAAATCCTTTATTTTCTTTGTCAGCTTTTGTGTGTTTGTTTGCTGTACTTCTTAAATTCTCCCCCCAAAACGCTTTTCCAATTTAACATGACAGGTTGTTTTGAGTTTCTCTAAGGGGTTCGCAATAAAAATTGGTGAAGATCCTGAGTTCTCCCCCTCACTTTTCTCCTTACACTAAATCCCCCAAATTAATTAGGAGATCACTCATTTGGGTAAAACAGAGTTGCTATCTGTAACTGTTGTTCATTGAGTATCTTCTGAGCAGGAACACATGGGGCCCTGCAGATGAACAGGCCTGCTATGGAGAGGTTTTTCTCAAGTTGTCTCTAATGGTGCTGCTTGCCAACTAATTTATTTGCTACTCCTACATTTATTTGCTCCTACTACACTGCAGCACCTTCCCCCTCAGTCTTTCTGACACCATCAAACCTAAGGAATGCAATGGGGGCAAAGGGAGGGTCTGTGTTCCTGCACAGGAGATACTCAGTGAAAAACAGTTATAGCTCATTGTCTATCTTCTGTGCAGTTCCCACATGAGGATATTAGCCCGCTTGACATAAGGAGGGTAGGTACATGCCTTTATTTAAACAGTGAATGTAACACTGCTTTCCCCACTAGAGTGAACATCCAGTGTGTAACGGCAAACAGAGGTCTCTGCTGAGGACCACATCGCTACACGACAAATCTCCAACAGTGGAACTCCATCCAGGAAGGCCATGGGCGCTGCCACTCCCCTCATGTGCAGCGGGCAGCCCGTGGCAGCCTCAGTGGAGCAGTTCCATATGGTAGAAACAAGGGTTGTGTGCTTTGGCCGCCGAAACAGCCCTTGGAGCCCGAAGCGGCCAGAACTGCGGCCTTGGGGGTGGGGGTGGTGCCAGCGCACCAGTTGGCACAGAGCTCTGTGCCTGCGTGTGGCGGCCGGGTTGTGTGCAGACACTGTCGCCGCCCCTGCCCAGCAGCGTTGGCTGGTTCGGCGACCAAAGTGTACACCCCGAGTAGAAACTCTCCACCTGGAGAGAAGCTTATTAGGACCCACCAAACATACAAATAAACAGTTTTGTATTCTAAAATCTTTTGTCCTCTGTAAATAAAACAAAAGTGTTCTCAGCACATTCAGAGGGTACAAACATCTCTCAGCTTCAGACGAGACCAGAGGAAAAAAACACAGGTAATATAATTTCCTGAGACTTCTGTAACTTTGACAAAATTTTAGGTGCAATGGACAAACTTGTTCTTAACACTCCCAGGGAAAAATTTTGAATATTGAGGGTCTGCCCACACAGCTGCTAGCTTCCTAACCCATCTGGCAGATGTAACCGCCACTAAAAAGCTAACCTCGATGGTCAGCACATCCCATGGCACATCCAATGTCCATTGATTGAGTCAGCACAATGAACAATGACCATTGCAGGACTACAGGATCAGCAGTGTTTGTCTCTTCCTTTGATAAGGGACAAAATATTAGAATGGACTGTTTTAAATACAAAAATACTTTAACAACTACAGGGAAATAGAAAAGTTGTGATACTTTTAATAAAGAAGGCATTGACAGGACTTGGAATGCCATCAAGTTGCAGTTAGATGTAAGTTCCCTACTCAGTCTGTGGTAGCTCTTACTGATTTTGAAAAGATATTTCAAACAAAACTTAATTTACAAGGCAAAATATATAAACTGCTGTTAAAGTATGATATGGAGATGGAGCAAGTGAAAAACTGTGTGGTGAAATGGATGTTGCATTTGAAATGCAGTATTTCACTAGAGCAATGGGAACCGCTACGGAACTTGTGAGACTCAACCTCCTACCACTGGCAGTGATTAAAGGTCGCTACACCAAAATTCCATATGCTGGCAGACTTTGTACATGCTCTTCAAAGCACCCCGAGTTGGTGGAATATGTGAGCAGCACAATCACCTTAGAGATCATAAATCCCGAGGGAGAACAAGATTCATGATCTCTCAACTGCAGTGCACTTCTCTGTAACCACTCCGGCGGAGCAAAGCGGCTCCTGATTCGCCCCTCTGAGTGTCACAAAGTGCGGCTCCCCATTGGCTACTTGGTCCGTCCTCGGATCTGATCGCCGGCGAGGCACACATCCTCCCCTCTGCGCTCCTGCTCCTTCAAAGGCTCTGCTGGGGGGAAAGGCATGGTTGCCGTGTCAAAAAGCGGCCAACCACCATGGCGCCCAACTTGCCAGGGGTCTGCTGCAGGTGGCAGCCGGTGACTCCACTGCCCGGCGAGGGGCACCTAACGCCCTACCCGAGCCGAACTCCACGCTGGAACACCCCAGGTAACCGCCCACCCGCCACGACCCCCCCAAAGCCCCCCACCCACCATGCTCTTCTGCCCCACCGACATACCACTCTGCCACTCCTTCCCGCCACCCTAACCCCCCACCCACCCACCCACCCATGAAGCCTCCCACCCAATGCACCCTTCTCCCCACACACCCACCCACAATTGTCGCTGCTGCGCTTTCCCCCTCCGCTGATCGACCCAACGAGCCCCAGCCGTCTTCCACCCCCCACCTCCCCAGAGGTGTCTTCCACCTCCCAGTCCCAAAAAGGGCAATGCCAAAGAATGTTCAAACTACAACACCATTGCACTCATTTCTCATGCTAGCAAAGTTATGCTCAAAATCCTACAAGCTAGGCTCCAGCAATATGTGGACCGAGAACTTCCAGAAGTGCAGGCAGGATTTCAAAGAGGCAGAGGAACTAGAGATCAAATTGCCAACATACGCTGGATCATGGAGAAAGCTAGGAAGTTCCAGAAGAACATTTACTTCTGCTTCATTGACTATGCTAAAGCCTTTGATTGTCTGGAGCACAACAAATTGTGGCAAGTTCTTAAAGAGATGGGAATATCAAAGCATCTTATTTGTCTCTTGAGAAACTTATATGCAGGTCAAGAAGCAACAGTGAGAACTGAACATGGAATCACTGATTGGTTCAAAATTGAGAAAGGAGTTTGGCAAGACTGTATACTCTCGCCTTGCCTATATAACTTGTATATGGAGCACATCATGAGAAAGGCGGGATTAGAGGAGTCACAAATTGGGATCAAGATTGCAGGGAGAAATATCAATAACCTCAGATATGCAGATGATACCACTCTAATGGCAGAAAGTGAAGAGGAACTAAAGAGCCTGTTCATGCAGGTGAAGGAGGAGAGCGCAAAACACTCAAATTTCATGTACTGTTCTTATGTTCTTATGTAAACCGCCCTGAGCCTCCAGGGAGGGCAGTATATATAATAAATAAATAAATAAATAAATAAAAGTTGGCTTGAAACTCAGGAAGAAATGGAGATAAAAAGGTAAAGGTATCCCCTGTGCAAGCACCGAGTCATGTCTGACCCTTGGGGTGACGCCCTCTAGCGTTTTCATGGCAGACTCAATACGGGGTGGTTTGCCAGTGCCTTCCCCAGTCATAACCGTTTACCCCCCCCCAGCAAACTGGGTACTCATTTTACCGACCTCGGAAGGATGGAAGGCTGAGTCAACCTTGAGCCGGCTGCTGGGATTGAACTCCCAGCCTTATGGGCAAAGCTGTCAGACGGCTGCCTTACCACTCTGCGCCACAAGAGGCTCATGAAATGGAGATAGTGACAGATATTATTTTCCTGGGGAGGAAAGCTATGGCAAATCTAGACAGCATCCTAAAAAGCAGACAGGCTGGAGTACCTGAGAACCAGCTTGCTGAAAAGCACAGCCAGCACAACTTCCTTATCTACTCCGTCAAATATGGATGCGCCTAACCATGACTCCAACATGGCTATTAACGCCCCTCATAACAAGGATTCACCAACGCAAACAGCGCCTGAGAGAAATAAACATCTAGGACCACCAACCACTGCTTTTATGACTCAGGGGGAGGGGAACTGCCATAAAAGGGACAATATCGAGACAACACATAGACACAATTGTCCAGGAAAGGGTAATGGCAGTGGTTTGTTTTTTTTTTATATCCTGTGCCTGTAATACTGGTGATATTATATGTTATATTAAGGTAGGTTAACTGTTATGAGCTGCATTCCTTCCAGGGTGGGCAGACACACTTCCTCCCATGATCCCTTCCTACCCAACCACAGGACCTCCGTCTTTGAAGGATTGAGCTTCAGGCGACTCTGCTTGAGTCATCTCATCATCACTTCCAGGAATCTGGCTAATACTTCTGGGGGGAGGGGAGTCAGGGCGGCCATCCATCAGGAGGAAGAGCTGGGTGTCATCTGCGTATTGGTGACAACCCAGCCCAAACCTCCATATCAGCCGATCAAGAGGGCACATGAAGATATTAAATAGGATAGGAAAGAGGACTTGGTGACAATTAGATACTCTCCTATTGCTACCCTCTGCCCATGACCCCAGAGGAAAGAGAGTAGCCATTTGAGGGCTGTCCCCCGTATTCTGGTATTGGCGAGGCAGTGAGCTAGGAGCTCATGATCAACTGTGTCAAACCCTGACAGGTCTAATAGTACCAGCAGTGCTGACCCGCAGCTGATGGCGGTTGTCCCAAGGCAATTAGCGCTGTCTCTACACCATGGCCCAGCATAACCCAACTAAAATGGGTCATGGCTGAAGTTTCCAGCAGCCCTTTTGGCCAAAGCCAAAGCAGTCTGAAAGTGGCTTCATCCAAAGCCAAATTGGTCAGTTTTTTTGCTTAGCACACATGCCTAGATGGGGAATTTCCATTCCAGGAAGGTTCCAGTTACGAGAGTCATCACACTGGATCAGCCCAGTGGTCCACCTAGTCTCACACAGCGGCCAGCCGATTCATCTGGAGGGCCAGCAACAGGGCAGAGAGGCCGAGGCCTTCCCCAGATATTGTCTCTTGGCTTTTAGTGCCTCTGAATGTGTAAGTTCCCCTCAGTCACCATGGCAAGGAGCCACTGACAGACCTTATCCTCCAAGAATCTTTTCTTTTAGAGCTGTTTATTTCTGTGGCCATCACTACATCCTCTAGCAACCAATTCCACAATTTAATCACTCTGTGTGTAAAGCAGTGGTTAAGAAAGTGGTCAAATGAACATCGGAAGAACCTTGCTGGATTAGGCTATTGTTCCATACAGTTCAGTATCATGTTACGCAGTGGCCAACCAGTAATTCTGAGGGTCTGACAACAGGGGACAGAGCACAAGGCCTCCCCCTGATATTGCCTCAGTCCTTGAGTGGTAGATATGTGGGTGAGGCTTTATTTATTCTGAAATGCCACAAAGAGCTTGCATAAATATAAAAAGGACAATTCTGTATACTCCTCTCTCACTGTGGTTCACAAACATCTCCTTTATTTTTCACATCTACTTGAGGACCTGAGTTGGCAGGTGGCCACATGTGTGGGATGGATTAGATGACATGTAGATCCTTCTTGGACCCACAACTCTATGGCCAATCCAGGTAAACACACAACAGCACAAGGATCCATTCAACTGATCATTTATTGCCGGAATCCAGAACGATGTGTTGCTTCTGAAGGAAGCAGGAGAGAGGTTTTAAAATTGTCATCAACAGAGTAAATCCACACCTCAATTCTGGCTGCCCGTGAGAGAATGGACAGGTGCTATGTGAAGTATGCCTTGGTAGCACTCAAGCGGCAAGTCTGCTTCCTCAAGTCCCAGGATGTCACTGACCCTCTGCACATGAATCCATGCATTGGTTGGGCGTGCAAAAGAGCACATGGGTTTGAGTCCATGGGCTCTGCCCCCACCTCACCCCAACACTAGCTTATGAATCTGGCACTTCCAGATGGAGGAAGGGACTTCACAGTCACTTCCTCCTCATGCTCAGCAGCAGCATTGAGAAACCAACATGCCTGGTGATGGGGGTGGGGTTCACAGCAATCGGGTGGAGATGGGGCAGAGTCAGTGAGCCCATGCATTCACTTCCTCCCTGCATGTTCAGTCCACCCTGTGAGGGTCTGTGCATAGAGACTATTGCATTGCAAGAGAGAAAGACCTCATGCCAAGGAGGTCACCCAAAGCACCACCAATGGCAATCTCCTCTCCCCTTAGTGGAGTGACTACGGATTCCCCCCAGGAACAAACTGTTCCTCTCCCCTCATGAGAGAGTCCAGCAAGGTAAATCCTATATTGATGGGGAGAAGTGACAACATGGAAAGGATGGCAAAGAATTTTTAACTTGGGAGAGAGCAGTAGCAAAACCCAGGTTCAGGACCAGAATGTCAGCAAAGCTGATGAACTTCTTTTTTCTATGAACCAAAGCTCATAACCATCTTTTCTCCACTTCACTCAGCAATAGTGTTGAGCTCTCCAGTTCTAATGGGCCCATGTTCTTGACACACACGGTCAATTTCAGCACTATCAATTCCAGTGTGATTGACTATTTCCCCCCAGCAGTGGCCCATCTTAGGTCAAGACACTCGTTTGCAGCGTGAGGACGTTGAAGCAGCAGAGCCACCAACAGGGATGACTTGGGAGTACCGCTCTCAGCTGCAAAGGGAGGGAGCCAGACCAAATGCTCCCCATAAATAATAATAAATAAGTTCACAATGTTGAGAGTGCCTGGCCAAAAATCATAAGACAACAAATTCCTCCACAGCGGGCTTTTTTGCTCTCTCCCGCTTGGTACATCGCTGAGTTTGTGACCTCTGCTGTGAGAAATGTTCATCCAAGCCGTATGTCTGGGAACAGCCCTCTACCACCGAGAACATGGGATACTTCTCTTTGACAGCTGCAGAGTTCAGGACCTGTAATGGGCAAACAAAAGGATCACTAGTACAACACTTAGTGGGGAAACAGAACTGAATACTAACAAGGACTGGTTTCAAATGTTTCAATGATTTCTTTTAAAATCAATTGCAAGAGGTTTACAAGAACATACATTAAAGATCTCTCAAAGAGATCCAGTAAAGATAGCCCATATCATGAAAATAAAGATTAAAAATGGTTGGCAAGTGAATTTATGCATATGTGGCTTCCAATTATAGGCAAATTTTAGAAATCAATTTTTACAGAGATCATAAAAACCACCCAGGAACAAATAAAACCTACCACTGAATTGGCTCTGCTCAACATATATATTATTGAAAATTCCCAATGCAAACGAAGAATGCTGATTAATTATCTTAGTTGCAGCTAGACTGGTTATTAGCCAATGCTAGAAGAATGCTATGGGGATCTCCTTAGAGAGGTGGCATGCAAAAATAAGGAATACAGCAGCACTTAAGAAACTCACAAAATTAGATTAATTCAGGGGAGAAAAAAAGAAAGATTATTATTAAACATATTAATTGCTACCAAAATTATTTAAGTTAAACAAAAAATCTTGAAAAATGTTTTGTAAGAATTATTCTTATCAAATTCTGCAGATCATCTTGCATAACATATTTCTTCAGATACATTTTGCTTTACTTTTTTCAAAAGGAGGGGAAATCATGGATGTTTAAAATTAAGGAAATGCTCTGACTTTTCCCCATATGTATAATTAGAATAAATGAGATGCTTTACTAAAAAAATATTAATTCAGATGAGCCCCCCCCCCCAAAAAAAAACCCCTAAACATTTTTCCAGGGGTTCCTGCCCCCACCCCACCCCCCAGGCCTTTCCATTTCTACATACACCCAAGGATTCTTAAGGAACTCAATTGTTTATCAGTATATGTTAAGTTGTCCCTAATTTTCTTTTCTGTCACCATCAGAGAAAGCTTGGTGGAAATTCTGTTATTCAGAACCACGGTTAGATTATTGTTGGCGTACTGACTATGTCATATGTTAGGTGGTTCCATGTATCCCCCTGTGATGTTCTATGAAAACCGCTCTGAACCATATAGAAGGGCAGTATAAAAATCTAATAAATAAATAGATAGTGGTTAGGAGCTCTGACTTCTAATCTGGCGAGCCGTGTTTGATTCCCCGCTCCTCCCCCCCATGCAGCAAGCTGGGTGACCTTGGGCTTGCCACAGCACTGATAGAGATATTGTAATCGAGCAGGAATATCAATCAGCCTCACCTCCCTCTTAGCCTCACTCCCTCACAGGGTGTCTGTTGTGGGGAGAGGAAAGGGAGGCAAATGTAAGCTGCTTTGAGACTCCTTTGGGTAGAGAAAAGTAGCATATAAGAACCGACTCTTCTTCATCACCAACTTTTAAACTTTCCTGAATTGTTTCCACAAGGTGTCCCAGACAGAGTGTCCATGGGTACCACAGCACCACCAACACCTTCCTTGGTGTCCTGCAAAGTGTTTTTAGGGCATCTGGACAGCAAGGCTTCTGATTGGCTGATCAGATTTCTTAACTGCTTCAGCAGCAGCTGCTACCACAGCCCAAGTGTGTGAGGGACAGGGCACTTAGGCTGCTGGTGGGTGGCCGTGCCCATCACACTATGCCGGAATGCCAAAGGCCCCTGCAAGCCCACAAGGTTTTACACAGCCCTCGACTCAAATGTTCCACATGAAAACTGTAGTTCTGCCAACACAAACCCTCATCTAAGCCCCCAAAGTGTGCAGCTGAGTCCGGCCCACTCATTCACTCAGCTTCAGCCCGCCCTACTTGCATGCCTCACCTGGGATGCCTCACCTGAGTCAACTGCAAGCAGAGGTCCTCAAACGCTTCACTATTACGGGCATAGAAGCCGATAGTGCAGCTGGGATCCATCTTGCTGAAGGCGGTTTTCCGAGGGAAGCTGCAGTGGAAGGACTGGAGAGGAAAGGGTGAAGGTGCCACAAAAGTGGCCGGAGGAGAGAAGAGGATGAAAAACGTCAGAAGAGTCCTGATGGATCAGGCCAGGGAGGGTCGATCTAGCCCAGTCCTCACCCAGTGGCCAATTCCTCCGGGGGTCCACCAAGGCAGAGAGGTTGGTTCACTGACCCTGAATGTGGAGGCTCCCTCAGACTGTATGGCTAGTAGCCACTGCTGGACCTCTCCGCCATGGATCTGTCTAGTCCCTTTTAAAGCAGCCTGTTCACGTGGTTATCACTGGATCCTCCGGCAGTGCAATCTACCTTTTAGTCACTTGTTGTGTAGATATTGCCGTTTGTCCATCCTGAGACTACCACCCACTGAGCCAACTGTTGTGCACAGCCCAGGTTCTCTACCTCAACAACACCTGCTGGCCCTTTCAATAGCCCCTCTTACTTAACACCTGGGAGGGCAAAATGCAGACAACTCTAGGCGACAGATCCTCTGAGTAGCCAAATGAAGGACCCAGCAACAAATTACATGCCGGAGGCAGGGCTTCTTGGACTGCAGGGAAATTATGGTGAAGCACAAAGAGCAACTCTGGACTCTCATTTTTCTTTCTTTAATAGCCCCTCGTTGTCCTAGAAGAAACTTCAATAAGAGACCAAAGTTTGTTCAACCCTCCCCCTCCCCCAATCTGAACTCTGACAATTTGGATTATATGCTCTTCTGAGGACAAGGGGAGGTCAACAGCACACTAAAGAACACTGAATTAGAAATCCCAGCAGCCTCCTGTGCTGCCCCAGTCACAAGAAACTGGACAGCCAGTGTAGTGCTGGACCCAGGTTCAAATCCCCACTCTGCCATAGAAGCCTGCTGGCTGATCTTGGGACAGGCACATCTCACTGGGCTGGTGAAAGGGGGAAATGAAGAACCATGCAAGCTGTTCTGGGGCCCCACTGGGGCAGGGTTCAATGAGACATATAAGCAAAATAAAGTAGAGAATAATGGCTATTGCTTTCTATAGTCTTTGTCAGTCCCTTTGCACCAAAGTCCTCAAACAGCTTAGATCAGTGGTCTCCAACCTTTTTATCACTGGGGACCGGTCAATGCTTGACAATTTTACTGAGGCCCGGGGAGGGAGGGGGGTAGTCTTTTGCCGAGGGATGTCGCCGCTGCCACCTGAGCCCCTGCTCCAGTTGCTTTCCTGCCGGCGCCCCTGACTTCCCGCTGCCAGCAGCAGCTGTGCAGTGCCACGTCGAGGGGGAGCCCCAGCCATGGTGGCCGCTGAAGAACACCAAAGGTGAGCCGGAAGCAGAGAGGCAGGGCAGCCCCCGAGGCAGCAGCTGGGGAGGAGGACGAGGAGGAGCTGCGGACCGGTACCGACTGATCCACGAACCGGTCCCAGTCCTCAGACCGGGGGTTGGGGACCACTGGCTTAGATTACAAGTCTCGAGGAAAATACAATGGCCATTTAAACTGACAGCCCCACCCAGCCCATCTCGCAGAGACAAAACTGCAGCACAGATGATGATGATGATAATACTAATAATAATAAAAAATCATAACCTCAGTGAAGAGCCTGGGTGTGATACTGGACTCATTATCCGTGGAGGCTCAGGTCACAAATACTGCCCATCAGGCATTTGATCATCTCCTTCAGGCAAACCCCAACCTGGCAAACGGGACTGTCCTTGAATCTGATCCGGAAGCTCAAACGGCCCAAAACACAGCTGCCCAACTCCTTGCTGGAACTGGGTGGAGGGAGCATATTTGGCCAGTGGTCTCCCAACTGCACTGGCTCCAGGTTGAGGAGCGAATCAGGTTCAAGGTGCTGATGCTCACCGTTAAAGCCCTAAACAGTATGGGACCTTCGTACCTGTGCCAGGCTTTCTCTGCCCTGGCCCCAGCCTGGTGGATATTCTTCCAAAGGAGACCAGGGCCCTGTGGGACTTCAAGCAGTTCCACAGGGCCTGCAAGACAGAGTTGTCCTCTCAGATGCATGGCTGGGCCCACAGAACACGAAGGCAATGGGCCTCCCTGCACACATATGCATATAGAAGGAACATCAGCATAGCACCTTATCCTTCCCACCCTCTTCAGGAAGGGCGGAAGCTCCCAGGCCTTTGAATATTTTTAACATAGCATTAGTAATTTTAAGTGTTTAATTAACTGTTGTTGTTATGTGCGAAGTCGTGTCCGACCTGATCTCCTGTAGGACTTACCAGTTTGTTCGCCTTGCAGTCCAAGGGACTCGCAAGAGTCTTCTCCAGCACCAGAGTTCAAAAGCCTCAATTCTTTGACGCTCAGCCTTCCTTATGGTCCAACTTTCACAGTCCAACTTCCTTATGGTCCAACTGCATACATTGCAACTGGGAAGACCATAGCCTTGACTAGATGCACTTTTGTTGGCAGGGTGATGTCTCTGCTTTTTAGGATGCTGTCTAGATTTGCCATAGCTTTCCTCCCCAGGAGCAAGCATCTTTTAATTTCTTTGCTGCAGTCGCCATCTGCAGTGATCTTGGAACCCAGGAAAATAAAATCTGTCACTATCTCCATTTCTTCCCCATCTATTTGCCAAGAATTGAGAAGGCTGGATGCCATGATCTTCGTTTAATTCATGTTGAGTTTCAAGCCAACTTTTGCACTCTCCTCCTTCACCCGCATCAACAGGCTCTTTAGTTCCTCTTCACTTTCTGCCATTTGGACTAGATGACCCATGAGGTCCCAACTCTATTATTCTATCTGCATATCTGAGGTTGTTGATATTTCTCCCTGCAATCTTGATCCCAATTTGTGACTCATCTAACCCCGCTTTTCTCATGATGTGCTCCGCATACAAGCTAAATAGGCAAGGCGACAGTATACAGCCATGCCGAACTCCTTTCTCAATTTTGAACCAATCAGTAATTCTATGCCCGGTTTTCACTGTTGCTTCTTGATCTGCATATAGGTTTCTCAAAAGACAGATAAGATGCTCTGGTATTCCCATCTCTTTAAGAATTTGCCACAAATTGTTGTGTTCCACACAAAGGCTTTAGCATAGTCAATGAAGCAGAAGTAGATGTTCTTCTGGAACTCCCTAGCTTTTTCCATGATCCAGCGTATGTTGGCAGCTTGATCTCTAGTTCCCCTGCCCCTTCGAAATCCTGCCTGTACTTCTGGAAGTTCTCGGTCCACATATTGCTGGAGCCTAGCTTGTAGGATTTTGAGCATAACTTTGCTAGCATGAGAAATGAGTACAATGGTGCAGTAGTTTGAACATTCTTTGCATTGCCCTACTTTGGGATTGGAATGTAAACTGACCTTTCCCACTCCTGTGGCCATTGTTGAGTTTTCCAAATTTGCTGGCATATTGAGGGTAGCACTTTAACTGCATCGTCTTTTAAGATTTTGAATAGGTCAACTGGAATGCTCCACCAGCTTTATGGTTGCTAAGACTTCTTAAGGCCCCTTCACATTCTAGGATGTCTGGCTCCAGGCCAGTGACTACCCCATCGTGGTTATTAGGGATGTTAAGTTTGCTCTTGTATAGTTCTTCTGTATAATTTTGCCACCTTTTAAAAAACTATTCTGTTTCTGTTAGGTCCCTATCATTTCGGTTCTTTATCATACCCATCTAGTACGTCTAGTCAAGGCTATGGTCTTCCCAGTTGCAATGTATGGCTGTGAAAGTTGGACTATAAGGAAGGCTGAGCGTCAAAGAATTGAGGCTTTTGAACTCTGGTGCTGGAGAAGACTCTTGCGAGTCCCTTGGACTGCAAGGCGAACAAACTGGTAAGTCCTACAGGAGATCAGCCCTGACTGCTCCTTAGAAGGTCAGATCCTGAGGATGAAACTCAAATACTTTGGCCACCTTATGAGCTGGAAAGAGTCCCTGGAGAAGAGCCTAATGCTGGCAGCGATTGAGGGCAAAAGAAGAAGGGGACGACAGAGAATTAGGTGGCTGGATGGAGTCACTGAAGCAGTAGGTGCAAACTTAAATGGACTCCAGGGAATGGTAGAGGACAGGAAGGCCTGGAGGATCATTGTCCATGGGGTCGCGATGGGTCGGACATGACTTCGCATGTAACAACAATAACATAATTAAAGCAATGACTATAATTTAGATTAAAATATATTATTAAAAGTTGCCTCTTAAAACCTTTCCTGGGAGGGGGGGCTGATTTATATTGGGCAGGTTGCTGTTTAGTAGATGGGATTCCCGGACAGGGAGGCCAGTGTTTCCTGGATGTTAATTTCCTGGCCTCAACTCTAGCAAGCTGGGGCCTTTGGGGGGCTATGGTCAAGCCAGTTTTATTGAGTAGGAACTGATCATGTGATCTTAATGTTTAGTGGGAGAGGTGGTCCAGTGAATGCAGGGGTTCCAGATCAGCTAGGCCTTTGAAATCAAAACATTACATTTGAGTCAGTCTTCAATCTGGGAAAGCCCTGGTGCAATGCAAGGCCCAAGGAGGCCCGGAAAGGACTCATGCTGCTGCACTCGGGACCAGCTGGAACTTCAGGATCAGCACAGTGAGACACAAAAGTCTAATTTGGAGGTAGCTGTTGCACAGATCAGGTCGGGTGCCGACAGACAGAGAGCTGTTGCCTCAACCAAAAGTTTAAAGAGATGTTGGAGAGAATCACCTCCAAGGGGAAGTTCTCCCGGGTGGTGTCCACAAAGGGCTGGCAGTAGTGAGGGTCGAGATACAGGAGGAAGTCATCTGGAAGACAAGGCAGCAGAAAGTAAAGGATCCCTGCTAGGCCTTTGGGTGCCTGCCTGTCTGGAAGGCATGAGGCCATACCCAGCTCAGCCCCCAGCAGGGTTTTCCCCTTGAGGAGAACAATTCCTCTGATTCAGGGGAGCCTTTTGCTCCAAATTTCAGAATAACATCAAAACTGATTTCAGGAAACCAAGGAAGGCAATAGCTACTACCAGGTGACCAATGATCTAGTCTCAGGGAAGGTGCTCAGGCAGATGGAGACCAGATTGGTAGATTATTAAGTCCTAGGTCTGGGACAGAAGCAGCCTTGTTTTCCCTGACTGTTAGTCTTCGCTGAGACAGCGATGGGAGGAAATGTGTCCTGGTTGATTCTCCTGGACTTCTCTTGAGACCAGCAGCCCTTCTGCAGAGGCTCCCTGGGCCTGGAGGACCCAGCTGTTTGGCCATTCTGACCTTACTTGGCGGGTCAAATCCAGAGGGTAGTGCTGAGGGGCCAATGCCTACACCTACAGGGTCATCTAGTCCAACCCACTGCTGAATGCAGGAAATTCACTACTACCTGCTTGTGAATTCCATGAACAGATGATACCCCCCAAAACCCACCACAATCCCTGGCCAGTCTGGCCAGGAGGAAATTCGCCTCCTAACCCCAAAGTGGCGGTCAGCATTTCCCTGGGCATGCAAAAAAGGGCTACAAGAATCCTGCAGCATTCCATATTGCTCCCCTGCTCCAGCCTCTTAATATCTCCATAAAAACCAAGAAGAGAAATCATCTAGAGATGTGGACTAAGGAGTCACTGAGACGCAGACCATCCAGCCATATTTCCCCCAGCAAGGGAGCTGGGTGGTTCTTTGGAAGCCTTGCACAAGTAGCATGGAGGAGGTTGTGGGATGAAGGAAGGCTAATAGCCTGTAGCCCAGTCCAGGTATGTCAGGGGCAAAGGTCACCTTTTCGCATCTACATTCAATGCACTTTAATGATTGTTTGCAAGTGGGTTTTGCAGTTTCACACAATAAATCCCACTGCAAAATCCACGGAAAGTGGATGATTGTGCCTTATTCAGCACATGTGAAAGTGCCCAAAGCTGCCTGAATACTGAGGAATTGGCATGTCATGAGGGGGGGGGGTGTCTATTTCCTGAAGCAAGCTCAGGGGTACTGCTGGATCCTGCCCTAGGGTAGGGTGCCCAAGTCTCTTCTCTGGCACGTAGCCCTTTTAATCACTTTTGGCTTCTACACCGGTCGCAGCCATTCCTCAAAGGCAGGAAGGAAAGCAATGCACTCAGCACACCCAAGTCTGATGACTGTGTGGGGCTGCTTTGGAAACTCCCCATTGGTCCAAAATGCTAATGCCATATTGTCCTTGTGCTTAAAGATCTGCATGGGCTTTCCCACCTGTTTCCAAAGGTAGGCCCAGATTCTGAAGGCCCTATCTGGCTTGAGAGCAGGGCCCTAGGACTGCCTCCTCCTCCGAAGCCCTCCAAAGGCAAGGTGCTACCACGGAAAAAGCATGTCACTGGTCACTGCCTAGCACCTTTGGAGGGCTTTTTCAGGGTGTGGTACTTTGCCTTGGTGTGCCCTCTGCCTTGGGGCTTGCCTGGCACATTCCTTACTCTACACTGGACAAAGGCCAAAAATTTGACTTTTTACCCAGGCTTATAACTGCATGGATTCTACCTTTTTGTTTCTATGGTCTGCTTCTTAACCTCCCATCCATTAGTCTGTTAGATGTTCTGGTTTATTGGTTCTTTTATTCTATTTATTAATTTATCATGCTGTTTGTAATTTTGTGAACCTCCCTTAAACAACCCTCTGCAGCAACCTCAAAGAAATTCTAAATAAATCTACTGACAAAGATTCTCATCCCTTATGTGGAACATCCATACGATAAGAGAGAATCCTTGTTCCTTGCCCCCCCCCTTACCTGCTGGCTGTGCTGGCCCCACCCCTGCTAGTCTCCCAAGGCTGCCCCCACCCTCCAGAGGGTGAGAGCAGCCTCGGAAGACTGGAGGTGGCGACGACACCAGAGCATTGAGCGTGCCTTGTTGGTCTTCCGCTGTCCATCCACTGGTGCGGTCCCTGGGAGCAGGACTCTACGGATGCCATGTCTGTATACTTCCATTTGGGGGGCCATGCCAGTAGATGTTCCATATCAATAAACCGCAAGGAAATCCAGAGGCCTTGCTGGTTGCAGCAACATGGAAAACAGTATGTGCTGCAGACAACACTTCATATGAACACCTACTGATTCAAGACAATCAGTCCATCCAGATACGTACTGTGGCTCTCCAGGGTCTCACATCACCAATGGCCTGATATTTGTAACTGGGGATGCTGCTGGGGACTGAACCCAGGACCTTCTGAATGCATTGCAGAGGATCTGTCACAGAGCCACGGCCCCTCCATTACAGATGGTTTGGGCTAAGTGCTTGACTTCCTGACCCCCCTCTACTCAGCATTCATTGTACAGTATTTTGTAGGTGGGATTTTTATGGTGGTCTGGAAGCTATGTTTCAGAATTATAGGAGATTATAACAGATTCAAGTGGGCAAATGTGTTAGTCTGAAACTATGGAACAAGGTTCTCCAGGCCAGGCTGGATTCTGGAGATTTTTGGTGGAGGGATCACTTGGGCATGAAATTGGGGTCACTGTGGGTGGGCAGGAAGTTTTGAGTTCCTGGGGTTGGAGTAGATGACCCTGGAGGTCCCTCCCAACTCTGTGATTCTAAGTTTGAGTCCAGAGGCACCTTAAAGACCAACAAGTTTAAGTTTGGGGTATAAGCTTTTGTGGGCATGCACTCGTTATGAGTACTTGCTGAAGGGAATGTCTGGACATGCAACGCTGCCTCCTACTGTCGGTCAAGGTCCATCTGGTCTCCCAATTAACAGCAGCACTCCAGGGTCTTCATATCGCCCGCTGCCTGGGTCTTTCAACTGGAGATGCCTTTTGCACCCCACTGAGCCACTGGCCCTCCCTCTTAACCAAAGCCCTGTTTAATAGCGTGTGATAACATGCCTGTATAGAACATATGGTCACAAAAGTATAAGGGCACAGGGTATGGCACGTTTATGGCAGATTAAATGATTTTCGTTGCACAACTGACACCAGCATTACTTTACATGCACTTTTGGGGTACATCAGTTGTGTGCCTGGCCTGATTCAGATTCACCCACCTTTTGAGAAGGAGGCAACACTAGGAGGAATGGAGGGGGGGGTCTGTTGCCCTGGGGGTTAGTACCTTGATATCCTATGAAATAGAGAGAATGTCTTGGTTTCCCACCAATGATCCCGATGCAGAAATCCAGCTTCAGAAGCTCCTGTGTGGCAGGGAGATACAGATGGGCCTTTCAGAATTTCATCACAGACTTTACAACTACCTTCTGCTTTTCTTGGACACCCAATGACATTCAGTGCTGGGTGCTCAGCCTCCCAAGACATGGAGCCATGTTACGGGAACAACAGTGGTGGCTGTTGGTGGAAAGAATGGGCCAGTCGCAGCCATAGAGACATTACAGCGACATGCAGAGGTGGTCTTTCACTGCCTGCCTCTGTTTAGTGGCCCTGGACGTCCGGGAGAGGGGGGGGGTCGTCTGTTATCTAAACCGGGTCTGAACCTGCTTAGCTTCTGAGCACTCATGAGGGTTCTCTGGGGGGAGGCAAAACTAATGACCAGTCTCCCGTCATTGACAGCTGTTTCAACCTGCTGTGTTTGAACTGGGTGCTCATTACTGAGCCAAGGGAGCTGCCAAAAACTCTCTCCCATGCAGGGAATGTGCCTGATTCTCCACCCCATCTTCTGCCCTGTGAACTACAATTCCCATGAGCCCCTGCCAGCATTTGGACATCTGGAGGACCACAGGTTGACTACCCCTGCAACAAGGCACCATTGCTCCCTCCCCTTTTCTCTGGACCAGAGACCCCCAACCTCTCTGACCCTACAGGCACCTTTGAAATTCTGGTACAGCGTGGTGGGCACAATTGCAATATGGCTGCCATAGGAGGACCACAAAATGTCAGGGAGCAAAATGATGCATAGATCTAATAGTAAAATTTGATCCTTTGGGCAGAGGACCAGTTAAAAATGATGTCTCTTAATCTGCATGGCCCATCAGAAGCCTTGGTGGCCCAATGCCCTCCTGGCCCCTCCTGCTTTCTAAAGCCACATGGCAGGCACCGCAGCACCCACAAGCACCACAGCAGGGAGCCCTGATTCGGGCCTCCCACAAGGATGAGATAAGGCGCTGATCTTGGTTCCCACATGTGCCATGAAATCCCATCCCATGAAATTTGTTACCTTCACACATTCCACATAGGCAGGGTTGAGGCTCTCTCCACCCAACCGCATGGGCACCAGGATGATGATCGCTTTCCACTCCATGCCAGGATCCCACGGAGGCCTTCCTTCACTCCTCCTGGCCAGCTTTGCCACGTCCCCTTTGTACACTGAAGGGTGGGCACCAGAAAAGAGAATCTGTTTGGGTGCCCCAGAGAGCCCAGTTCAACGCCACCCACATGACCTCTCCAGGTGATTCCTGAACCAATGGTCCCTTTTACCTGTGCAGTCCTGAGACACGTACACAACCACGCTTTCTGCTTCTGAACAGCCATCAACTGCTTTCCTGCAGAGTTGAGAGAGGACAGATATCACGTGGATACAGTCAAGCCTGCTCTGCCCCCCTGACAAGCCCTCCTGCTCCAATCAATGAACTCAAATCAATGTGGAAGAAATAAGCTGGTTGCCAGCTTCATGGTGTGAGAACTGCAAGATTGCAATTTTGGCAGCTACAATGCTCAGAAAAGGTACCCTTTCAAGAATTTATTTTATTATTGAAATACAATGGGCGCTGGCAGTGGGCGTCCTGGGGCTGGCCCCCGCACAGCTCTTGCGGCCTCCCCCAAACGCCGCCGGGGCAGCTCCCCCCTCCGTGCGCCGGCTAAGGGTGCTGATGCACCACAGGAAGGGGAAAAGAAAAGAAAGAAAGGAGGGGAGAAAAGTGGCAGGCAAATAAATGGGATAGGGAGCGGCAAAAGCAAAGGGCAAGGAGCGGCAGGGGCCGGGCAGCGGGGAGAACGCGGCGTCCCCCACAGGCTCCCAAAGGGCGGCGTGTGGACATGCGAGCGCAGCAGGCAAGCAGAATTAAAGGAGACGGCAAAGAGAGCCCCCCCTGAAAGAGCAGCCGCGGTGCTCGCCCCTACCAGCGCGAAACAGGAAGAGAGAAGCGATCCGTGGCATGGGGCCGTTGCTGGCGTCCAGGTGCGGCTTCGGGGTGGTCTATGCAGCTGTCGGGCTTTGCAGAGGCCGGGGAACCGCCTTGGCTGCCCCCTCCGCGTTGGGTCTGCTGTCTCCAAGGAGCAGGAATGTGTGTGCCTGGGAGGTCTGTGCTGTGTGGTGGTGGGAAGCGGTCTCTGGCTCCCGCGGCCCTCTCCGCGGTGATTGCCAGCACTCCTGAGGCCCTGGGGCCCGGGAAGTGTTCTCTGCCCCCCCCCCTCGGTCGGCAGAATGTAGCAGCAGCACAGGGCCCTTGGAGCACGCTGTGTGTGGGCCAGGCAGAGTGGCCTGTTGCGTCCCCCCCCCCGCACGGAGTCAACCCGTGGCATTCTGTGGAGGCCCGTGGCTGGCATCCGTTGTCAGTGAAGGGAGCGGGGCTGCGGGGTGGTCCATGCAGGCGTCCCTTGTCGTGTGCCCATCCTGGGTTCCGAAAACAGCGGGGCACTGCGGTGTGGCAGCTCCCAGGGATGGAAGCAGTCTGCGGCTGGCCGCGAGGGTGTGGGGGGAGTGAGGGGGTGCAGCATCCCCCACGGCAGGCTTCTGTTTGGGGCCAGGCACTGGTCGTCAGGGCAGGCTTTTTGTTCTTCGTGGAGGTAGCGGGCGGGCAGGCGCTGGGGGCTGGAGGAGCCTGGCCGGCAGTGGTCGTGGGGAAGCATGTTGTCGGCAGCAGGGCGGAGGCACCACAGGGCTTGTGAGGAGGGATGGGTGGGCCGGGAGGCGCTTTGCGCCTCCCGCTGGGATGGAGCTCCTTCTGGTTGCCGATTGGCCCGTCACCTGAGTGGCTGGCTGGCAAGGCTGTCTGGGTGAGGGGCCAATCGGCGTTGGCCCCAATTCCAGGCAAGTACAGCCTACAATGGCCTTAGCGTTTTATCTAAGAGGAACAGATACCGCCCTCCTATGCGGCTCAGGGCAATGTACACAGAACTTATGGGTATGTACATTATGATGCAATAACGTCAATTAACTACAATAGAAGAAGAAGAAGAAGAAGAAGAAGAAGAAGAAGAAGAAGAAGAAGAAGAAGAAGAAGAAGAAGAAGAAGAAGAAGAAGAAGAAGAAGAAGAAGAAGAAGAAGAAGAAGAAGAAGAAGAAGAAGAAGAAGAAGAAGAAGAAGAAGAAGAAGAAGAAGAAGAAGAAGAAGAAGAAGAAGAAGAAGAAGAAGAAGAAGAAGAAGAAGAAGAAGAAGAAGAAGAAGAAGAAGAAGAAGAAGAAGAAGAAGAAGAAGAAGAAGAGAGTTGGTTCTTATATGTCGCTTTTCTCTACCCAAAGGAGTCTCAAAGCAGCTTACAGTCGCCTTTCCTTTCCTCTCCCCACAACAGACACCCTGTGAGGTGGGTGAGGCTGAGAGAGCCCTGATATTCCTGCTCGGTCAGAACAGTTTTATCAGTGCCATGGTGAGCCCACGGTCACCCAGCTGGTTGCATGTGGAGGAGCGCAGAATCGAACCTAGCATGTCAGATTAGAAGTCAGCACTCCTAACCACTACACCAAATTGGCTCTCATATAAAATACAGTATATAAAATATAGTCTAAAATATAATAGTAATTTCAGGGCAGTGAACAATTATAGTACAAATACTACAAACAATCATAAAACAGTAAAGACATAAAAGGACTATGCCCAGATGACTGACAGCCTACCTGACTGGCCCTCAGGGGCATCACATACTCTGGAGGACCAATCACATAGGCTGTGTGTCATCCCTGACACCTACACCTCCTCCTTAGACCTCTGAGATATCACTCGCCCTGAAGGACCAATCAGATGGAGAAGAGAAGCAGGCACACTGTCAGTCACTGCTGTGGGGCCTCTGACTGGCCCTTGCTAGAAGGGGGTCGTCCCCAACCAGGGGCCAATCAGAGGTTGTTCCCATCCTCTGTGAGGGCTGAGGTGCACCACAAGAAGAAGAAGTATTTTTCGAAGAACCTTTGCATACCTGGTGAAGAGGGCTTTAAACTAGACAGATCTGAACATGAGAAGATCTCAAATCTACAGAGAATGTTACATACACAGGGAACTACTATCTTACAAGGAAGTTCAAAAACCAAAACTATGAGGCACACAAAGGATGGACTACGATGCCTCTACACCAATGCACAGAGTATGGGAAACAAGCAGGAGGAACTAGTAGTCGTAATAGAGGAAGGGGGCTATGACCTTATAGGAATCACAGAAACTTGGTGGGATAATGCTCACAATTGGAATACTAAAATTGAGGGGTACAATCTATTCAGAATGGACAGACATGAAAAGAAGGGGGGAGGTGTAGCAATATATGTTAGGAATCTTTATACTTGTGAAGAAATACAGGTACCTGAGCATGAAAGTTCAATTGAGCGTATCTGGGTAAATATAAAAGGAGTAGGAAATGAGAGTGGTATTATTGTGGGGGTCTGCTATAGACCACCAAGCCTATCTAGGACTTGAATGAGATACTGCTAGACCAAATGACACAATTTTCAAAAAGGGGGGAAACAGTGGTCATGGGTGACTTCGATTACCCAGATATATGTTGGAGGACCAACTCTGCTAAAAATACAAACTTAAATTGTAAAAATACAAAGTTAAATTCTTAACTTGTCTTGCTGACAGCTTCATTTCCCAGAAAGTAGAGAGGGAAACCAGGGGCTCTGCTATTTTAGACTTGATTCTCATCAATAGGGAAGAATTGGTAAGATGAGGTGGAAGTAGTGGGCACACTTGGTAGCAGTGACTATGTGATTTTGAAATTTTCAATTGTGGGAAAGAGAAAACATTTATGCAGTTGTACGTGTAGACTGGACTTCAGGAAAGCTGATTTTCACAGACTTAAAGGTATGTTGCGTAGAGTCCCATGGTCAGAAAGACTTAAAGAGCTGGGAGTCCAAGAGGTCTGGGAGTTTCTTAAAAGTGAAATACTGAAGGCTCAATCACAAACAATTCCCTTGAGAAGAAAAGATGGAAGGAGCCTAAGGAAGCCAAGTTGGCTCCATAAGCAGTTGTCAAATGATTTGAGGAATAAAAAATAATCATTTAGGAAATGGAAGGAAGGCCTCATTACCAAGGATGAGTATAAACAAATAACCAATAATTGTAGGGGGAGTGTTAGAAGAGCTAAATCTCAATATGAGCTTAGGCTAGCAAGAAATGCTAAACATAACAAAAAAGGCTTCTTTAGTTATATTTCAAGCAAGAAAAAGAATAGGGACACCATAGGACCACTGCGAGGACAAGAAAGTGAAATTATAACATGCTGAAGAGAGTGCTGCTTAACTCCTATTTCTCCTCAGTCTTCTCTTGTGAGGGAAATAGTGATCAATGTGGCAAAAATGTAACACAACATGGGGGACGGGAATGGTGGCCTAGGATCACTGTTGGAGCAGTCGACAAACACCTCGTTTCTTTAAATGAAACTAAGTCTTTTGGGCCTGATGAACTGCATCCAAGGGTACTAAAAGAACTTGCAGATGTCATCTCTGAACCTCTGTCCATTATTTTTGACACTTCTTGGAGAACAGGTGAGGTGTCAGATGATTGGAGGTGGGCAAATGTTGTCCTCATCTTCAAGAAAGGGAAAAAGGAGGATCCTGGTAATTAGTGACCCGTCAGTTTGACATGAGCCTTTTGTGGCGCAGAGTGGTAAGGCAGCAGACATGCAGTCTGAAAGCTCTGCCCATGAGGCTGGGAGTTCAATCCCAGCAGCCGGCTCAAGGTTGACTCAGCCTTCCATCCTTCCGAGGTCGGTAAAATGAGTACCCAGCTTGCTGGGGGGTAAACGGTAATGACTGGGGAAGACACTGGCAAACTACCCTGTTTTGAGTCTGCCATGAAAACGCTAGAGGGCATCACCCCAAGGATCAGACATGACCCGGTACTTGCACAGGGGATACCTTTACCTTCTACAGTTTGACATCTGTAGCTGGCAAAATTTTGGAACAAATAATAAAACAGTCCTTGAGCAGCTGGAACTGAGAGCTGTCATTTCTAAGACTCAGCATGTGTTTCGCAAGAACAAGTCATGTCAGACCAACTTTATCTCTTTTTTCGAGAAAGTGACTACCTTGCTGGATCAGGGGAATGCCATGGACATAGTTTATCTGGATTTTAGTAAAGCTTTTGATAAGGTTCCACATGATATTCTTGTTGACAAGTTGGTAAAATGCATTATGGATCCTAATTCTGTCAGGTGGATCAATAACTGGTCGACAAATCGTACCCAGAGGGTAATTGTTAATGGTTCAGCAACCTCTTGGAAAAGAGTGACAAGTGGAGTACCCCAAGGATCTGTCCTGGGGCCTGTGTTGTTCAACATATTTATAAATGATTCGGATGAGGGATTAGAAGAAGAGTTGGTTCTTATATGCCGCTTTTCCCTACCCGAAGGAGGCTCAAAGCGGCTTACAGACGCCTTCCCATTTCCCTCCCCACAACAGACACCCTGTGGGGTGGGTGAGGCTGAGAGAGCGCTGATATCACTGCCTGGTCAGAACAATTTTATCAGTGCTGTGGCGAGCCCAAGGTCACTCAGCTGATTGCATGTGGGGGAGTGCAGAATTGAACCTGGCATGCCAGATTAGAAGTCCGCACTCCTAACCACTACACCAAACTGGCTCTCTAAGGGGATACTTATTAAATTTGCAGATAATACTAAACGGGGAGGGGTAGCAAACACAACTGAAGACAGCAACAGAATACAAGATGATCTTGATAGGCTCGAGAAGTGGGCTAAACTGAATAAAATGAAGTTCAATAGGGATAAATGTAAAGTTCTGCATTTAGGTCGGAAAAACCAAATACACCAATATAAGATGGGGGAGACTTGTCTTGGCAGTAGCATGTGCGAAAAGGATCTAGGAGTCTTAGTAGACCATACATTGAACATGAGTCAGCAGTGTGACTTAGTGGATAAAAAGGCAAATAGGAATTGAAGAGGGATGTTGACAAACTGGAACGTGTCCAGAGGAGGACAACAAAGATGGTGAGGGGTTTGGAGACCAAGACATAGGAAGAAAGGCTGGGGGAGCTTCGTCTGTTTAGCCTGGAGAGGAGACGACTGAGAGGGGATCTGGTAACCATCTTCAAGTATTTAAAAGGGTGCCATATGGAGAATGGAGCAGAATTGTTCTCTCTTGCCCCAGAGGGACAGACCAGAACGAATGGGATGAAATTAATTCAAAAGAAATTCCATCTAAACATCCGGAAGAAGTTCCTGACAATTAGAGAGGTTTCTCAGTGGAACAGGCTTCCTCGGGAGGTGGTGGGTTCTCCAACTTTGGAAATTTTTAAACAGAGGATAGATAACCATCTGACGAAGAGGCTGATTCTGTGAAGGCAAAGGGGTGGCAGGTTACAGTAGATGAGCAACTGGAATTTGAGTGTCCTGCATAGTGCAGGGGGTTGGACTAGATGATCCATGAGGTCCCTTTCAACTCTATTATTCTATGATTCTATGTGTTTGTGTGGGGTCACTACTGGCGAACTTCTCTGTGCCTCCCTCCGCTCGTTTCTGCTACGACCACTGGCAGGGGGGGGGTCCCTGCCGGCTTTTAGCCTACTTTTAAAGTGGCCTTTGTGTCAGAATCCCCAGGTTTTCTGCTATGATTTTATTCTGTTTCCATAATTTTATTCTATTGCTTTCTAAAGTGTTCCCTGATGTAACACAGATGTTTTTGTTTGACACTTAAGGTAATTCCTGCTACAATGTTTTATGACTATCCTCCACATTCCTCCCCTTCCCTTTTGTTAGTACCCCCTAGTTCCCAGACCTGTTGTTCAGATCGCCAAATGGTTATCTCCTTTGAACTGTGCTTGGTTTGAATTCCCAGGGAAGGGGGGGAGTGAACCTCTATATTGCCTGGGTTAAGTCCTGACTTAACCCAGGCAATATAGTGCTGACTATGCCTTCAATCTTCAGTCCTGACTATGCCTTCAATGTAGATGTTTTCATGCTTCTTAAATAAAGAAACTTTCATTCTATGAGGTTGCTTATTTAGAAATTGAAATTTCTCACACCTTACCCCTTAGTAAATTGATGAAACAAATAAAATAATATCCTATGGGTCTGTTTATTTTCCATTTCATGGACTCTATCTCTGTATTTAAGATTATTCAGCAACTAGAGGCAAAGCCTGTTTCATCCAGGAATGCAATGGGCACTAGGATGCATGCCAGCACTGTGTCCTTCTTAGGGCTGGTGAGTGTCCTTTCCTGGAACTTCTGTGACCCCACTGACTCAAGAAGGCCATGGAGAGGCTTCTGAAGGCTGCCCCAGCCCCGAAGGCCTTTTGCTTGCCTTTCTCGGGCCTCCTGCCTCCACCCCCAGGATATTGGGCGGGCAGGCATAGAGGCTGCACTCATCAACCTGGGGCTGGCCTGTAATCTGAGCCTTTGCCTCCCTCCAAGCCATCCCACTCTCTGCTCAGCTAACATGTCAAAAGTGGGTCAGCAGAGAAAGCTGGCTCTTCTGCTGGCAGGCAGAAAGCAGTGGAGGTGGCGAGCGGTGAAGGTCCCAGATTCAATCCCAGCATCCTCAGTTCAAAAGGACCAGACAGTAGAAGATGTGAAAGACCTTCGCCTGAGACCCTGGAGAGCTGCTGCTAGGTACCTCTAGGTACCTGCAAGGTCATCTAGTCCAACAACATCCACAATGCAGAAACTCACAACTACTTGCCTACCCACAGTGACCACAATTTTATGCCCAAGTGATCCCCCCACCAAAACTCTCCAGAATCCAGCGTGGCCTGGAGAAAGTTGGAAGGGGCCATCTAGTCCAACCCCCTGCTCAACGCAGGATCAGCCCTAAGCATCCTAAAGCATCCAAGAAAAGTGTGTATCCAACCTTTGCTTGAAGACTGCCAGTGAGGGGGAGCTCACCACCTCCTTAGGCAGCCTATTCCACTGCTGAACTACTCTGACTGTGAAAAACTTTTTCCTGATATCTAGCCTATATCGTTGTACTTGAAGTATAAACCCATTACTGCGTGTCCTTTCCTCTGCAGCCAGCAGAAACAGCATCCTGCCCTCCTCCAAGTGACAAGCTTTCAAATACTTAAAGAGTGCTATCATGTCCCCTCTCAACCTCCTTTTCTCCAGGCTGAACATTCCCAAGTCCCTCAACCTATCTTCATAGGGCTTGGTCCCTTGGCCCCAGATCATCCTCGTCACTCTCCTCTGTACCCTTTCAATTTTATCTACGTCCTTCTTGAAGTGAGGCCTCCAGAACTGCACACAGTACTCCAAGTGTGGTCTGACCAGTGCCGTATACAATGGGACTATGACATCTTGTGATTTTGATGTGGTGCCCCTGTTGATACAGCCCAAAATGGCATTTGCCTTTTTTACCGCTGCATCACACTGCCTGCTCATGTTTAGCTTACAATCCACAAGTACCCCAAGGTCTCGTTCACACACAGTGTTACCTAGAAGCGTATCCCCCATCCAGTAGGCATGCTTTTCATTTTTCTGACCCAGATGCAGAACTTTACCCTTATCTTTATTAAATTGCATCTTGTTCTCATTTGCCCATTTTCCCATTGTGTTCAGATCTCGTTGAACTCTGTCTCTACCTTCCGGAGTATTTGCCAGTCCTCCCAATTTGGTGTCATCTGCAAACTTGATGAGTAGTCCCCCCACCCCCTCATCTAGATCATTAATAAATATGTTAAAAAGTACCGGACCGAACACCATTGACAACATCTCTTTGAGTGCGGTTCTCTAACCCAGCAGTCCACAACCTTTCTGCGGCTGTGGACCGCTGTCCTGGGGTGGGGGGAGAGGGTGACCCGGCCCCCTGCGCATGCGCGGCTGCCTGGCGCAAACACGCATTCGCTGACTTGCAGCGCGTGCGCGTTTGCACCGCTGGCGCCCCTCCAGGCCATGAGCTAATCGGCTGCCAAAGCGGCCGATTAGCTTGCGGCCTGGCAAGCTTCTCTCCCTCCCCCCCTCCCAAAGCAAGAAGCTTGCCGGGCCACAAGCTAATCGGGTGCTTCGGCGGCCGATTTGCTCGCAGCCTGGCGAGTTTCTAGCTGTGGGGGGGATGGGGAGAGGGAGTTGCGGCCCGGCACCGGGCTGTGGCCCCTGGGGGTTGGGAACCACTACTCTAACCAATTCCCTATCCACCTAACTATCTGAAAATCCAGATTGCAGTCCTTCAATTTATCCATCAGAACATCATGGGGAACCTTGTCAAAAGCTTTACTAAAATCCAAGTAAATGACATCCACCGAATTTCCACGATCCAGCAAACCTGTCACTTGGTCAAAAAAAGAAACCAGGTTGGTTTGACATGACCTGTTGGAGACAAATCCATGCTTGACTTCCTTGGATCACCAGATTGTCCTCCAGATGTTTGCAGATCGCTCCCCTTAATATCTGCTCCATTATCTCTCCTTCACTAGAATTTCCTGACAGGTAAGCCCTTTCCTCACATACAGTGCCACTCCTCCACTTCTTCGATCTATTCTGTTTTTTCTGAACAGTTCATATCCATCCACCATTACATTCCAGTCATGAGAATCATTCCACCAAGTTTCTGTGATGCCTACTAGATAGATCATACCTTTCCATCAACATGAGAAGTTGCAGCTCTTCCTTCGTATTGCACATGCTTTGGGGATTAGTATAAAGGCATCTGAATCCTTTTACTTTCGGTTCCCTATGAGCTGGCCTTGCCGGTTGGGCTGCCCCCGATCGGTCTCCTTCCTTACACTCCCTATGTTGAACGTCTCCTTCCCCTTGTGGCTTCAGTTAAAAGCTCTCCTGATGAATCTCCCCAGGTTCCTGTCAAACACATTCTTCCCCAACTTCGACAAGTGCAGTCCATCAGGCGCTAGTAGGCCTTCTTCAAGAAAGCCTATCCCATGGTCCTAGAAACCAAATCTCTCCTGCCGGCACCAACTACGCAGCCACTGATTCACCTCCATTATCTTCCTCTCCCGATGCATTCCTCTTCCATTGACAGGCAAGATTGAAGAGAATATCACTTGGGCATACAAGTTTTCATTTGCTTGAGCTTTCTCCCTAGATCTTGATAGTCTGTTTTAATAGGAGCGATGGTATTCACGGGCATGTCATTCGTTCCCACGTGGAGCATCACAAATGGGTAGCGATCTGTAGATTTGAGGAGTTTGGGCAGCCGTTCTGAAATGTCTTTAAGTTTCGCCCCTGGCAAACAACACACCTCTCGGGTTAGGGGGTCGGACCCAGCCACAGGGCGATCCATTCCTCTTAGCAGGGAGTCTCCAATTACCAGTACTCTCCTTTTTCCCCCCCCTCTCAACACCATTTCCTTCTGTCCCCATGGCCTCTTCACTTTGTCTTAGACTTTGTTTTGGGACCTCTTCTCTCGTTGACACTTGCACCTCCTCTGCAAGGGCCTGAAATGTATTCTGGAGCTCCAAAGGCCCCGAGAACCGTCTCGCTCTACGCCTTTGAGTCTTTTTCCGAACTGTCTGCAGAGGTTCTGTAATGAGGTCAATCCCCATATCCTCTTCAGGACTGGTTGTATCCTCTTTATTCAGAGTCGCACAGCTCTTGTCTATGATCTCCTTCCCTTTCTTAATTTCTGTCAGAGTAATAATCCTCTCTTCTAAGCCCCTAATCCTTTCCTTCAAAAGTCTTACCACAGCTAACACTTGGGGCAAATTTAGTCCATCTTGTCTTCAGGGAGGAAGGCAATCATGTCACACTCATTGCAGATGATGGGATGAGTGGCCTGGAGGTCCATCTTAACTTCTAGGCAGTGCAACTACTAGGAAAATATAATCTACAGATTCTAATTGCTAGGCTAAGAATCCCAGGCTAAGAGCCACTGACCAAGAGCCCTTTGGCTTGCGCCTCTGGCGAGGAGCAGCCATTTTTAATCCTCCCTGCAATCACCCAGCAATCACCTCACTCAGCACCACAATAGGCTCATCTGGTCAGCAGCAGCAGCTCTCTCCACGTGCTCCCAGCTGTCTGAGCTCTGCCTCTGGCGAGGAGCAGCTCTTTTAAATCCTCCCAGCAATCACCTCACTCCACACCACAAATTCACCTACCATCCCATAGTGGCTTGTTTCTCTACATCTTTCTCCAGTCGTGGTGCCGAAAACTGAACACAGTGAGGACTTCCCAGAGTGGAGTAAATTGGTAACATCATCTCACATGATCTGGACGCTGTACTTCCTTTAATACAGCCCCAAATCCATTTGCCTTTTTAGCCATCAAGACACACTACTGACTCATGATCTGTGTCTGGTCTACTAAGAACTACAGATCCTTTTCCCAGGTACTACAGCCAAGACAAGTCTCACCTATCCTACGGTGATGCGTTTGATTTTTCCCATCTAAATGAAGAACTTTACATTTATCACTATTGAAATTCATTTTATTCATTTTAGCCCAATTTTCTAGCCTGTCAAGATCATTCTGTATCTGGTTCTGTCTTTTGGTGTTTTTGCTACCCCTCCCCATTTAGTGTCATCTACAAATTTAATAAGCACCACCACAATTCCTTCATCCAACTAATTTATGTTGAACAACACAGGCCCAGGACAGATCCCTGAGCCACTCCACTCAACACTCCTCTCCAAGAAGATGATGAACCATTTACAAGCACCCTTGGGGTGTGATCTCTCAACCAGTTCTCGATCCACCTAACAGTAATATGATCTGTACTGCATTTTAACAACTTGTCAATTAGAATATCATGCAGTACCAAAAGCCGTACCAAAAGCCTTACTGAAATCAAGATAAACTATGTCCACAGTGTTCCTCTGATCTAGCAAGGTAGTAACTTTATAAAAAAAAAACCCAGCTAACTTTAGTCTGACATGACTTGTTCTTAAGAAAGCCATGCTGACTCTTAGTAATTACAGCCATCCGCTCTAGCTCCTATAGGACTGTTTGATGATTTGTTCTAAAACATTGCCAGCTACAGATGACAAGCTGACAGGCCAGTAGTTACCCAGATCCTCCTTTTCCCCCTTCTTGAAGATGGGCACATTTGCCTGCCTTTAATTTTCTGGCACTTCAGTCGTTCTCCAAGAATTGTCAAAAATAATGGACAGAGCCTCAGAAATTACATCTGCAAGGTTTTTTTAGTACCCTTGGATGCAATTTATCTGGCCCAGAGGATTTGGTTTCATTTAAAGAAACTAGGTGTTTATGGACTATCCCTATTATCCCAGGCCACAACTCTCATTCCTCATCACATGAAATGATTTTGCCACATTGAACATGATTCAATATAAGGGAGTTTCATGTGCTCATGGGCCTCACTACCAAGGCACCCTCATAGCCATGAATACTTTATGCTGAACATCCTGGGCACAGCACCTTGGTCTAGTGGGTAGGACTGCAGACTTCTAATCTAGTGAGCCGTGTTTGATTCCCCGCTTCCCCACATGCAGCCAGTGACCTTGGGCTCACCACAGCACTGATAAAGCTGTTCTGACTGAGCAGTGATATCAGGGCTCTCTCAGCCTCTCCTACCTCACAGGGTGTGTGTTGTGGGGAAAGGAAAGGGAAGGTGAACGTAAACCGACTTGAGACTTTGAGAGAAAAGCGGCATATAAGAACCAACTCTTCTTCTTCTTCTAACCTATGCTCAAAAATAACCACGCACACACCAATGAAGATGGTAAAAGACTTCAAAAGAAGTCCCTTAAGCTGAAGTATAAACACACCCTTCACCTCATTCCTCCTAGAAGACATGTACTGTGACTCCAAGTTTAGCTTCCTTGTTCTTTCCTGCTTCCCATGCCATGTACCCTCTCACCTCACAATGTGGGCTGTGACAGAAGGTCCGTACCAGTCCCCGGCTTTCTTTCCCGAACTGTGCCCAAGATCAACAAGACGATGGATCCCAAAGGGTGCTTCTGGCCGATCCGCAAACCATGAGAGAATCTTGCGGTGAGAGCACTCCTTCTCCAATTCATCAGGGCCGTGGTTACATGGAGGAGTCTGGAGATCCAAGGGGGCCCTGCTCTTATTAGCTGGGAGGGATGACATCAAAGGCAGGTGAGCAACGCTTGGAGGGGATGAGGAGCTCTTCCCGGGATCTGTCCCTGTCAAATGACTGGTGAGCAAGGCGTCTGGCCAGGTCCAGTCTGAAAAGTACAACACAAGACCAAGAAGCAGTAGTCTCTCAGCCTCAGAGGATGTTCAGCCCAGCAGCATACACTTCACGGATGCTCATGAGCACAACAAACACTGAGAGACAACTTGAATGTCTCCTCATTTGCCCAAATTAGCTAATAGTAGAAGCCCCTGTCTCCTCCCACACCTGTACTCACACCCTTCCTCCACTTGCTTGAGAGTGCTGTGTCATTAATGCTCCCAGCTGCATGTGTTGCCCAGGGCTGCTGGAGAAGGGCATGTGGGTGGTACAACAAGCATCAGTGTTCCTGATAGCCCTGGCAATCCTTGCTGCACCCCCCCACCTAGCAACACTGGAGAGAGTGCAGTGGGAAGCTGTGACTGCAGATGGTGGAAGAGCTGTTAGTGTGCAGAATGATGTGCATGCAAGTAGGGGCATGTGGGTGGGTGGGCAAGGTGAGAGGCCTGGTAGTGGGCACTCTCTGCTCTGGATCACCTAAAACTTAGAACCAGCCTTGATGACACTCCAGCAAGTGCAACAGGAAAAAAAGGCTGCCCACGTATGATTCCAAGGGACGCTTACATTGCTCAAATCCGTCGCCATACTTTGAGAAGGAGTGAAGACTCTGCTTTTCTGCAGTGCTCTCACCTCTGCCAAGGAAATGGATGAGGAGACCCTGTGCGAGGAGCATCTGCCCACTGCGCAACATGCAGCCCCAGCCACAGTCTGTGGTCCACGATGTGCCCTCCAGCTGTTGAAACTCCCTCCGGTAGGTCAGCCAGATGCGGGAAGCAAAGTCCTTCTGGAAATGCTCCACATCCTCTGCAACAAAGAACGTGGCTGTCAGGTAGTTTATTTATTTAAAACATCTATCAGCCGACTTTCTACCTTGTGGTACTGAAAGACTACAATTTACAGTCTCAATTAGGATTGCCAGTAAATAAAATCCAAATTAGTCAACTGCAGTCCTAAATGAAACTGTCTTCAATTGTCTCTTGAAGATCAAAAGTGAGGGGAGCAAACACACCTTCCTGGAGAGGTTGTTCCATAGTCATGGGGCTGCCACTGAAAAGGTCTTCTCTCCTGCGCCCACCAGACAAGATGATTGCTGGGACAAGCAGTAGAGCCTCTCCCTCTGATCTCAGGACAGATCCAGAGGCAAGTGAGATGTCTACCCACTTCTGTATCATCAGGTAGCCCCAGATATAAGCAAGGAAGACACTGCTTGGTTGGTTGGCCAAGAAAACTCACCTTCAGTAAATGGTGAAGCAAACTAATGAGAGATGGAAAAGAATCTGAAGACTCAGACCAGAAACAATGACTGGCACAGCACATGTGGAAATACCTCCTTGGCTCCTGCTACACAAACAGCAGACTGAAAGTAAGGAAGGGAAAGAATGACAGCAAAGGCCAGTACAAGAAGGCTCCTCCTGCTCCTGTTCTTCAAAGTCAAATGTGAACTCCTTGGGTTGCTTCGCTGTCAGAAATGTTAGCTATGAACTGAGGGGTTGCAGCCTCCAAGTAGGTAGGGGGCAGGAAGCACAAGAGGTGATAGCCCCAAAACAAAACTTACCAATAGAAACTACCCAATACGTCTACGTTACTCACCCTCTCGGTTAAAGTGGTATATGTAGCCAAAGAGAAAGACTGGGGAGAGCTTGCTGAAATTGGTTTTGCTCTTGACTGTCCAACCTGGAGAAGGGAAGGAGTCAAAAGGGTCCAGTATTCATTACAAACTGTCATGTAGCCCTGTAGTACATGCCATGGTTTTTTGAAAAGTGGACTAAAGTCCCAGGAGCTAACAGGTTTTACTCCTCTTTTCCTGACGCACCCCCACGCCCTCTCCCGGCATGCGTACACACACGGACACACACAGTAGTGTGTATGAAATGGCAGTCATCCTTTTTTGGGGGGTGGGAGTTGGGATTTGACATTTTATTCTGGTTTTAACTGCAAATGTTCTTATCTATCACTGTAAGCTGCCTTGAACTATGACGAAAGACACAGCCCTGAGCCGGTTCTCCAGGAGGGCGGTATAGAAACTGAATAAATATGTAAAAATGATTTAATAAATATCGTTTTTAAAGTATGCACTAGGAAGAAGCCCTGTGTGGCTCCTACTCACCATATTTCACTTTGTTCCAGACAGAAAGAACTTTACATCTGATCTTGTCCACTTCATCTGGTTCACTGTGCTGGCTGTGGGGAGAACCCGCTGGAGAGATGGACCTCCTGATGTTGTCCCTGGAATTAAATAGCTGCTGTCCATCGGTGTGGGGCAGCTCATCATGACTCAAGCACTGCACTGAAGCGGGTGACACAGAATTCATTTAACATCTGGGACCAAAACAGGCTGCGTCCTTTCTGGCAGGCAGGGCAAGACCTCCGGGTGCATCGCCAAGGAAGCAAAACTGCAGCGACATCAAAGATAAGGATCAGTCTCTCCCTCTCCCTCTCCCTCTGGCAGAAGCAACTGAGGAAGCACAAGCCTGAGGCCTCAGATGCATGCAAGGCCTAGATGAGTGCCCCCAGCCCTATTAAGGACCTGCACCAGTAACTGCCATTCCATGCTCCTGTCCAGGAGATGCCCAAATGAGCAAAAGATGTTCCAAGGACAGTAAAGGTAAAAGGTAAAGGTATCCCCTGTGCAAGCACCGGGTCATGTCTGACCCTTGGGATGACGCCCTCCAGCGTTCCAAGGATAGGTAAAGGTAAAGGTACCCCCTGTGCAAGCACCGAGTCATGTCTGACCCTTGGGGTGACGCCCTCTAGTGTTTTCATGGCAGACTCAATGCGGGGTGGTTTGCCAGTGCCTTCCCCAGTCATGACCGTTTACCCCCCAGCAAGCTGGGTACTCATTTTACCGACCTCGGAAGGATGGAAGGCTGAGTCAACCTTGAGCCGGCTGCTGGGATTGAACTCCCAGCCTTATGGGCAAAGCTTTCAGACGGCTGCCTTACCACTCTGTGCCACAAGAGGCTCTTTTTCCAAGGATACTAGGATACTAAGCTCAAAAAGCACACTTGATGATCAGTGACCATTTGCCCTTCAATCTGGGGTTTACTGCATTTGTAAGCTGTCCTGATTGTCCTGACCAGGATGGCCCAGTCTCCTCAGATCTTGGGTGAGACAAGTTGGACTTTTTGAGTACTTGGATGGGAGACCAAGGAAGTCCAGGGTTGCCTTGCAGAGGCAGGCAATGGCAAACGACCTCTGAACATTTCTTGCCTCAGAAGCCATGCCAAAGGGCGAACCCTCACTGAACGTTTGCTTTTTGAACTTAGGATCCTCTGAACATCTTTTGTTCACTGGGGCATCTCTTTGATATAAGTGTAGAGTGGCAGTCTGACGAAGCAGCCACAAAAAAGTTTGTCACTGTAAATCACTGAAGTCTTTAAAGATATCTCAAAACTCTTGATGCTCCAGCTATAACTATCCCTCTAGGGTTCAGCTCTTGCCAGCCCTGGATAAAAGAATCTAAAGCTGGTAATTCTGTTTTTCTTATGGAGAGTGGTTGCCTCAAGGGTCCCAACTGGCTGACTCTGGCCAAGGCAGTTCCAAAGGTTTACACAAAGCATATTCAGGGTCATGCAGGTCAGGCAAGGACAAGTAGTTGGCAGGCAGGTAGGCAACTGTTAAGAGTTGGCAATTCCTATTTTTGAAATCCCTGGAGATTTCGGTTGGGGTGAAGCCTGGAAAGGAGCCTCAGCAGGATATAACACTACATGGTGAGGTTACCAGGTGTCCTCTTGTTAATGCCTCTTTTGGGGCTGTCCATTCTCTTTTAGCCTATATTTTAAAATACAGATTAGTTTTAAGCCTGGAAGATTAGGAAGGAAAGTTGTTTTTTATACCCCTCTTTTCTCAAAGCGGCTGACAACTGCCTTCCCATCCTCTTCCCACAACAGACACCCTGTGAGGGAGGTGGGGCCGAGGGAGTCCTGACAAAACTGTCCTGAGAACAGCCCAGGGTCATTCAGCTGGCTGCATGCAGAGGAGTGGGAAATTAAACGGGTTCTGCAGATTAGCACATGACGCCAAACAGCATATTCCTAGTCTGTGGCCATCACCAACAGGACGGATATTTGCAATCAGATGCGTCAGGTGGATCCCACTTGGGGAACATGTCCCCTCGTTGCTCTTAAGTAAAACAACAGATCTTTTTTTTTGGGGGGGGAGGGGGGTTGCCCGCCCTTCCTGCAGGGCTCAATAATAACCTGACATTAAAAACCGCCTTCAGCATCCCCACCCATCTGCCCACTGAGTCCGTCCCGGGGAAGGTCTCCTAGCCCCTGACGGGATCCTCAGATGCTGCCGCCCTCGGCCCTGGCCCTGGCCCTGGCGGGAGGTTGGCAACCCAAGCAGCGCCGCTGGGCCCGCCCCGGGGGGCCCTCAAGGGGGGGGAGGGCGGGGGCCGAGGGAAGGCAGGGGGAGGGGGAGGGGGAGGGGGAGGGGGAGGGGCGGCGACTCCCCGTCAGCGCGGAGGGCTGGGGGAGGGCGCCCCCGGAAGCGAGCGGAACTACCTCTGGCCGGAAGTGCGCCGCGCCAAGCGAAGCCGAGAGGCGACCTGCCGTTGACGTCACTGTCGAGGCCCAACCCCCCTCGCCCCGCCCCCAGGCAGGAGAGGAAGGGCGGGGCCTCGCAGGAGGCCGCCGGCTCTATGGTTGCCCAGAGCGGACAGGGCCTGGCCGAGGGACCCTGCAAGAGCGCCAGTTCAGCCCCGGGTGGAAGCTTGTGGCCGCCTGCCGGCGAACTCGGGTGCCTGCATGGAAGGCCAGCCCACTTTTATTCTGGGCATCGCTGCCACGTGCAACGAGCATGCGCCCTTCTTCAGATCCCAGAGTGTAGGGGCAGTTTTCATCCGCATGTCCATGCCTGAGGCCTCTGTCACCTTGAAGACCCACAAGGTTTAATTCTGGCTGGAAACTGCTTTGTGAATGCAGGCCTCTTCAGAGACCTGACAGTTTAATTCTGGGAATGAGCTTTTGCATGCAGGCACACATCTTGGGATCCAGAAGCATGCACACGAAACCTTATGCCCATAATTAAACTTCTTGAGTCTTCCGTGTGTCGCAGGAATAAAACTATTCTATTCTGTCGAATCAAGTATAGGGTTATTTTTTGGGAAGCAAAATACACAACATATTTCCTGACTACTTCAAACAAACGATAATGATGACAGATTTCTTTAAGTACCCCTTACGCTTTAAAGTGTGATAATTGCAACAAATTAGGAATGTTCCTAACCTCCCAGCCCCAAAGAGGTAATTTCATCCATTCTTTTAAAAGAGCTCAAAGGAGGATGGACAACCAAAAAAGAGAATATGTCTTATAAAAAGAGGACATAGAAAGAGGAAGAGTTTAGTAGCACCTTAAAGTATTTGAGCAAGTGAGTGGGACTCAAAAGCTTTAAGGTGCTCATGTACTCTTGCTTTTTTTACTACTACAGACAGACAAACATGGCTGCCCATCTTGATCTATTTAGTCCGGCAGCAAGATGCCAATTGGGACGGATGTAGGGTGTTAGCTCCTCCATCCTTGGATGTTTTTAGGGGGCTAGGCTTGCCAGCCCCCCATACTTTCCATCAGAGGTAGAGCAGAGACCACCCCCAGGTGACTGGCTTCGGTATAGACTGAAGTAACAGTTTTAAGAATAAGCTGAAACAGAGAAGGAGAAGGAGAGCAGCAGCAGCTGTGTGAGAGAAGGACAGAAGGAGGCAGAGGTTTTTATAAGACAAAGTGGTTGAACGGCACTGCAGTGAACTGGGAGGAAACAACTAAGAACCAGGAGAAACAACTGAGAGCTGGGAGAGATAAGTGGAAGCGAGTGGAGTGGCGAGTAGAGGTGAGCGGCGGAGAGCGGGAATTACATGGAAATGGAGGGAGAGCACTGAAGAACATCAACGAAGGACTGCTGGAATCACCGTGAGTGAAGAGCTGGAAGGAGATTGGGGACCAGCTGCAGACCAGCCAGGGGTCAGTGTGAGAAGCAGGCGGCTGGAGAAATTCAACCAGCCTGCCAGAGAGCCACGTTTCCGTGCTAGCCCTGGGAGAATATGTTGGTAAAAAATAATGTAATAAAATAGCAGTTATTGTATAAATGATGAGACCAGACAAGGCAGGTATACTGCATATAAAAAGACAATTTTGCTAGCTAAACAGGATAGGAGAAACTGGAAGACAAAACAAGAAAATGCATAGCTTCCTGTAGCTCATTCAGGAGCTCTACATCTTAGCTGTTACATGGTGGAGATTCAAGATGGATCTGACTTTCTGCCTAAAGCAGAGCTCTTCTGAAACAAAGGGAGGAAGCAGAAAGCTTCTCTTCTTGCTAATCTTGTGGATGTGACAAGCCTGAGTTAGGTAATAGCCCCCAGAAAACAAATCTGCATATCTAAACAGACCATTTGACCCACTCTGCCTGTCCCCACTAGCAACAACTGTAAACAAACAGTTTAACCCTTTGACTGACAGTCTGTGGCTGGCTCTTGCTAAGAGACAAAAGTCTAACAGAATGCTCTGTGGCTGGCTTAACACCGCGTGGGTTGGTGCCTTCTTCGCTTCCTTTTCTCCCTGCCGCTCCCTCATTTGCGTTTTTCTTGGGTGCATGGCAGAGCCTTTGCTTCTGGAACTGTGTCTCCACCGGACCATCCAACAGTGTTCTCTGGTATGAAGATCAGCCCTTCCCAAGCCTTCGCAGACTCTTCCAGCCATGGCAGGGCAGAAGTGAGCTCTGCAGGCTCAGATGAGCTACGAACAAGGTCTCTTACTGGGGTTTCCGCTGTGTATGGAGTGAGATGCTACAGAGACTAGCTGATGCTATAGAGACTAAAGTCCATCGAAGGCTGTCTAGCGCCACCTCGTGGCCAAGAAGATAATTCCTCTCCTTTTCTTATTTCCAGTTTTTGGGGAGTGGATTTTTTTTTTCCAGTTAGGTAAGGGGTAGAATGCCATGGGAGAGCCAATGGTTCTAGCGGGATCCATGACACAATGCCTCTTTTAACTGTAGCTAGACTGGTGAGGGTTGTGGGTGGGTTTTTCTTTCTGGGGCAGGGTGGGACGTAGGTGGGGTGGTTATATTAGGCAGTGAGAGTAGCCGTAGGTTAAGGTCTGCTCTAGGTAACTCTGTTACGGGGCCACATAGATGGGAGGGAAGATGGAGGGAAGTACCTCTGGGCTAAGGCAACTATAGCGGTAAGAGGAGGTTCAATAATAGGGGGGCAGCGACTTATGTAGGTCCGGGAAGGCCCTTGCAGTGAAATTTCCATGGCCAGTGGACTGGTCAATTCAGGCACTGCCCTTCAAATCTCCATCCCATCCCCAGATTTGCAAGAGAGAGGGCTACGGTGGAACCGGTGCTGATCCTATGCAACACCAGGTCTATAAACAACAAGTCCTCAACTTTGCAGGATTATTTCATATAGCTTGATGCTGACCTGCCTTGCGTGACCGAAAGCTGGGTGTGTAAAGGCAAGATAGTCACCTTGAAAGATTTGGCACCACCTGGGCTTTCAGTCCTGCATCAGCCCCGGCTCCAGGGGATGGGAGGGGGGGGTGGCAATCCTGGTCAGAGAGTCTTTCTCCTTTAGGGCTCTCCCTGCACCATCGATTCTGGGGATAGAGTGTGTCAATCTAGAGTGGGAGTCGGTCAAGAAAATGGTTATCTGGTTGGTGTACCAAGCACTCACTGCTCCTGTGGATTCCCTGCCTGGCCTGCTGGAGGTGGTGGCTGCCTGGACATTGCAGTACACAAAACTTTTGATTTTCGGTGACTTCAACGTCCATGCGGATGTGCCGTCATCATGACGTGGCCCGGATCTAGTGTCTGCCATGGAGACACTAGGGGTCTTGCAATTTGTTGCTGGTTCCACTCATCAGGCTGTTCACACCTTCGCGCCTCTCACCGCATCAGGCCGCCGCCCCAGGGAGCCCCCGGCAGTCGTGCGAAGCGCGGCTGCCGGGGGCTCCCTGCCCGGCTCCCTGCCCGGCTTCGCGCCTCTCGCCGCATCAGGCCACCCCCTCAAAGAGCCGCCGCCGCCCCAGAGAGCCGCCCCAGAGGACAGCTGCCAGGGGACGCGCATAAAGGTTCGTTCCTAGTGCCCGCTGTATTCCTCATACAGCGGGCTATATTACTAGTATAAATAATAAAAATTTAAAAACATTGATAAAATCTCAGTTGTATATAGAATCATAGAGTTGGAAGGGACTTCCTGGGTCATCTAGTCCAGGGGTAGTCGACCTGTGAGCCTCCAGTTATTCATGGACTACAATTCCCACAAGCCCCTGCCAGCATTTGTTAGCTACCCCTGATCTAGTCCAACCCCCTGCACTATGACTGAGGAGAAATAGGAGTTAAGCAGTACGGCCCTCTCTTCATCATCTGTTATAATTTCACTTTCTTGTCCTCACAGTGGTCCTATGGTGTCCCTATTCTTTTTCTTGCTTGAAATATAACTAAAGTGGAATGATTGGTGGAATGATTCTCATGACTGGAATGTAATGGTGGATGGATATGAACTGTTCAGAAAAAACAGAATAGATCGAAGAGGTGGAGGAGTGGCACTGTATGTGAGGAAAGGGCTTACCTGTCAGGAAATTCTAGTGAAAGAGAGCATATCTACAGTGGAAAGCATCTGGGTGAAAATAAGCGAGGGGAAAACAAACAGTGTGGTGGTTGGTGTCTGCTACCGACCGCCTGATCAACGAGAGGATGTGGATGCTGCACTTTGTGAGCAGATTGAGAAAATATCCACACGGCAGGACCTTATCATCAAGGGTGACTTCAATTTCCCAGATGTGTGCTGAGAAACAAACTCTGCGAAGCGTCCTCAGTCATGCAACTTTCTGACCTGCCTGGCTGACAATTTCATTTATCAAATGGTAGATGAACCCACAAGAGGTTCAGCCATACTGGACTTAATACTGACCAACAGGCAAGAGTTGGTGCATGAGGTGAAGGAGGTGGGGACCCTAGGGGGAAGTGACCATGTCCTCATAGAATTCCTTTTGAGATAGGGAGCCAAGGAAGCTTGTAGCCAGACGCAGATGTTGGATTTTCATAGGGCAAACTTTAATAAACTCAGAGACATGATGAGTGTCATAACATGGACGAGAATGCTGGAAGGGAAGGGAGCATGTGAAGGGTGGGCGCTACTCAAACAAGAGCTATTGCATGCTCAATCAATGACTATTCCAGAAATACGAAAACACTGCAGGAGCTCTAAGAAGTCTATTTGGATGAACAGAGAACTTCAAGAGGAACTAAGAAAGAAAAGGAAAATGTTCAGGAAATGGAGGGAAGGACAGAGCTCTAAAGAAGAGTACCTACAGGTTACTAGGCACTGTAGATCAATCATCAGAAAGGCCAAAGCTGAGAGTGAGCTAAGATTGGCCAGGGAAGCCCATTGTAACAAGAAAAGATTTTTCAGTTACGTGACGAGCAAATGTAAAGTAAAGGAGGCAATAGGCCCGCTGTTGGGTGCGGATGGACAAACTCTAACGAAAGATGCAGAGAAAGCAGAAAGGCTTAATGCCTATTTTACATCTGTTTTTTCCCACAGGTCAAAGTGTTTAGGCACATCTAGAGATGGCTGTAGCCAAAGGATAGTGTCTGGGTGGCAGGTTAACATGGATAGAGAGGTTGTCGAGAGGCATTTAGCTGCACTGGATGAGTTCAAATCCCCTGGTCCAGATGAAATGCACCCGAGAGTACTCAAAGAACTTTCCAGAGTGCTTGCAGAGCCCTTGTCCATCATCTTCGGAACCTCTTTAAGGACTGGAGATGTCCCGGAGGACTGGAAAAGAGCAAATGTTTTTCCAATCTTCAAAAAAGGGAGGAAGGATGACCCGGGAAACTACAGACCAGTGAGTCTGACCTCTGTTGTGGGGAAGATAATGGAGCAGATATTAAAGGGAGCGATCTGCAAACATCTGGAGGACAATTTGGTGATCCAAGGAAGTCAGCATGGATTTGTCTCCAACAGGTCCTGCCAGACCAACCTAGTTTCCTTTTTTGACCAAGTAACAGGTTTGCTGGATCGGGGAAATTTGGTTGATGTCATTTACTTGGATTTTAGTAAAGCTTTTGACAAGGTTCCCCATGATGTTCTGATGGATAAGTTGAAGGACTGCAATCTGGATTTTCAGATCGTTAGGTGGATAGGGAATTGGTTAGAGAACCGCACTCAAAGAGTTGTTGTCAATGGTGTTTCATCAGACTGGAGAGAGGTGAGTAGCGGGGTACCTCAGGGTTCGGTGCTCGGCCCGGAACTTTTTAACATATTTATTAATGATCTAGATGAGGGGGTGGAGGGACTACTCATCAAGTTTGCAGATGACACCAAATTGGGAGGACTGGCAAATACTCCGGAAGATAGAGACAGAGTTCAACGAGATCTGAACACAATGGAAAAATGGGCAAATGAGAACAAGATGCAATTTAATAAAGATAAGTGTAAAGTTCTGCATCTGGGTCAGAAAAATGAAAAGCATGCCTACTGGATGGGGGATACGCTTCTAGGTAGCACTATGTGTGAACGAGACCTTGGGGTACTTGTGGATTGTGAACTAAACTTGAGCAGGCAGTGTGATGCAGCGGTAAAAAAGGCAAATGCCATTTTGGGCTGTATCAACAGAGGCATCACATCAAAATCACAAGATGTCATAGTCCCATTGTATACGGCGCTGGTCAGACCACACCTGGAGTACTGTGTGCAGTTCTGGAGGCCTCACTTCAAGAAGGACATCGATAAAATTGAAAGGGTACAGAGGAGAGCGACGAAGATGATCTGGGGCCAAGGGACCAAGCCCTATGAAGATAGGTTGAGGGACTTGGGAATGTTCAGCCTGGAGAAAAGGAGGTTGAGAGGGGACATGATAGCCCTCTTTAAGTATTTGAAAGGTTGTCACTTGGAGGAGGGCAGGATGCTGTTTCTGCTGGCTGCAGAGGAGAGGACACGCAGTAATGGGTTTAAACTTCAAGTACAACGATATAGGCTAGATATCAGGAAAAAGTTTTTCACAGTCAGAGTAGTTCAGCAGTGGAATAGGCTGCCTAAGGAGGTGGTGAGCGCCCCCTCACTGGCAGTCTTCAAGCAAAGGTTGGATACACACTTTTCTTGGATGCTTTAGGATGCTTAGGGCTAATCCTGCTTTGAGCAGGGGGTTGGACTAGATGGCCTGTATGGCCCTTTCCAACTCTATGATTCTATGATTCTATGATTCTATGATTCTAAAGAAGCCTTTTTTGTTATGTTTAGCATTTCTTGCTAGCCTAAGCTCATTTTGAGCTTTAGCTTTTCTAACACTTTCCCTCCAATTATTGTTTACTAGGGAGAAAGCCCGTTGTATCCAAGAATACAACGCGTGCTAGAGCTTGGCAGTGGGAAGAGGAAGGGGAGGAGTTGTCCAGTCTGTAAGGGCATGGGGTTGAATGTGGGTGTTGTGTGGGAGATTGTGGTGGCATGGTGGCAAATGGGGGCATGGGTGTGGAGATATGGGTGTCAAGAACCTGTGGTGTGGAATGTTCGTTGAGTGTGGGAGAGGACTGACCTTTGGGAATTGTGGCATAGTGGTTACAGATGAGCTTTCCAGAGCCTTGTCTTCAGATATGTGAAGGGAAAATCAGACTGGAGACTCTTCTTAGGGGAAGATTACATGGCAACCGATTCCTCCCAGTTCTGCGTCATTTCCCTTCTTGTGTGAATTAGGCCACATTCACCGAAATGCCCCTCTGCCCTAATACACATGGGGGTAGTCACAGTACACAGGTGTCCACCCTGTTCCTTCTGTCTCCCATGTTTTCACTGTTGGTAAAATGTTATGTGCCCACATGCTTCTTTCATGGTTGCTCCTTAGAAGAATGGATTTTTGTACACTATTGCTTAGTACCCAAAGGAGTCTCAAAACGGTTTACAAACGCCTTTTCCATTCGTCTCTCCACAATAGTCAACCTGTGAGGTATATGGGGTCGTGAGAGATCTGAGAGAACTGGGAATGGGCCGCAGTGACCCAGCAGGCCTCAGGTGTCTGAAAGCATTTTCCAATCGTCTTCCCCTTCTCTCCCCATAGCAGACTCTACATGAGGGAGGTGGGGTAGCGAGCCTCACAGGGAAACTGGCAACCCTAAGAGGAAGACTGTCTGTGCACACCTTAGTAAGGTTTTTAATACTGTTTTTTTATTTGCCAGGCCAAGGTTATTTGCCAGGCCAGTAAGTCATTCAGTTACTATGTGTCTCCAGACATTTACTTGTTCTCTATTTACAGTTTCAGGCTGTAAATATTTACAGTTTCAGGCTGTAAATATTTATTTAAATCTTCCTGCACTTTCCAGACTCACAGGACTGATGCTGGTCTGCCTGTCTGCGCCCCAGAATACAAACAGTTGCTGATAAGGGCTGGCCATAACCCATAGCCCAGGAGGGACACTCCTGCACCACTCCCTACCAACTGCAGGCAAAAATGGCTCCTTTGAAGGCTGGACTCTGAGGCATTGTACGATTTTGTAGTCCCACCTCCAAACCTCCAGGAATATTTCCAACCCAGGGGTAGCCAACCTACAGGTGTGTCCTGGAGAGCTCCTGGAATTACAGCTCACCTGCAGAGTATAAAGATCAGCTCCCCAGGCAGAAAGGGCTACTTTGGACAGGGTTGTGGTAAAGAAACATTTAAGGCTTCCCACACAGGTTGTTGTTGAATTGAAAGACTTGAGGCCTACTGCACAGGGTTGTTGTGCAGATGAAACAGGAGACAATAGAGCCAGCTTCCTCTGCAGAATAACGCTGTGCAGTGGCCTCAAATCTGCAGAGAGTTGCAAAGAAGAAAGACACATGGCTTGGCTGTGTCTAACGCCCGGCCAGAGCAGTATTTTAAGTGAGAAGGGGCTTTTCTGTGGCCTCCCTGTCAGGCAACTGTTTGGCAGAAGGGGAAAGCCCCCCCCCCCTCAAAAGGAAGACCCTCAGGCTCCCCCGTGTTGCTCTTGGAAAGGCCTCCCTCCCCTCAGTCAGGGCCTGCCAGTGGCTCCTTTGCAGCAGGCCTGAAGGGGGGGGGGAGGGGGAGCACTCTGCAGCTTCCTGCCAGCTCTGTCAGGGCTCTGAGGCAATTAGCAGTTGGACATGGCAGTTAGGACAGCCTTGGGGTGAAAAGGGCTGGTGCAGCCTCTGTTCTCACCCCCCTTGGCAGCCTTACTGACCTCGTCTCCCTGTGGTGGTCAGGAGCAGACTGGCAGCCAGACTGGGCTGGGTGAATGGAATTTTGGTCTGTCCTGGTGAGGGGCCAATAGGAAGGCACTTCGCACGCCTCCCCATTGGCTGCTTGGCCCTGGATGGACACTCGGACTAGATTGATGGTGCTGGAGATAGTCTTTTATTGTATCTTGACCATACGTTCAAAAATCCACTAATCCAGGTGTTTGCTACTGCTTTTTGTTTTTGTTTTCCTGCTGGCCATAGTCTTTCATGAAAGCTGTTACCCATGGTTTTTCTTTCAAATACCAGTTCTCTTGAATGCGGTTCCCGTACCCAGTCCACTATGTATGTAAGTGCAGTTGCGTCTATGTATAATTTTAGATTAGGAACACCTTGACCTCCTCTCTCCTTCACATCTTGAAGTATTTTAAAAGAAACTCTTGGCCTTTTTCCACTCCAGATAAATTTATTGATCACTGATTGCCATTTTCTCAGCGTTTTCTCCTGGATCTCTAGTGGTAACATTTGGAACAAAAAGTTAAATTTAGGCAACAAGTTCATCTTGACCGTGGCCATTCGAGCCGACCAGGACAGTTTCAACTCATTCCATCTTTTGATATCCAGTTGCATAGTCTTCCATAGTCTTTCATAGTTGCCAGTGAAGAGTTCTCAGAAATCTTTGTCTAGGTAAATTCCCAGATATTTCACCCATTTGGGATTTATCTCACATCCTGTTTTTCGGTTGATGTTTTGCACGTCAAGATCTGTGATTCCCTGTAGAACATTTTTTGTTTTGTCCTTATTTATTCTATACCCTGAATAATGACCAAAGTCTTTCAATAGCTCCAGGAGAGATGGGACTGACACTTTTGGATTCATGACGGTACAAACTACATCATCTGCATAACATTTTAATTTAAATTCCTGATCGTCGATTTTAATTCCCATGATCTCCTCTGTAGCTCTTATCTTGGTTGTCAGCATTTCTAATACCAGATTGAATAACAATGGAGACAAAGGACATCCTTGTCTGTTGCCTTTGCCTATTTTAATGGATTGTTTTGTGAGCATTCCATTCATTAATATTCTAGCTTCTTGTTCCGAGTATATTTGTCTGATGAATTCCAGAAAGGTGCCACCACAATCGGTTGCTTTCAATGTTTCGAACAGGAAGTCCTAACTGACATTATCAAAAGCTTTCTCTGCATCCAGGAATATGAATGCAGCCTGCAACTTTTCTTTACGCATGTAGTCTGCCACATTCAAGACGAATCTTATGTTATTCCTCATTAGTCTTCTTGGCATAAATCCAGTTTGGTCTTGGTGTACAATGTCTCCAATACATTTTTTCAGTCTTTCTGCTAAGATTTTTGCCAGAATTTTATAGTCCACGTTTAGCAGGGAGATTGGTCTATACGAATTGGGTGAGTTCGTGTCTCCTCCTTCTTTGTGAATGAGGCCTGTTATTGAGGCCTGTTGCCATGATTTTGGAAGAGATTTTTCAGGATTATCTATAACCTCATTCAGTAGTTGAAGTAAATGAGGAGAAACAACATGGCTCATCTTCTTATAGTATATTGCACTTAATCCATCTGGCCCTGGGGCTTTTTGAACCTTTGTTGCCTTTATTGCATCATTTATTTCTTGCATTGTGATTCTTTGATTTAGAATTTTCCTGTGATGATCTGTAAATTTGCTCATTGATATTTTTTGGCAAAATGTTCCAGGGTCTATATTTTGTTCCTTTTTTGTATATATGTTCTGAAAGAATTGGGTAAGACATGAATGAATTTCTGCTTCATTGTTATAGTTCAGGCCTTCATGTGATAGCTTTGTAATACTGTGCTTTTGATAGCTCTTCCTCAGTCTTTGAGCTAGCCATCTTCCAGGTTTATCTGCCCATTCAAAGTTTTTTTGTTTGAGATAATCAAGTTTCTTCCTCATTTCTTCCGCCTCTATGTTGTCTCTCTGTATTCTTAATAATTTTATTTGTTTTGCTAATCCTCTTGTTTGATGTTCTTGGTGTTGCCTTTCTGTCTGTTGTAATTTTTCTTTTATTTCACTCAGAGTCTTTTCCTTTCTTTTTCTTATTGTGGTATTTAAAAATATCCTGGACAGGGCCTGCCCTAACTCCTCCCCAGGTGGTCTTACCCTTTTATTTAACCGCTGGAGCGGTTAAAGATTTGTTTATTCTCATCCTTGGTAATAAGGCCTTCCTTCAATTTTATAGAATCATAGAATCTGAAATTTTTCTTTGCTGCAGTCCCCATCTGCAGTGATCTTGGAGCCCAGGAAAATAAAATCTGTCACCACCTTGGAGCCCAGGAAAATAAAATCTGTCATTTCTTCTCCATCTATTTGCCAGGAATTGAGAAGGCTGGATGCCATGATCTTCATTTCCTTGATGTTGAGTTTCAAGCCAACTTTTGCACTCTCTTCCTTCACCCGCATCAACAGGCTCTTTAGTTCCTCTTCGCTTTCTACCAGTAGGGTGGTATCATCTGCATATCTGAGGTTGTTGATATTTCTCCCTGCAATCTTGATCCCAATTTGTGACTCAACTAACCCCGCCTTTCTCATGATGTGCTTCGCGTACAAGTTTAAATAGGCAAGGCGACAGTATACAGCCTTGCCGAACTCCTTTCTCAATTTTTAACTAATCAGTGATTCCATGCTCGGTTCTCACTGTTGCTTCTTAACCTGCATATAGGTTTCTCAAGACACAGATAAGATGCTCTGGTATTCCCATCTCTTTAAGAACTTGCCACAATTTGTTGTGCTCCACACAATCAAAGGCTTTAGCATAGTCAATGAAGCAGAAGTAGATGTTTTTCCAAAACTCCCTAGCAAGAATGCATAGCAAGATGCATAGCAAGATGTAATAGTCCCGGGGCCGAGTGAGCCTTTGAAATGCATGGCTGAGGCAAAGGGGAGGGGGGTTCAAGTGCCGCTGTGCTGGAGCTCGCAGGAGAGGCCAGAGCTGTGTAAGGACCTCCAGGAGGCTTTGGGAGGTCAGTGGTGTAAAGAAATGGGTGTGTGGGGCAGGAAATAGGGGTTTATCCCAAGAGCAGCTTGGCTGTCCTTCCCTTCCCAACCTCCCAAGCAGCCCTTTTCTCTTGGGGAACTGATCTCTGCAGTCTGGAGTGGAGCTGTCACTCAAAAGTCTATAGAGTTCTTGATCCTATCCTTAATGAGGTAACCATCTCAAATTCAGTCCATTTTGAGCAAGGCCATAACCTCAAGCTTCAGAGTAGGAGACCTACAGAAGGAGAAACTGCGAACCCAGACCAGATGCAGCCATATGCAGAGAACTCCAGATATCCAGTGGAGATACCTGCAGATGTTCCAGATGTCGGGAAAACTGTTGAAGATGGCGGCGGAGTGAGAGCAACTCATTAACGCTTCTCCGATAAGTCTCCAAAAAGCCTCTACAAAGCTTCTAAAAAAACCCTTTTGCAGCTGTTTTGAAAGCAGCAAAATATCTTTTTGACATTGGCTGTTGCCACATTGTGAATTTTGCTAATTGCAATTATCTGCAGCTTCTGGTTATATCGTCGAACTGCTATGGTCTTATCGCTCTGCGGTCTGCAACACAGTCGACTTTCTTTGCTTGTTGAAACAACAGGACGCTGTTTTATTTGAGCCTACTTGGGTCATTTGTGGAGGAGTCATTGCTTTGCTCTTTCTGTTCCTGCTGCCGGTGTTTGCTACCTTTGGGCTGCAAGTTTATGCTTAAAATTGCAGACTACAGACTACTGCAGACTACAGACTATACAGGCTTCATCCACTGAGGGAGCAGGTGCTAAGATTACTGTGATTAGCTTGTTGCCAACTCTCCGTGATCCTGGCCTTCTCTTTACCCCTGCCGCTGCTGTTGCTGCTATCAACTTTGAGCTAAGAGAGTTGGAGCTGTGATCCAGAGGCGTGTTACTTGGTTGCTTGATTGTTTTTCCACTTTGCTGTTCTATACTGTGGTGAGAACTCCATGAATTTGGAGGGGAACGGTAGAACAGACTGCCCCCCCTTTTTTTGTCTCTGCCTCTGGCTCTCCATTCGGATTATTTGCTTTTGTTATTCCAACTCAACCTATGCAGAGAGGAACTTAATCTATTTTACCTCCATGGTACTTGGTATGTGGGAACAGTGACTACTATACTCATACCAACAGCCTACCATTTCAATAACATTTTGTTATGGTGGAATCACTGTATTATTTGTGACATTGCATTTATTACCGGTCTAAGTTAAATTAAGTCAAATTACTAGGATTTATCGGTAATATTTAGTGCAATTCTATTCTAATCAAGCACTGTTGTTTTATTCTCTCTTTAGGTACCTGATTTTTATAGGTTTAATATTTTTAGCAGAATTGTCTTTTTTAAATCATTTTTTAAATCATTCCTATTTTTACTTAACATTTATAGTGTAGACTGCTACTTTTGCTGTTTATCCCGAGTTCATTCTATGCTTACATATTTCTATTAAATTGTATTTCTGCAGCTTAGTTTACGTAGGTAGTCCATTTAGGTAGTTAGCTAGCTAAGTTCGACTTTTTAGTCGAACTAAAGCTTTTAGGGCTTATATCAATCACAATCAGCAGTTCGTATGGGTGGGGCTAAGTGTGTTAGAGATACAGAGGATTTGGACACCCAGCCTTCCCAGAAACAAACAAAAATGGATGATTTCTATTCTGTTCCAACGAAGAACAGATTTACCCCTTTAGCACAAAAGACTGCAGTCTCATTGGAGAGTTCGGTAAGCCCTGGGTTAGATTGCACTGTCCCTGTAGAATTGGATCCCAATGTCAAGGTCTCATCTGATAATTCCCTACTAAGTATTGAGCCTATATTGGGTGACTCAGTAAATGATAACTGTGAATTGATTTTAAAGCTGGTGGCAAGAACTGTTGACTTAATTTTTACATGGATGAAGGATATTGATGCAAAACTAGCGCAGATAAAAAAAAAATTATTAACCACCCATGAATCAACTCACAGGAATGCTTCAATTTGGAGTAAAGAAGTTAATGCCACCACAAATCATTATAAGGAATCTGATACAAATGAGTAACAGCAAAAATTAGTTCTTCAACGGACTGAAATCTGTTTATCAATCTTTAGAGGGACAAAACTCCCATCCCTACTGTTAAATCGGCGGAGCTACCTCCAATCCAAGGGAATAATTCCTTCAAGAGTATATTTAAACCTCTTTACTTTACCACTGTTGACATCCTTTCAAAAGACAGATTACTTCAATAAGAAAGCTAGGAACTTGAAGGAACCCAATGAACCCCGACATCAAAGCTCCCATCAGGAAAAAACAGCAAATACTAGGGAAGAAATGCCTAACTTTGAACAGAATATTCTAAAAGTACTCTCGGATTCTGGAAATAAAGAACTCTGTTTGCATGACAATTCCCTAGAGGAAAATGTGTTGTCCGCCTTTCCCCTGCTTTCTCCTGAACTCCAAATTAATATAATAACCGAACTAAATAATTTAAGTAACAAACTGTCAAAGCTAATAAAACCTCACTCACCTACGCCTTCCCTAACTCCATCAATTCAAATGGAGCAAGATCTCCCACTAATTGAGTTAATTGATCTAACTGACACACATAACAGTATGGAGGTGAGTGTAACTAATGAAATCCAAGTGCACCCCCATTCTAACACGTTGACCCAGTGTAAACTAAATTCTGTAAAAAATGGATGTGTAGTTCTAGATACCACTCTCAATACTATTGAAACATTGGCAACAGATGTTCAACCTGGAAGCTCCTCTATTCACTCAATTACTCCAGTAACTGACTCAAACTGACTAGAATTCAGACCTTCATCCTCTACCCTTCAAATACTGGCATGGAACATTGTAGGATGGCATTGTAAGAGGGGAGATACTGACTTTTGTTCATTCCTCCAATCCTATGATATAATTCTCCTCCAGGAAACTTGGGTTCTAGGTGAAATCCATTTACAAGGATACTACAATTTTTGCACCCCAGCCCTGGCATCACGAGGAAGAGGTAGAAACCGAATGGGCCTCTGCTTCCTTGTGAAAACAAATCTTAAAGAAACAATATCATACTTAGGTGATGCCCCCCCATATGCCCAAACTCTCTTAATTAATGCCAATCCAAGTATTCTTAGTTAACATCTATATTCCCCCAATCTTGGAGGCTACTGAGGGATATTTAAACTGTGAAGAGGTGACACATTATATTGCAACCCTCAAAAGAGACCATCCACAGGCTGAAATAGCCTTTATTGGAGATTTCAATGCTAGACTAGGAACCAAGCACCTAACAAATTCTAATCCAATAGGAATCAATAATAGATGTCTTTATCGTGGAATAGACCCAAAATCCAACAGGGCGAGCACAAATTTTATCAAATTGTGCTCTGATATTAATTTAAAAATTCTAAATGGCTCAAAAAAAAATCCCAAACTCAAATGAGTATACTCATCTTTCAATTAGAGGTAATAGCGTAATTGATTTCGTTTGTGTCTCCTGGTCCCTTGTTAGTCGGATCAGCAACTTTGTAGTTAGCAGTCGAACAGAAAGTGACCACATGCCTCTAATTCTCTCTATTAAGATAGACTTGATAGACCCCTATTTAAAGGTAGACTCTGTAACTTTAGACTATCCCCTGAATTTTAGAAAATTAACTTGGGCTCCAATCTTGGTCCCTCAGATTGAGCAAGTGATAAATTCCCCCCAAATGCAAGATTTGTGACACAAGCTCCTTACAGCAGACTCCATTAACTCTATTTTGCAACTGTATGAGTCAGTAATTGGGCTTTTTTATCACCTATCAAAACCTCCCAATAAGAACATCCCAACCCCTACTTGGTTTGATAAAGAATGCTTATTGGAAAAGAAACTATTAAGTCACTATTGCATGCTATTCAATAAATCAAGATCTCTCGATAACCAATCCAACTATCTCAGAGCTAAAGCTAAAGTCTCTTGTTGCTAAAAGACAGAAACTGGGAATCATTAAACAAAGCACTGAATTCATCTGATAACTGGATATTCTGGAGAACTGTGACCAATGCCTTAACAAACAAGTCAAATAAAACTGTATGTCCTATTCCAGCTTCCAAATGGATGGACCATTTTTCTACATTGTTCACATTACCGTCTTCACTAGACCCTCAACTGTCCATCGGACAATCCTCTTCCTTTCCCTGTTGGCCAAACATTGAACCTGCTGAGATTTCTGAACTGATAAAATCTCTAAAACCTCATAAGTCACCCGGTCCAGATGGGATCCCTCCAGACTTGATTATTCATTATGCTGACTGGTGGGCTGTGCCTCTAGCACATCTGTTTACAAAAATCAACCAAACAGGACTAATCCCAGATTTATGGCTAAATTCCATCATAACCCCAATATATAAAAAAGGAAAAATTGACCTTCCGAGTAACTACCGCCCCATCAGTTTATTGTCAGCCGTAGGTAAGCTCTTTGCAAAATATCTGGCCACTAAACTTATAAACTGGACATCCAACAATTACATCATAGGGCCAGAACAAATAGGGTTTAGGAAGGGATATACTACCTTAGATCATTGTACTGTTTTAGCTTTTTTAAGACAGAAATACACCAAACCTAAGAGGGGCAAATTATTTGTTGCCTTTATTGATTTAAAAGCAGCCTTTGACTCAGTTTCCCGAGAGAAACTGTGGATAAAATTAAACAATCTAGACATAGACCAGCGTCTACTGTTTCTATTAAAACAGCTCCATCACAACAACCACTGCCAAGTCAAATATTCTGCTGAGGGAAATCTAACACCAAAAATCCAAATAAACATAGGAGTGAAACAAGGTTGCATCCTTGCCCCTCAGTTATTTAACCTTTTCTTAAGTGACTTACCCTTCTATTTTGACAAAGTTAATGGTCATCCCCCCATTCTTGGCAAAAGACCCACTCCACTTCTTTTATACGCAGATGACACAGTTATCTTATCTAGAACTCGAGTTGGCCTTATAAGCTATCTCCGGTCATTCAGAGATTACTGTAGTGGCAATCAACTAAAAATAAACTTTGAAAAAACGAAGATCATGGTATTTGCAAAGACCAGATATAAGTTTCCCTGGATAATAAATTGTAAACATATAGATCAATCACTACAAGTATTTAGGCATAAACTTTACTTATAATAACAGTTGGGCCAACCATAGAAAAAAAACAATCAAATCTGCAAAAGGCCAGTTGTCCCTTTTAGCTAAGTTTTATCATCAAAAAGGCAACAAAACCTTCAAACAGCCATTAAAATCTACAATGCCAAAATAATTCCTCAGATTCTTTATGGAATCCCAATATGGATGAATGCATTTAATAATAAATTAGAGAACATCCAATCTTTCTTTTTCAGAAATCTGCTAGGAGTCCCAAACTGTGTGGCCAATCATACAGTTGTCGCAGAACTTGGCCAACAGAGTCTAGAAGCCCGGGCCTGGTTTCAGTCCTTTAAATACTGGTTAAAAATCCATTTCCATGCTCAAACGGATAGTTTATTAATTAACCTTTTGAGTGACCCGTATTCTTTCAGCTGGTTGGGCAAAATGTCAAAAAAACTTCAAATTATGGGTCTGGACATCTCATCCCTTAGCATGCAAGACGAAAGGACGATACTAAAGCTAATATCACAGAGACTAGAAGATCAGGATACACAGATTCTGGGCTCCTCTAACAACAGTGTATGTTCTCCCCGCTTCTGGGATATTCCCTGATCTTACAAATCCATGCCCATGTATCTCCAAATTTTGGAGATACACCAGTTAAGAAGAGCATTTCTAGTAGCTCGCTTAAACATCTTTCCCTCAAATGTCACCCGAGGTAGACCTCAGGAGAGATACTGTTTACATGGATGTAGTGTCCCAGACACGTTGTACCATATACTTCTGGTGTGTCCTAAGTTTGAAGTATTTTGTCGCCCGTTAGCTAATTATCTGAAGAAATTGAAATTCAGCTGTGTTAATGAGAAACACTGGATTAAAATGATACTAAATGTGAGGGACTCAGCAACTATTATAAAAGTAGCAAAGTTTTTACTGGCAATTTTAAATGAAAATCTTTTACGATAGATTTTACATCTGAAACTTTTTGAAATTTTCGTTTTATGCTTTGCAATTTTATGCCAATAAAGGTTCTCTGAATCTGAATCTTCCAGATATCGCACCAGTGATAGATGGAGATCCCAGCCCAGCTGAGTCCCTTTTGCAGGCCCTGCGGAATTTGGGGAGTTCGGACAGGGCCCTAATCTCTTCTGGGAACTTGTTCCACCAGGTGGGGGCCAGGACAGAAAAAGCTCTGGCCCTCATTGAGGACCGACGTACTTCTTTGGGGCCAGGGATCACCAGCCAGCTAGCAGTGGCAGAGCGTAGTGCTCTTTTGGGAGTATAGGCGGAGAGACGGTCTCTCAGGTACACTGGGCCCAGACTGCGTATGGCCTTGAAGATAAGAACCAAAACTAAGCCTGATCTGGAATTCAACTGGGAGCCAGTTGAGTTGTTGAAGTATAGGCCGGATGTGAGATCTCCACGGTGTATTGGTGAGAATCTTGGCTGTTGCATTCTGCACCAATTGTAGTTTCCGGGTCAAGAATAAGGTAGGCCTGCGTAGAGCAAGTTGCAGAAGTCCAGTCTAGAGGTGACCGTCGCATGGATCACTGTGGCTAGGTGTTCTGGGGCCAAGTAGCTTGGTTTGGCTTGGCGTAGTTAGAGACAGTTGCTTCAGCCCCAAACAAGGAAACTTTGTTGAAAACAAAGAACTGAACAGCGTAGGCCTCAAGCTTGTAAGATTCAAGTACTGTCCACAGACACAACAACAGTAAAAGAGATCTTGAGAAAACAGGGTGATTGGAAGATATGAAAAAGAAATCTCTAACCTTGTCTTGTTTTATTTATATATCCCCATGGTTTCCTGTGTTCAGCAACCACAACAACCAGGAACCAGAATGGATATCTGGATTGTGAGGACTTGATGGAACCGGATACTTTTCTTGACTCCCAGTGCAGTTCTGCTGTACTGCAATTTATAGGGCAATCCTGAGCCCGAACCTGAAAGTGGGATAGGAGGGCTTGTGGTTTAGTGGTAAAACATCTGCTTGGCCTCCAAAGCAGCCATTTTCTCCAGGGGAACCAATCTCTGTTATCCAGAGATCAAGTGGGAAATCTCCAGTAGGAGATCTCCAGATTCCACCTGGAACTTGGCAACCTTAGTCACCTGTCCAACCTATTTATTTATGTATTATATTTCTGCATTGCTTTTTTGTCTTGCTCAGAGTGCCGTACACCAAAACAAGCCAATGACTTATTGATTTTACCTTATTACACTTTTTGTGCCTTATATTCTGCCACTGTCATTTAGTTTTGAAGGTAAAACACAGTTTAGTCAGTTTATTATTTATCCAGTAGCTTAGTATTTTCTATTATCTATTTTTCATATAGTAAAACTGTGGGAACCAAAACATTAAATAATGCTTAGTAAGGAATTGTTTACCAAAAGTAAATGAATCACATAAGTACGGAACTAGGCATATTCCTTCACTCAGGTATACTTTTCCTTAATACAGCAGTAATTAAAAGAGAGCAAGCCCTGGGGTCCTTTACAAATCTATTGAAATTCAGATCAAGACTTTACTTCAAGTTAGGACTTGCAGAGCATTCTTTGCTTTGTTCTAAAATCTTTCCTACTAGAAGCAGAAGCAGCAGAAGGAGAAGCAGAAGCAGAAGAATAGGTTCTTATATGCCGCTTTTCTCTACCCGAAGGAGTCTCAAAGCAGCTTACAATCTCCTTCCCTTTCCTCTCCTCACAACAGACACCCTGTGAGGGAGGGGAGGCTAAGAGAGCCCTGAGAATACTGAAGAAGAAGGTTGGGTTCTTATATGTGACATTGAGCAGTTAAAAACCTCTCTATCAAATTGCATACAAAATTTAGCGAGTAATAAGCCTTCCTTATTAATATAGAAATCAAACGACATCTAGTTTGACATGTGAAAGACCCCATTTGCTCTTGTGACTGGAAACTCCCACAATGTGCCTTTTGACAGCCCCCCCCCCCAGTTTGTGTGGGTGCTGGAAAGAGGGAGAGGCTGTGAAGAGAACACCCCCTTTGACAGTCCCTGTGGCCCCTAAAGCCAGGCTGAATTGACAGGCTAGGCTGCCGTGAGAAGCAGATGAGAGTGCACCTGGGGAAAGCGCCCCGGGAGTTGTACAGGCAGAATAGATACAAGTGAAACCAGCTCAGCACAGGGCAAATCCTGGGCGAAACTTGCTGGATAGGCCTGTGGAGAGAGACAGAATCAGCCACTCCTGTGCTAGGAATATGACAACACAGGATCTGCAGAGGAGCTAACACAGAAATGTACAATTTCATGTGCAAATTTCCCACAAGCAGATTAAATATCAAAGTGGATAAAGCTGCCTAGAAGCAGTTGCCGTAACAGAGGAGCTGCGTGACAGTCGCTCGAGGGGAAGAGGCTGAGACAAGAGCCAGTTTGGAATTTGCAGCCTGCTTTGAATTCTCTCACTATACGTCATCCTGCATTGCTCACACACGCTCTGCAGCCCTCATGAGGGATCTCTACAGTGTGCTGTGGATGTTCGGACTACCTAGATGTCTGCCTCTTTTGGTCTCCATAGACCCACATATGGAGGGAGTGGGGGGGGGCTCCTTTGAACTGTCACATAAACACATTACTATTATTATTTAATTTCCAGACTGCCCCTCCCCTCAAGCAAGCTGGGGGTGATATGCCCACGCTAGGGAACCGGCAGAATGGATACAAGCGAAACCAGCTCAGCACAGGGACCCCGTATTGCTGGTCCCACTCTCCAGGCTGGGCATACCCTGGACTTAATCTTTGGTGTGGGAGTGGGGATAGATCTGGTGGTGAACAACATGGTGGTAAAATAATGCAATAGTAAGAAAAGTAAGACAGAGAACCAGAGCACGGCCAATCACCATTCTTGGGGGGATGACAAATGAAACAAAAAAAGTCTCAATACTGATAGAGGAAGGCAGATCTAGTTTCAGATGGTGGGAGCAATCAAAACGGGGCCTCCAAATATATGGGGGGGAGGAAGTCAAGGTACGTTGTTCCCAAGGCTTGAAAAAGATGAAGAAGAGTTGGTTCTTATATGCCGCTTTTCCCTACCCGAAGGAGTCTCAAAGCAGCTAATAATTGCCTTCCTATTTCCCTCCCCACCACAGACACCCTGTGAGGTGGGTGAGACTGAGAGAGCCCTGAGATTACTGCTTGGTCAGAACAGTTTTATTGGTGCCGTGGCAAGTTCAAGGTCACCCAGTTGGCTGCATGTGGGGGAGCGAGGAATCAAACCTGGCTCATCAGATTAGAAGTCCGCAGTCCTAACCACTACACCAAGCTGGCTCTTTAGAAGTCAGCAGCAGCACCTTGAATTGAGACTGGAAGCAGAGGGGACTGGAGTGATGTGGTCTCATAGAATCATAGAATCCTAGAGTTGGAAGGGGCCATACAGGCCATCTAGTCCAACCCCCTGCTCAACGCAGGATCAGCCCTAAGCATCCTAAAGCATCCAAGAAAAGCGTGTATCCAACCTTTGCTTGAAGACTGCCAGTGAGGGGGAGCTCACCACCTCCTTAGGCAGCCTATTCCACTGCTGAACTACTCTGACTGTGATTTCCCCCCCCCCTGATATCTAGCCTATATCGTTGTACTTGTAGTTTAAACCCATTACTGCATGTCCTCTCCTCAGAAACAGCATCCTGCCCTCCTCCAAGTGACAACCTTTCAAATACTTAAAGAGGGCTATCATGTCCCCTCTCAACCTCCTTTTCTCCAGGCTGAACATTCCCGAGTCCCTCAACCTATCTTCATAGGGCTTGGTCCCTTGGCCCCAGATCATCTTCGTCGCTCTCCTCTGTACCCTTTCAATTTTATCTACGTCCTTCTTGAAGTGAGGCCTCCAGAACTGCACACAGTACTCCAGGTGTGGTCTGACCAGTGCCGTATACAATGGTCTCTGTTACTCACTCCCGTCAGCACTGCCTGCAGCCCTACTGCACCAACAGTATCTCCCGGAGAGTCTTCAAGGGCAGCCCTATGTAGAGTGCAGTACAGTAAACTAATGTAGATGTTACCAGGGACAAGACCCTTCTTCAGTCATGGCAAATGGATTATTTTATGGGGTTGTAATAAGAACCACCTATGATTTTGTATGCGTCTTAACCCACGCAGAAGAGTTGGCCATTACTGCCTTAAAGCAGCGGTCCCCAAGTGTGGTCCCCTAAGTGTGGTCAGGGCCCGCCTCCGGGGTGAGGGGAGAGCCGACAGCCCGGGTGCCGCGCAGCAGCTGCGCGCAAATGCGCGCGTGCAGTTGCCATGCATGTGCGTTTTTGCCACCAGGGGGCGCAAACGCGCATGCGCGGCAATTGCACATGCGCGTTTGCGTCGCTGGTGTGCTGGCGGCTGCATCTGCCTCTTCCCCTCCCTCTTGCAGCGAGAAGCTAGCCGGGCCTGGCGGGCTTCTCGCTGTGGGAGTTCAGCTAAAATCATTTCAGGAGAATTAAAATTCAAATGGAGTTATTATTTTGGCACCCTTCCTCCAGGGTGCTGAGAAACTGAACTATCCTAAAAAAACTGAGCTGGGTGTGAGTTAGCAGATGCGAAGGCAGTCAAATAAAAATTGTGGGCAATTCTGCACATCTGCCAGTGTTGCTGTATGTCCATGGCAGCCCGAACCGCTACAATTTATAGTGGAATTTTGACATTTTGCACACTGGCAATTGTAGCGCAAAATTCATGTCCCTGTAGTGCTTTTTTAGTTACCCACATGTTTCTGGTCTTGCAAGAATTGCAAACAAGGTGCTCTAAATTTGTGGTGCTTCTGCCTGCCTCTGCCCATCAATCAAACTGAAGAGCCAATCAAAGGCAGAATCGTCCTCGTGCCTCCGAAATGCCCCTTTCCTTTTAAATTTTATTTTTAAACCTCCAAACACAAATGGAAATGAATATGTGTACATTCATTGCTTCACAGAGAACTGTTTTGCATGGTCTTTTCTAAAAAAAATTGATGGGATGACAGCCCATCAGGGATGCTTTGATTGTACTTCTTTAGTCATGTTTGGTTTTCAAACCTTGTGGCGCGTGAGTAGATTCCTTGTTGCGTTCTGGTGGCAGGAAGGTCCCTTGGCTTGTGAAATGGCTACCAGATGAACACAATAGGACAGGGCCCCTGTCTGCCTGGATGTTAAAAGTCATCATGCTTTGAGGTTCCCCCCTGGCCAATCACATTGACTCATCAATTGGATACATTTAAAAGTTTGAGGGAGTAATGTCTAAAAGTATTTTCGTTGAGCAAACGTCATTCTGTGAGATGCCTCAACCAAGGAAAGGTGCCTTCTGACAGAAGTCCGAGGCTGAGGCACTCCTAGAGCTTGTGCTGGTCTCAAAAAGCTATGTGTTAATCCATGGTGACACACCTCTAGTGTGAAAAACACACAAGCTAATGATTCCTGCTTGCGGGGGTGATGCTCTAGGAACAGTCCCCAGCAATGCCTTGCTTCTTTCCCATCATCAGCCACACTGTCTCCAGTCAAGCTGGGATCCCAGCCCCGCAGCCCCAGAGATGCAGTGGAGGGGGTCATGGAGGAGGAGCGGCCATCCACCTCTGAAACTACGACAAGTGAGAGAAGGCTCCCTTGTTAATGGCTACTGTAATGAAAAACCTTTGGTTGGCAACCCACAAGCAGAAATGTCACTTGTTCTAAATCCAACTTCTTCTATCTTTCTCCATTTGACAGCACAGAACATGCTGGCCTGGATTGAGAGGCTGGAGGGTCCCCCCCCGCCCCCCCGCCCCTCCCACACACCATATTTTCTGTCCCCCTAAGGTGCCCATGTTCCTCATTTTGACTTGGCAATAAAAAAAATTTCCTTTGTGTCCACAGCAAAACAACTGGAAGAAAAATTCATCGCCATGGGCAATTGGCGGAAAAAGGCAGGCAACCTGATCCACAGGAAGGATAGGCAGCTCCAGGAGCAGCTGAGGGGGGGTGAGTAGGTCAAGAGGAGGGGACCTCCAGGTTTGAAATTGTTGTTTGTTGAGTTTGCGGGTAGGGGGGATGTTGCCTGTTTAAAAAAATTAATTATTGTTAAAAAGGTTAAATAGCATGTTTCAATTTCTGTTAAATCTGCCAAGTCCCTTGTCTCTCTGTTACTCCCATTAGCTAACTTCCCTTCCCCCCATTATCTTTAAGGTAGCATAACTGCCCATAGATCCCCCAACACCAGGCCTCATCTGAGCACCTTGATAGGACATATCAGTAGCTGGTGTATGCCACCCACAATCTTAGAACCCTTACCATGCTCCAGACAAATGAGGAACGTGAGAGGTAGCATCCAAAACAACAGTCAACTTAATTTATCTTTAAAGCGCTCCGCGTTATTAAATAAAAGAATAAGAGCTTCGCGGCTCCTGATTCGCTCCTCCGAGTGCCACTCCAGGGCCAGGTGGCCAATGAGCACACCTCCCCATTGGCCACTTGGCGCGGCGTCCAGGAGACGGGCCAAGTGTCCAATAGGGAGGCGCGCTTTGCGCACCTGCCAATTGGTCCCTCCGATTGTCTGTCCGGAGGAAGGGTCCAATCCGGACCTTTCCTCATCCCGGACACATCCCGCCCCAGAACGCCTTACCATTTTATTTAGTCCGTGGCGCCCGTGGCGCCACGGGCGGTGTTAAGATGTTCTCGAAACTTCATTGCGAGTCTTCCTCCAAGCTCAATCTAGTCATCTCAACTCCTGTTTCTTCTTGCAGAGCTCCTCGCTGACAGGACCATCTAGAGAAGTGCTGGGAAGCATTGGGTCTGCAGTACATTCAGGAATTCAATCGGATACTTCAATAACTCAGCTGGCTCTCAATTGAATTTTGGATCAGGCTTAAGGTTTTGGTTCTTATCTTCAAGGTCATATGCAGTCTGGGCCCAGTGTACCTGAGAGACCATCTCTCTGCCTATACCCCCAAAAGAACCCTAAGTTCCGCCACCACCAACTGGCTGGTGAACCCTGCCCCCAAAGAAGCACGTCAGTCCTCAACAAGAGCTTTTTCTATCCTGGCCCCCACCTGGTGGAAGGAGCTCCCCGAAGAGATCAGGGCCCTTTCTGAACTCCCACAATTTCACAGGGCCTGCAAAAGGGAGCTCCTCCACCAGGCATTTGACTGAGACCAACCGCAGGTCCCCCTCAGACATCCCCTCAATGACCTGAACCAGTCTGACCTCTCTGGGGGCCTTATCTAAGTTGCCGTTCCTGTTATGTAGTTGTTGATCAAGACCACTGAAATTGTGTTGATTTAGAACCACTGTTGGATTATTGTTGGTGTTACTTTTGACAATGTTATATGTTTAGGTCATTCCATGTATAATCCGTGATGTTAGATGTAAACTGCCCTGAGCTGTAAGGGATGGTGGTATAAAAATCGAATTTAAAAAATGAATAAAATGAATAAGTCTCTGCAGGTGAGCTAAAATCTGCTTGGCACCCAACTGGGGAGGGGATGGCAGCCAGGCCTTCCGGGCATAGTGGTCTGTCCATGGCATGACATGAGTCGATGCCAGGTCCACATTCACCAGGTCCAGGGTGTCTCCTGAATGATGGGTGAGGCCAACCCAGACACCAGGTCCAGTCCATCTCTATCGGATGGCAGCTCAGCATGGATGCTAAAGTCCCCCAGAATCAGGAGTCGCCATTTTCTGGAGCTATACAGTCAGTGATGTTCTACCACTTGTGCAAATGGGGGCACAAGTGGTATTCTCTTCAATCTTGCCTGTCAAGGGAAGAGGAATGCGTCGGGGGAGGAAGATAATGGAGGTGAATCACTGGCTGCGTAGTTGGTGCCGGCAGGAGAGATTTGGTTTCTGGGACCATGGGATAGGCTTTCTTGAGGAAGGCCTACTAGCACCTGATGGACTGCACTTATTGAAACTGGGGAAGAATGTGTTTGGCAGGAACCTGGGGAGATTCATCAGGAGAGCTTTAAACTAAAGCCACTAGGGGAAGGAGACGATCAACATAGGGAGTGTATGGAAGGAAAACGATTGGAGGCAGCCCAACCGGCAAGGCCAGCTCATAGGGAACCAAAAGTAAAAGGATTCAGATGTCTTTATACTAACGCCCGAAGCATGGGCAATAAAAAGGAAGAGCTGGAACTTCTCATGCTGCTGGAAAGGTATGATCTAGTAGGCATCACAGAAATTTGGTGGAATGATTCTCATGACTGGAATGTAATGGTGGATGGATACGAACTGTTCAGAAAAAACAGAATAGATCGAAGAGGTGGAGGAGTGGCACTGTATGTGAGGAAAGGGCTTACCTGTCAGGAAATTCTAGTGAAAGAGAGCATATCTACAGTGGAAAGCATCTGGGTGAAAATAAGCGAGGGGAAAACAAACAGTGTGGTGGTTGGTGTCTGCTACCAACCACCTGACCAACGAGAGGATGTGGATGCTGCACTTTGTGAGCAGCTTGAGAAAATATCCAAGCGGCAGGAACTTGTCATCATGGGTGACTTCAATTTCCCAGATGTGTGCTGGGAAACAAACTCTGCGAAGCGTCCTCAGTCATGCAAGTTTCTGACCTGCCTGGCTGACAATTTCATTTATCAAATGGTAGATGAACCCACAAGAGGTTCAGCCATACTGGACTTAATACTGACCAACAGGCAAGAGTTGGTGGATGAGGTGAAGGAGGTGGGGACCCTAGGGGGAAGTGACCATGTCCTCATAGAATTCCTTTTGAGATGGGGAGCCAAGGAAGCTTGTAGCCAGACACGGATGTTGGATTTTCGTAGGGCAAACTTTAATAAACTCAGAGACATGATGAGTGTCATACCATGGACGAGAATGCTGGAAGGGAAGGGAGCATGTGAAGGGTGGGCGCTACTCAAACAAGAGCTATTGCATGCTCAATCAACGACTATCCCAGAAAGACGAAAACACTGCAGGAGTTCTAAGAAGCCTATTTGGAAGAACAGAGAACTTCAAGAGGAACTAAGAAAGGCCAAAGCTGAGAGTGAGCTAAGATTGGCCAGGGAACCCCATTGTAACAAGAAAAGATTTTTCAGTTATGTGAGGAGCAAACGTAAAGTAAAGGAGGCAATAGGCCCACTGTTGGGTGCGGATGGACAAACTCTAACGGAAGATGTAGAGAAAGCAGAAAGGCTTAGTGCCTATTTTACATCTGTTTTTTCCCACAGGTCAAAGTGTTTAGGCACATCTAGAGATGGCCGTAGCCAAAGGATAGTGTCTGGGTGGCAGGTTAACATGGATAGAGAGGTTGTCGAGAGGCATTCAGCTGCAATGGATGAGTTCAAATCTCCTGGTCCGGATGAAATGCACCCGAGAGTACTCAAAGAACTTTCCAGAGAACTTGCACAGCCCTTGTCCATCATCTTTGGAACCTCTTTAAGGACTGGAGATGTCCCGGAGGACTGGAAAAGAGCAAACATTATTCCGATCTTCAAAAAAGGGAGGAAGGATGACCCAGGAAACTACAGACCAGTGAGTCTGACCTCTGTTGTGGGGAAGATAATGGAGCAGATATTAAAGGGAGCGATCTGCAAACATCTGGAGGATAATCTGGTGATCCAAGGAAGTCAGCATGGATTTGTCTCCAACAGGTCATGTCAAACCAACCTGGTTTCTTTTTTTGACCAAGTAACAGGTTTGCTGGATCGGGGAAATTCGGTTGATGTCATTTACTTGGATTTTAGTAAAGCTTTTGACAAGGTTCCCCATGATGTTCTGATGGATAAGTTGAAGGACTGCAATATGGATTTTCAGATAGTTAGGTGGATAGGGAATTTGTTAGAGAACCGCACTCAAAGAGTTGTTGTCAATGGTGTTTCATCAGACTGGAGAGAGGTGAGTAGCGGGGTACCTCAGGGCTCGGTGCTCGGCCCGGTACTTTTTAACATATTTATTAATGATCTAGATGAGGGGGTGGAGGGACTACTCATCAAGTTTGCAGATGACACCAAATTGGGAGGACTGGCAAATACTCCGGAAGATAGAGACAGAGTTCAACAAGATCTGAACACAATGGAAAAATGGAAAATCTAGGTGTACCTATTTGTCCTTCCACTGTGTTTCCCCTTCATTTTGCTTTGTTCTGTCCCTAATCTGGGATCTGCATGTGGGACCCAATGCCTCCCAGCGCTACTTTAAATGGTCTCGTCAGCTACTGATACAACAGAATGCTGGCCACCATTCATGAAATAGCTCCCCAACATCCTCTCCGGCCCCATCTCAAGTGAGTCCCTTGGTACACTAAGGAGCTTCGCAGCAAGAAATGGGAACTGAGATGTCTAGAGCAAGTTTGGAGGAAGACTCACATGGAAGCCTTGAGAGCATCTTATAGAATGCAGGTGAAGGCCTATGAAATGGCAGTGAAATCAGTGAAATGCAATTTTTACATGACTATCGTCTGCAAACTCACGCTTGGCACAATTGTTTAGGATAGTTTGATCTCTCACTGCCCTGTCAGGAAAATACCAAAACAATAGTTAATTGGAAATCAGCGGTGAGGCATTTGCGAGTAATTTTGCAGACAAAATCTCGACACTCGCCGCAACCTCCCTCCAACCTTAGACACAGAAAGTGAACTAGAGACCCAACAACAACAAGCCTTTAATAGCATATAAAAGTACAATATAAGAAGGGAAAGTGCAAAAGGATCCACTGCTAGTGAGAACAAAGGCAGAGATCATGCTTTAGACATAATACATTCAACAATTTCTCATGGCAAGATGTAAAAACTCTGCTACTAGTTCAATTATATCAGGGTTCTGGGATGTCAAAAGAAACTGAGTCTTTCGTTCATCTGAATGCAGTTCTCTTTTACACAGCAGTGAGTTAAGAAATTTGGCTTGGATCGAAGAATAAAATGGACAATGGAAGAAAACGTGTGTAATTGATTCTATACAGCATTGTCCACATGGGCACAACCTAGCTGAATACGGGATCTGTTGAAATCTCCCATATAGAACAGCAGAAGGTAGAGCATTAGTTCTAGCTAACATGAATGCTCTACGCTGTTGTGGGATGATTAGATGGTAGAAGTATGCAGCTAGGGGCTGAGAGCTTGGTGAGATCCCCAAGCTCAATGGCGAGCAAATGTTTCTAGCTTTACTGCTAAGTTCCTGCAGTTCTATGTCTAACAGTCTGCGTTTAATTAAATTAAATGCAGTCTTTTCAGATTTCAGATACAAGGAGTCTAAAGATATCCCTATAGATTTAATTTTTCCCTCAATGTGTCCTAACCAAGTAGATGACTCATGTTCAGATAGCATGAGGGAAATTAGACTATTGGGGTCAGATCTAAAATGAATGTGAAGCCAGAACTTGATTGTTAACAACCATGCTCTGGTTTCCAATAGTCTTTGGCTGGTTTCTAGACATAGGACTGCGTAAGAGACACAGTTCGGGGTCCCAAGGATTTTACGAAGGAAGACAGATTGGAGACTTTGACTGCTTGGTTAAAAGCGTTGATCCAAATAGGGATGCCATAGAGAAGTTGGCCACTTAGTTTCCCATTGAATACTTTGAGGGCTGCTGGCACGTACTGGTTACCACTGGTGTAGAAGAAACGTGTAATTGCGAGGGCACTAGTTTTTGCAGGTGTGATTGCATATTTCCTCTGTGTAGCCCAATTGGTGAAAAAATATTCCCAGGTATTTGAAGCTTTTAACTTGTTCAATGTTGTTACCTCTTACATTCCATTTAAAGAGGCTTCCAAGGCTTTCCAAAAACCACAATTTTTGACTTCTCAAAGTTCAGAACAAGTTTGTTTACTTCACAGAAGTCCAGGAATTGAACCAGTAAGCGATTTTACCCAATTTGTGAATGGGACAGCACTACCGCATCATCTGCGTATAAAAGCAGTGGGATGTGAAGAGAACCAATTTTTGGGCTATGGGGATAAGGACGGAGCAAGGTTAAATAGGAGGGGAGCCAAAATGCATCCTTGTTTTACCCCTTTGTTGATTGGTATTTTAGGAGTAAGACTCCCAAGGGGGGTGAGTTTGACTTGGCAACAGGTAGAAGAATGGAGTTTCCTTATAAGATATAGGAGCCTTTTATCTATCTTCATCTTTAACAGCTTATCCCAGAGAAGATCTCTAGGGATAGAATCAAAGGCCCCCTTAAGGTCCAGAAAAGCTGCAAAGAGCTTTGGACCCTCTTTCTTACTATATTTGTTGACAAGGTGGGCAAGGATGGTGCAATGATCAAGGGAGGATTTCCCTTGACAGAATCCAACCTGCTCAGGGCCTGGAATCTTTTCCTTAGTCAACCACAAGGTAAGTTTGTTTGATAGGAGTTTGGCATATAGCTTCCCAACAATAGAAAGAAGGCTGATGGGTCTATAATTGGTTGAGAGCAGCCAAGAGAGGAGCCCACCAGTCTGGGAAGGTTTTAAGCAGCTCAGGAGGGATCGCATCAGGTCCTGGTGCTTTTCTAGGCTTTAGTTGATCAATACAAGCCCTGACTTCATCAGGCATCACTGGGGCCCAGTCTGGGATATCTGGAAGGTTGATCTCGGGGAGGCTACAGGAGCTTACTCTGTCCTCATGGAATAGGTTTAAGAAATATTCATACCAAGTAACGGAGGGGATGAAGCTTGTTAAAGAAGATTTCTCATGAAAGGCTCCTGAAACTAGGACCCAGAATTGTCTTGTATTGTTGGTAATTGTAGCCTGCACAAGTTGTTCCCATTGTTTTTTAATATAACCACTTTGCTTTTTCTTTGTTAGTTGATATAATTGATTTTTCAAATGGAAATATTCTGCAGGCATAAGCTTAGCACTGGATTCCCTATGATCACAATAAATGGCACGGATCTGAGATTTTAATGTGCAGCATTCATCATCAAACCAGGGATTTAGGGTTCTTCTTTGGGTTATTTTCTGTGAGTTTGATTGGGGGCTAAATAGCTGATGAATGTGAGTGATTATATTATTGTAATTTTTTTTATAACCTCAGAGGGATTATCATTGATGTTGGGTATGGAGTTAAATGTTGTTAAAGTACTGGCAGTAAATAGATGTTTGATCTTTCCAGCAGTGCTTTGTGACCACGGGATCTTACATAGGGTACTTTGGACATTTTCAGAGCCCATAATTGGTGGAGATGACCTTAGGGGAGAAGACGTCTTGATGGTCAATATCAGTGGGAGGTGATCGCTATCAGTGCGGTCGCCAATACAAAATACCTCTAATTGGTCTTTCAAAGCCGGGGGAAACAATATATAGTCAATTACACTGCTACCTCTCCCAGAGGCAAATGTGAATTCCCCAGGATGATCTTGGGGGAACGAGTCATTTAGTATCAATCTGTCGAAACGTATGCAAAATTTGGCCAATGAGATTCTGGCATTATTTATACGAGAGTCTTTGGAATGTCTTGTATCAGAAAGACAATTGGGTAGGGGTTCATCTGGGTCCAAGCCCAGTGCCCTTGAGAGTGCAGAACCTTCTTTGCCTATCCTTGCGTTGAAATCTCCTGCAAGCAGCATTTCAGTCAAGGTCCTCAAGAAATATTGTGAAGCGGCTCCAATGGAAGTGCAAGTTTTGCTGGTCCAGGCAAGGAGGGAAATAAGCATTAATTACTATTAAAGCTATGTTGGAAAATTTTAGGAAGAAGGCCTGAGCAATGGGATTGCAAACAGATAGAGCAGTGAGTTCTATGCTTGCCTGTTGGGAGCATAAGAGGGTTAATCCTGCTCTGTAGCGCCCCTTGGACTTGGACTTGTAGGCTAATACTGAATGGGATTCATATCCCTCTAAGCTAATTTCATAATGTGACCATGTCTCCTGTAATAGAACCACATCAAAATCTTTGATAAAACATATGAAATCTGGATCATTCACCTTACTTTTCCAACTAGCAACATTCCAGGAGAGGATCTTGATTGTTGGGAGAGAGGGGTCCTTTAAGAGTCAATCAGTTTCAATTAGCTGCTCAAGAGATTTGTTAGGGTCAAAGATAACACTGCCATTACCCTTTCCTGGACAATTGTGTCTATGTGCTGTCTCAATATTGTCCCTTTTATGGCAGTTTCCCTCCCCCTGAGTCGTAAGAGCATTGGTTGGTGGTCCTAGATGTTTATTTCTAACTAGAGACCCCTTAGCCACCTCTGGAGAGAACACTGAGTAACTTCAGATGACTCACACGGACTGAAGTGGACAGGATGCTAACAGCACTTGCCCACTAGACCTCTGCCCATCGTACCTTCTAAAAACATCCAACATAAGAATAAGGGCCCCCTCCGGGAGATAATCAACCTTTCCCTCTCAACGGGAGAATTTGCAGAGGGACTAAAAGAGGCAGTGATACACCTGCTACTGAAAAAAAAATTTTTTAGACCCACGAGAGCCCAACAACTATCGACTCATTGCGCATTTAGCATTCCTGGGGAAATGGTGGAAAGGGCTGTTGCGGATTAAATATCATCATTCCCGGAAGAAGTTTCAGTCCTAGACCCATCTCAGTCAGGTCTCCAGCCTGGCCATGGGGTAGAGACAGCACTAGTTGCCCTAATGGATGATCTCCATTGCCAGTTGGACTGAGGCGGGTTGGCACTGCTGGTACTACTAGATCTCTCAGCAGCGGTCGACACAGTCGACCATAAGCTTTTAGCTCACTACCTTGCCAATGCCGGGAAATAGGGGACAGCCCTTCAGTGGCTGATCTCCTTCCTCTGGGGTCGTGGACAGAGGATAGCAACAGGAGAGAGAGCATCAGGCTGCCAACAACTCACTTGTGGAATCCCACAAGGAGTGGTCCTCTCTTCAATTTTATTAATGTGCCCTCTTGCCCAACAGGTACAGAAGTTTGGGCTGGGATGCCACCAATACGCAGATGACAGTCAGCTATATCTCCTTATGCCCTGACTCTCCCCTAGAGGCATTAGCCAGCTGCCTGGAAGCAGTGATGAGGTGGCCCAAGCAGAGTCATCTCAGTCCTTCAAAGACGGAGGTCCTGTGGCTGGGTAGGAAGGGACCATGTGAGGAAGCACGTCTGCCCACCCTGGATGGTGTGCAGCTATCCATAGCTCACTCCGCCTGGAACCTATGGGGTTTTGATGTGCTCTCTACTGATGTGTAACTTGCTTGGCCTTCCTTTGGGGAACTGCTTTTGTATTGTAAACTAGAGGCAAAGCCCATTGTATGTGGGAATACAATGGGCGCTAGCCTTTTCCTGGAGGGGAATGCTTTACTAAGAGAATTGCTTACCCTGGGATGCTTGAGTAAGCGAATTGATCAGCTAGGCAGACGAAACCTCCAGCGACTCATCAGCTAAGGCAGTGGTCCCCAACCTTTATTATGCTTTGCGCCTCTCGCCGCGTCAGGTGGGAGGGCATCGGGCCACGCCCACGCTTCTGGCCGCGCTTGCGGGCCGCGCCCGCGCATCGAGCCGCGCCCGGAAGCCACGCCCGCGGGTCGGGCCGCGCCCGGAAGCCACGCCCGCGGGTCGGGCCGCGCCCGGAAGCCACGCCCGCGGGTCGGGCCGCGCCCGGAAGTCACCCCCGCGGATCGGGCCGCGCGGACGCGGCGAGAGGCGCTTCGCGGCGTCAGGCTGCCGGACAGGTTGTTGTTGTTAGGTGCGAATTCGTGTCACAACCCCATGGACAAGGATCCTATAGGCCTTCCTGTCCTCTACCATTCCCCGGAGTCCATTTAAATTTGCACCTACTGCTTCACTGACTCCATCCAGCCACCTCATTCTCTGTCGTCCCCTTCTTCTTTTGCCCTCAATCACTCCCAGCATTAGGCTCTTCTCCAGGGAGTCCGTCCTCACGAGGTGGCCAAAGTATTTGAGTTTCACCTTCAGGATCTGGCCTTCTAAGGAGCAGTCAGGGCTGATCTGCTCTAGGACTGACCGATTTGTTCGCCTTGCAGTCCAAGGGACTCACAAGAGTCTTCTCCAGCACCAGAGTTCAAAAGCCTCAATTCTTTGATGCTCAGCCTTCCTTATGGTCCAACTTTCACAGCCATACATTGCAACTGGGAATACCATAGCCTTGACTAGACGCACTTTAGTTGACAGGGTGATATCTCTGCTTTTTAGAATGCTGTTTAGATTTGCCATAGCTTTCCTCCCCAGGAGCAAGCATCTTTTAATTTCTTTGCTGCATTCCCCATCTGCAGTGATCTTGGAGCGAAGAAAAATAAAATCTGTCACTACCTCAATTTCTTCCCCATCTATTTGCCGGATGCCATGATCTTAGTTTTCTTGATGTTGAATTTCAAGCCAACTTTTGCACTCTCCTCCTTCACCCGCATCAAGAGGCTCTTTAGTTCCTCTTCACTTTCTGCCATTAGAGTGGAATCATCTGCATATCTGAGGTTGTTGATATTTCTCCCTGCAATCTTAATCCCAATTTGTGACTCATCTAACCCCGCCTTCCTCATGATGTACTCTGCATACAAGTTAAATAGGCAAGGCGACAGTATACAGCCTTGCTGAACTCCTTTCTCAATTTTGAACCAATCAGTGATTCCATGCAGGAATTCTGAAGGGCTTGCACAATGTAGCTCCTCCAGCAGGCATTTGGTTGAGGTCAACCGGAACTGCTGGGTCCCTGAATCTCCCTTCCAAGAATCCATGTACCTGAACAGAACCATGGACCTGTTTGACTATTGTTCTGTTAAATTGTTATTCTCTGTTGTTGTTGTTGTTGCTATTGCTGTATTTTACTTGACAAAAAACTGAGTTCGATGTATTGTTCATTATGTTCCATTCATGTGAACCGCCCTGAGTTTAAGGGAAGGGCGGTATACAAAGACAATCTGTAAACCGTGTTCTGCGGTATAAATAAAAGGCTAAGGGGTGTGGAGGTAGACTCAGTCCGGAATGGGGGGGCAACAATTGGCCCCCCCCGCCCCAGACTGACAAGCGGAGGGGTCAATCGGAAGGTGCGATTGGCTCCTCTGCTTGTCAGACTGGGGCCAAGGGACCAATTCGGAGGCGCGCACAGCACCTTTTCACCTTGGCCCCATACCGACCAGTCAGGAGGCGAGCTGCACCTCCTGACCTGCCCCCCCCACCCCACAACATTCCCCGCCTTCCCTCAACTGCCGGGGACACGCTAGGTAGGTGCCCAGGCAGCGGGGCCTTCTGTGCGGGCCTTGCAGCTCTGAGGCCCACATGGAAGCTGGGGCGGGGAACTCTTTGGCGCGGCCCTCAGAGTGGGCCTGCAGCGGCGGCTCTGCTCCGAGGGCTGCGCTGAAGCCGGGGACTCGCGGGGGAGGGGGCAGCTGGTGGAGGGGCTGAAGCCGTGGAGTCACAGGGGAGGCAGGCAGCCAGCCAGGGGAGGCTTCAGCGCGGCCCTCCGAGCAGGCCCGCCGTGGCCGCCCTGCTCCGAGGGATGCGCCGAAGCCAGGGATTCGCGGGGGAGGGGGGTGGCTGGGGGAGGCTTCGCTGGGCGGGCGGGGGACAGCTCTTCAGCACAGGGAAAGGAGCTGGGCCACCGTGTCAGAGATGCAGCGGCCCAGCTCCTTTCCCTGCGTCAAAGCCAGGGCATCACCTTGGAGGGGGCCCCTGTCTCGGGTGGGAGGGGTCTCGGGGGGGAGGGGACGGGGGTGGTGGGGGGGGGGCTGCTAGCGTCCACTGTATTTTGGTTACAGTGGGCTTACATTCTAGTCAATCTATAAAGCCAAACAGAAGCTCCGCCACTGAGCCTGCGCTCCTAAGCGAAGTGGGCTCTAGGCATGGGTGGGTCTCCATTCCCTTTGTCTGTGAATTCTGCTGGTGAGAACGTGTACCGGTTTGTTGCAAGACTGCCTAGTTTCTGGATCTGGGCAATCCTGTTTTTTGTTTTTCTGAACCTTGGAGCCCCTCCCAGCAGGCTTCTGCAGCTTGCTGATGGACAGGCTTGTGCTGCTGCTGCTGCTTGATAGGCAGCCTAGCAAGAAAGAAAACAAGACTCAGGACCAAGCAGTCCTTTGAACAGTGCCACACATAGGTGTGTGTGCTTGGGGGGTATGTCCACGTGGTTGGTTGGGAGAAGCCATGTTAGGGCCTGCCTGGAATGTCTGATTGCTCAGCTGCCTGAACAGCAGAGGAGGAGGGGTGTTGCGTGCATGAGGGGATCGCCGTCTGTGGGGCAGTGAAACAGGTAAGCAAGGGGATGGGAGGGAGGGAGGGAGGGAAACAAGGGGAGGACAAGAAATTGAGAATGAGGACATGCAGGACTGGAGAGGAAAGAAACTGAAGAAGTTGCAAGGCAAGGCAAAAATGTAACAGTGGGAGAGAAGAGCCTCAGCCATTCTTTTCAGCAGGCCAAAACTTTCTTCCTGTTGATAATCACACAGCTCTTTCCTATGAGGACTTACAACTAGCCATGTGGAATTTGCTGTCAGAGGGTGTTGTGATGGCCACAGGCATAGGCAAGCTTTAAAGGGGTATAGGGCAGATTTCATAGAGCATTGGTCTGTCAGTGGCTATAGAGACTAAAAGGGATCCTCCACCTTCAAAAGCAGGAAACACCAGGACTTTTCTTGTGTTCACGGAGTTGCCTTGATGCACTGAATGTCCTGTGAGCCTTCCCAAACTTGATATTGTGACCTGGACAGTCTTGCCTTTCCCAGGTGATGTCTTTGTTCAGAAACATTTCTCTGCCCTTTTGCCTTTGCAGTCTGTGGGCAGGACAGGACCCGTTTGGTGGTGTTCTGGAACAGTTCCCAAAACTGGTGTCAGGTCCGTACAACCTTTGTTTCCATGTGTGTTTATTTTATTTATTTATTTATTATTATGTTTATATTATATTTAATCCTTGGAGGAGGTGGGTATTGTGGACTAAGTTTATTGTGTTGAGTTAAGTGTTACTGTTGCGAAGACTACTCACACTCTTTAGGAAGGAGCACTTCATTTGCATACAAAATTACTATTTCTGCATTCTCTTGTGTGAATGTACAGGTTGATGGTTACCCAGTGGCATCTTTTGCTCTTCAAGTTACCATGAAGAAGACCTGTGTTTGTACCCCACTTTTTACTAACTGAAGGGGTCTCAAAGTGGTTTACAGTTGTCTACCCTACCTCTCCCCACAATAACCCTGTGGGGTAGATGGGGCTGAGAGCTCTGAGAGAACTGTGACTGGCCCAAGGTCACCCAACATGACCAGGCATGAAGGATCACAGGGCAGGTCATCTAGTCCAACCCCCGCAGAATGCAGGAAATTCACAACTACCTGCCCACCCACATGACTCCAATTCCAAGCCCAACCCCCCCCCCCCAAATCCCTGGCCAATCTGGCCTGGAAGGAATTTCCCTTCTGATCCAAAGTGGCAATTGGCATTTCCCTGGGCATACAAGAAAGGGCCACAAGAGCCAAGCTCAGACACAGTCCCTTCGGCCCTGGCTGGGGAAAGGGGCCCTGTGGGGAGTGCCCCCGATCATGGGCAAAGTGTGCGCACATGCACCCGCTCCTCCAGCCACCTGCCGCGCCCTGTGCCAGGCCACAGGCAGCGGCTCAGCTTCGGGATGTGACGGCCCAGCGCCGCAGCTGGCAGGCAGGCAGGCAGGCAGGCAGGCAGGCAGGCAGGCAGGCAGGCAGGGAGCAGGCAAGCAGGCAGGCAGGCAGGCAGGCAGGCAGGGAGCAGGCAAGCAGGCAGGCAGGCAGGCAGGGAGCAGGCAAGCAGGCAGGCAGGCAGGCAGGCAGGCAGGCAAGCAGGCAGGCAGGCAGGGAGCAGGCGCGGCCTGAGGGGGGAAAGACGCACGGCCCTGGGGAGTTCCTGGCTGGCCTGCAGCATCTCTATGTCCGCAACACGGATCTCTTGCCCCCGCCCTCGCCCTTCACAAGCTGCTAGCGGGAGTTTTGAAGACCCGGGCGGGATGCGGGGCTATTTCAGGAAAGGCGTGTCCCGTGGAAGTCGGTATGGATGGGCAGCTTACTCTAAAAGCACCTGGTGGATGACTGGAGTGGTGTTAGCGGGTGCCTAAGCACCATCAGGCATTGTGCTGGGGACCCCTCTTCTATGCCCAGTTTGAGGTATGCCCTTCATCTGAGCATAGAATCATAGAATCATAGAATCATAGAATCATAGAGTTGGAAGGGGCCATACAGGCCATCTAGTCCAACCCCCTGCTCAATGCAGGATTAGCCCTAAGCATCCTAAAGCATCCAAGAAAAGTGTGTATCCAACCTTTGCTTGAAGACTTCCAGTGAGGGGGCGCTCACCACCTCCTTAGGCAGCCTATTCCACTGCTGAACTACTCTGACTGTGAAAAACTTTTTCCTGATATCTAGCCTATATCGTTGTACTTGAAGTTTAAACCCATTACTGCGTGTCCTTTCCTCTGCAGCCAGCAGAAACAGCATCCTGCCCTCCTCCAAGTGACAACCTTTCAAATACTTAAAGAGGGCTATCATGTCCCCTCTCAACCTCCTTTTCTCCAGGCTGAACATTCCCAAGTCCCTCAACCTATCTTCATAGGGCTTGGTCCCTTGGCCCCAGATCATCTTCGTCGCTCTCCTCTGTACCCTTTCAATTTTATCTACGTCCTTCTTGAAGTGAGGCCTCCAGAACTGCACACAGTACTCCAGGTGTGGTCTGACCAGTGCCGTATACAATGGGACTATGACATCTTGTGATTTTGATGTGATGCTTCTGTTGATACAGCCCAAAATGGCATTTGCCTTTTTTACTGCTGCATCACACTGCCTGCTCATGTTTAGTTTACAATCCACAAGTACCCCAAGGTCTCGTTCACACACAGTGCTACCTAGAAGCGTATCCCCCATCCAGTAGGCATGCTTTTCATTTTTCTGACCCAGATGCAGAACTTTACACTTATCTTTATTAAATTGCATCTTGTTCTCATTTGCCCATTTCTCCATTGTGTTCAGATCTCGTTGAACTCTGTCTCTATCTTCCGGAGTATTTGCCAGTCCTCCCAATTTGGTGTCATCTGCAAACTTGATGAGTAGTCCCTCCACCCCCTCATCTAGATCATTAATAAATATGTTAAAAAGTACCGGGCCGAGCACTGAACCCTGAGGTACCCCGCTACTCACCTCTCTCCAGTCTGATGAAACACCATTGACAACAACTCTTTGAGTGCGGTTCTCTAACCAATTCCCTATCCACCTAACAATCTGACAATCCAGATTGCAGTCCTTCAACTTATACATCAGAACATCATGGGGAACCTTGTCAAAAGCTTTACTAAAATCCAAGTAAATGACATCAACCAAATTTCCCCGATCCAGCAAACCTGTTACTTGGTCAAAAAAGGAAACTAGGTTGGTCTGGCAGGACCTGTTGGAGACAAATCCATGCTGACTTCCTTGGATCACCAAATTGTCCTTCAGATGTTTGCAGATCGCTCCCTTTAATATCTGCTCCATTATCTTCCCCACAACAGAGGTCAGACTCACTGGTCTGTAGTTTCCTGCGTCATCCTTCCTCCCTTTTTTGAAGATCGGAATAACGTTTGCTCTTTTCCAGTCCTCCGGGACATCTCCAGTCCTTAAAGAGGTTCCGAAGATGATGGACAAGGGCTGTGCAAGTTCTCTGGAAAGTTCTTTGAGTACTCTTGGGTGCATTTCATCCGGACCAGGGGATTTGAACTCATCCAGTGCAGCTAAATGCCTCTCGACAACCTCTCTATCCATGTTAACCTGCCACCCAGACACTATCCTTTGGCTACAGCCATCTCTAGATGTGCCTAAACACTTTGACCTGTTGGAAAAAACAGATGTAAAATAGGCACTAAGCCTTTCTGCTTTCTCTGCATCTTTCGTTAGAGTTTGTCCATCCGCACCCAACAGCGGGCCTATTGCCTCCTTTACTTTACGTTTGCTCCTCACGTAACTGTCTTGCAGTCGCATGCAAGACAGTATTGAGAAACATGGCTGGTATTGGCCTCCAGAGATCATCTGGACAGCATGACACTAGTAATTACAAAGATGCAGGCTGAAGAATTGGCAGAGGTGGGCAGTAAGACTAATCTTTCAAGCACTCAATGGTCATCCTCAATGCTAAGTAATCCACATTAAGACCAAGAACTCCAAACTCAGAGACCGTTTTCGCACTGGGAACTTTGTTGCCCCGGCTTCCGTATGGCAGCAGAAATCCAGAGCGGAAGAGGTGCACCGGGCCAAATTCTCTGCCATGTGAAGCCTCCAGCGCGGAAAGAGTATGGAGGCTCCAGTGTGGAAACAGTCTCTCTATGGCAATTGGTGGGGTGAGTGAGGGGGGTTCGTTTATGGCACTTGTCCCACTCCTCTTCCCCACACTGCCTCTTTGAGAGACTGAGACCCTGACGTATTTTTACCTGTTGCCCCCCCTTTCCCCTTAAAGGTAGCAGACACTTTCCCTTTATAACCCTACTGACTTGTTCATATTAACAGAGGGGTTACACTGGGGTTCCCACCCTCTCTGAGCCTAAGGAGTGCTGACAGAGAAAATCGCATGCTGCCTGCCCTGGAAGCTCACTGGGTGACCTTGGGCCAGTCCCACCCCCTCAGCCTAGCCCACCACACAGGGCTGTTGTGAGGTTAAAGTAGAAAAGGGCAGAACTTTAGAAGCCATTTTGGGTTCCTACTGGGGAGAAAAGTGGGGCATAAAAATGGAAATAGTAAAAAAACTCCTCACCAGGTCCCAGAAGGATAGGGGATGGAGAGGGATTGGGACGTTCTTGCTGTGTCCGAGGAGGGAGGTGGGAAGACATTTCCCTCCTTTTTTTCCAGAGTTTTTTGACTGGTAGGCAAAGTGCTACCATTCAGATGCACTGAGCACCACACCTGCTGCAAGCCCCCCATGGGATCCCAGCCCTGTTCAGAGCAGAAATGTACCAAGTCTCCAAACTCTGGTTAGAAAGGCCATGCAAGAGACTTTTAAAGTCATAACAATGAAAATATTTATTTGGGGGTCAGTTTTTCATGAATTGTTGGTTAGGCCGTAAGAGCCGTAAGGTCAGATCCTGTGGTCAGATTTTGACCCAGAGAACTTTCCTCTTCACCCTATTCATATTCTTCCCTCCTATTGACAAGTGTTATCAACTTAACATGCGTTTCCAGTTGAATTTCCAGGTCTCTTCTTGATGTCAAGGCGTGCAATGGCTTCTCCAGGACCACGATGCAGGGATGAGAATATAAGTGAAACAACGTCATTTCACCTGTGGGACATATATAATGGAGGTACAGCATGACTTGGGGTGGGGTGGGGTTGAATACATAGTTCTGTGCAAACTTGCAAGTCATAAGACTGGGATACCAATGGGATGGAATCTGTCAGCATGGAATCTCCACCCCACTGGATCCAGATCTATCAGGAGTATTGCAACAACAGCAACATAATTTCCCTGCACTATAACTACACAGGGAAGCTCTACAATAGTAAATACAGGGGGAGACTCCAAGTCAATGCCATTGTCTTCCTGATGGTGTGTGCCTTCATAGTAGCTGAAAATCTACTGGTTCTGCTAGCCATATGGAGGAACAAGAAGTTCCATTTGCCTATGTATTACCTGCTCGGGAATCTCACCCTGTCAGACCTACTAGCTGGAGTCGCCTATGCTGCCAATATCATCTTTTCCGGGCCCAAGACTCTCCAGCTGACACCCATCCAGTGGTTTCTACGTGAGGCAGGGGTCTTTGTTACACTGACTGCTTCTGTCCTCAGCCTCTTTGCAATTGCCATTGAGAGACACATCACCATGGTCCAAGTGCGACTGCACCACGGGAACAAGAAAGGGCGCATGCTCTTGCTAGTGGGGGCCACCTGGGTGTCATCCATCATGCTTGGGGCGCTTCCTCTCCTGGGCTGGAACTGCATCAGTCGCCTTCCTGAGTGTTCCACGGTGCTGCCTCTCTATTCCAAGCACTACATACTCTTCTGCATCACCGCTTTCCTGGCCATCCTCATGTCCATTGTGGTGCTGTACAGCCGGGTCTACTGCATGGTCAAATTCAACAGGCGGCACTTGGGCAGCCTTCATGAGGGCGTGTTCAAGAAATCCAAGTACATGTCCTTGCTGAGAACTGTGACCACCGTAGTGGGCACCTTCATTGCCTGCTGGTTGCCTCTGTTCCTCCTCTTACTGTTGGACGTTGCTTGCCAGACCCAAGCTTGCAGTGTGCTGTACAAGGCAGATTATTTCCTGGGTCTGGCAATGATGAACTCCCTGCTTAATCCTGTAATTTATACCCTGACCAGTAAGGACCTGCGGCAGGCCATCTTCAGGTTCCTGTGCTGCCTCCTAACCATTGCGCCAGGTGTGGAGGAGAGCCGAGCCAAGCGCTTAGGTTTCCCAGTATTGGAGGGCAGCACTAGCAAGTCAGACCACTCCTCGAACCAGAAGGAGGGGCCAAATACCAATCCACTGGTTATGAATAGTGCCCCTGCAGTGAGCAAGGTGTTAGTATCAAAAGCTGCCTCCTGAATTCTTCTGCTCCAGGTGATTGTGCTGGGACATGGGTCACCAGGAGTGCAGTGCTAGAGATATAAGTCATGGTGGAATTAATGAAAGATCAGAGGAAGTGTTGCTGGGTCCTGCCTGGCAAATGGTGGGAGAGGGGGAACTTACTCCAGTGGAGAGGCCTATCCAACAGGGATGTGTCTAGATCTCTGCATAAGTGATCCAGAAGTGATGTCATCACATCTAGGACAGCTAGACGACATTCTGGTATTTGGTCAAAAGCCCTATGGTGAATATGGTTTCTACCATAGAGTTTTTGCCCAAGTACCAGAGCACTGCCCCGTCTTAGATGTGTTGGCATTACTTCAGGTCATAGGCATATTGCTGCACATCAGATGGATCTCTTTCTTTGGGGGGGCAAGTTTCCCCCCACCAGTCAGCTGATTGGTGGTAAAGAGGTATGGCCTATCAGCAGGAAGCCCTGCTTCCACTGGGATGTGTGTGTCTGGTAATTAGGGGGAAATTATCCAGGAGGACTAGGCCAGAGTGGAAGGCAGAAAAAACTGATCAAGAAGAGTGGGGGAATTTGGATTCTTGAAACATATGTAACAGAAACATCAATCTAGCTGCTGCCCAAGCAGAAATCAAGATCTGCCCTGGATGTCTTTACAGCCAGCCAGGCTAAGAGGAACGAGTAGGGTCCCTAGGTGGATGGCTCTATGCTGGGATCAGGGAGGCCCTTCTCCTCAACAGTTTCTCACCCAAGATCTGGTTTCCTTTGTCTGTACTCCCTGTCACTCCCAACACAGGGGGTGCAAAATCAGGGTGTTGCTCTGGATCACTTATAGCAGGAATCCGCAACCTTTTAAAGCCTCTGGGCAGCTTTGCAATTTTGACGCAAGGTGGTGGGCACAAATACAAATTGGCTGTCACAGGTGGAAGAACCAACCACTAGCAGGTAGAAAGTCAGGTGATGTGTAATTCTAATAAGAAAACATTTCTTGCAGGAGCAGTGCTTAACAATATGCCTTTTAAAATGAACACATTGTTTTAAAATGTTTCCTTACATACACACGGCTGACCATCAGTCATGTGGTCAAGTACCCCATGCGACAATATTTCCGGTTTCGGGGGACCCAGGAAGTGATGTCATCAGGCCATGCCTCCCTGCCTCGCCCCCAGAAGTGACATCACCACCCATGTTAACAGACAGACTTGAGGAGAACTGAGGGGAAGAGACAGGAGGCTCTCCCGAGGGGACGCAACCTGACAACAAACAAATAGAATATCTCATGCCCACAATGGAGGTTATTAATGGTGAAGACACTTCAATAATTACTGTACAGAAATCCTCAAGTTCCCCAAGTCACACAAATAGAAGTGGTTATAAAGGACCATGTATACCTGAGGAACCAGCTGCAGGAAATGATTGACAATATGGAGGCCATTTCCATCCTATACTTCAGATTGTATCCTGGAACATCACTGGATGGAAAAGCAAATCCGGAGACTCTGATTTTGTGGAATTTTTAACCTCCTTTGATTGTATTCTCTTCCAGCAAACTTGGTTTCAAGAAAAAAATAATCTCAAGGGATTTATATCATTTAATTTACCAGCCTATAATTCAAGGGACTCGACAAAGTGGGCATTTCCACCTTGCTGAAGATTGACTTCTATTTTAGGCTGGTCAAAATTTAGCTATGGCCATCCTACTGCACCGGAATAATTCCTTACTACTAATAATCAAGGTTTACCTCCCTCCTGCCCAGAATTATCTGACTCTCAACCAAAATTGGGCCAAACTTTCTAATTTTGTATTTTCAATATATGATTACTCTTCAGCCCAATTTATTATTTTAGGAGATTTTAATGCTCGAATTGGTACTAATAATAACAATATCTTTGCAAGGTTGGGTTTTGGGGAAGATGATGAGGACTTACTTCATTCCCTTTGGCCTTTAAGGAATTCAAAGGACAGCGTCATTAATGAGGCAGGGATCAAGTTAACTGAATTCTGTATAGAGCACAATTTTCTGGGATTAAATGGTCAAAACCAGTTTCCCTCATCTGCAGATTTCACATTCATGTCCCCTCAAGGACAGAGTGTGATTGATTTTGGTTTATGCACTTTTAACTGCTTCCAAAGTATATCTTCTTTCTCTATAGAGCCGTGTACTGAGAGTGACCACCTTCCACTGACTCTAAACTGGGATCATACTGGGATAGATGTTTACAGTCCCAGTGTATCTCTACCAGCAGCTCCCACTGAATCTTGTTTGAAACTGATTAGATGGTCCGCTAAGATGGAGAAAGAGATTACATCCCTTTTGGAATCTGAAAAAATGACAGAATTTAGGGAGACTTTAACTAACTCATGCTCACCTATGACCGCTGTAGATCTGTATTCTCAGATAGTTGACCTTTGCGGCCTTAAAGCACAACCAGTCTGTAACTCAGGCAGCAATCCTCCCTGGTTTGACCAGGAATGCCATATCTCAAAAAAAAAAAAAAACAAAACCTGAGAGAGCTCTTTAGACAGGTTCGATCGTCAGAGGATCAGACTATTATCTATAGTTATTTCGAACAAAAAAAAAAAAACACAGTATAATAATTTTATCCAAGAGAAAAAACAGCTTTATTCTCATGATAATTGGGCCCGCCTATTTGATATTGTTAAATCCAAAAATTCCAAAGCATTCTGGTCAGCTGTAAGGGGACCCTTGAATGAGAAGACTTGTAAATTAGAACTGATTATTGACCCCCAAGTTTGGGTTGATCATTTTACTGCTCTATTTAATGTTCCAGCAACTCCAGAAAATCTGCTGAATGACTCCATTCCAACTAATGTCCCTAGATGGTTCCTGGTATTGCCTGACGAAGTAGAGGAACTAATTCTCAGCCTTAAAATAGGCAAAGCCTCAGGCCACGATGCCCTCTCTGCAGAACTTTTTAAAAACAACCCTAAATGGTGGGCTCTACCTTTGGCCAATTTATTTACCTTAATTGATTTACATGGGATTGTCCCAAGTTCTTGGTTGAATTCAATCATTGTTCCCGTGTTTAAAAATGGTGACCTTAATGACCCTAATAATTTTAGACCTATTAGTTTATTATCAATTATAGGTAAGATTTATGCAAAACAACTTGAACAGCGCCTAACTGATTGGGCTGGCTCTCAAAGAATTATAGGTCCAGAACAGATGGTTTCTTGCAGGGTAACTCTACTATAGATCATTGTTTAATTCTCTCATGTCTGGCTGAGAAATATACGACCCAAAACGGTAAGAGGCTCTATACAGCTTTTATAGACCTTAAAAGTGCCTTTGATAAGATAGATAGGGATATGCTCTGGAATAAATTGCAACGAATGGGTATGGAACCGAGACTCTCATCCGAAAACTTTGTGTCCACCTCCTGTCAAGTCCGGTATTCTTCAAAGGGAGACTAAACTTCTAAGATCTCAACGACCATTGTAGTTAAGCAAGGCTGTATTCTGGCCCCCTTGTTGTTTAATTTATTCATTAATGATTTAGTGCAAAAATTGGAACCTATTAATGGTCATCCCCCAAAACTTGGTTCCCAGCATATTCCTTTGTTGTTGTATGCCGACAACACTATAACACTCTCATACACAAGGGCTGGCTTACAACTATACTTATCCACCTTTTACCAACATAATAAGTTAGTAATTATCTAACAAAACAAAAGTTTTGGTTTTCTCTAAGAGCTGGCACGCTATGACTTGGTCTATTGGAGGCACTTCAATAGAACAAGTCAAAACATTTAAGTATCTAAGAACTGGCGCTCCCACTGCCAACGAGCTATCAATTAGGCCAAATCCTCCTCTTCCCTGATAAAACGGTTATTTTTCTCTGCGAAACCAATTTATTCCTGCAGCAATTAACATTTTTAATACCAAAGTGATATTCCAGTTCCTGTTTGGATGCCCCTTATGGATTCCTGCTTTTGATAAATCTGTTGAGGGTGTTCAATCTGCTTTCTATAGGCAAACTGCAGGGGCTCCCAAGTGTGTCTCCTATCATGCCATCTGAGCAGAATTTGGCCAAATTAAGGTAGAGACAATGGCCTGGATAGCTACTTTTAAATTTTGGGTCAGACTACATTTTAGAGTAGAAACTGGCAGCCTTTTAACTTGTCTAAAAAAGTGACCCTCTTAAATTTCGATGGTTGCAGGCTATTGAACAAAAATTAGTCTCCATTGGCATCGACCTGAACTCCCTACTACCTCTGGAAGAAAAATATATCTTCCGGATTATTAAGCAGAGAATATTAGACCATGAGCATCAGGAACTCATGCCTACCCAGCCTCGAGTCTGCTCTCCAGCATTCTTTGGCACCACTGTGCAGAGAAATCTTATGCCTACATACTTACATCTTCTTGATGTCCCACCCCTGAGAAGAGCTTTTCTCCTGGTACGAATGAATGCTTTCCCCTCGAAGGACTTAAAGGTTTAACCGTATCCGACGACACCGTTTGAGACTCTGTCTGTGTGGTTCTGGTTGCCCTGACTCTATCGCACACATTTTGTTAGATTGCCCCTTATATGAGCAATGCCGGGATGATAGTTTTGTTGCTTTGCTGGGAAACAAGCCTTCTGTAAGTAACTCTATGGCCTTGCAATTTCTGCTCTCTGACAAAGACCCAGAGGTAAGCATTATAGTCGCCAGAGTCTTAACTAAGATGCTTTTATAATATGCTGCCTATTTTGTATTTTCTTTTATAGTTTATCTAATCAGTTTAAGATCTGTTCGGTTATGTAACCCCATGGCCTATTTTATTATCTCATTAAAATTTTAAGCCCTATTTCTATATGTTTTATACATATTTTATGCCAATAAAAGGTTACTGTCTGACTGACTGACTGACTGACTGACAGGAGGCAGTTTAAGGTGTGATTAGATGTGCAGGCTCCACCCCCTCCCAGGTGCAGACACAATGAGAGAATTCACGGGCAGGAGGGAAGCAATGGAAGCTGGCAGTTCCCTAGTTTGGGGCCAAGTCCATTAAGGCAGGAAGTCCTGCAAACCCCTGGTTGGGACTCCCTGCACCAAAAAACAGAAGTGTACACATCAGAGTTCATGTGATGCTGTTGTTAAATAAGGAGCCTCTTGGGGCCAAACCAATTTCGGGTTCTTTAAAAAAAAACTGATTTTTAGTAAACGTCTTAATACAATGTCATGTTGGATTATTTTTATTTATTTTACACCAGCTTGGTGTACTGGTTAGGAGTGCTGACTTCTAATCCGGTGAGCCGGGTTTGATTCACAGCTCCCCCACATACAGCCAGCTGGGTGACCTTGGGCTTGCCAATGACCTGATAAAGCTATACTGACCGAGCAGAATCTCAGGGCTCTCTCAGCCTCACCCACCCCACATGGTGTCTGTTGTGGGAGAAGAAAGGGAAGGCGATTGTAAGCTGCTTTGAGACTCCTTCGGGTAGAGAAAAGCAGCATATAAGAACAAATTCTTCTTCTTCTTCTTCTTCTTCTTCTTCTGCTTCTGCTTCTGCTTCTGCTTCTGCTTCTGCTTCTGCTTCTGCTTTCAACCTCACTTCCCTCACAGGGTGTCTGTTGTGGGGAGAAGAAAGGGAAGGTGAACATAAGCCGCTTTGAGACTCCTTTGGGTAAAGTGGCATATAAGAACCAACTCTTCTTCTTATATACTGCCTTTTTGTCCTCATTGTTGTTGTTAGGTGCGAAGTCGTGTCCGGCCCATCGCGACCCCATGGACAATGATCCTCCAGGCCTTCCTGTCCTCTACCATTCCGCGGAGTCCATTTAAGTTTGCACCTACTGCTTCAGTGACTCCATCCAGCCACCTCATTCTCTGTCGTCCCCTTCTTCTTTTGCCCTCAATCACTCCCAGCATTAGGCTCTTCTCCAGGGAGTTCTTCCTTCTCATGAGGTGGCCGAAGTATTTGAGTTTCATCTTCAGGATCTGGCCTTCTAAGGAGCAGTCCGGGCTGATCTCCTCTAGGATCGACCGTTTTTTTTGCCTTGCAGTCCAAGGTAGCGATCCCCAACCTGTGGGCCACATGTGATCCTTCGACTAATTGGAGGTGGGCCCCGAAGGACGTCTTCTCCCCCCCCCGGCCCTTTACTTCATCCCCCCCCCAGCCCTTTACAACACACTTCATTGTTGTGGCGTGTCTGTATCTTATTTTGAAGGGATGTTTAAACATTACCATAGCGATCAGAGAGTGCTAGGGCAGTGGTTGAGAGTAGAGGAGTAAACTCCCCCCCCCCACCTGGCCTCAGTAAAAGCCGTTGAGTGGTCCCCGGTAAGTGGTCCCCGGTGATAAAAAGGTTGGGGACCTTTGGGTCCAAGGGACTTGCAAGAGTCTTCTCCAGCACCAGAGTTCAAAAGCCTCAATTCTTTGACACTCGGCCTTCCTTATGGTCCAACTTTCGCAGCCATACATTGCAACTGGGAATACCATAGCCTTGACTAAACGCACTTTTGTTGGCAGGGTGATATCTCTGCTTTTTAGGATGCTGTTTAGATATGCCATAGCTTTCCTCCCCTCTTTTAATTTCTTTGCTGCAGTCCCCATCTGCAGTGATCTTGGAGCCCAGGAAAATAAAATCTGTCACTATCTCCATTTCTTCCCCATCTATTTGCCAGGAATTGAGAGGGCTGGATGCCATGATCTTTGTTTTCTTGATGTTGAGTTTCAAGCCAACTTTTGCACTCTCCTCCTTTATCCACATCAACAGGCTCTTTAGTTCCTCTTCACTTTCTGCCATTAGAGTGGTATCATCTGCATATCTGAGGTTGTTGATATTTCTCCCTGCAATCTTGATCCCAATTTGTGACTCCTCTAATCATAGAATCATAGAATCATAGAATCATAGAATCATAGAATCATAGAATCATAGAATCATAGAATCATACAGTTGGAAGGGGCCATACAGGCCATCTAGTCCAACCCCCTGCTCAACGCAGGATTAGCCCTAAGCATCCTAAAGCATCCAAGAAAAGTGTGTATCCAACCTTTGCTTGAAGACTTCCAGTGAGGGGGAGCTCACCACCTCCTTAGGCAGCCTATTCCACTGCTGAACTACTCTGACTGTGAAAAACTTTTTCCTGATGTCTAGCCTATATCGTTGTACTTGAAGTTTAAACCCATTACTGCGTGTCCTCTCCTCTGCAGCCAGCAGAAACAGCATCCTGCCCTCGTACAAGTGACAACCTTTCAAATACACAGGGGCTTTACGCACCGGGATCTTTGTAGCAAATTGGTCACTGAATGAAAAATCGCCATTTAAAATAGTGGAATTCGTCGTTATGCATACCTGCCTTTGTAGTGGAATCCAGTTGCGTTTTGTAGCGTTTCCCACAGGCTTCCGGTCTCGGCAGAAATCGCTAGAAAGGAAGCGCTATTGCCGAGCTCGTCCCGCCCCTGGCCGTCAAGCAGCCAATGGGCAGCCGTTAGCATGCTCCCAAACAGCCCCTTTCCCTTTAAGAAAGGTGTTTTTTTTTAAAAAAACAGACCCATTGTAACGAATCTGTGTTAATTCGTTGCAACGGAGAGACCCATCCAGCTGCCTGGGGTGTTTGAGCTGTCGTTTGATCGTTGCCACGCTCCCTCCGAGTGAAAAAAAAAATCCCCCCCCCTCTCACGGGCCCGATTTTCGGCTGAATGAATGTGTAAAAAATAAAGTGACTGCTTAGTAGTGTGCTTAGTGACTGAAGTGTGCTTAGTGACTGAAGGGGAGGGACTGAAGCCGGGGAAGCCTCTAAACTGAAAGAGGCTCGCTGGTGCGTTTATCCCCGCTCGCTTGGAGAAAAAAAAAATGGCGATCGCTTCGCCGGAAGATCAGAGAAGAGAGCCAGGGGGAGGGACTTTGTAGAAACCGCAACAATGTTAACGCACAGGTCTTTTTCGCTAGTGTTGCAGATTGGTTGCAGGAGTGTATCGCTTTCCGGAGGGTGAATCCACTTTTTGGGATTTCCCTGAAAGCGCTACAAGGAAGCGCTTTTTGCAGATTGGTTTCAGGTGTGTGGCAGATTGTCGACGACGTTGTGCAAAACAGCAAATCAGTAGCGTTTTCAATTGGCAACCATTGTGCTATTTTGAAGGCGTGCAAAAAGCCCCACAAAGAGGGCTATCATGTCCCCTCTCAACCTCCTTTTCTCCAGGCTGAACATTCCCAAGTCCCTCAACTTATTTTCATAGGGCTTGGTCCCTTGGCCCCAGATCATCTTCGTCACTCTCCTCTGTACCCTTTCAATTTTATCGACGTCCTTGAAGTGAGGCCTCCAGAAATGCACACAGTACTCCAGGTGTGGTCCGACCAGTGCTATATACAATGGGACTATGACATCTCGTGATTTTGATGTGATGCCTCTGTTGATACAGCCCAAAATGGCATTTGCCTTTTTTACCGCTGCATCACACTGCCTGCTCATGTTTAGTTTACAATCCACAAGTACCCCAAGGTCTCGTTCACACACAGTGCTACCTAGAAGCGTATCCCCCATCCATTAGGCATGCTTTTCATTTTTCTGACCCAGATGCAGAACTTTACACTTATCTTTATTAAATTGCATCTTGTTCTCATTTGCCCATTTTTCCATTGTGTTCAGGTCTCGTTGTCCTCCAAATGTTTGCAGATCGCTCCCTTTAATATCTGCTCCATTATCTTCCCCACAACAGAGGTCAGACTCACTGGTCTATAGTTTCCCGGGTCATCCTTCCTCCCTTTCTTGAAGATCGGAACAATGTTTGCTCTCTTCCAGTCCTCCGGGACATCTCCAGTCCTTAAAGAGGTTCCGAAGATGATGAACAAGGGCTGTGCAAGTTCTCTGGAAAGTTCTTTGAGTACTCTTGGGTGCATTTCATCCGGCCCAGGGGATTTGAACTCATCCAGTGCAGCTAAATGCCTCTCGACAACCTCTCTATCCATGTTAACCTGCCACCCAGACATTATCCTTTGGCTAAGGCCATCTCTAGATGTGCCTAAGCACTTTGACCTGTGGGGAAAAACAGATGTAAAATAGGCACTAAGCCTTTCTGCTTTCTCTGCATCTTTCGTTAGAGTTTGTCCATCCGCACCCAACAGTGGGCCTATTGCCTCCTTTATTTTACGTTTGCTCCTCACATAACTGAAAAATCTTTTCTTGTTACAATGGGCTTCCCTGGCCAATCTTAGCTCACTCTCAGCTTTGGCCTTTCTTATGATTGATCTACAGTGCCTAGTAACCTGTAGGTACTCTTCTTTAGAGCTGTGTCCTTCCCTCTATTTCCTGAACATTTTCCTTTTCTTTCTTAGTTCCTCTTGAAGTTCTCTGTTCATCCAAATAGGCTTCTTAGAGCTCCTGCAGTGTTTTCGTCTTTCTGGGATAGTCATTGATTGAGCATGCAATAGCTGTTGTTTGAGTAGTCGCCCTGACCGACCCCAGCAACTTGTCCACTTCGGAAGAAGAGAGCTGTCTGAAGCCATCAAACCTCGCTGCCAAAGACGGCCAACAGGTCTCCAGTTCGTTTACTGTATTAATTGTGACAGGAAGGTCACGGCGAAGCGACAAGACTTTATCCGCAAAAAAGCTCGCTAATGCCTCGCAGCCAAGTGCCAATTGACTAATATTTTGGCGCCCCTGAAGGGCGGTGAGGGAACGAAGTACCCTAAATAATTGGGCCGGGCGAGAGCTTGCGGACGCGATTTCCGTGGCGAAGAACTTTCGCTTCGCCACTTTCACCGCCATCTCATACGCCCTCATAAGCGTGCGATAAGATGTTCTTGCAGCTTCATCGTGAGTCTTCCGCCACACTCGTCGTTTAATTTAATAAAGATAAGTGTAAAGTTCTGCATCTGGGTCAGAAAAATGAAAAGCATGCCTACTGGATGGGGGATACGCTTCTAGGTAACACTGTGTGTGAACGAGTCCTTGGGGTACTTGTGGATTGTAAACTAAACATGAGCAGGCAGTGTGATGCAGCGGTAAAAAAGGCAAATTGCCACTTTGGGCTGTATCAACAGGGGCATCACATCAAAATCACAAGATGTCATAGTCCCATTGTATACGGCACTGGTCAGACCACACCTGGAGTACTGTGTGCAGTTCTGGAGGCCTCACTTCAAGAAGGACGTAGATAAAATTGAAAGGGTACAGAGGAGAGCGACGAGGATGATCTGGGGCCAAGGGGCCAAGCCCTATGAAGATAGGTTGAGGGACTTGGGAATGTTCAGCCTGGAGAAAAGGAGGGTGAGAGGGGACATGATAGCCCTCTTTAAGTATTTGAAAGGTTGTCACTTGGAGGAGGGCAGGATGCTGTTTCTGTTGGCTGCAGAGGAGAGGACACGCAGTAACGGGTTTAAACTTCAAGTACAACAATACAGGCTAGACATCAGGAAAAATTTTTTCACAGTCAGAGTAGTTCAGCGGTGGAATAGGCTGCCTAAGGAGGTGGTGAACTCCCCATCACTGGCAGTCTTCAAGCAAAGGTTGGATGCACACTTTTCTTGGATGCTTTAGGATGCTTGGGCTGATCCTGCGTTGAGCAGGGGGATGGACTAGATGGCTTGTATGGCCCCTTCCAACTCTATGATTCTATGATTCTAAGAAGGGGACGACATAGAATGAGGTGGCTGGACGGAGTCACTGAAGCAGTAGGTGCAAATTTAAATGGACTCCGGGGAATGGTAGAGGACAGGAAGGCCTGGAGGATCATTGTCCATGGGGTCGTGATGGGTTGGACAAGCCTTCACACCTAACTACAACAAATAATCTTAATTGGTAATTTGAGCAATAAATTTGGCCAAATGTTTGGCTGCCCAAATTAAACAATTTTATTTCCTTAAAGACAGCAAATTTGTACATGCTGCAGTAATAATGTTCAATACCAAAATCTCATCACAAATATTATATGGCATACCTGTTTGGATAAAAGCATTGCTGGTTGCACCCTGATTGGCTCTATGCCAACTTGGACAGCCGGACATGTACCAGCCCCAAGGCTATTTCACAGATATATAGAGGAACCATGGATAAGGATACCACCCTCCCCAAAGGCTCAGGGCAGTTTTAATCAAACAGAAAGGAGCCAGGTAAATCCGCGCCCCCATGCCCAGGAAGGACGGCCTGCCCAATGCTGCCCAGACCCCCTTTGCGCGCCCACTGCCTCCTATAGCCGGCGGATGCGCTCTGCCGGGCCTGTGCCCCACCCCACACCATGGCCTGGGGAGGGAGGGGAAGGGGGCTGGCCAATGCTCCCTGGGCCCCGCCGCCCGCACCTGCCGGCTCCAGGATGCGGCGGCTGCACCCCGACGAGCCTGCAGGCCAACACACTTCCCCATGCCACCCCACAGCCACGCCGTCCCTCGGGCACTGGATGTTCTTGCCAAGGGGTGGGGGGCCCTTCCGAGCCCGTCCTTAAGGATGGGCTTGGAATTTAGTATATCTATATCTATATCTATATCTATATCTATATCTATATCTATATCTATATCTATATCTATATCTATATCTATATCTATATCTATATCTATATCTATATCTATATCTATATCTATATCTATATCTATATCGGCTTTGAAAGGGGAGAAGGGGTAAGGGGAAGGGATGGATAAGGGAGACCCCCCCCCCAGCCTACCTTATACTGGCATCCTGGGCTCCTAGTAGGCTTGTGGAGTTGGCTGTAGTGGCGGAGAGCTGTCCCTGGGTCCAGGAAGGCCTCTTGCCATAGCGAAAGGTCTTGCCAGACCCAGGGGCAGCGGAGAGGCCCTCCCTGCAGGGGTGCCTGTGGAGAGCTGCCCCTGGGTCCGAGAAAGCCAGTCATCATTGCAAGAGGCCTTGCCGGACCCTGGCAAGAAATGGGGGAGGTCATCTGAATGCAGCGGACGTGCGAGGGGGCGGTTCTGGAGGCGCTTTGCCATAGGGACCTATACAGCCACTGAGGTTTCGCCCCCAGCATTCACACCCTTTCTGAGATTTGGCAAGTAGCAACCTTGGAACAGGCATCACAGGGAGACAGATCTATCCCCTTCGGTCACCATCTTCTGCAAGTGGGTGAAGCCTTTTCTGTTTCCTTTGACATTCCCTCAGTGACCCCTTATGCCTGCCCAATCTTTTAATTCTTGTTTTTATGTTTTGGTATGTGTATTTTAAACTCTGGTTTTAAATTTTAATGAACTGCTTTTGTTGGTTTGAAGGTTTTTGTGGTTTTATTATGCATGCCTCTAATTTGTTAGCCACTTTGGTGGTCCTTATGAGGACAGACCCCCTTCAAGGATCGCTGCCTTGCCGTGGCAAAGGGGCTTGTATAGCTCAGTGAAGCTATGAGCTATGCCGTGCAGGGCCACCCAAGACAAACAGGTCATAGCTGAGAGCTCTGACAAAAGGTGATCCACTGGAGAAGGAAATGGCAAACCACTCCAGTATCTTTGCCATGAAAACCCAATGGACAAGTTCAAAAGGCAAAACGATATGACGCCGGAAGAGCCCCTCAGGTCGGAAGGTGTCCAATATGCTACTGGGGATGAGCAGATGGCTAGTACGAGTAGCGCCAGAATGAATGAAGCGACTGGGCCAAAGCCGAAAGGACGCTCAGTTGTGGAAGTAACTGGTGGCGAAAAGACAGTCCGATGCTGTAAAGATTTTTATTCCATAGGAACCTGGAACGTCAGATCCATGAATCAAGGCAAGCTGGACGTGGTTAAACAAGAAATGACAAGACTGAACATCGACATTTTAGGAATCAGTGAACTAAAATGGACAGGAATGGGTGAATTTAATTCAGATGACCATCAGGTATACTACTGTGGACAAGAATCTCGCAGAAGAAATGGAGTAGCCTTCATCTTTAAACCGCCCGTGGTGCCGCTCCTCCGAGTGCCACTCCATTCGCTCCTCCGAGTGCCACTCCAGGGCCAAGTGTCCAATTGGGAGGCGCGCTTCGCGCGCCTCCCTATTGGACACTTGGCCCGTCTCCCGGACGCCGCGCCTCCAACTCGCCAGTCCTCCCGAACAGCCATCCTCGCCGGATGGCTGCCAGGGAGGACGCTCGCCACACGTCGCTCCGGTCTGGGGACCCTGCTTCCCCGCCGAGCAACTGCCCTTTGCCTATGACCTACCTGCGAATGCCTCCGACGCCGACTACCGCGGCCATCCCCCCTTCCCACCCCCACCCCACGTCCGTCGCCCGCCAGCACCACCGGTCGCGACCTCCCCCCCCATTCCCACTTCCCGCGCCAACTACCGCGGCCATCCCCCCTTCCCACCCCCAGCCCCACCCCAGACATCATATTCCCGACGAATATACAGTAGAGGTGACAAATAGATTTAAGGAATTAGATCTGATAGACAGAGTGCCTGAAGAACTATGGACGAAGGTTTGCAACATTGTACAAGAGGTAGCAACTAAAACCATCCCAAAGAAAAGAAATGCAAGAAATCAAAATGGCTATGAGGAAGTTTTACAAATAGCCAAGGAGAGAAGGGAAGTGAAAGGCAAGGGAGAAAGAGAAAGATACACCCAACTGAATGCAGAATTCCAGAGAAAAGCTAGAAAAGAATGCCTTCTTAAATGAAAAGCTAGAAGAAAACAATAGAATGGGGAGGACCAGAGATCTTTTCAAGAAAATTGGAGATAAGAAGAGAACGTTTCATGCAATGATGGGTATGATAAGGAACCAAAATGGTAGGGACCTCACAGAAGCAGAAGAGATTTAAAAAAGGTGGCAAAATTATACAGAAGAACTATACAAGAGCGAGCTTAACATCCCGGATAACCACAATGGGGTAGTTACTGACCTGGAGCCAGACATCTTGGAATGTGAAGTCAAATCTCTGAACAAGGAAGTCTGAGCAACAATAAAGCAAGTGGTGGTGACAGCATTCCAGTTGAACTATTCAAAATCTTAAAAGACGATGCAGTAAAAGTACTACTACACTCAATATGCAAGCAAATTTGGAAAACTCAACAATGGCCACAGGATTGGAAAAGGTCAGTTTACATTCCAATCCCAAAGAAGGGCAATGCCAAAGAATGTTCAAACTACCGCACCATTGCACTCATTTCTCATGCTAGCAAAGTTATGCTCAAAATCCTACAAGCTAGGCTCCATGTGGACCGAGAACTTCCAGAAGTATAGGCAGGATTTCGAAGAGGCAGAGGAACTAGAGTTCAAATTGCCAACATGCGCTGGATCATGGAGAAAGCTAGGGAGTTAGAATCATAGAATCATAGAATTATACAGTTGGAAGGGGCCATACAGGCCATTTAGTCCAACCCCAATTGTTGCCCCCCCATCCCGGACTGAGCCCACCCCAACACTCCTTACTGTTTTATTAAGAGGGAACAGATTTTTGTTCCAAATTCCTTATAATAGACTGTATATATTTTAAGCAAATGTCTGGTTACCATTAAGTACATGTTTACCATTGGGAACCCTTGGGATTCAGTTAGGAATTCCTCAACCGAATCCTGGGATGATCTCACCTAGCAGTTTCATATACATGTTGAAAAGTATAAAGTATGATAGACCCCTGCAGGACTCCAGAGGCTAAGAAGCTTCACCAACACCAACTTTTAATGTAAGTCCTGGAGTCATGAGTTCAATACTGTATTGGTTGCATTCTGCAAATCTCTTCCTTAATTCTTTGAAGCAAAGAATGGGCCAAGCAGGCCAGCAATTTGTTTACTTGAAGGCTTTGCTCTTCAGACACTGTCTACATTTTCCCTTTCTTCTCCCTCTTCTCCCTCCACGGGGATCCACCAATAAATTAACAACTTGGCAGTGGATGAAGATGGTTAGTGGGTATTAATATTAGTGGGGTTATTAATATTGTTTATGGTTTTATGAAGATTTTAGGGATGTTTTATTGATGATGTTTGTTTTTATGCTGTGAAATGCGTTGTACCAATTTGTGGGATGTGATATACAAATTTAACAAATAAATAATCAGCAGAGACAGGATTAGATGGTTCCAGGGCTCCATACTGTTCAGTTGCTTAGAACAACCTGTAGTTCCCAACCTATAGTTCAGTTCCCAAAAGTGGGTTATGAAGCCTCTGAAAACGGGTTAAGACCAGGCCTTCCTAATGGCCTCTCCTGCTAGGGATGCCAGACCCCAAGTTGGGGCAAGCATTTCACAAGCATCCCATGGGCTTCCTTTATAAACAATTTCATTTATCAAATGGTGGAAGAACCTATGAGAGGCTCGGCCATACTCAACGTACTACTGAACAACAGGCAAGAGCTGCTGGATGGGGCGAAGAAAATGGGACCCTGGATGACCACATCTTTAACTGCTCCACGGGAGTGGTATTAATAAAGCAGTAAGGGCCCTTGTGTGGGCCTAGTCTGGGATGGGGAAGGGCACCCATTGGCCCCTTCCCCCTGGCCTGATCAGCAGGCCCTGGCCTGACGAGTTGGGAGGCGCAAAGCCCACCCCCAACGTTGGCTGCCTTCCCCCCCCCACTGCCGCCATTACTAGTCTGTCTGATGCGACGACAGGTAGGCGCCGGGCTGGCCCAGCCTGGTGGAGGCAGCGGGGGGGGGGGGAAGCTTTGGGGCCGGCAAAGACCCAGCCCCGCCATGTCAGCGACGCGGGGGGGCTGGGTCTTTGCCGGCCCACAGGCCCTGCAGCCGCCCGTGACAGTCCTTTTACCGGAGGCCCCCACCTAGCGCCCGCTGTATTAAACATACAGCGGGCTTAATTTCTAGTCCTCCTATAATTCCTTTTGAGACGGGGCTTTTGCCAAGATTCCTCGTGATGTTCCTGTTAGCTGAGTAAATAAGGCAGTGAGGTTTCACACCCTGATTTAGGAGTACGTAAAGGTTTCTTCAGGAATTACCATACTTGATAGTGCAGAGGAGAGACAGACAGGAACTGACTACATGCCTAACTAAGAGAAATAGGTAGACTGAATGTGTGGCTTCTGAGAAGAAGCAGGAAATTGCCTCAAGTGTTGCAATCTGGAAACAGACAAGGAAAGACACTTTACTGGAGAGAAGGTCCTGACCTCACTATCCTATCTCTCTTCTTGCTGCCCCCTGCAGGGTCTTCTCTTCTCCTTTGTACACCAGATACTGCCTATTCCAATAGTTCTAAAGGACCGTAGACCAGTGGTCCCCAACCTTTTTTAGGCTCGATTTCGGCCACGCATGCGCAATGAGCGGGCGCGGCCCTGATTCCCTCTACCCCCCTCCCACAGTAAGAAGCTTCCCGGGCCGCAAGCTTGCGGCCTGGGAAGTTTTTTACTGCGGGGGGGGGGGGAGGGAACCTCAGCCCGGCGCCATGGCCTTTGCGGCCCGGCACCGGGCCACGGCCCGCAGGTTGGGGACCACTGCCGTAGACTGTATTTTCGGGCGGTTAGGTGAACAGAGAACTGGCTAGAAAACTGTTCCCAAAGAGTGGTTGTTAATGGTATTTCATCAGAGAGGAAGGAAATGAACAGTGGGGTGCTCAAAGATCTGAATGAAAGGGTGGAGGGACTCCTTATTAAATTTGCAGATGTCACCAAATTGGGAGGAGCAGCAAACACCTCATAATATAGAAATAGAGTTAATTGAGATCTGAACATGCTGGAAAAATGGGCAATTAAGAATAAGATGCTATTCAAATGGGTAGCCGTGTTGGTCCGAAGTAGCACAATAAAATCAGAGTCCAGTAGCACCTTTAACACCAACAAAGATTTAATCAGGGCGCGAGCTTTTGAGTGCAAGCACTCTTCCTCAGAACTCCTTATATGACATGGAATATATAGCAAAAATCAATACTGTTACATCAGTAGACTGTGTCACACAACCAAATACAGCCAATGATAATTCTTTGTCAAAACAGCCAATCAATCCCCTGGCATTCAGTGTAGTTTACAAAAACACAAGGAGAAACCAAACTGCCTGTGTCAGTAATCAAAGGCTCTCACGAACCATATGCTGCTTGCCCCATCTGTCTCCATACAACTGTGAAATACTCCTGCAAGGGAATTGCTGGTAACTATCTTTTGAACTCTGGTGCTGGAGAAGACTCTTGCGAGTCCCTTGGACCAGTGGTCCCCAACCTTTTTGGGGTTGCGGACTGGTGGTGGGGGAGGGTGATCCGGGCGCAAACGCGCATGCGTGGACCTGCCGCGCATGCGCGTTTGCACCGCTGCCGTGCCGGTAGCTGCGTTTCCCTCTCCCCTCCCCTCCCGCAGAAAGAAGCTTGCCGGGCCACAAGCTAATCGGCTGCTTTGGCAGCCGATTTGCTCGCAGCCTGGGAAGTTTCTTGCTGCGGGGGGTGGGTCGGGGCAGGGAGAGGGAGCCGCGGTTCGGTGCCGCAGCCTCAGCACCTAACAACAACAAATCTTATCCCAAGGCCAGTGAGTCAAACTCAAAATTCAATTACATTGGAAGGTGAGCAGGTGTATAAGCCTTTAATGGTGTAGGTGATGTTGTTAGGTGGCACTGGAGTAAATAACAAACCCAGATGCAAAGTTAGCATCTGGGTTTGTTGCAAGCTCTAGTACCAGTGTCCATGTTCACATGAGATGCTGCATTGTTGTGGGTTGTTTGAGATTGGGGGGCTGTCTGTGTGAAAGAAAAGGTTTATCCCCCCCAGTGCTTGGGAAAGAGACCTGTCATCATCCAGTAAAGATTGTAAGTCACTGATGATACCTTGTAGTGTCTTGAGCTGAGAGCTATATGTAAACACTAGTGGTGTTCTGCCTCTGTTCTCTACATACAGGTCAAACCTGTTTGCCCTAATGGAATTTGGGGCTGTATTAAAAGAGGTTCAGCATCCAGATCACGCAAGGTGATGTTGCCAGTTGCTGCTCTGGTTAGACCTCACTTGGAATCCTGTGTTCAGTGTTGGGCACCACCACAACTGAATCATAGAGTTGGAAGGGGCCATACAGGCCATTTAGTCCAACCCCCTGCTCAATGCAGGATCAGGCCAAAGCATCCTAAAGCATCCAAGAAAAGTGTGTATCCAACCTTTGCTTGAAGACTGCCAGTGAGGGGGAGCTCACCACCTCCTTAGGCAGCCTATTCCACTGTTGAACTACTCTGACTGTGAATTTTCCCCCCTGATATCTAGCCTATATTGTTGTACTTGTAGTTTAAACCCATTACTGGCTGCAGAGGAGAGGACATGCAGTAATGGGTTTAAACTTCAAGTACAACGATATAGGCTACTTATCAGGAAAAAAATGTTCACAGTCAGAGTAGTTCAGCAGTGGAATAGGCTGCCTAAGGAGGTGGCGAGCTCCCCCTCACTGGAAGTCTTCAAGCAAAGGTTGGATACACACTTTTCTTGGATGCTTTAGGATGCTTAGGGCTGATCCTGCGTTGAGCAGGGGGTTGGACTAGATGGCCTGTATGGCCCCTTCCAACTCTACGATTCTATACATAAATCAGTTAAAATACAAGCAGCTGGTCCATAATTATTAAGACCTCCACGGTTAAAAAAGGTAAGGCTACTGCTTCTTAAGACCACCTGAATTAGATTCATGGGGGATAGGACTAGGGGCTAGTAGCCATGGTGACATTTAGAGGCAGTCTGACTCCCTAGTGACTAAAGGCAACAACATGGGAAGATACTGGACTCTATGACCTGTTGTTGGCCCTTCAGAGGAACTGTTGGCCACTGTGTGAAATGGGATGCTGGACTAGATGGACCCTCACTGGTCTGATGCAGCAGGGTTTTTCTGAAGTTCTAATAAATGTCTCAGGCTCTGTGTTCTGTTGCTGGCTGTCCAGAGGAAGTGGCTGACCACCATGTGATCCAGCAGGGCTCTTCTGTTAAATTCACACCAACTCTATGTGCTATGCAGGGGTCCCCAACCCCCGGGTTGGAGACCGGTACTGGTCCGTAGATCAGTCGGTACTGGGCCGCAGCTCCTCCTCGTCCTCCTCCACGGCTGCTGCCACGGGGGCTGCTCTGCCACTCTGCCGCCGGCTCACCTTTGGTGCTCTCCAGCGGCTGCCATGGCTGGGGCTCCCCCTCGGCGTGGCACTGCGCAGCTGCGGTGGGAAGTCAGGGGCGCCGGCAGGAAAGCAAGCAGAGCAGGGGCTCAGGTGGCGGCGACATCCCTCAGCAAAAGACTACCCTCCCCTCGGGCCTCAGTAAAATTGTCAAGCGTTGACCGGTCCCCGGTGATTAAATGGTTGGGGACCACTGTGAGCCTCCTGGAAACCTATAAAGTAATTCTGACATTGGGAAACAAACTTTGTCTACTGCCTTTACATCATATTAAGCAATATTTGGCCATTAAGACTGGGTCTCCGATTGCTGGGGATTAGGCTGTTATTGATGTTTTCAACTCTTTGCCGGTCAAATCCTCTCAGTCTGACTTGGAAGCCAGTTTATGGAACAGATCAGAGGTGACCAAAGTCCTTTCTTACTATATGATTTCCTTCCTTGTACCTCACAGACATTGACAGGATCCTGTGTGTTGTGAAGGCCTGGCAGATCCATAAGAAAATGAATTTAGAGTCCAGTCAGGCACCTTTAAGAACAACAAAGTTTTAGTCAAGGTGTGGGCTTGTGCAGTCCCACTTCCTCAAGATACAGTGTATACCTCATACCTTGACTAAAACTTTGTTGGTCTTAAAGGTACCGCTGGACTCTAAATTCATTCTCTTTTGCAATTCCACAAATGGGCACCCCCCCCCCACACACACACATTGGCCACATCCAGTGGTGTGCTGGAGCTGGTCATACTGGCTCGTGAGGACCTAGTGTCAAACATTCAGAAATTTTTGCAAGCCACTTGAAAACTCCAGAGGAACTTTGCAATGTCTCCCTCCTTCCTTCACCCTCTCACCTTCTCAGGGTGGAATCAAAAGGTGTGAAGTAAATGCAAGGTGCTGGAAGCAGAGCTGTGGAAGGAGGCAGTTGTTTCTTTTTGGGTGCATGGAGAGCGTAAAGAAGAACCAAGTCAATTAGTCATCCTTCACCTGAATCCTTGCACTGTCAGCTGTTTTAGAAACCTTCCTTAGGACTCAGAACTTGTTTCCAGGGCGAGTATGAGTCCAGGGGCACTTTGAAGACAGGCCAAGGCTCCAATGCAGGCATATATATAAATCAATAAAATAACTTCTTTACAGAGAGTGATTAAAAGGTGGGTTTCCCTGCTAAAGGGGGTAGAAATAAGCAGCTTCAGAAAGGGATGAGCTCAGCAGAGGCGTGCAGGCCCACGAGCGCTTCTCCGCAGCACTGGCCCGGCCCAGCCTTCGTGCAGGGGCTCCAGGTCGGGCCGGGCCGGGCTCCTCTCCCCGGGGCTCCGGGGGGGGGGGGGCTGACTCTTGCAGGCCGGAAATGGCGCCAGCGAGCGGGTGGGCGGGCGGGCGGGCGGGAGGGAGGGAGGCGCCCGCCAGAAGAGCCCGGGCGGCCGCCCTCTTGGAGGAGGGGCCGGGCGTGCGGCGGCGTTTTCTCTGGGCCGCTTTCAGCGGGCGGCGCGCACACTCGCAGCCGGGGAAGGCAGGCAGGTCCTCCCGGTCTCCTCCTCCTCCCCCCCTCCGTGAAGAGGGCGCTCACCTGGCCAGGTAAGGCTTGGAGGGGGCGGGGACAGCCCTGGGGGAGCCCCGAGGGGGGGTAGCGTCGTCGTCGTCCTCCTGTTCCCCTCGTGATGTTGGTTGCCAACTTTGTATTGGGGCATCCCTGGAGATTTGGGGTGTCTGGGGGCAAGCAGGGTTAGAGGTGGGAGGGGTGGGGTGCCAGCCTCCCTGTGGGACCTGGAGATCCCCCAGCATAACAGCTCGGCTCCAGACAACAAATATCCCTTCCCCTAGAGAAGAGGGATGCTTTGAAGGGCGGACTCTGCAGCATTATCACACTGAGGTTCAGGGATGCTAGCCTCATCTCCGGACCACAGAGATCACTTCTCCGAGAGGAAACGGAGAGTAGGCTTCATGGCATGGTACCCCATCGAGGTCCCTGCCCACTCCAGGCCGCACCCAGAAATCTCCAGGTGTTTCCCACCTGGGTAGAAACCTCCCCACTCCATCCCTTTCCAGGGGCTAGTGAGGGTGGTCAGTGGGGCTTAGTCCCAAGCCCCACTGACATCTATTGAAGGAGCCGTTTTCTTTAGGGGAATGGATCCCTGTAGGCTAAAGGGGGGGGGGGTGGAGATACTTCCAGGCCCTGCCTTGAGGCTGGCAACATTGAGCTCAGTTGTCTTGCATCTCTGGAGACACGTTGGCTGCTGCCTGGCCTGTGAACCTTTCTGCTGGTGGTGTAAAGGTGGCCCTGGGGCCGTGCTGCTCCCTGCCAACTGGGCAACATCCCAGGAGCCTTGCTGGGGCTAAGGGTGTGTTCCTGGGGCTGGTGGGAGGAACCTCGTGCTCAGGCCAAGAGTGTCGGGTTGTTTTTTTCCTGGATGCCTCAAAGCAAAAGTAAACTTTTGTCACTGGAACTTAAAGATGCTGCCATGAACTGGGTGCAACTGTTTAACAGGGTAAAAATGCAGCTGCAGAGTGAATGGAAAGTGTGGGTGAATGTATAGAAACTATGGGATATATAGAGCAGTGGTCCCCAACCTTTTTTCGGCTGGGGACTGCCAGGGCAACTGCCCCGCCCGCGCATCACGCATGCGCGGCCATGCCGCGCATCGCGCATGCACCATGCGTGGCCAAAATCACGCATGTGCAAAAGTGCCGTGCATGCGCAATTTCGGCCGCGCATGGCGCATGTGCGCGGTGCGGCCCTGATTCCCTCTCCCCCCCTCAAGCAGTAAGAAGCTTCCCGGGCCGCAAGCTTGCGGCCTGGGAAGTTTTTTACTGCGGGGGAGCAGGGAGCGGGGAGAGGGAACTGCGGCCCGGCGCCATGGCCTTTGCGGCCCGGTACTGGGCCGCGGACCGCAGGTTGGGGACCACTGCTCTAAGGCCAAACTTGCCTGTTATCCCGGTTATCTTTTGGCTTCCTACTTTAGCATTCCAATAGCCCATGATGATAAGCACATCATTTTTGGCGTTGCTTCTAGAAGGTGTTGTAGGGCTTCATAGAACGGGTCAGCTTCATCCTCTTCAGCAGCAGTGGTTGGGGCATAGACCTGGATTACTGTGATGTTGAATGGTTTGCCTTGGATTCGAACTGAGATCATTCTGTCATTTTGGGGATTGTATCCCAAGACTGCTTTTCCTACTCTCTTATTGATTACTAGGGGCAAAGCCCGTTGTCTCCAAGAATACAACGGGCGCTAGAGCTTAGCAGTGGGAAGAGGAAGGGGAGGAGTTGTCACCCAGTCTGTAAGGGCATGGGGTTGTCATGTGTGTTGTGTGGGAGATTGTGGTGGCATGGTGGCAAATGAGGCCATGGGTGTGGAGATATGGGTGTCAAGAACCTGTGGTGTGGAATGTTCATTGATTGTGGGAGAGGACTGACCTTTGGGAATTGTGGCATAGTGGTTACAGATGAGCTTTCCAGAGCCATGTCCTCAGATATGTGAAGGGAAAATCAGACTGGAGACTGTTCTTAGGGGAAGATTACATGGCAACCAATTCCCCCCAGTTCTGCGTCATTTCCCTTCTTGTGTGAATTAGGCCACATTCAGCGAAATGCCCCTCTGCCCTAATACATATAGGGTAGTCACAGTACACAGGTGTCCACCCTGTTCCTTCTGTCTCCCATATGTTCACTGTTGGTAAAATGTTATGTGGCCACATGCTTCTTTCATGGTTGCTCCTTAGAAGAACGGATTTTTGTACCCTATTGCTTACTACCCAAAGGAGTCTCAAAGCGGTTTACAAACACCTTTTCCATTTGTCTCTCCACAATAGTCAACCTGTGAGGTATGTAGGGTTGTGAGAGATCTGAGAGAACTGGGAATGGGCCGCAGTAACCCAGCAGGCCTCAGGTGTCTCAAAGCATTTTCCAATCGTCTTCCCCTTCTCTCCCCATAGCAGACTTCCCATGAGGGAGGTGGGGTAGCGAGCCTCACAGGGAAGGTGGCAACCCTAAGAGGAAGACTGTCTGTGCACACCTTAGTAAGGTTTTTAATACTGTTTTTTTATTTGCCAGGCCAAGGTTATTTGCCAGTTACTATTTCAGTTACTATGTGTCTCCAGACATTTACTTGTTCTCTATTTAGTTTCAGGCTGTAAATATTTATTTAGATCTTCCTGCACTTTCCAGACTCACAGGACTGATGCTGGTCTGCCTGTCTGCGCCCCAGAATACAAACAGTTGCTGATAAGGGCTGGCCATAACCCATAGGCCAGGAGGGACACTCCTGCACCACTCCCTACCAACTGCAGGCAAAAATGGCTCATTTGAAGGCTGGACTCTGAGGCATTGTACGATTTTGAAGTCCCACCTTCAAACCTCCAGGAATATTTCCAACCCAGGGGTAGCCAACCTACAGGTGTGGCCTGGAGAGCTCCTGGAATTACAGCTCACCAGCAGAGTATAAAGATCAGCTCCCCAGGCAGAAAGGGCTACTTTGGACAGGGTTGTGGTAGAGAAGAAACATTTAAGGCTTCCCACACAGGTTGTTGTTGAATTGAAAGACTTGAGGCCTACTGCACAGGGTTGTTGTGCAGATGAAACAGGAGACAATAGAGCCAGTTTCCTCTGCAGAATAACACTGTGCAGTGGCTTCAAATCTGCAGAGAGTTGCAAAGAAGAAAGACACATGGCTTGGCTGTGTCTAACCCCCAGCCAGAGCAGTATTTTAAGTGAGAAGGGGCTTTTCTGTGGCCTCCCTGTCAGGCAACTGTTTGGCAGAAGGGGAAAGTCCCCCCCCTCAAAAGGGAGGCCCTCAGGCTCCCCTGCGTTGCTCTTGGAAAGGCCTCCCTCCCCTCAGTCAGGGCCTGCCAGTGGCTCCTTTGCAGCAGGCCTGAAGGGAGGGGGGAGGGGGAGCACTCTGCAGCCTCCGGCCAGCTCTGTCAGGGTTCTGAGGCAATTTACAGTTGGACATGACAGTTGGGACAGCCTTGGGGCGAAAAGGGCTGGCGCAGCCTGTCCAAGCCTCTGTTCTCACCCCCCTTGGCAGCCCTACTGACCTCCTCTCCCTTTGGTGGTCAGGAGCAGACTGGCAGCCAGACTGGGCTGGGTGAATGGAATTTTGGTCTGTCCTGGTGAGGGGCCAATAGGAAGGCACTTTGCGCGCCTCCCCATTGGCTGCTTGGCCCTGGATGGACACTCGGAGTTTTTATCCTGGACAGGGCCCGCCCTAACTCCTCCCCAGGTGGCCTTACTCTTTTATTTAATAGGACCCTGTCCTATTTAAAGATGAAGGCTACTCCATTTCTTCTGCGCGATTTTTGTCCACAGTAGTATGCCTGATGGTCATCTAAATTAAATTCACCCATTCCTGTCCATTTTAGTTTACTGATTCCTAAAATGTCGATGTTCAGTCTTGTCATTTCTTGTTTGACCACGTTCCAGGTTCCTATGGAATAAAAGTCTTTACAGCATCGGACTGTCTTTTCGCCACCAGTTACTTCCACAACTGAGTGTCCTTTCGGCTTTGGTCCAGTCGCTTCATTCATTCTGGCGCTACTCGTACTAGCCGTATGCTCATCCCCAGTAGCATATTGGACACCTTCCAATCTGAGGGGCTCATCTTCAGGCGTCATATCGTTTTGCCTTTTGGAAATGTCCATAGAGTTTTCATGGCAAAGATACTGGAGTGGTTTGCCATTTCCTTCTCCAGGGGATCACCTTTTGTCAGAGCTCTCAGCTATGACCTGTTCGTCTTGGGTGGCCCTGCACGGCATAGCTCATAGCTTCACTGAGCTACACAAGCCCCTTTGCCACGGCAAGGCAGCGATCCTTGAAGGGGGTCTGTCCTCATAAGGACCACCAAAGTGGCTAACAAATTAGAGGCATGCATAATAAAACCACAAAAACCTTCAAACCAACAAAAGCAGTTCATTAAAATTTAAAACCAGAGCTTAAAATACACATACCAAAACATAAAAACAAGAATTATAAGGGGGTCTGTCCTCATAAGCAGTGGTCCCCAACCTTTTTGCGGCTGGGGACCGGCAGGGCAACTGCCCGCCTGCGCATGCTGCATGCGCGACCGAAATCGCGAGTGTGCGGCACTTTCGCCAATTTGGTCGCACATGGCACATGTGCGCATGCGCGGCCTGGCTGCGCATGCGTGATGCGCGGGCACGGCCCTGATTCCCTCTCCCCCCCCTCCTGCAGTAAGAAGCTTCCCGGGCCGCAAGCTTGCGGCCTGGGAAGTTTTTTACTGCGCGGGGGGGGGGGGGGAGAGGGAGCCGCAGCCCAGAGCCATGGCCTTCGCGGCCTGGCACCGGGCCGCGGCCCGCGGGTTGGGGACCACTGCTCATAAGGATCACCAAAGTGGCTAACAAATTAGAGGCATGCATAATAAAACCACAAAAACCTTCAAACCAACAAAAGCAGTTCATTAAAATTTAAAACCAGAACTTAAAATACACATACCAAAACATAAAAACAAGAATTATAAGATTGGGCAGGCATAAGGGGTCACTGAGGGAATGTCAAAGGAAACAGAAAAGGCTTCACCCACTTGCAGAAGATGGTGACAGAAGGGGATAGATCTGTCTCCCTGTGATGCCTGTTCCAAGGTTGCTACTTGCCAAATCTCAGAAAGCGTGTGAATGCTGGGGGCGTGGAAGATTACCTCAGTGGCTGCATAGGTCCCTATGGAGTCTTCAGGTATGTTAATCCCAAACCATATGGGGTTTTAAAAGTCAACACCAGCACCTTGAAATTTGGGAGCCAGCGTAGATCACTGAAGTGACCTGAACCCTATGACCCTCTCCAGTCAACATCTTGGCTGCAACGTTCTGTACCAGCTGAACTTTCTTAACACTTTTCTAAGACAGCCCCATACTGCAAAAATCTAATCTTGATTTAATCAGGGCAGTTCTACCCAGTGAAGGCAGCAGCTGGCGAACCAGTTGAAGCTGGTAAAAGCCCCTTCCAGCCACAGCTGCCACTTGCTTAATTGGTATTGGGCTGGGGACCAAGAGCACCCCAGAATGGAGACCTGTTCCTTCAAAAGGAGTGTAACCCCATCTAGAATAGGTGACTCCTAAAACACCAAACCAGATCTTGTTAAGTTTCCATTTATTAGTCCACATGCACTCCAAAACGATCTCTTGGCACCAGTCCAGGCTTTCTACACCATCTCTGAAATCACCCAGTCTGTAAGGGCATGGGGTTGAATGTGTGTGTTGTGTGGGAGGTTGTGGTGGCATGGTGGCAAATGAGGCCATGGGTGTGGAGATATGGGTGTCAAGAACCTGTGGTGTGGAATGTTCGTTGATTGTGGGAGAGGACTGACCTTTGGGAATTGTGGCATAGTGGTTACAGATGAGCTTTCCAGAGCCTTGTCTTCAGATATGTGAAGGGCAAATCAGACTGGGGACTCTTCTTAGGGGGGGATTTCATGGCAACCAATCCCCCCCAGTTCTGTGTCATTTCCCTTCTTGTGTGAATTAGAATCATAGAATAGTAGAATCATAGAGTTGGAAGGGGCCATATAGGCCAGTGGTCCCCAACCTTTTTTAGGCTGGGGACCGGCAGAGCAACTGCCCCGCCCGTGCATCGCACCTGCGCGGCCATGCCCGCTCCCGCGCACATACGCCATGCACGGCCGAAATCGTGCATTCGTGGCACTTTCGTGCATGCGCGGAAGTGCCGTGCATGCACGATGCACGGGCGCGGCCCTGATTCCCTCTCCCCTCCCGCAGTAAGAAGCTTCCCGGGCCGCAAGCTTGCGGCCTGGGAATCATAGAATCATAGAATCATAGAATCATAGAGCTGGAAGGGGCCATACAGGCCATCTAGTCCAACCCCCTGCTCAACGCAGGATTAGCCCTAAGCGTCCTAAAGCATCCAAGAAAAGTGTGTATCCAACCTTTGCTTGAAGACTGCCAGTGAGGGGGAGCTCACCACCTCCTTAGGCAGCCGATTCCACTGCTGAACTACTCTGACTGTGAAAAACTTTTTCCTGATATCTAGCCTATATCGTTGTACTTGAAGTTTAAACCCATTACTGCGTGTCCTCTCCTCTGCAGCCAGCAGAAACAGCATCCTGCCCTCCTCCAAGTGACAACCTTTCAAATACTTAAAGAGGGCTATCATGTCCCCTCTCAACCTCCTTTTCTCCAGGCTGAACATTCCCAAGTCCCTCAACCTATCTTCATAGGGCTTGGTCCCTTGGCCCCAGATCATCTTCATCGTTCTCCTCTGTACCCTTTCAATTTTATCGATGTCCTTCCTGAAGTGAGGCCTCCAGAACTGCACACAGTACTCCAGGTGTGGTCTGACCAACGCCGTATACAATGGGACTATGACATCTTGTGATTTTGATGTGATCCCCTTGTTGATACAGCCCAAAATGGCATTTGCCTTTTTTACCGCTGCATCACACTGCCTGCTCATGTTTAGTTTACAATCCACAAGTACCCCAAGGTCTCGTTCACACACAGTGCTACCTAGAAGCGTATCCCCCATCCAGTAGGCATGCTTTTCATTTTTCTGACCCAGATGCAGAACTTTACACTTATCTTTATTAAATTGCATCTTGTTCTCATTTGCCCATTTTTCCATTGTGTTCAGATCTCGTTGAACTCTGTCTCTATCTTCCAGAGTATTTGCCAGTCGTCCCAATTTGGTGTCATCTGCAAACTTGATGAGTAGTCCCTCCACCCCCTCATCTAGATCATTAATAAATATGTTAAAAAGTACCGGGCCGAGCACCGAACCCTGAGGTACCCCGCTACTCACCTCTCTCCAGTCTGATGAAACACCATTGACAACAACTCTTTGAGTGCGGTTCTCTAACCAATTCCCTATCCACCTAACGATCTGAAAATCCAGATTGCAGTCCTTGAACTTATCCATCAGAACATCATGGGGAACCTTGTCAAAAGCTTTACTAAAATCCAAGTAAATGACATCAACCAAATTTCCCCGATCCAGCAAACCTGTTACTTGGTCAAAAAAGGAAACTAGGTTGGTCTGGCAGAACCTGTTGGAGACAAATCCATGCTGACTTCCTTGGATCACCAAATTGTCCTCCAGATGTTTGCAGATCGCTCCCTTTAATATCTGCTCCATTATCTTCCCAACAACAGAGGTCAGACTCACTGGTCTGTAGTTTCCCGGGTCATCCTTCCTCCCTTTTTTGAAGATCGGAATAACGTTTGCTCTTTTCCAGTCCTCCGGGACATCTCCAGTCCTTAAAGAGGTTCCGAAGATGATGGACAAGGGCTGTGCAAGTTCTCTGGAAAGTTCTTTGAGTACTCTCGGGTGCATTTCATCCGGACCAGGGGATTTGAACTCATCCAGTGCAGCTAAATGCATCTCGACAACCTCTCTATCCATGTTAACCTGCCACCCAGACACTATCCTTTGGCTACAGCCATCTCTAGATGTGCCTAAACATTTTGACCTGTGGGAAAAAACAGATGTAAAATAGGCACTAAGCCTTTCTGCTTTCTCTGCATCTTTCGTTAGAGTTTGTCCATCCGCACCCAACAGTGGGCCTATTGTCTCCTTTACTTTACATTTGCTCCTCACGTAACTGAAAAATCTTTTCTTGTTACAATGGGCTTCCCTGGCCAATCTTAGCTCACTCTCAGCTTTGGCCTTTCTGATGATTGATCTACAGTGCCTAGTAACCTGTAGGTACTCTTCTTTAGAGCTCTGTCCTTCCCTCCATTTCCTGAACATTTTCCTTTTCTTTCTTAGTTCCTCTTGAAGTTCTCTGTTCATCCAAATAGGCTTCTTAGAGCTCCTGCGGTGTTTTCGTATCTCTGGAATAGTCATTGATTGAGCATGCAATAGCTCTTGTTTGAGTAGCGCCCACCCTTCACATGCTCCCTTCCCTTCCAGCATTCTTGTCCATGGTATGACACTCACCATGTCTCTGAGTTTATTAAAGTTTGCCCTACAAAAAATCCAACATCCGTGTCTGGCTACAAGCTTCCTTGGCTCCCCATCTCAAAAGGAATTCTATGAGGACATGGTCACTTCCCCCTAGGGTCCCCACCTCCTTCACCTCATCCACCAACTCTTGCCTGTTGGTCAGTATTATGTCCAGTATGGCTGAACCTCTTGTGGGTTCATCTACCATTTGATAAATGAAATTGTCAGCCAGGCAGGTCAGAAACTTCTTGAAGTGAGGCCTCCAGAACTGCACGCAGTATTCCAGGTGTGGTCTGACCAGTGCCGTATACAATGGTACTATGACATCTTGTGATTTTGATGTGATGTCCCTGTTGATAGAGCCCAAAATGGCATTTGCCTTTTTTACCGCTGCATCACTCTGCCTGCTCATGTTTAGTTTACAATTCACAAGTACCCCAAGGTCTCGTACACACACAGTGCTACCTAGAAGCGTATCCCCCATCCAGTAGGCATGCTTTTCATTTTTCTGACCCAGATGCAGAACTTTACACTTATCTTTATTAAATTGCATCTTGTTCTCATTTGCCCATTTTTCCATTGTGTTCAGATCTCATTGAACTCTGTCTCTATCTTCTGGAGTATCTACCAGTCCTCCAAATTTGGTATCATATGCAAACTTGATGAGTAGTCCCTCCACCCCCTCATCTAGATCATTAATAAATATGTTAAAAACTACCGGGCCAAGCACCAAGCCCTGAGGTACCCCGCTACTCACCTCTCTCCAGTCTGATGAAACACCATTGACAACAACTCTTTGAGTGCCGTTCTCTAACCAATTCCCTATCCACCTAACTATCTGAAAATCTAGATTGCAGTCCTTCAATTTATCCATCAGAACATCATGGGGGACCTTATCAAAAGCTTTACTAAAATCCAAGTAAACGACATCAACCGAATTTCCCCGATCCAGCAAACCTGTTACTTGATCAAAAAAGGAAACCAGGTTGGTCTGGCAGGACCTATTGGAGACAAATCCATGCTGACTTCCTTGGATCACCAAATTGTCCTCCAGATGTTTGCAGATAGCTCCCTTTAATATCTGCTCTATTATCTTCCCCACAACAGAGGTCAGACTCACTGGTCTGTAGTTTCCCGGGTCATCCTTCCTCCCTTTTTCGAAAGTCCATGAAGTTTCTTTCCTTTCGTTTACTGGACTGAGAGGGTAGGTTTTAACCATAATTTCCTCATTCCCCATCTTTTCTCCTATAGCTCTCAGTGTGTTTCCTTTTTTTACAATGTTATGATGTGACTAGGGGCCAAGCCCATTGCATTCAGAAATACAGCGAGCGCTAGGTTGGGGAGCGTGTGTGGAAGAACTTTGTGGACGGCCTCTCCCTCCCCCCAGGACCTGGAAAGGCTGGAGGCCCCCAGGAAGGGAACCCACCAGCAGGGGCAGCTCTCACACGGCAGGGGTCTGCAGCCTCAGAGGGAAGTGGAAGGAGGAGGGGGTGATCAGGGGTGGGGTATCGGAAGTGATTGGCTGGCTGCTGGACAGACAGGCAAGCCGGTTGGGGGAGGAGGCACTCAGGGGCGGGACAGCCACCCTGAGTGGCTGTTAAGTGCTGAAGCCATGAGACACGCTCCTCCTCCCAGGCCTTACCAGAAATATGTGGAACAGATAACATCACTGCATATGCAAAAAAGGAAGTTCTGCTTAACATGCCGCATAATTATTGAATGACAGTGTTTTGATCTCCAGCCGTTTCCTTAGTTGGTGACTGAGGAGTGGGAGATCTGTGAAGTGATGGCTGTCATTCTGTTCCCTTGGCAGCATCCAACCTTAAGGGGGGGGAATTATGTTATAACATTGCTGTCACTGACAAAAACATGACAACCTGGCTGTGCACCCTCTTTTCAAAGACAGGGCAGAACATATGGATAGGATCTGAATTCAAGAAAAAACTCCCTGAAAAAAGTGCCATTCTGCACATACTGCAAAGTTGGAGCATCATCTGGGGATTGATGTCCTTGGGAAACAGAGCCATTCTTTCAGTGAACTTTATATGTATTTGAAAGGACTAATTTCTTGGGCACATCTGCTCCGGGGACCCACAGAGTCAGTGACGGATGGGAATAGCAGACCATTTATGTGGAACCATCATTCTTTTGTACGCTTCAGGGAAGAAAAATAACCTTGGAAGTTGCGATTCTGACTGGGGAAAGTACCGCTAGTGCAATGGCACACGGGTGAGCAAGTGGCACTTACCCATTTGTCTTCTTTTTGGGACAGGACTGAGTCTTCAGCTGCCACTGAATGGATCCTGTGATTTCTGCTGCGACTCTGGCCCTGGAAGGCCCCTCCCCTTGGCTCTTAGCCCTACTGGGGACTCTACTAGCGGCTCTTGTGGCAGCTTACAAACTGGGATTAATCTACCAGCTTTGGCATGAGGTAAATCTAAAAGAGTCTCCACCTTCAGAGCCTGAATGCCCTTGCACACAAAGGGGCACCTGGTTTTAGCCCTGTGGCTCTGGAGCAGGGCCACATTTATTTATTCAGTTGCCCTTGGCTAGGGGTGTGATCGTGGGAATCAGTAGCATTGATGTTTATTAATTAACTAGGGGCCAAGTTCATTGCATTCAGGAACACAACAGGTGCTAGATTGGGGGGTGGGGTGCAAGAACTCTGTGGACGGCCTCCCCCTCCCCCCAGGACCTGGAAAGGCTGCAGGCAGCTGTTGTGGAACTCACCGGCAGGGGCTGTTAGAGATGGGCTGGCCTGTCTCTTCTCTTGGGGTAATCTCCCAGCACTCACCAGATGCAGGATATTCCTTTACGTAGCAGAGTCTGCAGTTTCTTTCAAAGTGGATGTTGAAGATACATGTATTTATAATTAAAGCTGAAGCTGAGTTTAGTAATTATTTACATGTAGATTTCTTCAGGTGGACTTTACAACAAAAAACATATCACCACAGGAGAGAGGCAGAAAAGAAGAAGAACAGTTAAACTGTTCACACACACACAGAGGGGGTGGGCTGAGCTTTCAGACCCCCTCCCTCCTAGAATCATACTCAAATTAGGCTCCAGAGATTTCCCTACAGGGGCAGCTCTCACACAGCAGGGATCTGCAGCCTCCAAGCCTCAGAGGGAAGTGGAAGGAGGAGGGGGTGGTCAGGGGTGGGGTATCGGAAGTGATTGGCTGGCTGCTGGGCAGACAGGCAAACCATGAGACACGCTCCTCCTCTAAGGCCTTACCAGAAATATTAAGTGAAACAGATTTATATTATTGCTTGAGATTCAAGGTGGCCCAATACAATCATTCAGAGATGAAAGGATTGTAGATGGATGGAACCAACAAGAAATCTGAAAAAAAGAAACAGGGCTGAAGCAAAGCAGAAGTATTAACATGGCACGTTAAATGATGCAAAAATGATATAGTAGGATCCTACCTAGTAATTTTATTTTATTTTTATTACATGTATATGTATTAATTTATTTTTACATTTATTACATTTTTGCATTTGTTACATTTCTGCATTATATAGTGGGATCCTACCTAGAGTATGGAATTAAAATGTTGAATTGCTCTGGGTCGTTCAGGAATGACAAGCTTGAACCGATCGTGGAAAAGCAAAGCCTGATTACCAAATATAGATTAGTCCACTCTGTCATATTTCCAATAGCCAATATGGCTGTGAAAGTTGGATGATGAAAAAATTGGACCAGAGGAGAATTGATTTGTTTGAACTCGGAAGTGGGAGAAGGCTTCTGCAGATTCCTTGGACAACAAATGTAACAAACAAGCAAACACACCAGAAGGCAGACTCAGGATACAGGATGATCTTGACAGGCTAGAAAACTGGGCTAAATTGAATAAAATGAGTTTCAATAGTGGTAAATGTAAAATTCTGCATTTAGGGGGAAAAAATCATACGCATCACTATAGGATGGGCTAGACTTGTCTTTGCAGTAGTACATATGAAAAAAATATGGGGGTTATAGTAGACCAGACACTGAACCTGCGTCAGCAGTGTGACACGGTAGCTAAAAAGACAAATGGGATTTTGGCCTGAATGAAAAGAAGTATAGTGTCCAGATCACACAAGGTGATATTACCACTTTACTCCGCTCTGGTTAGACCTCACTTGGAGTACTATGTTCAGTTTTGGGCAACACCACAACTGAAGAAAGATGTAGAGAAACTGGAGCGTGCCCAGAGGAGGGCAACGAAGATGGGGAGGGGTTTGGAGACCAAGTCATATAAGGAAAGGTTGAGGGAGCTTGTTCTGCTTAGCTGGGAGAGAAGACCACTAAGAGGTGATATATTCAAGTGGGTAGCCGTGTTGGTCTGAAGCAGCACAACAAAACAAAATCAGAGTCCAGTGGCTTCTGTCTGAAGAGGAGTGCTTGCACTCGAAAGCTCACATCTTGAATAAATCTTTGTTGGTCTTAAAGGTGCCACTGGACTCTGATTTTGTTTTGTTAAGAGGTGATATGATAACCAACTTCAGATACTTGAGGGGCTGTCATATATAAGATGGAAGAGAGTTGTTTTCAGCTGCCCCACAGGGTTGGACCAGAACCAATGGGTTAAATTAATTCATTTGTTCTTTTAAATTCTATAAATAAGTCAGTAGTACAGTTTTAGATGTGAGCTTATGAATGATATCTTTTGTGTTAAAGCATCAAAAGTATTTGCCCCTCCTGCTCCATTTCCTTTGAAGGGTCATCCCTGCCCCATCTATATTTCTATTCCGGCCCTTCTGTTGTGTCCTTCCTGAGAAGCAGTTGCCAAGCCACCTGCTGTGTTTCTTTCAGGTGAACACCCAGAGCCCTCAGCATGGTGGGGAGAGTGTGGCAGAAGTGCTGAAAGCTCACGGGGTGCGCCACATCTTCACTCTGGTGGGGGGACACATCTCTCCCATCCTGGTGGCCAGCGAGAAGTTGGGCATTCGGGTGGTGGACACCAGGCACGAGGCGACAGCTGTGTTCGCAGCGGATGCAATGGCTCGGCTCTCAGGTACCCGTCCGTGCCCGTCATTGACGCAGAATAGCAGCCAGGAGCACAGCATGACCCCTCTTTCCTGGCACAGGGACAGTGGGAGTTGCGGCAGTGACAGCAGGACCGGGCGTGACGAACACCGTGACAGCAATGAAGAATGCCCAGATGGCAGAGTCTCCCGTGCTTTTGATCGGAGGGGCAGCTGCCACCCTGCAGAAGGTAGGCTCCTTCAGCTGCTAGCTGCAAATTCTGAGCTGGGAGGAGCAAGTAGAGCTTCCTGTTGCTGCCGGCTGGTCTGACCCGTGCTTTGTAACCTCGCATTTGGATTACCGCAATATGCTCTACGTTTATTTATTTTCAGACTTACCCTGCCAAAGTGCCCAGGGCAATTTATGACAAAGATTAAGATACAAAGTCATTAAAAGTTTAGTTTTAAAGCTAACTAGTCAGATTGCAAAACCCTATGGCCTCTTAGATAAATCTTAAGATAAGATGGATTTCTGTCGGAGGTGGGGGGGGGGGGTACCTAAGATGTTGCCTGTGAGTTGACTATCCAGCAGGAATGCCAGTAACTTCTCGATGTTAGTTCTGGTTCTAGCCATAGGCCTGGAGGGTCAGCTCTGTCTTGCAGGCCCTGCGGAACTGGTTAAGGTCCCGCAGGGCCCTGATATCATCTGGCAGAGCATTCTGCCAGGGCCGTGAGCAAATTCCAGTCGCTGGACCTTGGTGCACTTTGGGGGAGTGTACTGGGAGAGACATTGGGATGCCCTTGAATACAACTCAAACCAGCTATATCAATTTGTTTTTGTGTTCAATTCAAGATGTGAGTCAAGATGTGGGCCCTTTTGGAAAATAGCAGGGTAAGTCTGAAAATAAATAAATGCCCCACATGATGTGAGGCCCACATGTTTGAACTGCTTCCTTGCACTTATCTGGTCCTCAGGTCTTCAGTCAAAGCCTGGGCCTTTTCCGCTAGAGTTGTGCACTCCGTCTCGCTTGGTGGACATCTTTTAAGGTGGGGAGGGGCAGGCATCTTTTAAAGTGGGGTGTCAACCCTCTGTCAAGTTCGCAATAAGATGATCTGTTTTAAACAAGACATCTCTTTATCGAAGAAAATGGCAAACAACAGCAAGGATTTTCCTTGCTAGAACTAAAGAGCAAAACTACAAGCAGACTTTTATGTTACCCCTACAACTCCCTCCCCTCAGTTTGACTCTTGGCACACTCATTAATGTGTGTCAGGCTCTCAATCTTTCCAGGCCAGTTTTCCCAGGCTAAAACACATACATACTTCTAAACAATGTAGGTGTTTTAAGAACATAGATCAGTACAGCAAAGTCAAAACGATAAAACACCTGCAAACAGTGTAACAAGGGAGAGAGCTGTGGGAAACTGCCTCAACATTAGAACACAGGTTAGAATACCATTAGAACAAAAGAAACAACCAAGGCAGCTGCCTCAGCACAGGCTGGATAGGACCCTCCAAGGTGTTCCTTGGAGCTGCATTTTGTACCATCTGCAATTTCTGGATTCAGGACAAGGGTAGGCCTGCATAGAGCGAGTTACAGAAATCCATTCTGGAGGTGACCAATGTATGGATCACTGTGGCCAGGTGTTCAAAGAACAGGTAGGGTGCTAGTAGCCGTGCCTGGTGAAGATGGAAGAATGCCTGGCCAGCCACCCTCTTGACCTATGCCTCCATGGTTAGTGAGGCATCAATGGTCACTCCCAGATTTCTGGCCTGGGGTGCGGTCATAAGTTACGTCCCTGCCAGGATGGGTAAACACTTCCTGACCTGCCCCCCTACTTCCCAACCACAGGACCTCTGTCTTGGAGAGGTTGAATTTCAGATGACTCCACTCAAGCCATTCAGCCACTGCTTCCAAGCATCTGGCAAATGGTTCTGTTGGGGGGGGGGAATCTGGGTGGCCGTCCATGAGGAGATAGAGCAGGGTGTCATCGGCATATTGATGACCGCCCAGCCCAAAGCTCTGCATCAGCTGGGCCAGAAGGCACATAAAGATGTTGAAAAGCGTGGGGGAGAGAACCTCCCTTGCTACCCACATATCCCGGGACAAGCAGAACAAGCCAGCTGTGTGGTTATGCAGAAAGGAACATAACCAACTAAGGGCTGTGCCCTGTATCCCCATCCCAGTAAGGCGGTGGGCCGGCAGTTCATGGTTGACCAAATCAAAAGTGGCCATGGTTGACCAAATCAAAAGTAGCAGAACAAGCATGGCTGACCCGCCCTAATCCAGCTGGTGACGGGTGACTAGCACTGTCTCCACCCCATGGCCAGGACGGAAACCAGACTGATAGGGGTCAAGAGCTGAGGTTTCATCCCAAAATACCAGGAGTTGGTCTGCCGTGGCCCTTTCAACTACCTTAACCCAGGAACGCCAGATGCGAAACTGGGCGGTATCTGGCCGGACCCTGTGGGTCCAATGATGGTTTCTTAAGGAGTGGGTGAACCACTGCCCCCTTCAGCAGCTCAGGGAACTCCCCAGTAGGCAGGGAGAGGTTGATAATATCCCTGAGCTGGCCTCCTATCCGCTTGAGGAGCCAAGACAAACAGGGACCCGAGCCCAGCAGCTGGTCCACTCTGGGTAAAGAGAGCCATCTGAAGCCGTCAAACGTCGCTCCCAAAGGCGGCCAACAGGCCTCCAGTCCATTTACTCTACCAACCATGGCAGGAAGGTTGTAGCAGAGCGACAAGTCTTTATCTGCAAAATAGCTCTTTAATGCCTCACAGCCAAGATCCAATTGACTAACATTTTGGCGCCCCTCCTCCAGGGTGGTGAGAGACCGAAGTACCCTAAACAATTGAGCCGGGCGAGAGCTGGCAGATGCAGTTTCCATGGCAAAAAATGTTTGTTTTGCCACTTTCACTGCCATCTCGTATGCCCTCATAAGCGTGCGATAACATGTTACTGCCTCATTGTGAGTTTTCCGCCACACTTGTGCTAGTCGTCTCCCTTCCCTCTTCTTCTCCTGGAGCACTCCAGTATACCAGGGGGCCCCTTTGAGTCGAGGGCGGAGAAGATGCCTAGGGGAAATTTTGTCTATAGCAGCCGCCCTGTGGGACTGCCAGTCCCCGCCAGGGCTGTCAGTGAGATGCCAGGAGGTATCGGGTCCTGCAGAGTGTTCCAGAAATCAAGTGGATCCTTAAGTCTCTGCGGGTGGGCAAAAATACTCCCTACACCCTATTACACAGCAGGATCATGCAGACAAAGAACCCCTGCACAGCCAGATCATAAAAACAGCAAGCAGATTTGAAAGATTTGAAATTCTGTTTTTTTGTGCTCGTTGAAAACAGTGTAACAGTCATTGTAAGTCACTTTGAACCATGAAGAAAGGTGGGATGTAACTGTTTAATGAGCAGTCAGACTCTGTGTGGTCTTTCTCTTCCTCTGATCGGTGACCATCGCCTGTATGTCTGAGGGCCAGTCTGACGGTAGGTGTTGGTGATGAGGCATAAATGACATTTATTTTCTTCTCCTTCCAGGGGCAAGGCGCTCTCCAGGATATCGACCAGCTGTCTCTCTTTAAGCCACTCTGCAAATTCTGTGCAACGGTGAAGACTGTGCGGGAGATTGTCCCTGTGCTGCGGAAGGCCATTGCCATCGCTCAGTGTGACACGCCAGGTACACTGCTGGCTTGTTCTGCTTGTGCTGGGATACATGGGTAGCAAGGGAGGAGCTTCTGGTGGTCATGGAAGGTTGCTGGTGCAGCCCACAAGATGGCCACCCATGTCCTTCTCCCCTGCCAACTTCCTCTCTGAGTTGGAAGCTTTGGGGCACTGTTGTACAACTCCCCCCCCCCCCAAGGAATAATGCCCTGCACTGAGGGGCTTTGTGCCTGTGCAGAGCTTTGGGTTGGAAAACTTGTTCAGCTAACTTTTAATTATGAAAATTCTCCCAATTTTCAGCTCTGCAGGCTGCACGGAGGAATTGATAGAATCATAGACCCATAGAGTTGGAAGGGGCCATACAGGGCATCTAGTCCAACCCCCTGCCCAGTGCAGGATCAGCCTCAAGCATCCAGGATAAGGATCTGTCCAGCTGTTGCTTAAAGACCACCAGTGAGGGGGAGCTCCCCACCTCCTTAGGCAGCCCATTCCACTGCTGAACTACTCTGACTGAATTTCCCCCCCTGATATTTAGCCAGTATCATTCTGCATGTAATTTAAACCCATTACTGCGGGTCCTCTGCTGCCAATAGAACCACTCCCTGGCCTTCTCTAAGTGACCACCTTTCAGATACTTAGAGCAATCTTGTCCCCTCTCCACCTCCTCTTCTCCAGGCTGAACATTCCCAAGTCCTTCAGCCTTTCCTCCTAGGGCTTGGTCCCCAGGCCCCGGATCATTCTTGTCTCTCTCTTCTGCACCTTCTTAATTTTGTCGACGTCCTTCTTGAAGTGAGGCCTCCAGAACTGCATGCAGTACTCCAGGTGGGGGTCTGACCAATGCAGTATACAGCAGGACTATGACATCTTGCAATTTTGATGTGATGCCTCTGTTGATACAGCCCAAGACTGCATTTGCCTTCTTTATCGCAGAATCACACTGCCCGATCATATTTAACTTGCAAAAGTACCCCAAGATCTCATCCTTCTCAGTTCTTCTGCCTACTGTAGCTGCAGCACTTGGGGGCCCTGATTTCAGGGGCTCCTCTGCAGGGTAGTTTTTCTTATGCACATAGCTATTTCCACCCCACCCCCCTTTCTTCATCAAGGGTTTCCCTACCTTTTTCGTGCCTTTATATTCCTGTCTTCTTCGGTGCCCAGCACCCAAACTGTCACCAGCTAGCAGTCATCTGAGTTTACTTGAAGATCAAGGCATGGACTTTTTCAGAGGACAGCCATGTCGGTTTGCAGCAGAACAGCTGGATTTGAGACCCACAAGATTTTTCTGGTATGAGGTCCCTTATTCAGGTGTCTGAAGAGAGCTTTGATTCTGGAGAACTCATACTCCGAAAGTCTTGTTGATCTCAAAGGTCCAGTTAGAGGCCTCAAATATTATTATTATATATAGTTTTATCTGGTCCACAGAATTGACCAAGGTCCATACTGTCCTGAGTATCTTATTTTATATCATGTCATTTTATGCAAAGGAACTATTCTTGTATTTATTGTATTTTATGCATGCTGGCTTTATTTGAAGCCTGATCAGTGATAATGGCAGTAGCACTGAAACACGTCTGGCCACTGGAGGCACATTAGGATGCAGGTATGCATCGATTCTGTTGAGTCTATGCCTTGGGTTTTTAACTTGAATAAATGTTAGTACTATGTTTTAAAATAGTGTTCTACCCTATAGAGTCTTAAATTAATTTCCCTTATTTTCACCTTTTTAGGTTCTTGACTTCTGTTTGGGTCAGGATATTTTCTCCTTTTTGTTTTGATCTCAAGGGTTCTCTTGACCTTCCTTCCAGCTCTTCCAACGCAGAGATTTGCATCCTCTGCCCAAAATGTACCAAACAGGCAGGCACAACCAGCCTTTCTGGCTCCAGGCTACACTTTGGGGCCGCTGCCCATCTGTCCGCTGAAGTGATAGCAGATCAGTTGCCAGTGAAAAGACAGGCACCCATCTGCCAACTGACCCTGGCATCGTTGATCCCAGGGCTCCTCACTCCTAAGCCACCGAGGCCCCAGGTTGGCTACTATTGGGGATGAGGAATAGACCCACAAAGGGCAACATCAGCAAGGAGGCAGACAGTGGGGGGCGGGGGGGGGGCTGGGAGGATAGATGCTTCTCCACCATCTGCTCCAGTGCTTGTGCCAAGAAAACCTTTGATGAATCACCACACCAAGTAAGTATGTACTTGTGGGCGACCTCAGCTAGAAGGTGTTAGGAGACCTACTGTGTTAGGAGACTGTCCTGAGTCACCATTTCTGCCCTTAACCTAATAAATAAATGCGTTCTGAGAATATCTTTGACTGACAGGATTCAGTCCCCAAGCAAATCTATCCCTTGGGCCCTGCTTGTGCCTGGGCTCTTCACCACCAGCTCTTGTGCTGGTGTCCTTATCTCTGTCCTGCGGAAAGAGAAGAGATGCCGTGCCTCTTTCCCAAAGGGGCCTGGGGGTTTTACTCTGAGCTTTACTGTCTGAAAGAAAGAACAGGGTCTGCATCCCATTCTCAAGCCTCAGAGGCAGTCAATAAATACATCGCAAAACAAGATGTTTTGCTCCTGCATCCAGCTAGACAATCTGGACTAAATAGTTCTAAAAGACTGTTTGTTTGCAACATTTAGCAGTAGAAGTCTCAGGGATCCATCTGATCAATGCTGTCAGTCAACCTTTAAATTTCACAATGCAAATGAGAGAGCTGTGAGTTCAGATGCTTGAACTAAGACCAGCAGACTAGGCAGGAGATCATGGCAGGAGACTTTCAAGGAGTATCTTTTTATTGAAAAAAACAGTTCTCTTTTAGTTAGAAAATAGAAGCATGTGAAAACAAAAAATTGCCAGAGCACCAAATATTTCTTATTTAATTTATAGACTGTGCCCTCCATGCAGAGCAGGCTGCTATAGCTGAAATCATAAATTAATTTATAAAAGGATTAAAATCATAAAATTGTTGTTGTTAAGTGCGAAGTCGTGTCTGATCCATCGCGACCCCACAGACAATGATCCTCCAGGCCTTCCTGTCCTCTACCACTCCCCGGAGTCCATTTAAATTTGCACCGACTGCTTCAGTGACTCCATCCAGCCACCTCATTCTCTGTCGTCCCCTTCTTCTGAGACTTCCATATTTAGCACAACAGTGCATTTTTATAGAAAACTAGAATTTAAGCCTGCTGTAAGCTGAACACAGCGGGTGCTAGCGGAGGACACAGGATTAGCCTGGCCGCGTCCGCAAGGCGGCGAGGCTGTTCCCGGGGCTGGGCCAAGGCCGCCGCCCACCCACCCACCCACCCATCCACCTGGCAGCGACCTGGGGCCTCGGGGCGGGAAAGAAGCAGGGACGCCACATCCCTGCTCCTTTCCCAAGGGTGAGGGGAAGCCGGCCGGCGGACTTACCGTCAGGGAAGGCTTCTTCCTCCGAGCGGTGACTCCCCGGCCGGGCCCGGCAAGGCCAGGCCAAATGGCCAATGGGAAGCTGTGCTTTGCACAGCTCCCCATTGGCTGCTTGGCCCTGGATGGACACTCTTAGGCCCTCCGAGTTTTTATCCTGGACAGGGCCCACCCTTTCTCCTCCTACATTGCCCTTACTCAATTATTACTACAATTGTGACTTGCATTGTTAGATTTTCTCTTTACATCCATTCTTTCTTACCACTTAATAACAATTCTTTAAGTTCTGATATTAACTTGATTCAAAATACTCTGCCTTTTCTCATACATCATATATCAAAATAAATATCTAAGTGTCAGTTTTGACAGCATTAAATTTCCCATATCTAACATTTAAAAAAAATTAGATATATTAGTCCCAAATATTATATATCACATTAATGGGAAATCCTATCAACCTTATTATAGTTACATATTACAAACATGGTATGTCTTACATTGCCAAGAATGTGAAACATGTCTAATAAAATAATAGATATTAAATGTTATAATATTATACTGTTGTTACATTCTTAACTTTGCTATAAACAAAATATGATTTTCATATAGATATCATTTCCAGGAAGAAAGAACTAACACTAACAATACTTTTTCTTTTCTATTAACACTGTTAAATAAGATGCAATTTGTATTTAACATCAGATACCTAAAGTTGAGATATTAGGTATCTTCCGCCTAAATCGAAAACCACTGAATTGTTTAGTCTTTGAATCCTTATGAACTTATTTAAAAAAAATAAAACATCTAGGGGTACCCTTCCCATCAAAGCAGCCAGTCAGCAGCCTAGCTGGGCGAAAGCCTCACCTGGCCTTGCTCATTTTCTACAGACACTTGGTGGGTGCCAGAAAAGGTGTTGGTCTGGATGCATGGGGATTCAGAAAGGGGATTCAGCCTTTTTCTTTTCCTGTTTTCCTGTCTTGAAGTGGTCCCCAGAGGTGGGAGCCCACGTGTACGCTCAGAAACATGTGATTTTCCCCAAATAGCAGTCCCCCCTGAACTGTTTGATTTTGAGAAAATGGCACAGGAGGACTGCAGAAGTCCCTGTTCAACATGAGCTGAGCTCTTGATTTTAGTCTAGGGATTCCCAACCAGGGGTCCACAGCATTTCCCCTCCTGCCTTAATGGACTCAGCCACAAGCTAGGGAACCAGCTGTTTCCACTGCTCCCTTCTCCCCCTCCTATGGTTTTATTGTGGTTTCTGCACCTGGGAGAGAGTGGAGCCTGCATGCTTACTCCTGCCTGGAACTGCCTCCTGGGTCTCCCCCACCTCCTTGAGCTTGCCTGTTAGCGCGGGTGGTGATGTTACTGGGGCACAGCAGGGAAACAATGCCAGCTGACATCACTTCTGGGTTTCCTCAAATCCTGAAAAATTATTTCAAGGGCTCCTCCACAGTCAAAAGCTTGAAAAAGGCTGTCCTGATCCGAGCACTACGTGATTGCCCTATGCCAGGCACAGGGGGGTGGGGGGACACCAGGCCCGATGGGTGAAGAGGCCCTGGCTGCTGTTTTTCAGGTCCTGTTTTCGTGGAGTTCCCTTTGGACACCTTGTATCCCTATCATCTGGTCAAGAGGGAGATTTTGAAAGGAGGGGCTCCCAAAGGCCTGGTGGGGAAACTTGTGAACTGGTGAGTTTATGGAGGACCCAGCCATCAGTGGTCTTATTTACTTTCATTTGTAGTCCGTCTTTCTTGCTGGGACTCAAGGCAGATTACAGGCATGGCAGAACCGTTCAGTCAAATCAGTAAGCTGACTGCCAAATGCTAACATTTGAAGGACAGCCATATTTGAGTCGCACAGCAAGGATTCCTGGTAAAAGCCACTTGATGCCATGATGTTCAGACTGAACATAAATAAGCCACGTTATTTGTACTAGAGGTTACCTCGTAAGCTGCTCCATTGCTTCATTTCTCTACAAGAATGCTCTCCTGAACAATTCTGTCTTCTTCATTTTGCAGAATGATTACGGTGTGTGTGTGTGTGAGCTGAGCTGAGTGCTATCAATATACTGATGTTGCTCAGCTCTTAACCAGCATGTTGTTGAGGTTAAAGAGTGGCTGACTCTAATCTGGAGAACTAAGTTTGGTTCCACACTCCTCCACCTGCAGCCAGCTAGGTGTCCACAGTTCCTCATAGGGCTGTTCTCACAAACTAGTTCTGTCCAAGCTCTGTCAGCCCCACTTACTTCACAGGGGGTCTGTTGTGGGGAGAGGAAGGGAAAGGTGTTAGGAAGCCACTTTGGTACTCCTTTGGGGAGTGAAAAACAAAGTTGAATAAACCACCTCTCCTGCTCCTCCTCCTCCTCCTCTCCTAATAGTCTTTCATTATGTGGGAGCCAAGTCACCACAGAGAATGGTGCCCCTTTTACCTGTCTGCAGGGTGGCACCTTCAGGAGCTTTGCTCTGCCGAACGAAGATGCCCCAGCAGAATATAGCAAGAGGGGTGGCCAGGCAGTTATGTGAGTCCAGGGCCATGAAGGCCATGTGTGCTGTGGTTGAAACCTAAAATTGAACCACTTCAATAAAGTTTTTGCAGCGTGGCAGAGTGATAAGCAGATTCCTCTTAGCTGCTTTAGAGTAGCCGCATATTCTGTACCAACTGTAGTTTCTAAGCGGTCTTTCAGGGCAGACCCATGTAGAGTACATCAGGGATAGTTAACCTGTGGTCCTCCAGATGTTCATGGACAAATGCTGGCAGGGGCTCATGGGAATTGAAATCCATGAACATCTGGAGGACCACAGGTTGACTACCCCTGGAGTACATTACAGTAATCTAACGAGGTAACAATAACATGAATACATGTAGCTAGGTCAGCCATGTCAAGGAAGACTGTCTTTTGGGCTAAGTAGTATTGGTAGAACATCCATTTTCCAGCTGCATCATCTTGTTTTACTAATGATATGGCTGGCTTGAGAATCGCCCTTGTTCCCTTAACACACCCAATGGGAGACCGCAAGACTTTCTCAATAGCCATGACCGTTGTCTTTTGGGCTTCCATTTCAGCTTTTCCCCCTTCAGCCATCAGACACTGGCATAGACATTCTGTAGCATCACCAGGTTATTTGATGACACCCTATTAAAAAAACACAAATAACTTCTCTCTTGAGGGGGTTTATGTAGACTGAATAGCATAGGGCAGGGGTGGGCAAATTGTGGCTCTCCAAAGGTCTGTGGACTGCAATTCGCATGAGCTCCTGCCAGCCTGAAAAACAGGTGAGAACCAAAAAGGTTGAGAGATGAAAATGCATCAAATAAACAATTTGCTTAGCAGAGCTAAAGGTAATTAAAAATATTAGAAAACCAGAAAAATGGACCCCCTTCTTTTCCTTATATCAGTGGTCCCCAATCTTTCTGAGGCTGGGGACCGGCAGGGCATCGGGCCGCGCCCGCGCAGACCACGTCCGCGGGCTGCGCTCGCACGGGCCATGCCCGCATGGGCCGCACATGCGCAATGCGCGGCCCGGCCCTGATTCCCTCTCCCCGCCCTCCCGCAGTAAGAAGCTTCCCAGGCCGCAAGCTTGCGGCCTGGGAAGTTTTTTACTGCGGGCGGGGCGGGGCGGGGCGGGGAGAGGGAGAGGGAGCCGCGGCCCGGCGCCATGGCCTTCGCGGCCCACCACCGGGCCGCGGCCCGCCGGTTGGGGACCACTGCCCTATATGATGGCCAAATAGCCGAAAAAGGGTTCCTTTTGCCCATCCCCAATGAGTCAGAAGGAGAGAAAAACCTTTTTAATATTTTTACTGCAGAAGAAATATAGACACAGAGGGGTTCCCAAATCTGCGCGAAGAACAATACAGTGACATGAGACTTTATAACTTCCTATTGGAGGCAGGGAAAATGATGCCCTTTCGGGTCAAGCCAATAACCAGGGGTCTCCACCCCTTTGCACATCCCACGGGACCACCCCTGCTGTCTCCAAGCCAGCTCCCTGGAAAGGTCCCAAAAAGCAACTTTTCTTTCTTCCCCCTTTCCCTCCCCTCCCCAATGGTTAATACAAACAATTACAGCTTCTTCCTCTGGCCTTGAGAACAGGTCAGTTTGACATATCCTCATTGGCAATATTTCAAGAAATAGCCAAGTACAAGCTGGGCCTTCTGATTATGAAACAGTTCTGTTCTCTACTGAACCAAGAGAAAAAGATCTAACCCCCCCCCCATCATATAGGTCGCCCACATATCGCTTTATCATGTACACCGGTATTACAAATGACTTTGACCTAATGCATTTCAAGTGGTGAGATCTTCATCAGAGGTCGGTACAATCCCACAGTTACAGTAGAAGATCTTGCAGGCAGAAAGAGATACAGTTTGAATCCTCGGAGAGACTAATGGGCAAACTGCTGACCCGGGAAAAGGCAAATGCAAAATAGAGTTCCCCTCACCCTTGCTAAAAAAACATTTGTTATTCTTCTGTTGGTGCGTGATTGTACTGACCTCTGATGAAGATACCACATATTAAAATGCCTTAGATCAAAGTCATTTGTATTAGTGGTGGAAAGGTTTGGCCTTTCACAACTTTTTTACCATTGAACATTTTTCAGGCTTCGGGAAACCCCACAAGTGGAGCAGTTGTGCAGAATATGTTTGGGAAGCAGAGCTGTGGCCACGCCCACCCAGGGCCCCTCCCCTCCCCACCCCCTCCAGGCCCATCATTGGCCATTTCGAGAGAGGGGAGGGTCAATATCCAATATGGTCATATCATCCAATAAATAATTTTTCAAAATATGGAAAAAATAATTAACTACCACTCAGTTGGGAAACCCTTCCAGGGCTGTGAAGAAACCTGTTGAGAAAGCCTGTGTCAGATTGATATGTGTACAAACTTTAGGAAAAAGCAGTGTTCCCTTTTAATGTTTTTAATAGTTTTAAGCTACCTTGAGCACTGCTAAATAAATTGTTTAATTAATATACTTTTATACATTTTCATCCCTCAGTCTTTAAGCTGCTCCTGGACTCTGGCGCATTTCTGCTGTTACAGACAGAGTAACATGGCTGCTCATATTGTGGGCAGAAAAACAGAAGCTGAAGTTCAGTCTCTTCTGCACTGTGGACTGCATTCTCCTGTGCATTGCAAACAAGTTTGTTTCTCAGTTTCAGTGACTGTGGCCTCTTTCCTCCCTTGCCCAGGTATCTGCGCAACTATCTAGCGAATCTATTTTCTGGGGCCTGGGAGGCGAGGGACATGTCGCCTCTGCCAGTAAGGATGCCACGAGCCACAAAGGAACAGGTGAGACTTCCTAGAGAAGGCATCAAGAGGGAAGCCCAAAACCCTGAGAAGCTCCTTTAAATCAATTACTTTCCAAACAGATCCATGTATCTTTTGAGTATCATAGAATCATAGATTGATTGATTCTTATGTACTGCTGCTTTGTGATCGCTGTATGCCTTTTCAGTAAGGGTGTCCTTATCTGGGAAGTCATGTTTTCCAAAGGACTCTGACACCCCCTTTTCCATCTCCGATAATTCGGATTTCTCTTCTGCTGATGATTTCCAATCTTGTTTAGTGCTATCATCAACCACTTTGGGTCCATCAGTCCTGTTAAAGACTTCTTCCTTGCTGTCTTGGATCTCCTTAAAGATATTCTTAAGCAAACCTTCTGTAAAAGCTCTGCTTTGTTTATCCAATAAACAGACCATTATTTTTAAGACAGCCATGTTCTAGGCTTATAAACCAGCCAAGCTCAGGCAATATTGCAGATAGCCAGGAGACGTCCTCCCTCAAAAACTTCTAATAACATTGCTTAGAATGTCACAAAGCTTCAGGAAAGATGTTGTGAGAATGCCTTATCAAGGAAACGATCTCCAAGAAATAAACAGACTAGGTAAGCTATTTGTTTTTAGAGTTGTTTGTATATTTCACCTTCCCCCCCAAAGTTAAGAAAAGAAAGGAAAAACTGGCAGGAAAGCCTCTGTAGGAATGGTAACTTCACTGCCACTTCTTGATAGACAAAGCAGGAGGAGGTATGCAAAAACAATTCAAAGTCACTGGGGCATTGCTTGCTTTTAATAGAAGTCATTTGCAGTCAGAGATTAAGCTCCGTGAGAATTCTGGAGACTCTTCAAAGCAGCTCGGGGAGTGATAGGAAAAAAAATAGTCTTAAACAAAATATAAGGAGACGGAAAAGTCCAAAGAAGATGGCGAACGGCTTCTTCTTGGCCCGGAGCATAGACAGCTTAAGATCCAGGGAGATAGCGCTCTCTAAGGATCAGTATTGGCCCTACAAGTTCCCAAGAACTTCCTGAATAGAAAATTGGGGTGGTTTGCACATCTCACCCCTTTCTGCTGATTGCAGCTGCGAATTGACCCCTGTCTGGATCCAGAGTTCACTTGAAGTGAACTTCTTAAGAAGCCATGCTGCTCCGCCCCTCGCAAACAACTTTTTAGCCTTGTGTCTGTGTAAAGTTCTATCAGTAAAGGTAAAGGTAAAGGTATCCCCTGTGCAAGCACCGAGTCATGTCTGACCCTTGGGGTGACGCCCTCTAGCGTTTTCATGGCAGACTCAATACGGGGTGGTTTGCCAGTGCCTTCCCCAGTCATGACCGTTTACCCCCCAGCAGCAAGCTGGGTACTCATTTTACCGACCTCGGAAGGATGGAAGGCTGAGTCAACCTTGAGCCGGCTGCTGGGATTGAACTCCCAGCCCCATGGGCAAAGCTTTCAGGCGGCTGCCTTACCACTCTGCGCCACAAGAGGCTCTTGTATCAGTAGTAGTAATCATTTGTCAAGGGTTGTGTTTCTGGGAAAAGAAAAAAAATCTATCTTAGCTGTTCTCCTTATCACACCAGACAATCGAGAAAGTTGCAAAATATTGTACTAAAGCAAGATCTTTACAAGCTTCATTGGGGAAATAAAATTCACATTGCATTTATTGTGATCCATGCAACAGTGGACATCTGCAACACAGGCTTACCCTTAACCTTGATCTGGTCCAGAATGCAACAGCCAGGGTCCTAACAGCAACACACCCCAAGAACTGCACTGGCTACCAGTTAGAAAAGCTAAGCTCAGTATGAGCTTAGGCTAGCAAGAAAACAACAAAAAAGGGTTCTTTAGTTATATTTGAAGTAAGAAAAAGAACAGGGACATATAGATCCATTGGAAGTACCAGAAAGCGACATCGTAGCAGGTAATGAAGAGAGGGCTGAACTACTCAATTCCTACTTCTCCTCAGTCATCTCTTGCAATGGGAATTGTGCTCAATGTGGCAAAATTATTTAATGTGATAAGGGTGGGGAGTGGTAGCCTAGGATCATAAACACCTAGTTTCTTAAAATGAAACCGTATCCTCTGGGCCAGATGAATTGCATCCAAGGGTATTAAAATAACTTGCAAGTATAATTTCTAAGCTTCTGTCCATCATTTTTGACAATTCTTAAAGAACAGGTGAAGTGTCAGAAGATTGGAGGCGGGCAAATGTTTTCCCCATCTTTAAGAAGGGGGAAAAGGAGCATCCGCGTCAGCTTGACGTCTATAGCTGGCAAAATTTTACAACTAATCAACAGTTGGTCCTTGAGCAGCTAGAGTTGATGGCTGTAATTACTAAGAGTTAGCATGGCTTTCTTCAGAACAAGTAATGTCAGATTAAATTTATCTCTTTTTTTGAGAAAATTACTACATTGCTAGATGAGGGGAATGCCGTGGACATAGTTTATCTTGATTTCAGTAAGGCTTTTGATAAGGTTCCACATGATATTCTTATTGAAAAGTTGGTAAAATGCGGTATGGATCCTATTACTGTTCGGTGGATCGAGAAATTGACAGATTGCAACCAAAGAGTGCCTGAAAATGTTTTTTTGTCTTCTTGGGGAGGAGTGACAAGTGTTCAATATTTATAAATGGTTTGGATGAAGGGATAGAAGAAGTACAAAGGGCTCTTGGCCTGTGGCTCTTAGCCTGGGGTTCTTGGCCGAGCAATTAGAATCAGTAGATTATATCAGTAGATTATATTTCCCTAGTACTTGCACTGCCTAGACATTACAATGGACCTCCAGGACACTCATCCCATCATCTGCAGTGAGTGTGACATGATTGCCTTCCTCCCAGAAGACAAGATGGACTACAGCTGCCCCAAGTGTAAGCTGGTAAAACTTTTGGAGGAAAAGATTAGGGGATTAGAAAACAAAATTATTACTCTGACCCAAAGTAAGAAAGGGGAGGAGTTCGTAGTCCAGAGCTCTGCAACATGGAATAAAGAGAATAAAGAGAATACAACCAGTCCTGTAGAGGACAAGGAGATTGACCACAATAGGGAGCCTCTGCAGGCAGTTCGGAAAAAGACTGAACGGCGAAGGGCGAGACAGTTCTCGGGGCCTTTGGAGGTCCAGAATAGATTTCAGGCCCTTGCAGAGGAGGTGCAAGGGTCAACAAGGGAAGAGGTCCCAAAACAAACTCTAAGACAAAGGGAAGAGGCCACGGGGACAGAAGGAAATGGAGTTGAGAAGAAAAAAAAAAGGAGAGTACTGGTAATTGGAGACTCCCTGCTAAGAGGAATGGATCGCCACGTGGCTGGGCCCGACCCCCTAACCCGAGAGGTGTGTTGCTTGCCAGGGGCGAAAATTAAAGATGTTTCAGAAAGGCTGCCCAAACTCCTCAAATCTACGGATCGCTACCCATTTGTGATGGTCCATGTGGGGACGAATGACATGTCCCTGAATACCATCGCTCCTATTAAAAAAGACTATCAAGATCTGGGGAGGAAGCTCAAGCAAATGGGGGCACAAGTGGTATTCTCTTCAATCTTGCCTGTCAAGGGAAGAGGAATGCGTCGGGAGAGGAAGATAATGGAGGTGAATCACTGGCTGCGTAGTTGGTGCCGGCAGGAGAGATTTGGTTTCTGGGACCATGGGATAGGCTTTCTTGAGGAAGGCCTACTAGCACCTGATGGACTGCACTTATCAAAACTGGGGAAGAATGTGTTTGGCAGGAACCTGGGGAGATTCATCAGGAGAGCTTTAAACTAAAGCCACTAGGGGAAGGAGACGATCAACATAGGGAGTGTATGGAAGGAAAACTATCGGAGGCAGCCCAACCGGCAAGGCCAGCTCATAGGGAACCAAAAGTAAAAGGATTCAGATGTCTTTATACTAACGCCCGAAGCATGGGCAATAAAAAGGAAGAGCTGTAACTTCTCATGCTGATGGAAAGGTATGATCTAGTAGGCATCACAGAAACTTGGTGGAATGATTCTCATGACTGGAATGTAATGGTGGATGGATATGAACTGTTCAGAAAAAACAGAATAGATCGAAGAGGTGGAGGAGTGGCACTGTATGTGAGGAAAGGGCTTACCTGTCAGGAAATTCTAGTGAAGGAGAGCATATCTACAGTGGAAAGCATCTGGGTGAAAATAAGCGAGGGGAAAACAAACAGTGTGGTGGTTGGTGTCTGCTACCGACCGCCTGACCAACGAGAGGATGTGGATGCTGCACTTTGTGAGCAGCTTGAGAAAATATCCAAACGGCAGGACCTTGTCATCATGGGTGACTTCAATTTCCCAGATGTGTGCTGGGAAACAAACTCTGCGAAGCGTCCTCAGTCATGCAAGTTTCTGACCTGCCTGGCTGACAATTTCATTTATCAAATGGTAGATGAACCCACAAGAGGTTCAGCCATACTGGACTTAATACTGACCAACAGGCAAGAGTTGGTGGATGAGGTGAAGGAGGTGGGGACCCTAGGGGGAAGTGACCATGTCCTCATAGAATTCCTTTTGAGATGGGGAGCCAAGGAAGCTTGTAGCCAGACGCGGATGTTGGATTTTCGTAGGGCAAACTTTAATAAACTCAGATACATGATGAGTGTCATACCATGGACGAGAATGCTGGAAGGGAAGGGAGCATGTGAAGGGTGGGCGCTACTCAAACAAGAGCTATTGCATGCTCAATCAATGACTATTCCAGAAATACGAAAACACTGCAGGAGCTCTAAGAAGCCTATTTGGATGAACAGAGAACTTCAAGAGGAACTAAGAAAGAAAAGGAAAATGTTCAGGAAATGGAGGGAAGGACAGAGCTCTAAAGAAGAGTACCTACAGGTTACTAGGCACTGTAGATCAATCATCAGAAAGGCCAAAGCTGAGAGTGAGCTAAGATTGGCCAGGGAAGCCCATTGTAACAAGAAAAGATTTTTCAGTTACGTGAGGAGCAAACGTAAAGTAAAGGAGGCAATAGGCCCGCTGTTGGGTGCGGATGGACAAACTCTAACGAAAGATGCAGAGAAAGCAGAAAGGCTTAGTGCCTATTTTACATCTGTTTTTTCCCACAGGTCTAAGTGTTTAGGCACATCTTGAGATGGCTGTAGCCAAAGGATAGTGTCTGGGTGGCAGGTTAACATGGATAGAGAGGTGGTCGAGAGGCATTTAGCTGCACTGGATGAGTTCAAATCCCCTGGTCCAGATGAAATGCACCCAAGAGTACTCAAAGAACTTTCCAGAGAACTTGCACAGCCCTTGTCCATCATCTTCGGAACCTCTTTAAGGACTGGAGATGTCCCGGAGGACTGGAAAAGAGCAAACGTTATTCCAATCTTCAAAAAAGGGAGGAAGGATGACCCGGGAAACTACAGACCAGTGAGTCTGACCTCTGTTGTGGGGAAGATAATGGAGCAGATATTAAAGGGAGCGATCTGCAAACATCTGGAGGACAATTTGGTGATCCAAGGAAGTCAGCATGGATTTGTCTCCAACAGGTCCTGCCAGACCAACCTAGTTTCCTTTTTTGACCAAGTAACAGGTTTGCTGGATCGGGGAAATTTGGTTGATGTCATTTACTTGGATTTTAGTAAAGCTTTTGACAAGGTTCCCCATGATGTTCTGATGGATAAGTTGAAGGACTGCAATCTGGATTTTCAGATCGTTAGGTGGATAGGGAATTGGTTAGAGAACCGCACTCAAAGAGTTGTTGTCAATGGTGTTTCATCAGACTGGAGAGAGGTGAGTAGCGGGGTACCTCAGGGTTCGGTGCTCGGCCCGGTACTTTTTAACATATTTATTAATGATCTAGATGAGGGGGTGGAGGGACTACTCATCAAGTTTGCAGATGACACCAAATTGGGAGGACTGGCAAATACTCCGGAAGATAGAGACAGAGTTCAACGAGATCTGAACACAATGGAAAAATGGGCAAATGAGAACAAGATGCAATTTAATAAAGATAAGTGTAAAGTTCTGCATCTGGGTCAGAAAAATGAAAAGCATGCCTACTGGATGGGGGATACGCTTCTAGGTAGCACTGTGTGTGAACGAGACCTTGGGGTACTTGTGGATTGTAAACTAAACATGAGCAGGCAGTGTGATGCAGCGGTAAAAAAGGCAAATGCCATTTTGGGCTGTATCAACAGAGGCATCACATCAAAATCACAAGATGTCATAGTCCCATTGTATACGGCACTGGTCAGACCACACCTGGAGTACTGTGTGCAGTTCTGGAGGCCTCACTTCAAGAAGGACATCGATAAAATTGAAAGGGTACAGAGGAGAGCGACAAAGATGATCTGGGGCCAAGGGACCAAGCCCTATGAAGATAGGTTGAGGGACTTGGGAATGTTCAGCCTGGAGAAAAGGAGGTTGAGAGGGGACATGATAGCCCTCTTTAAGTATTTGAAAGGTTGTCACTTGGAGGAGGGCAGGATGCTGTTTCTGCTGGCTGCAGAGGAGAGGACACGCAGTAATGGGTTTAAACTTCAAGTACAACGATATAGGCTAGATATCAGGAAAAAGTTTTTCTCAGTCAGAGTCGTTCAGCAGTGGAATAGGCTGCCTAAGGAGGTGGTGAGCTCCCCCTCACTGGAAGTCTTCAAGCAAAGGTTGGATACACACTTTTCTTGGATGCTTTAGGATGCTTAGGGCTGATCCTGCGTTGAGCAGGGGGTTGGACTAGATGGCCTGTATGGCCCCTTCCAACTCTATGATTCTATGATTCTATGATTCTATGATACTTATTAAATTTGCAGGTGACATTAAACTGGGAGGGGTAGCAAATATACCAGAAGACAGAATCAGAATACAAGATGATTTTAACAGGATAGAAAACTGGGCTAAAATGAATAAAATGAATTTCAATAGTGAAAAATGTAAAGTTCTGCATTTAGGTAGGAAAAATCATATGCATCATTCTAGGATGTGGGAGTAGTACATGTGAAAAGGATCTGGGGGTCTTAGTAGACCAGAAACTGAACATGAGTCAGCAGTGTGACTCAGTGTCTAAACAGGCAAACAGGATTTTGGGCTGTATTAAAAGAAGTATGCTGTCCAGATCACGCAAGGTAATGTTACTGTTTTACTCTGCTCTTTTAAGACCTCACTTTTGCTATGAAGATGGTGAGGGGTTTGGAGACCAAGTTGTATGAGGAAAGGTTGAGAGAGTTTGGTCTGTTTAGCTTGCAGAGAAGGCAACTAAGAGATGATATGATAACCTTCAATACTTGAATAGCTGTCATAGACTGTTTACGCACTGGGAACTTCACCGACCCAGCTACTGTGCAGGAGCACAAATTGGGGGCAGATAAGGCACACCGGGCCAAATGCTTCCCCGTGTGGGTGCAGGAAGAGGTGGGGCAACCTGCCACAACTAAAACTCCAGCCTGAAGCTCAGCATGAAACCTCCAGTGTGTAAATGGTCATATAGAACAGTGGTCCCCAACCTGTGGGCTGCGGCCCGGTGCCGGGCCGCAAAGGCCATGGCGCCGGGCCGCGGCTCCCTCTCCCCGCCCCCCCCCGCAGTAAAAAACTTCCCAGGCCGCAAGCTTGCGGCCCGGGAAGCTTCTTACTGCGGGAGGGTGGGGAGAGGGAATCGGGGCCGGGCCGCGCCCGTGCGGGCCGCGCCCGCGGGTGCGGCCCGATCCACGGGCGCGGCCCGCGGGTGCGGCCCGATCCGCGGGCACGGCCCGTGGGTGCGGCCCGATCCGCGGGCATGGCTCGAGGGCGCGGCCCGATCCTCGGGCGCGGCCCCGTGGGCGCGGACCGCCGCGTGGGCGTGGCCCGTGCGGCCGCGGTCCCCGCGGGCGCGGACCGATGCCCTGCCGGTCCCCAGCCTCATAAAGGTTGGGGACCACTGATATAGAAGATGGAACAGAGTTGTTTTCTGTTGCCCCAAAGGGCTGGACCAGAACCAGTGGATTGAAATTAATTCAAAGGATGTTTTGGCTAAATATTCGCATGAGCCTCTTGTGGCGCAGAGTGGTAAGGCAGCAGACATGCGGTCTGAAAGCTCTGCCCATGAGGCTGGGAGTTCGATCCCAGCAGCTGGCTCAGCCTTCGATCCTTCCGAGGTCAGTAAAATGAGTACCCAGCTTGCTGGGGGGTAAATGGTCATGACTGGGGAAGTCACTGGCAAACCACCCCGTATTGAGTCTGCCATGAAAACGCTGGAGGGCGTCACCCCAAGGGTCAGACATGACCCGGTGCTTGCACAGGGGATACCTTTACCTTTTTATTCGGAAGAAGTTCCTGACAGTCGGAGCGGTTCCTCAGTGGAGCGGGCTTCCTTGGGAGTTGGTGGGTTCTCCTTCTTTGGAAGTTTCTAAGCGGAGGCTTGATAGTCATCTGACAGATGTGGTGAGTTTATGAACTTAGGCAGATTGAGTGGGTGGGGAGGAAGGGATGTGTCAGTGTTTGTCTCTTGGGATGGCCTTTCCTTACATCCCCAGGGAATTGCTCATCACCACTGTGAGATGGCAGATGAAATTCTTCCAGGCCAGGAGGAAATTGTGAAGATTTTTGGTCGAGGAATCACTTGGGCATGAAATTGGGATCACTGTGGGTGGGCAGGTAGTTCTGAGTTCCTGGATTGTGTATAGGGTTGGACTAGATTACCCTGGAGGTCCCCTGATTCTTTGATTCTATACCAGTTGAATTCCAGATCAGTCTTAAGATTCTGGTAATCGTCTTTAAGGCCATAAACAGCTTGGGACCAGTGTACCTGAGTGACCACTTCACTGTCTACATCTCTACACTCCACCACCTCCAACTGGCTAGTGATTCCTGGCCCCAAAGAAGCCCATCTGAGCTTCTTCTGCCCTACCTACCTAGTGGAATAAGCGTCCAGAGGAGATCAGGGCCTTGCTGCAGCTAGAACAGTTCTGCAGGGCCTGCAGAAGGGAGCTTTTCTGCCAGGCATTTGGTTGAGGTTGACCGAACTGACATCTACTGGGCCCCCCAGAATCCCTCCCTATGAAATAAACGTCCTGCACTGGCCGAATGTGGGATTATTAGCATACTCCCATAGTTCCGCAGGGCCTGCAAACAGAGCTCCTCCACCCGGCATTTGCCTGAGACTGACCACAGGTTCCCCTCAGACATCCTCTCCATGGTCTGAACCAGTCTGACCTCTCTAGGTCACTGGTCCCCAACCCCCGGTCCGGGGAATGGTACCGGTCCGTAGATCAGTTGGTACTGGGCCGCGGCTCCTCCTCGTCCTCCTCCCCGGCTGCTGCCTGGGGGGCTGCCCTGCCACTCTGCTGCTGGCTCACCTTTGGTGTTCTCCAGCGGCCGCCATGGCTGGGGCTCCCCCTTGGCGTGGCACTGCGCAGCTGCTGCTGGCAGTGCTCCCCAGCAGGTGGCAGGAAGTAGAGCAGGGGCTCAGGCGGCGGCAACGTCCCTCGGCAAAAGACTACCCCCTCCAGGCCTCAGTACAATTGTCAAGTGTTGACCGGTCCCCGGTGATAAAAAGGTTGGGAACCACTGCTCTAGGGCAGTGGTCCCCAACCCGCGGGCTGCGAAGGCTGTGGCGCCGGGCCGCGGCTCCCTCTCCCCACCCCCCCCACAGTAAAAAACTTCCCAGGCCGCGAACTTGCAGCCCGGGAAGCTTCTTACTGCGGGAGGGGGGGAGAGGGAATCAGGGCCGTGCCCGCGCATCGTGCATGCCCGGCCGACCCGAGCATGCGCACATGCGCCGTGCGAGGATGAAATCGCACATGCGCGGCACTTCTGCACATGTGTAAAAGTGCCATGCATGTGCGATTTTGGTCGCGCATGGCACATGTGCGGCCCGCCATGCATGCGCAATCCGCAGGCGGGCAGTTGCCCTGCCGGTCCCCAGCCTCAAAAAGGTTGCTGACCACTGCTCTAGGGGGTTCAGCTATGTTTCTTTTCCTGTTATATTGTTGTTGTTTGGGATCACTGAAATTGTGTTGATTAGAACAACTGTTGAATTATTGTTGTTGGAATTGACTATGTTGTATGTTGATTCATTCCAACATCCCCCCATGATGTTCTATGTAAACCACCCTGAGCCATATGGAAGGGCAGTATAGAAATCAAATCAATAAATAAACAAACAAATAAATAAGTAAATGTTAACAGTGTACAAAAAATTATTGAACATATTAGAACCGCTGTTACCGCTGTTGTCACTGTTATTTATCTAACGTTGTGCAGTATTGTTCTATGTTCTTCCATGTTCCATGTAAACCGCCCTGAGCCGCAGCGGAGGGCAGTATATAAATATAAGAAATAAATAAAATAAATTTAAAAAATAATGTTAACGTTGTGACTAGTATTCCTAGTATGTAGCATTGTATTTTTAATCTTAATGTTTGGAAGCGGTGGCTGAATGGCTTGAGCAGAGTCGCCTGGCACTCAACCCCTCCAAGACGGAGGTCCTGTGGTTGGGCCGTAGGGGGGCAGGAGAGGAAACGCGCTTACCCTCCCTGGCAGGGACGCAACTTAAAATCGCACCTCAGGCCAGGAATCTGCGGGCGACTATTGATGCCTCCTTAACCCTCGAGGCTCAGGTCAAGAAGGTAGCCGGCCAGGCTTTTTTCCACCTGTGGCAAACTCTGCTACTAGTGCCCTACCTGTCATCCGAACACCTGGCCACAATGATCCATGCGACAGTCACCTCCAGAATAGATTTCTGTAACTCGCTCTATGCTGGCCTGCCCTTGCTCTTAATCTGGAAGCTTCAATTGGTACAGAATGCAGCTGCGGGGGTCCTCACTGGTACATCTTGGAGGGCCCATATCCAGCCTGTGCTGAGGCAGCTGCACTGCTTGCCGGTTATTTTCCGGATCCAGTTCAAGGTTTTGGTTTTGACCTTTAAGGCCTTATGTGGTCTGGGCCCGGTGTATCTGAGGGACTGCCTATCGCCCTATGCTCCCCGCAGGGCCTTACGCTTTGCGGGTATAAACTTATTGGTCATCCCCGGCCCCAGAGAAGCGTGCCTGGCCTCGACCAGGTCCTTTTTGGTCCTGGCCCCGACCTGGTGGAATGAGCTCCCAGAGGAGCTGTGGGCATTGTGGGAGCCTACAAAATGGAGCTCTTCCGCCAGGTCATGGGGTGAGGTTGGGCCGCCTGGAAGATCGGGGCCCCCCTTACAGTGGCAGTAGTGTTCTCCATCTGGCACCCTCTGCCTTCCCTCCCTTTCGAGTTTGTTACCAAGGGGTAGAGTAGATATGAACTGAATTTTTACCACATCTATTGTCTGGGGATTTATGTATATGTTTTATATTATATAGAGCCTCTTGTGGCGCAGAGTGGTAAGGCAGCCGCCTGAAAGCTTTGCCCATGAGGTTGGGAGTTCGATCCCAGCAGCCGGCTCAAGGTTGACTCAGCCTTCCATCCTTCCGAGGTCGGTAAAATGAGTACCCAGCTTGCTGGGGGGTAAACGGTAATGACTGGGGAAGGCACTGGCAAACCACTCCGTATTGAGTCTGCCATGAAAACGCTAGAGGGCGTCACCCCAAGGGTCAGACATGACTCGGTGCTTGCACAGGGGATACCTTTACCTTTACCTTTACCTTTATATTATATAGAATCATAGAGTTGGAAGGGACCTCATGAGTCATCTAGTCCAACCCCCTGCACTATGCAGGACACACACATCCCAATACTTCATCTACTGTAACCTGCCACCCCCTTGATCCTTCACAGAATGGGCCTCTCTGTCAGATGGCTCTCCAGCCTCCGCTTAAAAATTTCCAAAGATGGAGAACCCACCACCTCCCGAGGAAGCCTGTTCCACAGAGAAACCGCTCTAACTGTCAGGAACTTCTTCTGGAAGTTTAGACGGAATTTCTTTTGAATTAATTTCATCCCATTCGTTCTGGTCTGTCCCTCCGGGGCAAGAGAGAACAACTCTGCTCCATCCTCTATATCAGTGGTCCCCAACCTGCGGGCCGCGGCCCGGTGCTGGGCCGCGAAGGCCATGGCGCCGGGCCGCGGCTCCCTCTCCCTGCCCCCCCCCACAGTAAAAAACTTCCCAGGCCGCAATCTTGTGGCCCGGGAAGCTTCTTACTGCGGGAGGGCGGGGAGAGGGAATCAGGGCCGATTCGCGGGCGCGGCTCACGGGGCGCGCCCCGATCCGCAGGCGCGGCTCGCGGGCGCGGCCCGGAGCGTGGCCGTGGCCCCCGCGGGCGCGGTTCCCGCGGGCGCGGCCCGATGCCCTGCCGGTCCCCAGCCTAATAAAGGTTGGGGACCACTGCTCTATATGGCAGCCTTTTAAATACTTGAAGATGGTTATCAGATCCCCTCTCAGTCGTCTCCTCTCCAGGCTAAACAGACCAAACTCCCCCAACCTTTCTTCATACATCTTGGTCTCCAAACCATTCACCATCTTTGTTGCCCTCCTCTGGACATGTTCCAATTTGTCAATATCCCTCTTCAAGTGGGGTGCCCAAAACTGAACACAGTACTGCAAGTGAGGCTCAACCAGAGCAGAGTGAAGTGGTACCATCACCTCCCATGATCTGGACATGATACTCTGTATGATACAGCCCAAAATCCCATTTGCCTTTTTAGCCACTGAGTCACACTGCTGTCTCATGTTCAATGTGTGGTTTATTAAGACTCCTAGATCCTTTTCGCACATGCTACTGCCAAGACAGGTCTCCCCCATATGTTTTATTGTATGTTTTTATTGGGGTTTTATATGTCTGTAACTCGCCTCGGGCCTCCTGGGAGAGTTGAGGAATAAATCTAATAAATAAATAAAATAAATATTAATGTTTTTTGTGTTTACTTTTGCTGGCCATTGACCTCAGTCAGTTATCTCGGTATATGCCAAGAGGAGGCCATTGCACATGCGGTACCAAATTTCTAAATTTAAGCTGGGTCAGTTGTCCGCTGTAGACCAGTTGAATATATCATTGCCTCTTAATGGTGCACTGCCTTCGGTTTCTCTTCCCCATGTAACTTCCCACCCAGAGCCTAATGAAGAGCATTCTAACTTGGGGATCCCCAGAGAACCAGCCCCACACCAATCCCAACACAGTGACACTGCTGAAGACCCAGACCCAGTGTCTGTCCCAGCTTAGCCTCACCTGAGCACTGTTCTCTCTGCACAGGTGCAGCAGTGTGTGGAGCTCGTCAGCCGAGCCAAGAAGCCCGTCATCCTCCTCGGCAGCCAAGCGACCTTGCCTCCGACACCTGTGGAGGTTCTCAGGTGAGATGTGCTCTGGGGCCCTCAGAGGCATCCAAGGGAGGCCCAGCGTGTGACCCTCTGTAGAGATCCCACCTGCAGCTGGGTTTCATGGGCGACTGCTACTGGTTCAGGCGCCCCATGAGCACTTAGGGCAGGAAGTCTGAGAATGAGAAGCCAAAGCAACAAGGGAGCAAAGGGGAGTGTGTGTGTGCGGGGCAGCTGTGGGTCCTCTGCTGGTGCCGGCTGATCATCTGCTTTCCTTGCAGGGCTGCTTTAGAAGAATTGGGGATTCCATGCTTCCTGGCAGGCATGGCCCGTGGCATGCTGGGAAAGAATAGTCCCCTGCACATCCGTCAGAACCGCAAAGAGGTGCTCAAGGAGGCAGATGTGGTCATCCTGGCAGGTAACGGGCTGAATTTTACTTGTACATTTTATTTAAATAATAATTTAAAACCTTTCTCTCTTGTGGAACTCATGGTGCCTTATAGCAGTGGTCCCCAACCTTTTTTTGGCTGGGGACCGGCAGGGCGACGGCCACGCCTGCACAGCGCATGCGTGGCTGCGCACGCGCACATGCGTGCTGCGTGGCCGAAATCATGCGTGCGCGGCACTTTCGCAAATGTGCAAATGCGTGAAAGTGCAGTGCATGCGCAATTTTGGCCACGCATGGCGCATGTGCGCAGCACGGCCCTGATTCCCTCTCCCTGCCCTCCTGCAGTAAGAAGCTTCCCAGGCCGCAAGCTTACGGCCTGGGAAGTTTTTTACTGCGGGGGGGGGCGGGGAGAGGGAACCGCGGCCCGGACTACAGGTTGGGAACCACTGGCTTATAGTGTAAATAAAGTGATTATTTGTTTTTTAAATGATGAAAATAACATTTTTTTTTTTTGCTTTTTGTATCTGCTGTGAATAATAAAATGATTTGAAAAAACCCTCACAAAAGGTCACAATTTAGAAATTCCAATTAGGACTGCCAATAAATTAAAAAATATATTAAATCAGTCCAAAGCTGTCCTAAATGAGGACAAACTTTGAGTCCAGTGGCACCAAGAGCAACAAGGCTATATAATATTCTGGACTTGGACTTTGTTCTGTTGCTTCAGACACACCTGAATCTCTAGTCCGTAAACATTATATTTTCCAAAATGACAACTCACCTGCTACCTGCTTGGCCCTCAGCCAGGAATGGCCCTCCCTTGTATTTTTCCCCTATCAGGAGGCAGCCTTCAGCCAGGAAGGGCTGATAAGGGGTCAGCTCTCTGCTCCCTACTTCCTGCTATCAATTAAATATTTTCATTGAAGGAAGAAACTGACAAGTTTATGAATTATTTGATGTACTAGACTTAAAGCCCATTGTATGGAAAAATACAATGGGCACTAGGAGCCGCTCTCGGGGGGGGGGTCCTTGGAGCTGTCCTGGCAGGGCCCCCCCACCCTGCCGTCCCTGCTGTCCCGAGTCCCTTACTGTGGCGAGGGGAAAGGAGCAAGGTGCTCTATGGAGCACGGTGAAGGCTTTTCCCCCTCCGCGCATCGTGCTCCCCCCGGGTTTGCGGCATGGAAAGGGGCAGGGCCGCAGCATGTCAGACGCGGCGTCACTGCCCTTTTCACCTCCACGAAGCCTTGTCGGCCGGGCCCCTGCGCGGGACCCAGGCTGCTCACCGCGTGTGCGTTGTTGGTCTGGTGGCTCCCGGGGGTTGGTGGAGTAGGGCCATGGTGCGTTGTGTGGGCAGTGGGTGGGTGCAGGAAGACCCCCCCCCCGGCTGGGTGCCCTGCCCCCGGGAGGGAGGGAGGGAGGGAGGGAAGAAAGGAAGGCAGGTGTAGAGAAAGGGAGGAAGAGAGAGAGAGAGAAGGGGAGAAAGGAGAGTAAGCGATGGGAAGAAGAATGGAAGAAAGAAAGTCAGAAGAGAAATGGATGGATTGGGAGTGAGACACGGTGAGGCTGTCTGTTTGTCCGGGCCTCCGCCCCCCCCCCCCCGGCCTCCACCCGCCGCCAACACAACTTTGGGGCCTCGACCCGGCCTTTGGAGTCATACTGCATTTTACCAACTTGCCAGTAAGAATATCATATGGAACCTTATAAAACCCCTTACTGAAATCAAGGTAAACAATGTCCACAGCAGTCCCATGATCTGGCAAGGTAGTACCTTTCTAAAAAAAAAAAAGATATTAATCTGACACTATTAAAATTCATTTTAGCACAGTTTTCCAGCCTGATTCTGCTTTCTGGTGTGTTTGATACCCCTCCCAGTTTAGTATCATCTGCAAATTTAATAAGTACCCCCTCTATTCATTCATTCAAATCATTTATAAATATGTTGAACAACACAGGGCCCAGGACAGATTCCTGAGGCACTTCGCATCCTCTCCAGGAAGATGACAAACCATTTACAAGCATCCTTTAGGTGCAATCTGTCAACCAGTTCATAGAATCATAGAATAATAGAGTTGGAAGGGACCTCCTGGGTCATCTAGTCCAACCCCCTGCACTGTGCAGGACACTCACAACCCGGTTGCTCATCCACTGTCACCTGCCACCCCCTTGAACCTTCACAGAATCAGCCGTCAGATCCAGCCTCTGCTTAAAAATTTCCAAAGATGGAGAACCCACCACCTCCTGAGGAAGCCACTGAGAAACTGCTCTAACTGTCAGGAACTTCTCTGGATGTTTAGACAGAATTTCCTTTGGATTAATTTCATCCCATTGGTTCTGGTCCTTCCCTCTGAAGCAAGAGAGAACAACTCTGCTCCATCTTCTATATAGCAGCCTTTCAAACACTCGAAAATGATTGTCAAATTCCCTCTCAGTGGTTTCCTCTCCAGGCTAAACAGACAAAGCTCACCTAACAGTGAGCTGTTGATTCACCTAACAGTAATAATACCATATATTAACAACTTTCCCATAAGAATATCATGCAGAACCATATCAAAAGCCTTACTGAAATCAAGGTAAACAATGTCCACAGCAGTCCCCTGATGTAGCAATGTAGTACCTTTCTCAAAAAAAGAGATAAGGTTAGTCTGGCATGACTTGCTCTGAAGAAAGCCATGCTGACCTTTCGTAATTAGAGCCATCCACTGCAGCTTCATTGGTTGCCAGTTGTGACCCGGATCAGATTCACAGTTCTTGTTTTGACCTTTAAGGCCCATCATGATCTGTGGGACTGCTTGTTGCCCTATGCCCCCTGCAGCGCCTTGTGCTCTGTGTGTACCAACCTGCTGGTCATTCCCGGCCCCAGAGAAGCTTGCTTGGCCTCGACCAGGGCCAGAGCCTGTTTGGTCCTGGCCCCTACCTGGTGGAATGAGCTCCCAGAAGAGCTGCGGGCCCTGCTGGAGTTTTCAGCATTCTGCAAGGCCTGTAAGATGAAGTTCTGTAAGACGGAGTTCTTCCACCAGGTTTATGGATGAGGCCAGTGCAGGGCATAGATCGGATGAGCCCTCCCATGGTAGGAATGAGCTACCATCTCTGTAACATCTTTGGTGGCGGCCAGCTAACATATCTCTGCCACCTTTCTGGCAGGTGTACTGCCATAGGATGGGGTGCTTATTACTGCCACATTGGGATTATGTTGTGTATTTTAATGGGGCTTTTATTGGGATTTTTTGTGTTGGGATCTATCTTTTGACCTGCCATGAGCTGGTTTGCTGGGAGTGGCAGGCAATATGTCCAATAATAAATATAAATAAAATAAGATCAGAACATTCAAAAGATGAAAGGGGGGGTCAGATGCAGGTTAGACCATAATGGTGGTTCTGCCACCGAAAAGGCCCTCTCTCGCGTACCTCTGAGATGAGCTTCTTCAACTGATGGGACAGTGAAGAAAAGGGGCCTTTCTGGAAGTATTGGGGATGTTGGGGGGCAGGGTCCAGAGGAGGGCAGCTATTTACACAGGTGTTGAACAGCACGTTGATTCACTTGTTTCCATAAACTCTTTTCTCCAGGCACTGTGTGCGATTTCCGACTGTCCTTTGGGCGTGTCCTGAGTAGGCGTAGCAAAGTCATTGCCATTAACAGAGATCGGGTGCAGCTGTTGAAGAATGCACACTTGTTCTGGAAACCCACCTTGGCCATTAAGGGTAAGTTGACCCAATTGGGAGGTGTGGAGATAGCCATGGGGCTTAGAAGACCAGGACAAAGGGAAGGAGGGCACAGATGAGGAAGCTGCAGATTTGTGTGTGTCAGGCTTCTTGAATTTCTTTCCTGCAGGGGATGCAGGCTCCTTCTTGGTGCAGTTGAACAAAGGGCTTAAGGGATACTCCTGCCCCTTGGAGTGGACACAGAGCCTGAAGGAGATGGATCGGGTGAAGGAGAAAATAAACAGGTTAGAGACTGTGCCGGTTGTTATGTGACAATGGCCCCACCCCTTAGAGGCCGATGGAGCGAGACCTTGAGGAAGCTTTTGAGGGATAGATACCGATGGTTGTTCTTATCCATGGTGTGGGGAGCCCCAGTGGCCTCTCAGTTGAGTGACGAACTTGAAAATGATGAGATCAGATTGCCTCCATGCCCTGTTGTTGCTCCTACAGTAGAACTGGTTGGCCATCATGTGACACAATGGACTAGATGTATCACTGGACTAAAAGTATCACGGGCTTGATCCAGCAGGGCTCTTAACGCAATTTCTTTTTTTTAAGGGTGTTTGTTTTTTGTGTGTGTTTAAAAAACTCCTCTTATACCTCAACTTTAGCAAATGCTGTTTTAATTGTTTTTGTTTGCATAATTTAAACCCCGTGTTACTTAACTTGTGAATTGATGTGATCATGCCAGGAGCAGAGAGGTAGAAGTATTTAATTTTCCCCTCAAAGAAGGAGCTGTGGGTGCTGTCGGCAAGCTGTGCCTTTGCGTATTTGCACAACTCACTGGCAGCGTTAGTAGAAGACTGGCAGTCCCGTCTGACAGCCGCTATAGATGAGATCGCCCCTAAGCGTCCTCTCTGCCCTCGACTCAAACGGGCCCCCTGGTACACGGGGGTGCTCCAGGAGAAGAAAAGGGAGGTGAGACGACTAGAGCGAGTGTGGCGGAAGACTCGCGACGAAGCTGCAAGAACATCTTATCGCACGCTTAGGAGGGCGTATGAGATGGCGGTGAAAGTGGCGAAGCGAGAGTTCTTCACCACGGAAATCGCGTCCGCAAGCTCTCGCCCGGCACAATTATTTAGGGTAGTTCGATCCCTCACCGCCCTTCAGGGGCGCCAAAGTATTAGTCAATTGGCACTTGGCTGCGAGGCATTAGCGAGCTTTTTTGCGGATAAAGTCTTGTCGCTTCGCCGTGACCTTCCTGTCACAATTAATACAGTAAACGAACTGGAGACCTGTTGGCCGTCTTTGGCAGCGAGGTTTGATGGCTTCAGACGGCTCTCTTCTTCCGAAGTGGACAAGTTGCTGGGGTCGGTCAGGGCGACCACCTGCCCCTTTGATCCTTGTCCCTCTTGGCTTCTCAAGGGGAGCGGAGAGGGGATAGGAGGCCAACTCAGGGATATTATCAACCTTTCCCTGAGTTCCGGGGAATTCCCCGAGCGGCTGAAGGAGGCGGTGGTTCGCCCTCTCCTGAAAAAACCAACGCTGGACCCGCAGGACCCTGCCAACTACCGCCCAGTGTCGCATTTAGCGTACCTGGGCAAGGTGGTGGAAAGGGCTGCGGTGGACCAGCTCCTAGCTTTCTTGGATGAAACTTCGGCACTCGATCCATATCATTCTGGCTTCCGCCCTGGCCACGGGGTGGAGACGGTGTTGGTCGCCCTGCTGGATGATCTCCGTCGCCAGCTGGATAGAGGCGGGTCAGCCGTGCTGGTCCTTCTGGATCTGTCGGCTGCTTTCGACATCGTGGACCATGAGATATTGGTCCAGCGCCTCGCCGGTACGGGGATACGGGGTACAGCCTTGTGCTACTTCCTCCAGAACCGGACCCAGAGGGTTGCAGTGGGGGATGAGCTCTCGCGCCCTTATGGACTCCCTTGTGGGGTCCCACAGGGCGCGGTTCTCTTCATGCGCCCTCTGGCCCAGCTGGTACAGAGTTTTGGGTTGGGCTGCCATCAGTACGCTGACGACACCCAGCTCTATCTCCTCATGGACGGCCACCCAGACTCCCCCCCCGGAACCATTCGCCAGAAGTTTGGAAGCAGTGACATAATGGTTTGAGCAGAGTCGCCTGAAACTCTGATCTCTGATCCGGAAACTCCAGCTAGTACAAAATGCAGCTGCTAGAGTCCTCACCGGCACACCTTGGAGGGCCCACATCCAGCCTGTGCTGAGGCAGCTGCACTGGTTACCAATTGCTGTCCGGATCCGGTGCAAGGTTCTGGTTTTAACCTTTAAGGCTTTACGCGGGCTGGGACCCACATACCTGAGGTCACCTAGTGCCCTATGCCCCCCACAGGGCTCTGCGCTCTGCGAGTGAGAATCTTCTGGTCGTTCCCGGCTCTAGGGAAGCACGCCTAGCCGCGACCAGGGCCAGGGCCTTTTCGGTCCTGGCCCCCACCTGGTGGAATGAGCTCCCGGATGAGCTGCGGGCCCTGCGGGACCCTTTAACGTTCTGCAGGGCCTGCAAGACGGAGCTCTTCCGCCAGGTCTATGGTTGAGGCTGGGGCTGCTGGGGTACATCGACTGCTCTTCCCCGGGCTTCTTCTTGAACATCGTTGACCTCCTTCTCCTCCACCCCCACTTTTTTAGGAAGGGGGGTAGGAAGGGGATCTTATTATTGTGCCATCATGTCGTGACATTTTAAAGTCTTTTAATGGGAGTTTTAATGGGGTTTTTAAGATACTGTAACCCGCCACGAGCCATTTGGGAGTGGCGGGAAATAAATCGAAATAATAATAATAATAATAATTTGTGTGCTCCTAAGAGGGCATGCCTGGGGGTGGCCGCTCTCTGATGCTTGTTCCCCTACAGTGATAAGGCAGAGGAGCCAGTGGAGCGGTACCTCAACCCGCTTAAGCTGTTGCATCACGTGGATCGCCTGCTTCCTGAAGACAGCCTCCTGGTGGTGGATGGAGGAGACTTTGTGGGGAGCGCTGCCTATATTGTCCAGCCCACTCATCCGCTGGCTTGGCTGGATCCAGGTAGCACTTCTTTGGCTGTAGCTCACTGGCAGGAACCAGTTTGGTGTAGTGGTTAGGAGTGCGAACTTCTAATCTGGCAAGCCGGGTTCGATTCTGCGCTCCCCCACCTGCAGCCAGCTGGGTGACCTTGGGCTCGCCACGGCACTGATAAAGCTGTTCTGACCCAGCAATGATATCAGGGCTCTCTCAGCCTCAACTTCCTCACAGGGTGTCTGTTGTGGGGAGAGGAAAGGGAAGGAGACTGTAAGCCACTTTGAGCCTCCTTTGGGTAGAGAAAAGTGGCATATAAGAGCCAACTCTTCTTCTTCAGTAATCTTGGGGCTCTCTCGGCCTCACCCACCTTCCAAGGGTGTCTTGTTGTGGGGAGAGGAAAGGGAAGGTGAATGTAAGCCCCTTTGGATAGAGAAAAGCGGCATATAAGAACCAACTCTTCTTCTTCTACTCGCCGTGTAGAAGACCCCAGGTTCAGTCCCTGGCATCTCCAGATTAAAAAAAGGATTAGATAGGAGGTGATCCCCCCGTCCCCCAAGACCCTGGAGAGCCACAGCTGGTCTGAGGAGACAAGTTTAACCTTGATGGACCAAAGGTCTGATTGGTAGAAGGCAGCAAACAACAGAGGGGGAAAATGACTCAAACCCCAAATCCCCCAGTCTGGAGATCTCCTAATAATAACACACATTCAGAGAGTAGTGACAAATACATAATTCTGAACATGCATCATTATGTACTGGAGGCGAATCCCGTTGCACTCAGGGACACGACAGACGTTAGGCCAGGGGTTCCCAACCTCCCTAATGCCATGGCCCTTTAAGACAGTTCCTCATGTTGTGGTGGCCCCCAACCATAACATTATGCAAGAGTCCTGTCACAGAAATTAAACTGTGCTTGGTGTAGTGGTTAGGAGTGCGGACTTCTAATCTGGTGAGCCGGGTTTGAATCTGCGCTCCCCCACAGGCAGCCAGCTGGGTGACCTTGGGCTTACCCAACTGTTCTGACCGAGCAGTGATATCAGGGCTCTCTTGGCCTCCCCCACCTCACAGGGTGTCTGTTGTGGGGAGGGGAAAGGGAAGGCGATTGTAAGCCACTTTGAGCTTCCTTTGGGTAGAGAAAAGTGGCATATAGAATAATAGAATCATAGAATCATAGAATCATAGAGTTGGAAGGGGCCATACAGGCCATCTAGTCCAACCCCCTGCTCAACGCAGGATTAGCCCTAAGCATCCTAAAGCATCTAAGAAAAGTGTGTATCCAACCTTTGCTTGAAGACTGCCAGTGAGGGGGAGCTCACCACCTCCTTAGGCAGCCTATTCCACTGCTGAACTACTCTGACTGTGAAAAACTTTTTCCTGATATGTAGCCTATATCGTTGTACTTGAAGTTTAAACCCATTACTGCGTGTCCTCTCCTCTACAGCCAAAAGAAACAGCATCCTGCCCTCCTCCAAGTGACAACCTTTCAAATACTTAAAGAGGGCTATCATGTCCCCTCTCAACCTTCTTTTCTCCAGGCTGAACATTCCCAAGTCCCTCAACCTATCTTCATAGAGCTTGGTCTCTTGGCCCCAGATCATCCTCGTCACTCTCCTCTGTACCCTTTCAATTTTATCTATGTCCTTCTTGAAGTGAGGCCTCCAGAACTGCACACAGTACTCCAAGTGTGGTCTGACCAGTGCCGTATACAATGGGACTATGACATCTTGTGATTTTGATGTGATGCCTCTGTTGATACAGCCCAAAAAGGCATTTGCCTTTTTTACCGCTGCATCACACTGCCTGCTCATGTTTAGTTTACAATCCACAAGTACCCCAAGGTCTCGTTCACACACAGTGTTACCTAGAAGCGTATCCCCCATCCAGTAGGCATGGTTTTCATTTTTCTGACCCAGATGCAGAACTTTACACTTATCTTTATTAAATTGCATCTTGTTCTCATTTGCCCATTTTTCCATTGTGTTCAGGTCTCGTTGAACTCTGTCTCTATCTTCTGGAGTATTTGCCAGTCCTCCCAATTTGGTGTCATCTGCAAACCTGATGAGTAGTCCCTCCACCCCCTCATCTAGATCATTAATAAATATGTTAAAAAGTACCGGGCCAAGCACCGAGCCCTGGGGTACCCCGCTAATCACCTCACTCCAGTCTGATGAAACACCATTGACAACAATTCTTTGAGTGCGGTTCTCTAACCAATTCCCTATCCATCTGACTATCTGAAAATCCAGATTGCAGTCCTTCAATTTATCCATCAGAACATCATGGGGAACCTTGTCAAAAGCTTTACTAAAATCCAAGTAAATGACATCAACCAAATTTCCCCGATCCAGCAAACCTGTTACTTGGTCAAAAAAGGAAACCAGGTTGGTCTGGCAGGACCTGTTGGAGACAAATCCATGCTGACTTCCTTGGATCACCAAATTGTCCTCCAGATGTTTGCAGATAGCTCCCTTTAATATCTGCTCTATTATCTTCCCCACAACAGAGGTCAGACTCACTGGTCTGTAGTTTCCCGGGTCATCCTTCCTCCCTTTTTTGAAGATCGGAATAACATTTGCTCTCTTCCAGTCCTCCGGGACATATCCAGTCCTTAAAGAGGTTCCGAAGATGATGGACAAGGGCTGTGCAAGTTCTCTGGAAAGTTCTTTGAGTACTCTCGGGTGCATTTCATCCGGCCCAGGGGATTTGAACTCATCCAGTGCAGCTAAATGCCTCTTGACAACCTCTCTATCCATGTTAACCTGCCACCCAGACACTGTCCTTTGGCTATGGCCATCTCTAGATGTGCGTAAACACTTTGACCTGTAGGAAAAACCAGATGTAAAGTAGGCACTAAGCCTACTAAGCCTGCTTTCTCTGCATCTTCCGTTAGAGTTTGTCCATCCGCACCCAACAGTGGGCCTATTGCCTCCTTTACTTTACGTTTGCTCCTCACATAACTGAAAAATCATTTCTTGTTACAAGGGCTTCCCTGGCCAATCTTAGCTCACTCTCAGCTTTGGCCTTTCTTATGATTGACCTACAGTGCCTAGTAACCTGTAGGTACTCTTCTTTAGAGCTCTGTCCTTCCCTCCATTTCCTGAACATTTCCCTTTTCTTTCTTAGTTCCTCTTGCAGTTCTCTGTTCATCCAAATAGGCTTCTTAGAGCTCCTGCGGTGTTTTCATCTTTCTGGGATAGTCATTGATTGAGCATGCAATAGCTCCTGTTTGAGTAGTGCCCACCCTTCACACGCTCTCTTCCCTTCCAGCATTCTTGTCCATGGTATGACACTCATCATGTCTCTGAGTTTATTAAAGTTTGCCCTACAAAAATCCAACATCCGCGTCTGGCTACAAGCTTCCTTGGCTCCCCATCTCAAAAGGAATTCTATGAGGACATGGTCACTTCCCCCTAGGGTCCCCACCTCCTTCACCTCATCCACCAACACTTGCCTGTTGGTCAGTAATAAGTCCAGTATGGCTGAACCTCTTGTGGGTTCATCTACCATTTGATAAATGAAATTGTCAGCCAGGCAGGTTAGAAACTTGCATGACTGAGGACGCTTCGCAGAGTTTGTTTCCCAGCACACATCTGGGAAATTGAAGTCACCCATGATGACAAGGTCCTGCCGCTTGGATATTTTCTCAAGCTGCTCACAAAGTGCAGCATCCACATCCTCTCGTTGGTCAGGCGGTCGGTCGCAGACACCAACCACCACACTGTTTGTTTTCCCCTCGCTTATTTTCACCCAGATGCTTTCCACTGTAGATATGCTCTCCTTCACTAGAATTTCCTGACAGGTAAGCCCTTTCCTCACATACAGTGCCACTCCTCCACCTCTTCGATCTATTCTGTTTTTTCTGAACAGTTCATATCCATCCACCATTACATTCCAGTCATGAGAATCATTCCACCAAGTTTCTGTGATGCCTACTAGATCATACCTTTCCATCAGCATGAGAAGTTCCAGCTCTTCCTTTTTATTGCCCATGCTTCGGGCGTTAGTATAAAGACATCTGAATCCTTTTACTTTTGGTTCCTTATGAGCTGGCCTTCCCGGTTGGGCTGCTTCCGATCGTTTTCCTTCCATGCACTCCCTATGTTGATCGTCTCCTTCCCCTTGTGGCTTTAGTTTAAAGCTCTCCTGATGAATCTCCCCAGGTTCCTGCCAAACACATTCTTCCCCAGTTTCGATAAGTGCAGTCCATCAGGTGCTAGTAGGCCTTCCTCAAGAAAGCCTGTCCCATGGTCCCAGAAACCAAATCTTTCCTGCTGGCACCAACTACACAACCAGTGATTCACCTCCATTATCTTCCTCTCCCGATGCATTCCTCTTCCCTTGACAGGCAAGATTGAAGAGAATACCACTTGTGCCCCCATTTGCTTGAGCTTCCTCCCCAGATCTTGAAAGTCTTTTTTAATAGGAGCGATGGTATTCAGGGACATGTCATTCGTTCCCACATGGACCATCACAAATCGTTCCCACATGGACCATCATATAAGAACCAACTCTTCTTCTTCAGTAATCTCAGGGCTCTCTCAGCCTCATCCACCTCACAGGGTGTCTGTTGTGGGGAGGGGAAAGGGAAGGCGATTGTAAGCCATTTTGAGCTTCCTTTGGAAAAGCAGCATATAAGAATCAACTCTTCTTCTTCTTCAAACCTGACCAATGGTGTGAAGATCCATTGTTCATGATTGTATGTAAATTGGGTTTTTTCCGGGGTTTCTCAGTTCAGTTCTGCCTCTTGTCCCACCTTGCTGAGCTCGCTCTTTTCTGCTGCTCCAGACAGATGAACGCTCTATCTTGATCTACCCCGCAAGATTGTTGCGTGGATGCCCTGCCAAGCTGCTTGCCCTGCCGCAACCCCTGTGAAAGGGTCATTCAATGGGTTCCACTGAGAACCACTGTGCTAGAGTGTACACCTGCACTGAGGCCTTCCTGGGGGCTGGGGGCATGGCAAAAGGGTAAATAATGGGAAGGAGGCAGGCTGCTGCCTCCACCCCACCCCCTCTCGCCAGGAAGTGGAAGGCAGAGAAGGCCAGGCTGGGTGCAGAAGGCTTGCATGCAAGCCATGTACTGGAGTGTCCTGCTGCTCCCCCCCCCCTTTGAGGAGATGGAGGCCAGGAGAGGCAGGAAAGGCTCCACCAAGGTGGGGGAAGCTGCAGAGACAGGCAGGGAGGTGTAGGCGGCCAACCGACCTCAGCTTGTGCCTCGCCCTGAAAAAAGGCAGGCTTCCTGGGAACCGAGGGGAGTCACAGGCACAGGCATGGAGGCACGGGCAGGCAGTCTGCCCAGCCTGCGCCTTGGCCTGCAAGGAGGCAGGGCCCTGCCTGGTAGCTTTCTGGAAGGCCGGGAAAGCTGTGGAGACCAGGATGGAGGCACAGGTGGGCAGGCCGGCCCACACCTGGCTTTGGGAGAATGCAGCTCTTCTCCTAGGCCGTCTTGGCCGTAGATGGCGCAGGAAGCTGGTCTTGCCCCCCCCCCCTTTGGTGCCACCACCACTGCCTGTCCTAGGAGGCGGGTGCCTCCCTGCCTGGCTGAATGCTGCCTCCTGACGGGGGCTTAACTACATGTTAGGGCCATTCTTTGCTGAAGGCCAACCAGGTAGTGGGTGAGTTGTCATTTTGGAAAATATAAGGTTTACTGATGATATTTCAACCACTGAAGAAGACTGCAGAAACCAAAACATGTTTGTTTTTTTTGTGGTTCATAGGACATATTCATCCATCAGAAACGTTTGTAAATTGTACAGTCAGTTTTTCATTTCATATGTGTATACTATGTAATATTTTATTTTTCATTTGTTGTAGCTTGACTCCCTACTCCCTAATCAGTTAAGGCAGCTTCATGAGTTCATGCGTGTGTTTTCTTGGTCCAGATAGGAGGGGGTTGGACCGAACAATTTGGGATGGCAGAGAGACCCTATGCACATTCAGACGCCCTTTTATATTCTGTGTGCATCCTGTAGCCACCCAGCTAGCTGCTTCTGGGATAGATGCTCTACACTGGGCTAGCTCTAACGAAGGTCTTAAGGTCTTTGACTGGCCCAAACCTGTAGGGATGGGGGTTCTGAAAGAAAGCCAAGCCAGCTGGCTCTTATCCACAACAATGGGTGAGGGAGTAGGGTCACCAACCTCCAGGTGATGTCTGGAGATCTTTCACTACTGATCTCCAGGTGGCAGAAATCAGTACCGCGGGAGAAAATGACTGCCTTGGAAGCATTATACTCCACTGAGGTTACTCTCCTCCCCAAGCCCTGCCCTCTCCAGGCTCCACCCCAAAAAACTCCGGCTATTTCCCAGCTCAGATCTGGCAATCTTATGAGGGAGGGGCTACTTTTCAAGAAACATTTGGCAGGTGCCGTGGCATCCATGGGAGCCTTGCTTCAGAACATCTTTGTAATGGGGTCCCAGAAAGAATGACCGGAGACAGGGCAAGATGCATTTTACTTGCATTGTAGGATGGGGAGAAGTTTAGGAAAACCTTTGTAGCTACAAGACCGATTCCTTCGTGAAATAGGCTTCATCTAGTCATTGGACAGTCTCCATCCTTTGCAGGCCTTGGGCAAACCCCAGCCTGCTGTTTTAGATATGAAGAACAAGAAAAGTTGGTCTTTATACCCTGCTTTTCTCTACCTGAAGGAGTCTCAAAGCAGCCTACAGTTGTTTTCCCTTCCTCTCCCCACAGGAACCTTGTGAGACAGGTGGGACTGAGAGAGCTCTGAGTGAAGTGTGAGAGGTCCAAGGCTTCAGGTGGAAGAAGAGTAGGGAATCAAACCTGGCTCTGCAGATTAGAGTCTGCCACCCTTAACCATGGCGCAATGTGGGCTGGCTGTCTTGGTACAGAAAATGTGAACTAGACAACTCACTGCTGCTTCATCCGTTCTTCTTACCACAGGAGCTTTTGGGACCTTGGGAGTTGGTGGGGGCTTTGCCTTGGGAGCCAAGCTCTGCAGACCAGAGTCTGAGGTTAGTACTCCATATAAAGAGGTCACAAGAGGGCATTCCGGTGAGTCACTGTTAATAATGCCGTGTTCTTGGGTTCCTTTTCGTGCTACTGGTGAGGAAGCCCTCTTACAGCTGCTCACGCTGAGGATGTTGGGTGGGGAAATTGGGGGGAGGGTCCTGTCCTCATCTCCCCCCCCCCCCACACAGACATACACAGTGGCTCCCACTTGACCTTTTGCCTCCTTGCCAGGTCTGGATTATTTATGGCGATGGCTCTCTTGGCTTCAGCGTAATGGAATTTGACACTTTTGTGCGACATAAGGTAAATGATCTGTTGCTATCACATGGCATTTTTCTTAATCACATCCTCCTTCCGAGGAGCTCAAAGAAACCTATAAGGATTTTGCCTTCTCCACTGGTGACTCATATTTTGAAATTAAGGCTTTCCCAGTTTGGGGGCGGGGTGGGTGTGTGTCTGGGCAATCTGCATGGGTCAAGAATGCAGCTGGATATGGTGAGGATAGGAAGAGCTGTACAAACAATGGCACCTTTTACATAAATTACTTAATTGCTCAGGAACCTTTGGCAGACCAACAAAGTTTAATTCTGGGTATAATGTCAAGGGCAGACAGACTAACAACTGGTTTCTGGGTGAATAGAAAGCTTATTGATAGCAGATCAGAACACCTTAATGCTCAATAACAACTCTGGCTAATTCACAGACAACAAGCACTTTTACCAGTTCTTTCCCGCCCAAAGTTGCACAATTCCCAGGGAGGGAAATCCCTCCTCCCACAGGTGCCATCCTGGGCGCCCTTCCAGGCCCCCGCCAGGCTGTCTGGCCTTGGGTGTCAGACAGGCCCCCCTTTCTGGATACAAAGTACAGAGAAACATTTGCAAGATTGAAGCACAGCATGAAGGACACACGAGGCAGTGACAAATAGTTCAGGGTTATAAAAGGGTTATACAAGGTTCTTCAAACAGCACACATCAACCAAGATAGAGTTCCTTAGGTCAACCACAATTCATGGCAGAGATCAGGTGGCCTGATCCTGACACCTTCCCGATAACACAGAACAGAACAGCAGCAATTGCTAGTCTAAAGTACAGCTTGAAGCGGGCAGCTCAGGGTTACATAAACAGAGTTACTCAGAGATCCTTAAAACAACACACAATAAACCAAAATGGTGTTACACTGGTCATTGATCACAAATCATGGCAGAGATCAGACGCCAGATCCTGACATGTAAGTTTTATGTGCATGCACGTGACTGGTTTTACCCAGAACTCAACTTTGTTGGTCTCAAATGTACCACTGGATTTAAGTCATCCAAGGATGGTTAGATCGTGCCTCTAGTCGCTCAGGTAGGGCGATTCAAATTCAAATGTGTTTGGTGGCCTTTTCTGGGTGACCAAGCATCATTTTTGATTTTCTACCTTCACTGGAAGATATTGTCACCATGGAAGGAAAGTAGAAGCAGAAGGAGGATTCCAAGCAGGATTCTGGGTCCCAACTGGAGGTTTCTGGCCGTGGGACTCAAAGGAAGATGGACTCCCAGCACTCTGCTGAGCCCCTACCCAAGGTTTCTGGGTGGGAAAAGCAGTTTGTAGTGTGTGCAAGGTTGCAGTTGGCAGCCCTGCTGAGTGAGTAACCCATGCCCCTCCGCCACCTCACTGGAATACCTTAGAAGAACTGAGCACCATGGGATTACAGGCTCTCCCCTTCTGGGTCCTGGGATCACAGTGCATGTCCCGGAGTTGGGGGGCCTTTGCAGGTCTGGGAACGGTCCCAAGGTGGGGAAGGGAAGTGTTTCTAGCACCAAACCAGCTGTGAAGTCCAAGAGTGGGTTGTCCAAGGGCCGGGGGAATCAAGAGTACTGTTGGGCTCAGAAAAAGTGCAACCCCCTGGCCAGGGTTCCCATTGTTTCCACCGTTGTCCTCCCTGCAATGGAACCGGCTTGCCCCCCTGGCCCCCACTGTGTCCTTTTTCCCTGGCTGTGTTCCTGTGCCTCAGCAGTTTCCTGTGGCACCACCTCCCTTTCCCACTCATCCTGGGTAGCATGCCAGCATCCATGCCGCCTCAATTTCCCAGATTTCAGGGGTGGAACTGGATTCCCTATGGTGGGTTTTGGCCTTTTGCAGCAACATGGGGGTTCTTGCCCAACACACCATATCCTCAAGCGGTTGGTCCACCACTGCGATGCCCTGGGCCTGCTTGGGGCCCCCAGAGACCATCTTTGCAACAGGGTGGCTGAGTGGCTGACCCCCTGCCCAGGATCTCTGGGGTCAGTGAGAAGGCTCGACACCCAGTGGACAGTCGACCCCCCCCCCTCCGGCTAAGAGGGCACGGAGCACCCTGTAGCACCTGTTCAGCCGTTTTTGGCTGCTCCTGATGAGGAGGAGGAGACTGAGTATGATGAAGAGGTGGAGCTTGACTCCATCATGTACCAGTCTGAATATAGAGGTGCTGAGTTGGCCTTCCTTCTCATCCTTCCTTGTCTATTGACTTGATCTCAGATGGGGAAAAGGGTGAGTTATTCAGGCGAGAGGAACACCCGCATGAGTTGTCCACCAGTCTTCTCCAAAAGAAGCATTTTCAGTGTATAGAAGAAGAGTTGGTTCTTATATGCCGCTTTTCTCTACCCGAAGGAGTCTCAAAGCGGCTTACAGTCGCTTTCCCTTTCCTCTCCCCACAACAGACACCCTGTGAGTTGGGTGAGGCTGAGAGAGCCCTGAGATTACTGCTCAGTCAGAACAGCTTTATCAGTGCTGTGACTGGCCCAATGCAAGTGGCTGCGTGTTGGGGGAGCAGGGAATCAAACCCAGCTCACCAGATTAGAAGTCTGCACTCCTAACCACTACACCTGAGTTGGCTTCTATAAAATATCTAGTTCCTCTGTAACCCTTGGAAGGTATTTTGTCAACCCAGGCAAGGTACACTCCTTTCCTCTAGGGCCTGTGCTGGCAACAGCTGGACCCAACTACTCGGTCCCTGAAGGGGATTCTGAGTTACTGTTACTTCCTGAAGGGGTGGATTTAGATTATTGGATTTTCAAGGATCCATCTCAGACTCAGTGTGTTTCACCATTCCCCCGGCAGTACGAAAGGGTCATGAGTGGGCCACCCCAAGAGGCAGTTCTACCTTAGCCTCACTAGCTAAAAAGGTCTACTGCATGCCATTGAAAACTATGAATGGTCTCATTGGGTGATGTGCCAGTGGTGGCCCTCCATTCAGGTGCAGTTCTTTCCAAGGACAGGGAGAACCCATTGAAAGACAGAATGGACAGATGCAATGAGAGAGCGCTTAAGAGAGCACATGAAGCCGTTTCACATACTAGCACAGAATGTACATTCTAGCACAGTGGTTCTCAACCTGGGGGTCGGGACCCCATTGAATGACACTGCTACTAAGTGCATCTACAACCACAACTGGCAAGCCTTCAGACAATGGGCAGCAGTGCACAAGGTGAGCCCTTGGAACCAAAGGACATGCAGCAGACTCACGTGGTCACCCAGATAAGGCAACCAAATTCATTGGAATTTGAGTAGCCCTACCTGAGTGAGCAGAGGATGACTTTGCCCTACTGAGGAGAAGAAATCTTCAGGTAAGAGCAGCATAGTGACCCACCTGAATCTATCTTAATTGCTCAATAATTACTCTTTGGTTGTAGATCTGGATTAACAGCTGATTTTCAATCACAACCTGATGGGACACTTTGAAGGTGTAATCCCTGTCTTAAATTGAATGCCAGAAGATCCAGCACCCTTCTTTATTCCGTCTAGCTCCCTCTCCTATAGTCCAAGCCATTCCAGGTAGTTTGGAGATAATCATTTCTTGAAACTGCCTTAAGATTGACAGAAGCCTTGCTGGATTTGATCAGTGAAGGTCCCTCTAGCCCAGCCTCCTGTCTCACACATTAGCCAACCTGTTCCTCTGCAGGGCCAACAACAGGGCAGAAAGTTTTCATAAATGCATAAGAAGAGACCTGCAGGATCGGACCAGTGGTTCATCTAGTCCAGCATCTGTCTCACCCAGGGGCCAGCCAGTTCCTCTGGATGGTCAACATCAGGGCAAAGAGGTTGAGGCCATAAATACATAAGAAGAGCCCTGCTGGCAGTGGTCCATGTAGACCAGCTTCCTGTCTCACCCAGGGGCTAGCCAGTTCCTCTGGAGGCCTCTGGGCACTGGGATTCAGTTGCTTGCGGTGTCTGGATGTGGCAGTTCTCTTGAGTTTGGCAAGGAGATTGCAAGTGATAAATAAAGAGCAAGTCCTTCATTCTCTTGTTTGCACACCCCTTTCTCCCCCAGGCGGGAGGAAGGAGAGAAGAGGAATTAAGTGAGAGAAAGAGGGGATGTTTCCCTCATTTTCTGCTTCCTTTCCCCTCTTCTGATTCTCAGTTCTGTATCTGGCTTGTGTGTTATAACAGCTCAAGTACTTAACCTCAGACCCTCTCTCTCTCACACACACACACCCTAACCTACCTCACAGGGTTGTTTTGAAGACTGGTCCAGGAGAAGAGAACAGTTGAAGTCCCTTTGGGTCCCGATTGAAACAAATAAAATAACTGGAGGAGAGGGTAGCCTGGCGGTGGGGGCGGGGGATATAAACCTCAGTGGCATAGATTGGGTCCCGACATCTCCACGGTTCACTCCTATGAGCAACCCATGAGGACTTAGCCCTTCTCAGCCTTGGCTGCAGTGGGAGTCTCCTCCTTCCCCCTTCTCTAACAGAGGCTTCAGGCAACTGCTTTGTCTGTCATTCCATTGCCTGGTCACTCTGCACGTCCCACCCGGCTGGCTTTGTGATGGGCAGAGCAGCCTAGAAGGAGAAGAACGGGGGGGGGGGGGTGTTCCAACTTTTTCAGCTCTGTTTCTGTATTGTTTTCTCTTGCTCTGTCAGACTCCTGTCATCGCCCTGGTGGGAAATGATGCCTGCTGGAGCCAGATCGCCCGAGAGCAAGTCCCCATGCTGGGCAGCAACGTAGCCTGTAGCCTCAATTACTTGGGTGAGTTGACTGCTTCAACAGGCAACCAGAATTACGCCTTCAGGCAGGAGTCCTCAACGTTTTCTTGACCCTGAGGGTGCCTTTGGAATTCTGACATGGCGCCTTCCATACAGCGGTATTCATAGAACAACATGGGATAATTACATAGAACATTGTAACAAATATAACAAGTATAACAAGCGCTTACTGTATTCATATTTGGCTAAGGGCTAAGTGGGCAGAGAGTGGGCAGGGCCAGTCCGGGTGAGGGGCAAATCGGAAGGCACAAAGCGCCTTCCGATTGGCCCCTCACCAGGACAGACAGCAGTTCTAGCCAATCGGATGAGGGCACAATCTAGGCCCTCACCAGGACAGGCCAGAAAGGCTTTGAGGCCCTCACCAGGACAGGACAGGACAGAAAGGCTTCGAGGCCCCCACCAGGGCAGGTCAGAAAGGCTTCTAGGCCCTCACCAGGACAGGCCAGAAAGGCTTTGAAGCCTTCACCAGGACAGGCCAGAAAGACTTAGAGGCCTTCACCAGGACAGGCCAGAAAGGCTTTGAGGCCTTCACCAGGACAGGCCAGAAAGGCTTTGAGGCCTTCACCAGGACAGGCCAGAAAGGCTTTGAGGCCTTCACCAGGACAGGCCAGAAAGGCTTCGAGGCTCATCAGGACAGGCCAGAAAGGCTTCGAGGCTTACCAGGACAGGCCAGAAAGCAACGGGGAAGTGGCAGGACACCATAAAGGAGGTGTTCCCCTTGGGCCTAGAAGCACACCTGAGGCCTTGAAGGGAAGGCAGCGGCGCCGGGGGGGGGGGGGGGGAGGAGACCTTCTCATCGGGCCCAGAAACGCCACACCCAAGGGCAACGCCGCCTGTCTGTGTCTGATGGGCGGCCGCACCGGGGAGGGGGGGGGGGCTTTCAAAGCTCGTTCCCACGAATGGGCTTTGAATCTAGTCATAACATGTCAACCAGAACATTATTTTAACTGTCAAAGCCTTGGGCAGGTCGGATTCTTTGGTCATGGAAGGGAGGTGTCTGGAGGGGAAGCAGCAGATGTTTTGGGGTCGGTCAGCCTCGAGCCAATGCCTGGTGGAGGATGCTGATGCTCTGGTGGCAGTTGCTGCCAAAGCAATGCGTTTAAATATATGTACAGCCAATCAAATCTTCAGTAGGCAGGCAAAAGCCTCCCCCACTTTCCAAAGCTCCCCCTCTCAGCGGACCCCAGGAACAGTGTTGGTGGGCACCATGTTGAGGACTCCACCTTAAACCCAAGCCATGTGTAGATCATACAGAAACGGAGCCATGATTATGATTGCACCTGCAGTGTACTCTGAAAGCATGCAAGGATGCCCCTAAAGTGTGACATCGAGGCAGGGATGAATGGGGGAAGCCACCACTTGCTCCTCACATGTTCTTAGGCTTAATAGTAAGGGGGGGGGGCTAAAAGACTCTGACCTTAGGGGGCCTATTCTGAGAGGCAGTCCCAAGCATAAGCTGATTGCAACACCCCAGCTGCCTTCTGACAAGAGGTATAAGGACGTGGGGAATCTCGATTCCTGCTTTTATCTGATGAAGGGAGCTTTGAAAGCTCATGCCGTCCTAAAATCTTGTCAGTCTCCGAGGGGTTACGGGACAGGAATTGACCTGGTTTACTGCAGACCAGCGCAGTCGCGTTGCTAGGCTCTAGGCAGCCCAGAGTGATGAAGGGCTACAAAGTGTCCATGGTGCATAAAAGAGGAATGCAACAGTGTATCGCTAAGTACAATAAACAATGGAATTAAATTCCAAAGATGTTACATTTTTTGATAGAAGATTCTCAAAATAAACATTTTGATCAAATGGACCTTCAATATATTCTTCTTACAATCATCACAAATCTGTCCACAGCCCTGTTGGGAACATGAGTCACACAGTATTGTGAAGCGAGTATTAACCTGGGTTTTGAATTGTCAGTGTGAAAAATGATTGTAAGAGGAACATACCGTCTGTTTGGTCAAAACGTTTGAGAATCTTCTACCAAAATAAACCTCCTGGGATTACAAAACATTCCCGAAAACAGTTCCCCTGGAGAAAATGGCTGCTCTGGAGGCTGGGCCTAGGGGCATGATGCCCCACTGAAGTCTTTCCCCAAATCTCTCCCTCCTCAGACTTCAACCCTGAACACTTTGAGGCATTTCCCAACCCAGAGCTGGCAGCCATGCGATACAGCTAGCCTCTGACACCTGACTTGCCATCTTCTCTGCAGATTATCATGTGGTGGCTGAAGGCTTAGGGGGGAAAGGCCTGCTCCTCTCCCACCAGAATGAAGAGCAAATGGACGACATCATCCGGGCTGCACAGTCTGAGTGCAGGAGGGGACGGCCCACCCTCATTAACGCCCTCATTGGGAAGACGACTTTCCGCGACGGATCCATCTCCGTCTAGAGCTTCAGCTTCTGCCATGGGATTCTGCCATACTCCGCTGGCCAGCAGGAAGACCTGGTGTTTGGGTTGGTGTCCAGAGTTGCCAACTCAACAGTTCCTTCTCTCGATCCTTCTCTGTAAGCCATCAGTCTGCCTTAACTTTTTCTTCCTCTGGTCCAGCCGAAGCTTCAGCGTGCCACCTACCATGTTGTCCGTGGCGGTCATAGAACTAACCTGTGAGGACCTGCTGGAGTCTGCTTGAGGGGCAGTTCTCTTCCATGCCTCAGCACAGCAGCTCTCCTTCAGAAGATGATCCTCCCCAGCCTGCCTACCAGGCATGTGTATGCTCACCTGAGCAGCTGGCACTGAAGGGGTCTCATGTCTATGGTAGGTAAGGCGTGGTGTAAAAGGCTCCAAAATAAACCTTAGCTGTTGAACATCCGGTTGTAATTTTTATTCCCACCCTGGCCTGTTCTCCCCACTCAACTGTCCTTCTTTCTTCCAGAAGTGGCTTCTGGCCCTCCTATCCATGGGAGTGTCAATATTCCTGGACATGGGTTAGATTTGTTCGTGTTCCTTCTGCAATACTGGTTACAACTGACTTCAGGTCAGCTGCTCAGACAAAATGACTAAAAAAGTGGATTAGGGCCTTGGTGACCAATGTTTGAATCCCAGTTCGTGGAACCAAGAACTTAGCAGAAAAATCTATTAAATATACATTTTATTGCATAGTGCTAAAGGTCAATTAAAAACAATGCATTAAAATCTCAGTAGAAAATATACAAGGATGTGATGAGTAGCACAACATATGACAAAGATAAACACAATGACCTGATGCGCGGGCCACACACACAGATTTTACTTCAGTTCAGGAAAGGTTTGCAGAATGATGTCTGGAAAAATCATAGAATCATAGAATCATAGAGTTGGAAGGGGCCATACAGGCCATCTAGTCCAACCCCCTGCTCAACGCAGGATCAGCCCTAAATATACCTGGTGATCGTGATTTTAGTCCATCACGGTACAGGCTCAGGATATTTAGTGTATATTTAGAGCACAGGATGATCTTGACAGGCTAGAAAACTGAGCTAAAATGTATAAAATGAATTTTTATGGAGTTATTCATCAGGTAGGAAAAATCAAATGGATGAGACTTGTCTCGTGTGAAAAGGATCTGAGTGTCTTAGTAGGCCATACATTGAAGATGAGTCAGCAGTGTGACTGGGTAGCTAAAAAGCCCAATGAGATTTTGGGGTGTATTAAAAAATTAAAAGAAGTACAGTGTCCAGTTCACACAAGGTGATGTTACCGCTTTACTCCGCTCTGGTAAGACCACACTTGGAGTACTGTGTTCAGGCACCACAATTGAAGAAAGAGGTAGAGCACCTCCCCAAGTTCAAAAGCACCAAGTCCGAAATCCCTGGCTGAAGCAAATCTATGCACTTGAAAAAGCAACCCCCCCCCCCTTTTTAATTTTGCTGGGGGCTCTAGCCAGTTTTTTGCTGGTGAGAAGCACCTCAACGCCCTGACGGCAAGCACTTTTTGCATATCTTTTTGTTCTAATTCAGAGGAAGAAATCTGACAGCTAAACCCATTCAGCAGCCATATTAGCAAAAGAAAAGAAAATTCATCAGCCTAAATGCTCTGCCTACATGCTACCAAACCACCAAGAGAAAAAAATTAATAGAATGCTTTAAATTTTTTCTCTGCAATTCCACATTCCTTTAAAAAAAAATCCATGTGTTTAGCAAAAAAAAGAAGAAAGCGGAGTCTGTTACAAAAGCCTATTTTATTTTGTTCCCCATTCCTCCGGCCTCCAAACAGCAGGCGACTCTTTCAGAAAAACCTCAGCTCTGATGAGCTTTCCCCTGTGCTTGGAAGGGGCCCCCAAGTGGCTGTAAGGGCAGGTTGGCTTCAGGACTCCTGGCAGGCTAGCCAATGCGGTGAGAGCCGTGGGGCAAAGGGCAGGGCAGGGGAGGGCTGAGGCGTCTAACTTGGGGCCAAGAGTCGCGTGAGCGGACTTCCTGGGGGATGGGGCGGGGGGGGGGGATAGCTCAGCACCTGTGACTTCTGGCAACCCCTGAGCCATGGGAACAGGCAGCCTCGTAATGCAGCTAGGAAGAGAGGGAGAAAATAATGGCCACCCAGAGACAAATGTTTTAAGAAGGCCACTGGCTCCCCTGACCCAAGGCCCCTCGTACACTCTTGTTTCCAGGCCTCACAAGCCCCATTCGTCAGGCAACGTGCCCAGCAACCGCTGTCTCAGACGTACGCCAGTCCTGTGAGGCAGGACTGTTGTTCTCGTTGTAGGAAGGCTCTAGAGCCTCTGCTGGACTTCTTGGAGAGGTTGAGTGAGGAGCAGGGTGTTATGTCTGTGGGCCTTTGGACACAGATACAAATGAGGGTTCTCTGCTACCCAAAGAACTAACCAATCAAGGAACCTGATCACTCTGCCAGAGCCAATCCGATTGCTCCGCTTAGGGCCAATTGGATTGCTTCGCTTAGGGGCCAATTGTCAAGCGTAAAGAGAACTCACAACAGGCTTCTTAATTAAAGAAAGCTTTATTGAGAAGTACTACACACTCTAGGACTGCAAAGTCAAATCTGACTAGAGTACAGATTTGCCTCTGCTTATCAATACAATTCTCCCGCTCAAAACTTGAAAGTTCCCAAGGGAGGGGGGAAGGAGAGAAGAAACATATGTAATTAAAACAACGATACATTCTCATGTCCTTGGCAAGGTGATAACAAAACCGGGCCCAGCCGAGAGGCCTCAACAAGTGATAAGGTTACAACAACAAACTATTCATTTTTATGGCTAGCAAGAATACAGGACCTGGGGCATCCAGGCGCCAAGCAATATAACTGACATGGAGGAACTCAGGCTAATTTATGACAGAGATTCTACAATCCTGACACCAATGACTGGCGCCTCGGATCAGACTCAGATTTGAATGCTCTTCACCAAGAATCACAACCCATTACAATCCGATCAACTGACAGTATGCAGTGGAAGATCCGTGTGACAGTCAAAATAGAAGGAGCTCCCTGTAGTATGGAACTGGACTCCGGGTCTTCCTTCTCCACCTCGAAGGAGACCAATAAGCTCTGTCTCCAACAAGTCCCACTCCTGGGACCCCTCGGACTGCGGTTGACTGACTTCCAGGGGAACTGCATCCCTGTCATTGGCATCGGCACTTTCCGGGTGCAACACAAGTCCATCACCAAGGCCTTACAGCTGGTCATCATCGAGGGCGGCTGCACCAGCCTGCGGGGTCTTGAGTGGTTTGCCCCACTGGGGATTGTCATCTCTGGCATCCATCGCCTGCAGCCCTCGCCCCTTGAGGCCGTCTGCACGGAGTTCGGGGCCGTATTCAATGGCACACTTGGCTGCTACACGGGCCCGCCCATCTCCTTCGATCTCGACCCAGCAGTCAAGCCAATTCGTCTCAAGCCACACACAGATGAGCAGTTGGACCGCCTCATTAACCAAGGGGTCCTGGAACCAACACTGCATGCCAAGTGGGAAACCGTGACCCCACTGAAGGCTGACAGGAGCATCTGCAGTTGTGCAGATTACAAATGCACCATCAACAAAGCCCTGCAACAAAGCCATGCGTACCTGGTTACTGTGGTCATCCACCTGCTGGCATCGCTCGCAGGAGGCAAGGTTGACCTTGCACAGAACAAAGCTTGACCTTGCACAGGCATACCAACAACTTCCACTTAGCGAGACTCGCAAAAGCGTGGGAAAAAAATGATTTCAGTAGGAATTGAACGAGGACATTGCCAATTTACCTGCTGAAATAATTTTTTCCCATGTTTTGGGTGCCCCTAGGATGGGACCGCTTGGTCCAATCTTCTTGAAACTTGCAGGGAAACTCAGGGAGTCTCTTCCCTGAGTCCCCTGCAAGTTTCAGGAAGATTACATCAGGGGGTCCCATCCTGGGGGCTCCCAAAGAACATTCCCCATAGAAGTCTATGGGGAAACAAAGAACCTGACACTCCATTGTATCCAATGGAGCGGATAGGGGTACCCTCTTTGGGAGCCCCTAGGATTGGACCCCTTGGTCCAATATTCTTGGTCCAATCCTCCCTGAGCTCCCCTAAAAGTTTAAGGGGTGCAACTTACACCCCCTCCCCCCCAGCCCCTGGGAAAGGCGAGGGAGGATTTCCAATGCAAGTCAATGGTCCCATTGACTTGCATTGGCTCCTAACAGAGCAGGCCAGGAAGGGACTCTCTCTCCCAGGTTCAGGGGAACCTGTGGCTGGCAGCCTAAGCAGCCTCCAGGTGAGAACTGCAGAACCAATGAGGTCCACTGAGTTCTCACCTGGGATCCCCTGCAGAGAAGAGGGGGGCCCTGCACCACTAGGAACACTAGTGGCGCAGGGATGTCAACCTCCGGGGGAGACCTGGAGATCCCCCCAAACCCCCCCTGTGAAGCTGTAAAGCTTCATGGCACCTACGCACTAACCCGGGAGAGCCTCAGAAAGCAAAGGGAGGAGCCCAGAGGAGAATCTGGGTGCTCCATCCATGCTGTGGACTCATCACTGGCTCTCCCATCCAGCCTCCCCCCTCTAACAAATACAGAACAAGAGGAAGACTTGCTTTTCACAACCCAAAGGTGTATCAAAGCAGCTTCCAGTCACCTTTCCCTTCCTACGCTTGGGCCACCGCCCTCAAACACCACAAATCCAACTGCTCTACTCAGGCCACATCCTGAGAGAGCCCTGACAGAGCTGCTCTGGGAGAACAGCCCTGGCAGCAGCAAAAAGACACATTCCCCCCTCAGAAGTCCACAAACGGCGCAGTGAACACTGGTGGGGAATCCATCAACTTAACAGCAACAGTTTTCAAAATGGGTGGCATGACTGAGGGACCCAGATTTGATCTCTGGCCCTCTGGTATTTGGTGTGTGAGAGTGCAGAATTTCTGTGTGTGTGTGTGTGTGTGGGGGGGCAATTTAGATTGGGCAGGGCACTGTTCCTGTCTCTGAATTTTAACCTTGTGCGAGCGTTTTTCAACCCCGCCACCCAGAACAGACTCAGAGAGGATGCAGTCACAGCAATTCTGTGCTTGCCTCAGTCCTCCTCCAAGAATAGTTCTGGATGGCCAAGAGCCGGCAAGTTGACCTTGAGGAAGACCAATTGCTGGACTCTTTCAGTTGCCAGGCGGGAGCGATACTCGCAGACGGTGCTGCTAGCATGAGAAAATGCCTGCTCGCTCATTGGCGTGCATGAAAGGTAGACTTGGGCCAGGTGGGAAAAGGCCGGCCAGACCGCCTCCATCCTGGCCCAGTATCTCAAGGGACAGGTGTTCTCGGACTCCTGGGGTTCATCGAGGTAAGCCCTCACCATCCCAGACGCACTGTCCTCCCTCGGGCACCCACTGCCCTTGGGAAGGAGTGGGCTGGAGGAACCCCAGCAAGAAGTTGCCCTGCTCAGCCTTCTCGCTGGGGTGGCCCGCAGTGGCTGATGTGCCAGCAGAGGCTGGGGGGGGGGAGGAGGAGCAGCGGACGTGCTGGCTCCTTCTTCCCCTGCCTGGCCTGACAGCCTTCTTGGACTTCCACCAGGCAAGCCTCTGAATGAGCAGCTCGCGCCATTCGGGAAGGCTCCTCTCCCTCTCTGCTAAGCTGCCCTTGATGCGCGGATCACACATGGCGGCGAGCCTGTATGTCACAGACTTGCAGAGGGGTTCGAAGCGGCTCTCAAGCCCTCTCAGAAGCCTCCTCGCAAGCGCGCGCACGGCTGGAACAACGTCTGCACGTCCTCGAGCCGGGTCCAGGAAGGGGGCCAGCACCACACGGGCCTTGTGGACCATGGGCATGACCACACCCAAACTCGCTGTGTCAGACGAGAGCATCTCTGTGAAAGTCTTGAAGGGCCCAAGCACTTCCATGGTCTGAGAAATGATCTCCTACTCTCAGTGGGTGAGCCACTCCCCAGGCATAAAAATCCTCGTCTCCTGGACAAGGGCGTCTAAGGCTCTCCTCTGCTCCACCAAGCGCTCGAGCATGGCGCGGGTGGAGTTCCAGCGCGTGCTGACGTCTCTGATAAGGCAGTGCTGCGGCACGCCCATCAGGACCTGCTTTCGCCCCAGCCTCGAGACGTCATACGAGCTGTGAGAGAAATGCGCCACAATCTTCCGGCATTTCTCGATGAGATGCTGGAAGTCAATGGCTTCAGCACATGAACCGGTTCCCTTGGAGCCGATCCCAAGGGCATCCTTAACCACGAGGTGGAGAAGGTGGGCCACACAGGAGATGTGCTTCAGGCCCATTTCCTTGACCACCTTCATCATGTTGAGGGCACCGTCACCAAGAAGCCCTTGGTGAGCCCCGTCCCACTACCTACCCACCCATCTACCATTCTACGGATGGTGCCCTGAATGTTGTCTGCCGTGTGCCGCACATCGAAGGGCTCGATGTGCAGCAAGGCATGGCGATAGCCTGCCCGGCAGCCCTCACCCTGCCTAACAGGCTCAACCCCACCTAGCACCTCCCGTACATCCCACCAATGCGCAGTCAGATGTATGCATCCTGCGCATGACATGACGTCCATATGTCCGACGTAAAGTGTATGGTCCCAGAGGCTCGGGATATCTCTACCTCCCTGCAGCACCTGGCTGCCCTATAAAGAGAGGGCAACACTGACCTGCTAATCGTAGTATGACTAGGAGGCGTGTCCCAGGTGGATATGCGACAGCAGATCCAGTGGTAGTAGAAATTGTCGGCCAGAAGAAAGGAGTATCCTCTCACGGCCATGAGCGCAGCTAGGTCATGGTTCGCGGCCCTATACCCTGCCTTGAACCCCCCTTTTGGCATGTTGCTGCCAGCCCGGGCAAGCATTTCCACCATGGTCGCTTGCCTCCCTCTCACTCCACCCGCCCCCTGAGCAGAACTCTTAGGGAGAGCTCTGCAGGTGGAGGTCCCGGGGAGACTCTTCCGCCTCGTGCTGGAAGGTTGTGCCTGTGCAGGCACCCCACTACCAGCCTGTCTTTCCCTCTGAATCAGGACAGCCTGGTGGTGCCTCTTCAGGTGGTTCACGAGGCCGCTAGTCATGTAGTGATGCTCCTGTCTTCCATGACTAACCCTCTGCCTACAGAGCTGGCACTCTGCCAAGTGTGTGCCCTCCACTATCTGGAAGTAATTCCAGACTTTGGAGCCTTTGGACACCGCAGGCACGTTACTTCCGCCCCATTCCATCCATCCATGGACAGGCTGAATGGATGGTGCCAAAGGCGCACACAAAAGGATAGTGCATGGAAGCTGGCATCAGAGACTAGCAGAGTGGCTGTTCCACCAGCACAACACTCCATCGTCAGCCACTGGCCGAAGCCCAGCTGAACTCTTAATGGGACGTCGCCTTACTTCTATCCTGGACCGTCTGAAGCCAGACCTCACCACGACATGGCCTCCCGGCAGAGAGGTCCATCAGACCCCGTGCTCCTTCACAAGTGCAGCCGAGGTCTACGTCTGCAACTTCACAGCGGGTCCCCACTGGATCCCAGCTACGATTCTACGGAAAACCGGACCAGTGTCATATGAAGTACAGACCGAGGGTGGAAACCTGCTACGTTGACACATCGACCAGCTGCGGGACCACCTTCCTGCCCTCAACATGGACTCACCTCAACTCACCAACATGCCGGCTGAGCCTGATAGCAGCGAGCCAGATGACAGCCCCATGGGGAGCAACCCGGAACCAGCACCAGAGGTGCAGACATCCCAGGAGGCACCAGAGACACCAGCCACGCCACCTCCAACATCACCCCAAGAAGAGGTGGTTCCGATGCCTTCCCCAACTGCTCCTGAACTGAGGGGCTCCACCAGGCAACGTACTGCACCCAAATACCTGGGGGACTTTGTTTGTAATTTGGTGGGTGCCTATCTTAGGGGGGAGAGGTGTTATGTCTGTGGACATTTGGACACAGATGCAAATAAGGGTTCTCTGCTAGCCAAGGAACTAACCAATCAAGGAACCTGATCACTCTGCCAGAGCCAATCGCTCTGCTTAGGGCCAATCGGATTGCTCTGCTTAGGGGCCAATGGGATTGCTCTGCTTAAGGGCCAATCAGACTGCTCGGATTGCTCTGCAAGAGGCAATCGGATTTTGCTCTGCTTAGGGCCAATCAGAGGTAGCAGCTGTCTGTCTGAAAGGTATAAAAGTGCATGAGTTTGCCTGTTTTTCCCTGTTCAGTAGTTGTAGTCTGTTGCTGGAGTTGCTAAATAAAAAGAGCTGTTCTGAAGAGTTGGAGTCTGTGATCACTGAACCCGCAGACATAATACAGAGAAGCATTGTCTGGGCAGTGGAAGCTCTGATGAAAAATTGGAGTGGGTTCAAGTTGTGTGCCGTGTGACCCCTCTCCAGGCTCGTCTCGATGAGGGGGACCTCATCCTACAGACCTCCCTCTGCCTGGAGTATCACTGCATGGTTTAAATGTGCCAGTGAGCGGCCAGAGGCCTGCCAAGTCCTGTTGGATGAGATGACTTTCCAGTTCTGTGATTCTAACTTTCTAATTCATTTTTGTTGCACATGCTAAATCCTGGCTAGAATAACAAAATGATCACTTGGCTTCACTGGTTGTGCACAAAATCAGAGGGGGATAAAAATGCTAAGGTTACTGATTAACGGCAGGCCCTTTCCCCATTATGCAAAGGAAAAACTAAGAGACTCATCGCTAGTCCATCCGTCTTCAACTATACACAGAAGCATCTCTACAAGTGGCAAGCCATGTTGAGTTCCCCCATCCTAAGATCAGAGAGTTAGATTCTAAACCTGCCACAAACAGACCCTTCGCTTTCATCACAAATAACATGATGTGGTTGTGGTTTGTCTCACCTGGGCCAGACATGAGGGGTGGTCAAACTGTAGCTCTCCAGGTGTTTATGGACTACAATTCCTGTAAGCCCCTGCCAGCAAGGTCAGGAGTTGTTGTGAACAAGCAGAGACAGCACATACACCGTGTGCTTCAACCCTATTAGGTTCTCCCATTGTACATCTTCTGGTTTTCCACTTAACTTCAGTCCCCGTTTCTCAATTTGATCCACACATTTCTTGATCAGCAGTGGCACTTTGATGGTGGCCCTCTCCCTCTCCATCAGCTGGCTCAGCTTCACTCCAAGGACTTCTGGCTCACAAATGCTGCTGGGCAGCTCCCATTGATCCAGGAGGATGAGCCTGATATAAAGGAGTCCCTGTGGCTGTAGCTGCACGGCCAGCTGCTGAGACTTGGAGGGGCAGCAGGAGGCAGCGGCTGTATTGCTTTTCACCCACCCACCCACCTGCCAACCAACTGACTGCAGTTTTAGTATGTCCTGTGGAGCCATACTTATTGATTTCCATGGCTTGTAGTATGGGAACAAAACCTGGGTGTTTTGTGACAAAGGAGGTCTGGGGGATGGGCTTTAGGGTGGTCACATAGGTAAGTGAGCTTGTGTAACAGAATTATAGGAGGGCCCATACAGGCCATCCAGTCCAACCCTGGGCTCAATGCAGGATCATAGAATCATAGAATCATAGAATCATAGAGTTGGAAGGGGCCATACAGGCCATCTAGTCCAACCCCCTGCTCAACGCAGGATTAGCCCTAAGCATCCTAAAGCATCCAAGAAAAGTGTGTATCCAACCTTTGCTTGAAGACTGCCAGTGAGGGGGAGCTCACCACCTCCTTAGGCAGCCTATTCCACTGCTGAACTACTCTGACTGTGAAAAACTTTTTCCTGATATGTAGCCTATATCGTTGTACTTGAAGTTTAAACCCATTACTGCGTGTCCTCTCCTCTGCAGCCAACAGAAACAGCATCCTGCCCTCCTCCAAGTGACAACCTTTCAAATACTTAAAGAGGGCTATCATGTCCCCTCTCAACCTCCTTTTCTCCAAGCTGAACATTCCCAAGTCCCTCAACCTATCTTCATAGGGCTTGGTCCCTTGGCCCCAGATCATCTTCGTCGCTCTCCTCTGTACCCTTTCAATTTTATCTACGTCCTTCTTGAAGTGAGGCCTCCAGAACTGCACACAGTACTCCAAGTGTGGTCTGACCAGTGCCGTATACAATGGGACTATGACATCTTGTGATTTTGATGTGATGCCTCTGTTGATACAGCCCAAAATGGCATTTGCCTTTTTTACCGCTACATCACACTAACTGCTCATGTTTAGTTTACAATCCACAAGTACCCCAAGGTCTCGTTCACACACAGTTTTACCTAGAAGCGTATCCCCCATCCAGTAGGCATGCTTTTCATTTTTCTGACCCAGATGCAGAACTTTACACTTATCTTTATTAAATTGCATCTTGTTCTCATTTGCCCATTTTTCCATTGTGTTCAGATCTCGTTGAACTCTGTCTCTATCTTCCGGAGTATTTGCCAGTCAAATACTCAAGCATCCAGGAAAAGTATTTGTCCAGCTGCTGTTTGTAGACCCCCAATGAGGAGGAGCTCGCCACCTCCTTAGGCAGCCCATCCCACTCCTGAACTACTCAGTCTGAACATTTCTAGTCTGTACTGTTCTACATGTAGTTTAAATCCTTTACTGTGGGTCCTATCCTATACTACTTCCAACAGGAACCACTCAGTGCCCTCCTCTAAGTGACCTTTCAATACTTAAAGACAGCAATCATATCCCCTCTCAAACTCCTCTTTTCCAGGCTAAACACTCCCCTCCTTTCCTCAGGCCTTGGTTTAGTTTTACCAAAAACTTAATGTACCTGTTTAATGCCATTCTTTTAAAAAGAGATTATTTCACAGAAGAGTCTGCTTATTAGGAATTTTACTGGGCATTGACACTATGGCCAAGTGAACCCATCCAATTAGTTCCAGTCCTGCCTGGGTGTGCCTGTGTCTGGGCCCTAACCCATCTCTTCTGCTTCCCCCATGCTTTGTTGTTGGCCCACCCAGCGGCCCTCAAGCCAGCCGTTGGGGCCCAGCCAAACTCTCCCGTGGCAAAGGATACAGCGTAGCTGCACCAGCAGGCATGACAAGAAGGAGCAGAACTCTCAGAATCATTTTCCGAAGGGAAGGGCTCTCCTTCCAAAGACCATCGCACCACTTAGAACAGTGGTTCTCAACCTCCCCAATGCCGCGACCCATAAAATTGTGCAGGTGTCCTTTCTTTCACAGAAATTAAACCTAAACTGACCAAAGGCGTGAAGATCCATTGTTCATGATTGTATATACATTGATTTTTTTCCTGGGGTTTCTCAGTTCAGCTCTGTCTCTGGTCCCTCCCTGCCTATGCCCCTCAAAGAGCTCTACACGCCCTAAAGAAGCCCACCTGGTCTTTTTTGTCCTGGCCCCCACCTGGTGGAATGAGCTCCCGGAGGAGATCAGGGTCCTGCAAAAAGGAGCTCTTCCACCAGGCATTTGGCTGAGACCAGGCATAACCCACAACATCTGAACGGCCCCTGCTCCCTCCCTCCCTCCCTCCCTCCCAGAACTCCATCTCTGTGTTCTGGCCTTGTTTTCATTATTGCACTGTTTGCATTGTTTGCACTGTTACAATCATCAGTTATTAGTATCAATGTTACGGTTATTTATATGTTATGGATTGTTTCCTGTATTGTTTATACATTTTATGTAAACTGCCCTGAGCCTCCGGGGTGGGCGGTATATAAATATAATAAATTAAAAAAAAAACCATTTTCAGTCTTTTTTGTGCCTTTTCATCGTGGGTTGTGATAGTCGTATTATACCTAGTCTCTTTGCCACTTGCCAAGAGGACCACTGCAGTCATATTGGGTGACCCAACTTTGGGCACCCCGACCTCCTGAGGTCTAGTAGAGACTTGAGAGAGGGCTGTCTTGGTCATGGGAACAAAGCCTTGGGATGCCCTCACCAGGGAGATTCATTTGCCCCTGTCTTCAGTCAGAGGGGAAAGGAGTTTTTGTCCAAGTTGGCATTCCCTCAATGAGCCCTCCATCCTGGCTACTGTTTTAATCATTGTTATGTTTTGTATAGATTTTAGTTCTGCTTTTTAATTGTTTAATGCTTCATGTTGTTTTAGGGGGTATAATTTAATGGCTTTAAAATATATTATACATATATGTTTTAAATAATTGGATCCAAACCTTTGATTGCTATCCAACCCAGACTATCCTGCTCTTTAATTAATTAATTAACTACTCAATCAAATTCAAATTGATTACTCCCTTAACCAACCTGAGCTGGCCTCACTGATGTCCATCCAATCTCACTGAAGAGATTGGGAAGGAAACTGAAAATAGAAAAATCAATCTTACCCAACAACAAAAGAGAGGGAGGAGGGGGGCAAAAGGGGGAAAATCTGCACAACAACAAAAGAGAGGAGGAGAGGGAAGGAAGGAAATTACCTTTGTCCAACTACCGCCAAAAACAATAAAAACAATTAAAACAAACCAGTCCCAAGCTCAACATGAATTTAGACCAAATTACATTTACACCACATGCACCACATATTCCTGGATTGGGCAACCCTGAGATGCCGCAACAGATTATCTGGGCTACCCCTCCAGATCCAAACAGACCTCACACAACGAATCATACCCTACATGCAACACATTTGGAACTGGGCAGTTGGAACTGGGCAGCCCTGAGATGCCATAAACAGTGATCAGGGCTAGCCTTCCACAAACACACAAAACCTCTACACACGAACTAGAAATCAAACAGCCAATAAGCATAGAACCAGGGTTTGAAAATAACCCTAGCCAAACCACAGCAAACTAAGAACTTAAGCCATAGGAAAAGAGAACAGCCAACAAACACACCATCAAATATGGAGCGGGAAAATGGAACTGAGGGAAAGGAAAAAGCAGGGGCCCTGAAAAGGTCAGGGATCCCAATAATAAGGGGCAGAGGCAGAGACAGCACATGGTGGAGATGCACCGAAGCAAGGGGCCCTAAAATTAACCATACTCAGGCCCCCTCCAAACTCCGCTCCATCCCTCGTGACATTAGGGTGGAGGCCTAAATGACCCATCTCTGACACTGGTGCTGTGCAATGCCAGGTCAATAAAAAACAAAACCTCTACCCTGCAAAATTACTTTGCAGAACAAAGAGCAGACCTGGAACAGGGAGGGCGAAACCTAGCCCCTGCTGGGTTCTCTGTCCTCCACCAGTCTTGGACAGTGGGGTAGGGAGGAGGGGTGGCAATCCTGACCCAAGAGGCTTTCTCCTTCCTGTGTCGTCAATACCAGGCATTGAATGCGCTGACCTCGGATGGGGATCAATTGAGAGCGTGGCCATCTGGTTTCTGTACCGCACGCCCAATTCACCTCCAGATGCCCTGCCAGCCCTGCTGGAGGCGGTGGCAGCCTGGATGCTAGGCTTATAAAACAAACTAAACATGTGTGTTTCAGAATTTGAGGGAATTTTAGTTTATTAGCAGACATATGCCTCATTGCACCAAAAATAAGCTTGCTATAAGACCATACATAAGCCTCTTGTAGCGCAGAGTGGTAAGGCAACAGTCATGCAGTCTGAAAGCTCTGCCCATGAGGCTGGAAGTTCGTTCCCAGCAGCCGGCTCAGGGTTGACTCAGCCTTCCATCCTTCCGAGGTCGGTAAAATGAGCACCCAGCTTGCTGGGGGGTAAACGGTAATGACTGGGGAAGGCACTGGCAAACCACCCCGTATTGAGTCTGCCATGAAAACGCTGGAGGGCGTCACCCCAAGGGTCAGACATGACCCAGTGCTTGCACAGGGGATACCTTTACCTTTACCTTTAAGACCATATACAAGAAGCAAGACTCTGATATGGACTAGGTTGTTATTATTCAGCACGATTCATGAACGAAAAGCCATCTTTAGGTAATATTGTTTTTAAACATCCTAAACATGTGTGTGTTTCAGAATTTGAAGGACCATTTAGTTACCAGAAATCATATAGAAACGTACCGAATTTATGTAAGAAATGAGCAACCATAATTAGGCTTCATTGCTAGGCTTATAATAAAAACGTAACATGTGTGTTTCAGAATTTGAGGGAATTTTAGTTTGTTAGCAGACATATGCCTCATTGCACCAAAAATAAATAAGCTTTCTATAAGACCATACACGAGACTCTGATATTGACTATGTTGTTATTATTAGCAGACATATACTCAGGTTATAATTATTCAACATGATTAAGTAATATTAGTACTGAGATGTAACATGAATTCCCCAATTCCTAATTAATATATTGCTTTTAGTATTAGGTTCTTAAGGAGAAATTACGATTCTATATCAGAAGTATGGAATTCATGTGAGGAACGAGCAAACATCATTAGGCAACATAGCTAGGCCAACATAGCTACACATTTCTGTGTTTCAGAATTAGAGAGAACTTAGAGAATTTGAGAGAATTTGAAAGAGTTAGGAGGCATATACATTATCGTACAAAAATATGTTACAATAAGTCCATCGAAAATAAGCTCTGCATATGTCTGCTTACTAACTAAATGCTACCTCAAATTCTGAAACACACAGATATTTAGGATGTACACAAGCCTAGCAATGTTGCCTAATGATGGTCATTCCTACGTACCATACGTTTCTTTATCAAAAGTAATCTCTCCTTCCACATGCCGCGTATGGAATATTCAATAGGCCTGCAGATCGGAGACGTAATGTTCATTCCCCAACTCCCAATTGATGTATTGCTTACAGTATCAGGTACATAAGGAGAAATCATATAGAAACAAACTGAATTTATGTAAGAAATGAGCAACCATAATTAGGCTTCATTGCTAGACTTATAAAACAAACTAAACATGTGTGTTTTAGACTTTGAGGGAATTTTAGTTCGTTAGCAGACATATGCCTCATTGCACCAAAAATAAATTATTATAAGACCATACACAAGAAGCAAGACTCTGATATTGACTATGTTAAATTATTATTCAGCATAATTCATGAGCGAAAAAACGTCTTTAAGTAATATAGTTTTAAACATCCTAAACATGTGTGTGTTTCAGATTTTGAGGGACCATTTAGTTAGCAGACATATACCTGCGAGACTCTGACTCAGGTTATAATTATTCAACATGATTAATATTAGTACGGAGATGTAACATGAATTCCCCAATTCCTAATTAATATACTGCTTTTAGTATTAGGTTTTTAAGGAGAAATTACGATTCTATATGCGAAGTATGGAATTCATGTGAGGAACGAGCAAACATCATTAGGCAGCATAGCTAGACCAACATAGCTACACAATTCTGTGTTTCAGAATTTGAGAGAACTTAGAGATGTGAGAGAACTTGAGAGAGTTAGGAGGCATATACATTGCCTAGCAGGAGGGCATAATGGAGGCAGCAATAAAGACACGACACCAAACTTTTGGAATGAATAAAAGGCCACAGTTTTTATTAATACAACTCCAGCAGGAGCGTTGGCCTGGCATGAGGAGGAATCCGTCAAACAACACGGACACCAGACCGTGAATTTTGACCATGGTCCCAGATGGCGCCCTGGAGTCCCTGCCATGGCATCAGCCTAAAGCAGAGGTACCCCTTGCCAGCTGGAACCCACCGTGGGAAGGTGGTTTAAGTGGAGCCCACTGGGCGTAAGCCTCTGTCTGAGTCCCCAAACCACACGGCAATGTGAACATGACAACACAGCTGGGCTGGCACACCTGCTCACATACGTGCCATTTCTTATGGAGACCCCAATGACGGGAGAGAACTGGTTCGCAGACCTGTCTCTCCAAAAGTAATCCTCCCATGCCAACCACCACAGAACAGCCTGGTTCCCGCCAACACTCCTACATCTGCAGCTCTAATTCCATGTAGCCAAATATCACATCCCCAATCGGACAAATGCATGCTGTCCCTCCGGTGCAGTGCTTCAATCTGATGAGAAATGCCAGGGTGGGGGATAACAACAGCACCCCATCCCTGAAGAAATTTGGCTACAGTTTTTTGAATTCTGCGCCTAGCTAGATCAACTTTGGATGGATCCAAAGCACCCGTCCATATGCGACACTCTCACAGTTCAGACCAAATGATCTGGGACCCAGGGATTCTAAAATGTAACAAAGTTAAATCATCATAAATCTTGCGAATTAGTTCTAAGTTCTTTGTCTCTGCCAAGTCATTTCCGCCCAGCTGTATGATGATGGCTGATGGAGGTCCAGATTTGAAGACTTCTTCCGCGATGACAGGCACTGATGCCCATTTTGTACCTTGATGTCCAGACCAGGTAATATTGATTTAACCACTGAATCCAAGTTCTTTTTCCCATCCGGATCTTGCAGCATATCGACCAGCCCAATAAATGATGCTGTGTCCTATGATTAGCACTGACTGGGACCTTGTAAAATATACTGAAGAAATAAGCAATTAGTAACCGGCCTCAGGGCGAATATATGTTTTGAAAGCAGATGACCTCCAACGGCCCAGGGCCATAATCTGCTCATTGGAATCACCACTATGGAAGGCTTGAGTGGCAGCTCCTATGCAAAAGGACTGAGAATGGTAGTGCTGAGCCTGGACACCAATTTTCATCAAGCAAGTCCTAAGGATTGCCGTGAACTGGTAACGAGAAAGGCAAGTCCCATCAAAATGTATTAATAAGGGGCCAGAAATATCAGGCGGCCTGATTGACTAACTGATAACTCCTGAACTCCTGAACTCTCGCGAGACGCCCTGTCCGTGATTTGTGATTATATTGTGGTGTATGCATTCTGCGGAGGTGATGAATACTGCAATGGAAAACTAACCAACGCACAGATGTATCGCCTATTATGCAAGGGCAATTCAGAGATATTGGAAATAGTCAAAAAGGCTGAAAAGGAGATTCAAGACACCAAGAAAGAGCTCTCAGACAGAATTGATGGTTGGAAAAAAGTAGTGAGCCAGTTTGGTGTAGTGGTTAGGAGTGCCGGGTTCAATTCTGCGCTCCCCCACATGCAACCAGCTGGGTGACCTTGGGCTCGCCATGGCACTGATAAAACTGTTCTGACCGGGCAGTGATATCAGCGCTCTCTCAGCCTCACCCACCCCACAGGGTGTCTGTTGTGGGGAGAGGACAGGGAAGGCGACTGTAAGCCGCTTTGAGCCTCCTTCAGGTAGGGAAAAGCGGCATATAAAAACCAACTCTTCTTCTTCTTCTTCTTCTAGTTGATGAAAACACATCAAACGAGAATCCAATGTCTGGAAGTTAATCAACAGGAGTGGGAGAGATTGGCAGAAGACAAATCCGAAGTCCTGGAAGTAGAATCCAAAGCTAGGAACGTAAAAATCAAAAGCGTTTCAAAAGAATTTGGAAAAACAGACTGGAGGAAGGAAATCACCGAAAGCTTGGAAGATTATTTAGAGGAGGAAGAGATCCGGATTGACAAAGTATACAGAGTTTGTTCAAAGGTGGCCGCACGCAAGAAACAACCAAGAGACATCTTTGTAAGCTTTGACAGCAAGGCTGTAAGAAACAATCTACTAAAAAAGCATCGGGAGACGCCGCTGAAATTGGTGGATCAAGAAGCTCAAATCTTTCAAGACAAAAATCACAAGATGTCATAGTCCCATTGTATACGGCACTGGTCAGAACACACATGGAGTACTATGTGCAGTTCTGGAGGCCTCACTTCAAGAAGGACGTAGATAAAATTGAAAGGGTACAGAGGAGAACGACGAAGATGATCTGGGGCCAAGGGACCAAGCCCTATGAAGAAAGGTTGAGGGACTTGGGAATGTTCAGCCTGGAGAAAAGGAAGTTGAGAGGGGACGTGATAGCCCTCTTTAAGTATGTGAAAGGTTGGAGAATGGCAGGATGCTATTTCTGTTGGCTGCAGAGGAAAGGACACGCAGTAATGGGTTTAAACTACAAATACGATATAGGCTAGATATCAGGAAAAATAATTTCACAGTAGTTCAGCAGTGGAATAGGCTGCCTAAGGAGGTGGTGAGCTCCCCCTCACTGGCAGTCTTCAAGCAAAGGTTGGATACACATTTTTCTTGGATGCTTTAGGATGCTTTGGGCTGATCCTGCGTTGAGCTGGGGGTTGGACTAGATGGCCTGTATGGCCTCTTCCAACTCTATGATTCTATGATTCTGTAACATTGCTTTGCTGTAGCCTGCTTGTTTGTCCAGCAAGTGTGTTTTGATGTGATGGGGGGGGGGGGCGGCTGAGTAACGGTTTTTCTATTGCTGATTCATCACTTAGGTCAACAGAATGTCCATGATTGGTGTTTAAGCAATGGCTGTATTTTTTATCCTTGTTAATTTCAAAGCATCATAGCCTGATTAAAATAAGCATATTAATTTGGGATCTTTGGTGCTAAAAAACTATCCTGTGCTCCTGATACACAGATCCTGAGTGCTGATAGCCGTATAGTCAGCGATGTAAGAGCCTCTGAGAGGCTTGATTTTATTTTTGGAGGGTGGGAATCGATGGGATGATCCTCTCCCCGCCCCCTTCCTGTTTCAAACAGAGGCTGTCTGGAATCCTTTTGCACAGCTCCCAGCCTGGCTCTCAGTTAACATCCACCCACCCAACACATAAAATGATGTGTAGAGACCACACTGTGTTAATGAATTCTTTAATGGTTGTATGCTGTGCTAGATCCAGGATATTTCAAATCATTTTTTTATTATCCAACCCGCTTTGAATGTATCTCTCCTTGCACTATTGTGTCAATAAGGGTATCATTATTACCAGCATGTAAAAAAGTACCTACGCTACACTCAGTATCCAACCACGGCTTGATTAAAATAACAAAATGAATTAATTTTGGATTTTTGATGCTAAAAACCATCCCTGCAGAGCGGACTGTTGTACATATTTACACATAGGGGTTACAAAGGGTTCTCTGTGTTGCTGGAATAAGTCTCAGAGAGTGTGCCAGGGTTGCTACGTGGGTTTTTGGAGCTCCAGGAGTGCGCATGCTACCAACATTTAAAAGTGCCAATGAGAGTGGGGGCTCTGGTTGGGAACTGCCTTTCAAATGGGAGAAAGGGGGAGGCATCCTGGTGCAGGACCCTCTGCCCCATGGAAACCACACCAGCATATCTACTGTAGAGTCAGGATAAATATAGAATCATAGAATCATAGAATCATAGAGGTGCGGCCATGGCCCGGTGGTTGGGGACTACTGCCGTATAGAATGGGACTATGATATCTTGTGATTTTGATGTGATGCCCCTGTTGATACAGCCCAAAATGGAATTCGCCTTTTTTACCGCTGCATCACACTGCCTGCTCATGTTTAGTTTACAATCCACAAGTACCCCAAGGTCTCGTTCACACACAGTGTTACCTAGACGTGTGTCCCCCATCCAGTAGGCATGCTTTTCATTTTTCTGACCCAGATGCAGAACCTTACACTTATCTTTATTAAATTGCATCTTGTTCTCATTTGCCCATTTTTTCATTGTGTTCAGATCTCTGTCTCTATCTTCTGGAGTATTTGCCAGTCCTCCCAATTTGGTGTCATCTGCAAACTTAATGAGTAGCCCTTCCACCCCCTCTAGATCATTAATAAATATGTTAAAAAGTACCGGACCGAGCTCCGAGTCCTGAGGTACCCCGCTATTCACCTTTCTTCAGTCTGATGAAACACCATTGACAACAACTCTTTGAGTACGGTTCTCTAACCAATTCCCTGAAAATCCAGATTGCAGTCCTTCAATCTATCCATCAGAAAATCATGGGGAACCTTATCAAAAGCTTTACTAAAATCCAAGTAAACAACATCAACTGAATTTCCACGATCCAGCAAACCTGTTACTTGGTTAAAAAAGGAAACCAGATGGGTCTGACAGGACCTGTTGGAGACAAATCCATGCTGACTTCCTTGGATCACCAAATTGTCCTCCAGATGTTTGCAGATCGCTCCATTTAATATCTGCTCCATTATCTTCCCCACAACAGAGGTCAGACTCACTGGTCTGTAGTTTCCCGGGTCATCCTTCCTCCCTTTTTTGAAGATCGGAATAATGTTTGCTCTCTTCCAGTCCTCTGGGACATCTCCAGTCCGTAAAGTGGTCCCGAAGATGATGGACAAGGGTTGTGCAAGTTCTCTGGAAAGTTCTTTGAGATCTCTCAGGTGCATTTCATCTCGCCCAGGGGATTTGAACTCATCCAGTGCAGCTAAATGCCTCTCGACAACCTCTCTGTCAACCAGCCACCCAGATGCTATCCCTTGGCTACTGCCATCTCTAGATGTGCCTAAACCGTTTGACCTATGGGGAAAAAACAGATGTAAAATAGGCACTGAGCCTTTCTGCTTTCTCTGAATCCTCCGTTAGATTTTGTTCTTCCGCACCCAACAGTGGACCTATTGCCTCCTTTACTTTACGTTTTCTCCTCACATAACTGAAAAATCTTTTCTTGTTACAGTGGGCTTCCCTGGCCAATCTTAGCTCACTCTCAGCTTTGGCCTTTCTGATGATTGACCTACAGTGCCTAGTAACCTGTAGGTACTCTTCTTTAGAGCTCTGTCCTTCCCTCCATTTCCTGAACATTTCCCTTTTCTTTCTTAGTTCCTCTTGCAGTTCTCTGTTCATCCAAATAGGCTTCTTAGAGCTCCTGCGGTGTTTTCATCTTTCTGGGACTTAGTGGCTTCTGAGTTGAAATGGTCTGTAGATGCTGCCTGTTCTTGCTTGTTCTGTTCACGTGTGTGTTGAAAGAATTCCTTTAGGCGTATAAGTCAGAAGCATGCCTCATGGTCTCCACAGAACTGAACCATCTCTGTGGATTGCTGGGGCAGAATGAGAGCCAGTTTGGTGTAGTGATTAGGAGTGCGGACTTCTAATCTGGCATGCCGGGTTCAATTCTGCGCTCCCCCACATGCAACCAGCTGGGTGACCTTGGGCTCGCCATGGCACTGATAAAACTGTTCTGACCGGGCAGTGATATCAGCGCTCTCTCAGCCTCACCCACCCCACAGGGTGTCTGTTGTGGGGAGAGGAAAGGGAAGGCGACTGTAAGCCGCTTTGAGCCTCCTTCGGGTAGGGAAAAGCAGCATAGAAGAACCAACTCTTCTTCTTCTTCTTCATCGTCCATGTGAGAGAATTGAATGCTCTGCAGGACTGAACCTGTGCTGTGACAAATTGACAATATTGTTGGAGGAGTTCTTAGTAATATCCACCTTTTGGTTGGAAAGTTTTTAAAGCTTTTGTTCTCTCAGTGAGTTTTAGATAGCTTGTCTTTTTTGTGTGTGGAATTCTTGCCAAGTGGCTAGATTCCTTGTAGAAATGTCCAGTTCCAAAAGTTTCTCTTTGAGCAACTTCTGTCTGTAAAATTAGTAAACTGTGTCACAATATCCAAATACAGCCATATGATAATTCTTTGCCAAAACAGCCAATCAGTCCTCTCAAATTCACAAAAACATAGGAGAAATAAAATTGTCTATATTGGTGACTAATGGCTTACACTTTACAAATTGTTGCTTGCCCAATCTGTCCCCACCCAAGTGTGAAACATTCCTACTAGTATAAGACAAGAGAGTTAAAATCAAAGTTACATTCTATATTACTAACAGTCACATTGTCCCAATTAAAATGTGAGGTAAAATGTGGACACACTAGTTAAACAAGGCTAGCATATATAGTGATAGTGTAAAAAATGTCTTAGGTGTTAATAAATCTGTTGGAAGACCAACTCTGCTAAAAATGCAAACTCCAATAATTTCTTGATCTGTCTTGCTGACAGCTTCATTTTTTAGAAAGTAGAGAGGGCTGAACTGCTCAACTCCTGTTTCTCCCCAGTCTTCTCTTGTGAGGGAAATGGTTTCAATGTGGCAAAAACATATCACAATCGGGGTTTGGACTAGATGACTCAGGATGTGCCTTCCAACTCTGTAATTATATGAGTCTATGAAATAAACTAAAAGGAAGATAAGTGAACTTTCCCTTAGAAAATGCATGGGAACCCCCTGCATAACAAATAAAACTTACTATAATGATAACCATAATGGCTAATCCACCCCAGGCACTGCCTAGGATTCTGTTTTTTCTCACTATTCTGTTATCTCAATGACCGTTTATGCACTGGAGGTTTCATGCCAGGCTGCAGGCTTGAGTTTTAGTCATGGCAGGTTGCCCCACCTCTTCCTGTATCCACATGGGGGAGAATTTGGCCTGGTGCACCTCATCCGCCTCCTATTTGTGCTCCTGCATGAGAGCTGAGGCAGTGAAGTTCCCAGTGTGTAAACGGTCAATGTGTCTGCTAACAAAGAGTTTTCTTTGAAAAGAAGGGAAATGTCTTTAAGTAACATACAGTAGGAGGAAGAACTGAGCGAGGATGCTTGCCATTGAGACTGGCTGTTTTTCTCTTTCCTGTTGCCAGGGATCCCAAGCCAAGACATGGCTCAGAGTCCTGCCCCGGACTGGCTGGCTGGAGGACCTAAGAGGACTTGTCTACTCTGGGTACTGTATGCACATGTATTTAAAAATGCATTTGCCGTAAGCCACTTTTTTGGGATAAAAATATACGAAATAAGTGAATCATTTAAACACAATGTGATGAAGAAGAAAAACGAAGAAAATGCTACCATATACAGGCTTTTAAAATCCCTGGTTTATTTGCAATAAGTTAAACAAAGTTCTTAAATAAAAACAGAGGTTCCTGCCTCCCACATACATATTACATATTCATTAAGCAAAATATACTTAACAAAACAGGACTAGGAAAAAGTAATTGCCAAACTATGTATTTAAAAAGTTCTTCATTATGTGGGGGCAGCCATTGGCCATACTTCATCTTTTTGCTGTTGTTCCAAAGTCAAACAGATGAGTGCAAAGAACATTGTAAAGTTGGTGAGGGATACAGGAGATTTTTTCAGAAATTACCATACACATAGAACATCCCTGAGAATGACAGTACTTTGACCACTAGAGAATATGGGCACGTCTGCACTATGGTTTTTGTATCAGGTTAAATTGGTGAAAGAATGCTTGGAATTAGGCACAGTGTTACATTTGCCATGTAATGCTTCTTGACCTCCATTGCCTGCCTGTCAGAATGGTCTCCTTAATATGAATACGAATATCAGACCAGTGGTACATTTAGTCCTGCATTCTACTTTACACAGTCCACCTGGCTAATAGTTGCAACAGGAATGGCAGAGCCGGTAATTTCAAGAATAGTCCTCATAACAACAGTCGTTGCTTCACTACTGGTTTCGCGGAAACCAACCTTTCCCCCTTTTTAATGCCCTCAAACTTGTTTCCCTCTGTGGAGATCATAATGGCTGGTGGCCATTCATTAGCTTTTTTTTAAAAAAGAAAAAACATTTGAGATACAAAATCTTTTTTAAAAAAGAGAAAGTTCAGTTCACTTGAGAAATGTAAACACCAAAATTTCAAAACAATTTAGCACTTAAATCTCAGACCATCCGATACAAAGGGACCAGCATGATTACCATTAGTAATAGCTGATTTTAAAACCTGAAGGAACTGTCAGCATATTATAAAACCAATTCCTGTAAATAATAATGATGTGTAAAGTACATTGGCTGGCAAACACGCAATATTTAAATGTTAAATATTATATAGTAGTTTCTTCCCATTGGAGAATTTTTGTATCGTCCACAGCGATGGAGATAGATTTCTGTTTCAGACAAAGTGGGATGAACATTGACAAATAACCCCATGAGAAGTCTGAAAAGGTACCCTCAAAAGAGGCAAGATAAACTCCAAGACCAGACTGGGAGTTTCAATGCACTGCATTGTAGTTTGGCTCAGTTTTCACTAGTTGGATGTTGTTACAAACACTCTGGATCTGGGCTTTAGGTCCCTGCTGCAAAGGAAATCCTATTTTCACTTAGAAGGATAGTAGCTTTTGAAGTACATTCCATTCATGTGAGATTCGATCCAAGGGAGGTATCTGGTTACCCTGGTGTAGACTCCAGGCTTCCTTTCCTTAGCACAGCCATCTCCCCAGCTGACAATGCCGTATAGCACCATGCTGCCATTGGACTCACATACCAGAGGACCACCAGAATCACCCTGGTAAAGCAAGACCAAAAAGGACAGTTACATGACAGACCTATGCAAGTGGCCTAACACCAATCAGAGGTTGGATATGGGAAGAAGAATTCCTTTCATTTCATAGACTCATAGAATCATGGATGGTACCCTACAGGCCATGTAGTCCAACCCTCTGCTCAATGCAGGCTCAGCCTAAAGTATCTGCCCAGCCACTGCTTGAAGACTGTGAGGGGGAGCTCCCCACCTCCTTAGGCAGCTCATTCCACTGCTGAACTAGATTCATAGAATCCTAGAGTGAGAAATGTCCAGAGAGGCCAACTAGTCCCACCCCCTGCACAATACAGGATCAGCCTCAAGCATCCAGAATAAGAATTTGTCCAGCTGCTGCTTGAAGACAGCCAGTGAGGGAGAGCTCCCCACCTCCTTAGCCAGCCCATTCCACTGCTGAACTACTCTGACTGTGAACAATTTCTTCATGATATCTAGCCTATATCGTTGTACTTGTAATTTAAACCCATTATTGCGCGTCCCCTCTCAACCTCCTTTTCTCCAGGCTGAACATTCCCAAGTCCCTCAACCTATCTTCATAGGGCTTGGTCCCTTGGCCCCAGATCATCCTCGTCACTCTCCTCTGTACCCTTTCAATTTTGTCCATGTCCTTTTGTAAGTGAAGCTTCCAGAACTGCACACAGGACTCCAGATGGGTTTTGAACAATGTGGTATACAGTGAGACTGACATCTTGTGATTTTGATGTGACACAGTTCAAGATTTACAATAGTTTACAATCCACAAGTACCCCAAGGTCTCGTTCACACACAGTGATACCTAGAAGCGTATCCCCCATCCAGTAGGCATGCTTTTCATTTTTCTGACCCAGAAAAATGAAAAGCATGCCTACTGGATGGGGGATACGCTTCTAGGTAACACTGTGTGTGAACGAGACCTTGGGGTACTTGTGGACTGTAAACTAAACATGAGCAGGCAGTGTGATGCAGCGGTAAAAAAGGCAAATGCCATTTTGGGCTGTATCAACAGAGGCATCACATCAAAATCACAAGATGTCATAGTCCCATTGTATACGGCACTGGTCAGACCACACCTGAAGTACTGTGTGCAGTTCTGGAGGCCTCACTTCAAGAAGGACGTAGATAAAATTGAAAGGGTACAGAGGAGAGCGACGAGGATGATCTGGGGCCAAGGGACCAAGCCCAATGAAGATAGGTTGAGGGACTTGGGAATGTTCAGCCTGGAGAAAAGGAGGTTGAGAGGGGACATGATAGCCCTCTTTAAGTATTTGAAAGGTTGTCACGTGGAGGAGGGCAGGATGCTGTTTGTGTTGGCTGCAGAGGAGAGGACACGCAGTAATGGGTTTAAACTTCAAGTACAACGATATAGGCTAGATATCAGGAAGAAATTTTTCACAGTCAGAGTAGTTCAGCAGTGGAATAGGCTGCCTAAGGAGGTGGTGAGCTCCCCCTCACTGGCAGTCTTCAAGCAAAGGTTGGATACACATTTTTCTTGGATGCTTTAGGATGCTTAGGGCTAATCCTGCGTTGAGCAGGGGGTTGGACTAGATGGCCTGTATGGCTTCTTCCAACTCTATGATTCTATGATTCTATGATTTCATTTGCCTTCTTTACTGCTGCATCACACTGTCTGCTCATATTTAGCACACAGTCCACAACTACCCAAAGATCTAGTTAACACATACTGCCATCCAGTATGCATATTTCTCAGTTTTGTGACCCAGATGTACTTCTCCTTATTGAACTGCTTCTTGTTTTCATTTAAATGGGGGAAAGCTGATAGCTAAAATAACCAGGAATTCTGAAGATGCACCAACACATTGCAACAGCAGGAAAGGAAGAAGTCATGGCACCTTCAAGGAATCTGCCTGCAGCAGACTCCTGAGTTACAGCAGAGTTGGAGTGCCACCAACAGTGCAGGACTGTGTTATATGACACAGGCTCTCTACCAATGAGACCTGAATGGCATGAGCAAGCCTGATTTTGTGTTGGTTCTTCGAAGCAAAATATGATTGACCCTGATTAGTCCTTGAATGGGAGACCACCAAGGAAGTCCAAAGTGCTATGCAGAGACAGGCCATGGCAAACCGCACCATCGCTTGCCTTGGAAGTCTTAATGGTCCCATTAAGTTGGATGCAACTCAATGGCTTTTTCTACCATATTTTATGAGAGGTTTTGGGTGGAGGAGCACTCAGCTCTGAAGCCCCCAGCTGTACCTTAGAAATATTTTGTTCACATATGTTACATTTCCCAGGAGACAGAATTTATAAATGCCTTCTAAGCCAACTTACTTGGCATGCATCAGTCTTCCAGCGTGCATCTCCTGCACAGAACATGTTGCTATTCAGATCGCGATCCGGATAATATTCATCCTGGCACAAGGACTGGGCTATCAGATTCACATTGGTTGATTTCAGAATTCTTGCATATAAAATATCACCTGCAGACAAACAGACATGTGACATTGGATTAGGACTTTCCCCAGGGAAGTCTACTGCTAGCAGGTTTCTCGATGGCAAAGCTGACAAATGAATTTCAAGGCTAGCCACCGTGGGGATCCTTCTGCTGATTAATTTAAAATGTCCACATCCTAGTCCTTGGGTCAATTCTGGACTTTAGCAATCCTGAGCACTGCCCATTACAGGAAAGGAAAGGGAGTTCACTTACTGCTGTTTGCTTTCCCATAGCCAGAAACTTCGCACCGGAAATTGTCATTCAATGCTAAGTTTTTAGGTGGCAAACAAACGGTTTTGACAGTGGTTGACTCTTCTGCGCACCGTCCTGAAGATGCTCTGATCCTCAGTAGGGCTAAATCGAGAACAGAATTGATTTCATCAACACAACCTTCAGTCATCAACAATTGAAAGCAGAAAAGCCAATTTCCAATTGCTTTTCTAGATCATTTCACATACTCTTGTTCTGTTCATATAAACACACTTGTTCTTCACTGTTTGTGATTTCTGTCCTTTTGCCCCCCTCCACTCAAGAATGTATGGAAAATAATGTATTGGGCCACTTGCCAAATAGGAAACCACTTTCTAGTGGTCACCTGTAGAATTCTTTCTACTTAAATGTGAAATATGCCAATGATTGGAGGGGAAATTTGGGGCTTTACCAATGTCATTGTTTAAATTTGGAGATTCTTCTGAAAATTCTTCATGAAGGATAACCCTTTCAACCTTAAATCTTTGTTCGTTCATTTCGTCCATGTTCAATGAGGTCTTTCCAAGAACAACGGTGAACTGGGACGGGTCAAGACTCCTGAAGAGAAAAAAAGGAATATAGCCCTGAATGTCAGCAAGATTCCTACAATGTTATTTTCATAAAACAGTTTCCCACAACCTTTCTGTCACTTTTACTTTGTTGTCTGATTTATGAGAATACTTTGTTTTGCTACAGCATAATAAAATATACATTATATCCATTATACCTGTCAATATGTTAATTAAATAAACAATATTTGGCATCTTTATACTGCTCCATGGTATAAATAAAAGGCTTAGGGGGGTGGGGGTGAGCCGAGTCCGGGATACCATTGGCTCCTTGGCACCGGACTGAGAAGTGGAGGGGCCAATCGGGAGGCGTGAAGCGCCTTCCGATTCGCCCCTCTGCCATTCGACACAGTCAAGGAACCGGCGCAGAGCTGCCCACCCAGTGTCACGCCCACTATGTCCTGCCTGCTGAGGCAGCTGCTTTGCCACCTCCTTCCAGAATTTCGCACTCAAGCCACCCCGCAACTCGCCACCCCAGCGAGCCGACGAATCCTAAGGTCCAAGCGCACTCTGCCCCCCGTTCCCAAGCCTGTCTCCCCCCCAAACAGCTTTAAAGCCCTTCCCTGGCCACAGAGTGCCAGCTGGGGAATGCGGAGTCTGGGAAGGACCTTTCCAAAGGCCCCCCCAAGGGCTTTCCTCACACCACCTCGCTGCCATTACCGCTTCCCCCCAAGGTCAACGCACCCAGCCACGGCAGACTCCTGCAGCCAGCTTCCCCCCCCCCCATCCAGCTTCCGTCCTGTCACCCCGTCCTCGCCCCAGCCACGCTGCCCAGATAGCGCACCTTCCAGATCATCACAGAAACTTGGTGGAATGATTCTCATGACTGGAATGTAATGGTGGATGGATATGAACTGTTCAGAAAAAACAGAATAGATCGAAGAGGTGGAGGAGTGGCACTGTATGTGAGGAAAGGGCTTACCTGTCAGGAAATTCTAGTGAAGGAGAGCATATCTACAGAGGAAAGCATCTGGGTGAAAATAAGCGAGGGGAAAACAGTGTGGTGGTTGGTGTCTGCTACCGACCGCCTGATCAACGAGAGGATGTGGATGCTGCACTTTGTGAGCAGATTGAGAAAATATCCAAGCGACAGGACCTTGTCATCATGGGTGACTTCAATTTCCCAGATGTGTGCTGGGAAACAAACTCTGCGAAGTGTCCTCAGTCATGCAACTTTCTGACCTGCCTGGCTGACAATTTCATTTATCAAATGGTAGATGAACCCACAAGAGGTTCAGCCATACTGGACTTAATACTGACCAACAGGCAAGAGTTGGTGGATGAGGTGAAGGAGGTGGGGACCCTAGGGGGAAGTGACCATGTCCTCATAGAATTCTTTTTGAGATGGGGAGCCAAGGAAGCTTGTAGCCAGACGCGGATTTTGGATTTTTGTAGGGGAAACTTTAATAAACTCAGAGACATGATGAGTGTCATACCATGGATGAGAATGCTGGAAGGGAAGGGAGCATGTGAAGGGTGGGCGCTACTCAAACAAGAGCTATTGCATGCTCAATCAATGACTATCCCAGAAAGACGAAAACACTGCAGGAGCTCTAAGAAGCTATTTGAATGAACAGAGAACTTCAAGGAACTAAGAAAGAAAAGGAAAATGTTCAGGAAATGGAGGGAAGGATAGAGCTCTAAAGAAGAGTACCTACAGGTTACTAGGCACTGTAAATCAATCATCAGAAAGGCCAAAGCTGAGAGTGAGCTAAGATTGGCCAGGGAAGCCCACTGTAACAAGAAAAGATTTTTCAGTTATGTGAGGAGCAAACATAAAGTAAAGGAGGCAATAGGCCCACTGTTGAGTGCGGATGGACAAACTCTAATGGAAGATGCAGAGAAAGCAGAAAGGCTTAGTGCCTATTTTACATGTATTTTTTCCCACAGGTCAAAGTGTTTAGGCACATCTAGAGATGGCCGTAGCCAAAGGATAGTGTCTAGGTGGCAGGTTAACATGGATAGAGAGGTTGTCGAGAGGCATTTAGCTGCACTGGATGAGTTCAGATCCCCAGGGCCCGATGAAATGCACCCAAGAGTGCTCAAAGAACTTTCCAGAGAACTTGCACAGCCCTTGTCCATCATCTTCGGGACCTCTTTAAGGACTGGAGATGTCCCGGAGGACTGGAAGAGAGCAAACGTTATTCCGATCTTCAAAAAAGGGAGGAAGGATGACCCAGGAAACTACAGACCAGTGAGTCTGACCTCTGTTGTGGGGAAGATAATGGAGCAGATATTAAAGGGAGCGATCTGCAAACATCTGGAGGACAATTTGGTGATCCAAGGAAGTCAGCATGGATTTGTCTCCAACAGGTCCTGCCAGACCGACCTGGTTTCCTTTTTTGACCAAGTAACAGGTTTGCTGGATCGGGCAAATTCGGTTGATGTCATTTACTTGGATTTTAGTAAAGCTTTTGACAAGGTTCCCCATGATGTTCTGATGGATAAGTTGAAGGACTTCAATCTGGATTTTCAGATAGTTAAGTGGATAGGGAATTGGTTAGAGAACCGCACTCAAAGAGTTGTTGTCAATGGTGTTTCATCAGACTGGAGAGAGGTGAGTAGCGGGGTACCTCAGGGCTCGGTGCTCGGCCCGGTACTTTTTAACATATTTATTAATGATCTAGATGAGGGGGTGGAGGGACTACTCATCAAGTTTGCAGATGACACCAAATTGGGAGGACTGGCAAATACTCCGGAAGATAGAGACAGAGTTCAACGAGATCTGAACACAATGGAAAAATGGGCAAATGAGAACAAGATGCAATTTAATAAAGATAAGTGTAAAGTTCTGCATCTGGGTCAGAGAAATGAAAAGTATGCCTACTGGATGGGGGATACGCTTCTAGGTAGCACTGTGTGTGAACGAGACCTTGGGGTACTTGTGGATTGTAAACTAAACATGAGCAGGCAGTGTGATGCAGCGGTAAAAAAGGCAAATTGCCACTTTGGGCTGTATCAACAGGGGCATCACATCAAAATCACAAGATGTCATAGTCCCATTGTATGCGGCACTGGTCAGACCACACCTGGAGTACTGTGTGCAGTTCTGGAGGCCTCACTTCAAGAAGGATGTAGATAAAATTGAAAGTGTACAGAGGAGAGGAACAAGGATGATCTGGGGCCAAGGGACCAAGCCCTATGAAGATAGGTTGAGGGACTTGGGAATGTTCAGCCTGGAGAAAAGGAGGTTGAGAGGGGACACGATAGCCCTCTTTAAGTATTTGAAAGGTTGTCACTTGGAGGAGGGCAGGATGCTGTTTCTGTTGGCTGCAGAGGAGAGGACACGCAGTAATGGGTTTAAACGGCTGCACCCCGACGAGCCTGCAGGCCAACGCACTTCCCCATGCCACCCCACAGCCACGCCGTCCCTCGGGCACTGGATGTTCTTGCCAAGGGGTGGGGGGCCCTTCCGAGCCCGTCCTTAAGGATGGGCTTGGAATTTAGTATATCTATATCTATATCTATATCTATATCGGCTTTGAAAGGGGAGAAGGGGTAAGGGGAAGGGATGGATAAGGGAGACCCCCCCCAGCCTACCTTATACTGGCATCCTGGGCTCCTAGTAGGCTTGTGGAGTTGGCTGTAGTGGCGGAGAGCTGTCCCTGGGTCCAGGAAGGCCTCTTGCCATAGCGAAAGGTCTTGCCAGACCCAGGGGCAGCGGAGAGGCCCTCCCTGCAGGGGTGCCTGTGGAGAGCTGCCCCTGGGTCCGAGAAAGCCAGTCATCATTGCAAGAGGCCTTGCCAGACCCTGGGACAGTGGAGAGGCTCCTTCCCGCCGGGCGCGCCAGCTGAGAGCTGCCCTAGGGACTGGGAAGGCCTCTCACCATGGTGGACCCAGGGGCAGCCTTGGCGAAGAGGAGAGGGTGCTGCAATCCGGGGCGTCCCAATCTGGAATCACCCAGCTTTGTTGGGCGTGTCTGGATTGGCCCGCTCGGTTGGCTCCTTCAGGTGAGCACTCCAGAGCTTTGCTGGGCATGTCCGGATTGGCCTGCTCACCCGGACGCCACCCGGACTCAACCCGGACACTACGTGGACAGGGTGGCCCTTTGCGAATATGCCTTCTAGAAGGAGGGTTCTCAACTTGTTGCCTGTGGACATCCATCAAGTGTTTTTGAAAGTGTTTTCAAATTAAATCAAGTATTTAATTTATTTGGATTTCTTTAATCTTAGCCCTGCCTTTACAGCTATGGATCAGAAATATTCCCAATTCAAGTCATGAAAAAGTTGTACTGATGTCAAAAGCAATTAATACCAATATGAAAAGTGATCTGTCCTAGTTCTTCTAGAGTCCCAGATTATGTTGGTCATCTTGGTCTGACTTGAGAAAGCTCATCAAAACCTTGTTGGCCTTGAAGGTGCTGCTGGACTTGAATCAAGAGGAAGCCCTCTTGCCTCCCTTTTCACACTGAGGCTTCTCCCTGCTGGTTCTACAACTTTTCTCCCCAGCCTGAACTCTGAAGCTGTTTAGCCTGGAGAGAAGACAACTATCTTCAAATACTTGAAGGGCTGTAATATGGAGGATGGAACAGAGTTATTTTCTGTTGCCCCAGAGGGTCAGATCAAAACCAATGGGATGAAATTAATTCAAAAGAATTTTTGGCTTAACATCTGGAAGAAGTTCCTGACAGAATGGTTCCTCAGTGGAACAGGCTTCCTTGGGAGGTGGTGGGTTCTTCTTCCTTGGAAATTTTAAAGCAGAAGCTAGATAGCCACGTGACAGAAATGTTGATTCTGTAAGTGGCTGCACATTGTAAGTGGCTGGGTAGCAGGGATTATGTCTGAGCTTGGGTTTTGTGGCCCTTTCTTGCATGCCGAGGGAAATGCCAATTGCCTCCTTGGGGTTCAGAGACAAATGTCCTCCAGGCCAGATTTGCCAGGGATTTTTTGGGGGAGGGAGGGGGCATCTTTTGGGCATGGAATTGGGGTCACTGTGGGTGGGCAGGTAGTTGTGAATTTCCTGTATTCTGCAGGGGGTTGGACTAAGGTGACCCTGGAGGTCCCTTCCAACTATGGTTCTAAGCTCACCAGAGTTTCAAAGATGGAGATCACTGTACGACTTGGTGACCTTTTTCTTGACAAGTCATATGCCATGGCTAAGTGATGCTAAGGGCAATGATGCACACAAAGGGAAAATGCACAGGTGTCACAAGCATCCCAATTATTATCACATACTCTGGTGCAATTCCAGAGCTCTGCTCTGGATGTTGACCAAATGACTGAAAAAATGAAAACATCTGAAATGAGGAAAAAGAATACTTACTTTCCCTTGAAACAGTGAGCTGCTGTAGCAACCCAGCAAGGATCTATGAGGCTTCCACCACATAAAAACATGTTTATTGCACCTTTCTTCATGAACTGGAAAATAGTTGCTATCCAGGGCTGGGACTCGATCTCTGCCTTCTTCCCACCCACAATCTTAAAGTACTTGCTAAAAGTCCTCTGGCCACATGTGCCTTCTGTAGAAGGAAGGAAATACATTCAAGTGAAGGGCTGTTTCCATGACTAGGCAAGAAAGACCTGCTTTGGCACTTCACAATTTAAAAAATGCAATGGGAAAAGCCCTGTGCTCCATACCCTCCTCAGATATGGCTGACCCTTATGAATTTCTAAGCTAACTCTTTGGGCTGTGAAACCTGAATCAACCACACTCAGGACATAACTTCCTGGACTTTACCAGAAGATCACATCTAGAAGTGCCCCCACTTTGTAAATCACCATGTACAATTATGCTTCTTCACTCTAGGTTGAGGCCCTTTTACGGTCTACTGGGAGAGGGCAAAACTGGCCAAAAATGTAAAATCAGACATACTGACATAACTACAACCAATATCTGGAAACCAAAGGGTTTTTTTCCAAACAGTCTGGGGCCTTGGAGATCTGCTTCTAGTCTGAATAAATCATACCGACTTTGATGGACCAGGAATCTGATTCAGTATAAAGCATCTTTGTATGTTGTCGTGCATTCATGTGATGGGACAGTCTGGCTCTGCCTAAGTCAGGCCATGTTATTGTTAGCACCACTTTGTGGCAGGAACATACACTGCAAAAAGTGCATGTCTATTCATTCCCCTTATGCGGTTAGATCACAGAATTATTGAGCTCTTAGAAGGGATTTTGGATGTCTTTAAACACACCCTACCTTGATCTTGAGATTCCTAATATCTGCCACGTAAAGCAAGACAGAACTTACGTTTGTGACAGTCCGATATGTCACAGAAGGTTGAAAAGGTTCGGTACCCCCTCCTAACGTAACACCATGGTTTAGATCGACCATCTGGATTTCTGTAAAATAGTAAAACCATGTTCACTGCCTCTTGGTGATACTAGAACCCACCAGCAGAGGGCTGTAAAGTTCCTTTCATGAACAGCAGAACATACGGAACAAAGATTTCACTCTTTGGGGGCCTGTAATTAAAGCTAAGAGAAAGATGAACCTCAATTTCTGGACCTTAACTTTATTAAATGTATGGAAAAAGTATAAATCAAGATTAACATCTGACACATCTTTGTTAAAATCTCCAATAGAAGCCTTTGATAAAGCCCAACAGAGAAGATTGGGCTACCTTAAGTATAAAGATCTCTTGAACCTAACTGGGAAACTAAAATATGTGGATGAACAGCAGAACATTGTTGAATATGCTTTTTGGACAGCTGGTTTAGTAACAGTCCTTGCTAAAGACTACCTTGCAGAAGCACAGGCCAAGGAGGACAGGACTGTTGAGCAGGGAGATTTCAGCAGGTGCTTCAGCTTACACTCTTTCTCGCACAATTTTTACAAAGTGTAGGTAACTTATCCCTAGGTTAATAAAATCATAGTCCAGGGGCACCTTTAAGACCAATAAAGATTTATTCAGGGCGTGAGCTTTCAAGTGCAAGCACTCTTCCTCAGACTATGAACTACCATCATGACAGTGGGAACATAAAGCAAAAAGTAATTCTGTTAAATTAGTAAACTGTGTCACACATCTCTCAACCTCTCCTCATAAGGCATGGATGCCTTATGTTCCATATTGCAGAAGCAAAAATAATAAACTGGGAGGGGTGGGTCCCAGTGAAGAATCCAATATAGAGAAATATAGATGCACGGGGGAACCAATATGGCAATAAAATATCCAAAATGGACTTATATGGAGTGTTCTATCTTAACACCGCCCGTGGCGCCACGGGCGCCACGGACTAAATAAAATGGTAAGGTGTTCTGAGGCGGGATGTGTCCGGGATGAGGAAGGGTCCGGATTGGTCCTTCCGATTCCCAGCCTGGAGCAACTGCGAGCTGCGCGCAGCGTGGCTCACAGTTGCTTCTTTGCCGCCGGCCTGATGCGTCGGAGGCGCTTCGCGCCTCCGACGCGTCAGGCCGGCTGCAAGGGAGCCTCCGGCAGCCGTGCACAGCGCGGCTGCCGGGGGCTCCCTGGCCGCTGGCCTGACGCGCCGAGAGGTGCCAAGCGCCTCTCGCTGTGTCGAGCCGCCGGCCTGGGGGCTCCCAGCCCTCATGGCCGCAACAGAAAACTCCGAAGAGCCACCGACATTAAAAAAAAGAAAAAAAAACGTGCGAAAAGCGCCATTACCTGGCTTGCCGCCCATAGGGCAGGTTGCCGCCTGCCCGCGAGACTAGGAGGGCCCAGATGCCGCCACCAACAACGGGCCCACGCAGCCGGGAGCAGCCTGCGCCGCCACAAGATGTCCCCGCCTCGCTGCAGCCGCCGCCCGCCCCGCCTGCACGAAGCCGGGACCTCCAGCCTGAGCACCGTGGGGGAGCGGCGCCGCCGACCAACCCGCCCACCTGACGCCCAAGCCTCCGGAAACAGCACACGAGGCGCCGCGCCGCCCACACAATGCTCTGCTTCCCCGCTGTCCCACGGAGCCGGGAGCGGCGCCATGGGGGAGCGGCGCCGCCGGCCACCCCGCCCACCTGACACCGGAGGCTGCCGAAGCCGCGCAAGAGGAGCTGTGCCGCTCGCACAACACTCCGCTCGCCCACTGTCCCACAGAGCCGCAAGCGGAAGCCTCAACATCGTGCTGGAGCGCTACCTCCGCCCACCCTGCCCACCCGACGGCCGAAGCTGCCCCAGCCGCGCCCAGGGAGCCACACTGAGCAGCTCCAGACTCCAGCAACCAGCTCTCTCCTGCCCTCCAGCCCGGCTGCCTCCACTTCCTGCCTTGCACAGGCACTCCGGTAAGCCACGGGCCGGGGGGCCGGCCAGGATTACTCGCTGCCGCCTCCCCAGATGGCCAACACCTGGCCTCGGGTACATGCTCTGGCCCCGCTGCCACCTCTACCTCCACAGCCTCCCTAGAGCCCGCTGTATTTGGATTACAGCAGGCTTATTTTCTAGTCTTCAATAATTCTTTATTCTTTATAATTTCACACAAGTCCCAACACGTTTCGCCTTATAGCTTTTTCAAGGGACAATATTCTTGGGAAATACAAAGGTAAAATGAGTAGTTGTTCAACAATAATAAATACGTAAATACAATTCGGGAGCATGAAGATTTTAAAGCTAAGTGGCTAGCTATTTTGAATAAATGTTCAAATGACCTCATGCTCTTAATTAGAGAAAAATCACTGATTTCAAGCATGATTTATCAATGGATGAATTTGAATCTAAGCTCTTATCTTTGGAGCAAAAAATTAAATCCTTTTCACAAGAGATTATGGAATTCAAACAAAACAAGTTCAATAGAGACCAAAGAGACTATGAAATCTCAAATGTTTATTTCTGGTTATCTGAATCAGGAGTTTCCTGAATGATTTTCAGAGACTAGTACTTTAAGACATAACAGCAGCAGAATATAATCTCCCTAAATTACATCAGAATATTAGCAACAAAGAAAGACAATTAATTCAATCCTTTAGAGACGACACCGATATTATTGTGAAACCTGCATATAAAGGGGGCGCTATTGTTATTCTCAATATAGAAGATTATAGAGCAGAAGCCCTGCAGCAACTTGGGCCTATTCTGCATGATGGATAAGCTGATGAAAACTCACTAAATACATCGTTGTTTTTCTGATCTCTGCATAGAAGAGTGAATTTACTCCGCAAAACTGATTTTGCTCTGCATGGTGAATTGTCTCTTTGGTGCTTTAAGCATCTTTTAAGCGTTGTTTCTGAAGAAGCTTTTAACCGATTCATTTCTCTCCTGCCTTGCCTGATATGGCCTATTAGTTATGCAGAGAAGCTCTTTAGTTATGCAGATTAGTGAGTGCATTAGAGCAGTGGTCCCCAACCTGCGGGCCACGGCCCGGTGCCGGGCTGCGAAGGCCATGGCGCCGGGCCATGGTTCCCTCTCCCCGCCCCCCCGCAGTAAAAAACTTCCCAGGCCACAAGCTTGCGGCTCGAGAAGCTTCTTACTGCGGGAGGGGGGGAGAGGGAATCAGGGCCGCGCCTGCGTATTGCGCATGCGCGGCCGGGCAGCGCATGTGCACGTGCGCCATGTGCGGCCGAAATCAAAAGTGCGCGATTTCGGTTGCGCATGCGCGATTTCGGTTGCGCATGGCGCATGTGTGATTTTGGCCGCGGCAGCGCATGCGCTATACGCGGGTGCAGCCGCGCATGCACAATGCGTGGCGGGGCAGTTGCCCTGCCGGTCCCCAGCCTAAAAAAGGTTGGGGACCACTGCATTAGATAACAAAGCGGAGATGGCAAAACTACAGGAGGCAGGGCTATGAATTGTTTCATGCAGAGAGCATTGCAACGTAGTTTTTCAATGGACTATATTCAATGCAGAACAACAATTGTAATATAATAAAGCAGTCTAAACTGGTTGTTTTTTAAACTGTTTTATTTGGCTCCATGCAGAATACCTCTTAGCTTATAAGAAACTTTCTTCTGATCCTACTTTGAAGGTTAGCAATATCATTTAGACTAGTGCCGGGCTGCGAGAGCTTCGGCAGCGGGCCGTGGCTCCCTCTCCCTGCCTCCCCCCGCAGCGAGAAGCTCGCCAGGCCGCGAACAAACCGGCTGCCGAAGCGGCCGATTACCTTACGGCCCGGCAAGCTTCTTGCTGCGGAAGGGGGGGGAGGGAAGCGTGGCCGCCGGAATGTCAACGGCGCAAATACGCATGTGCGGACCTGCCATATGCGCGGACCTGCCGCGCATGTGCAGACCTGTTGCGCATGCACGTACCTGCCAAACATGCGTGTTTGTGCCTGGCATGACCACAAACACACGCACGGCTATTTTGTACATGCACGCACGTGCAGAGCTGCCGTGCATGCGTGTTTGCGGCCCCACCGGGAGTGCAAACTTGCAAGCGTGAAACAGCCGCGCATGTGCATTTGCGGCCCCGCCAGGCACAAATGCGCACGTGTGGCAGGTCCGTGCATTTGCGTTTGCACGGGCCTTGAGTCACCCTCTCTCCCCACCCCTTGGCAGGGGTCCGCAACCAAAAAAAGCTTGTGGACCGCTTATTTAGACTATAGTAAATGAGGCTCGTGCATTGTCTCTTATTTCAGAACCTACAGCTGAATTTCTAACAGTTAAATCTCCTAGGACTCCTTTGCTCTATACACTCCCCAAGATTCATAAAGGAATTCTCCCTCCTCCAGGGAGACCTATAGTAAGTTCTTCTTAGAGCCTCTCTCCAAATTCTTGGATTATTATTTGTCTCCTTTTATCCCTAGGGTAAGGTACCTTGTCCCTAAGGTAACCACATTTATTAAAGATACCAAACACTATCTCTATAGTTGAGAATCTACAGGTGGATTCAGCATACCGGTTGGCAACACTGGATGTGAGATCCTTGTATACTTCCATTCTTTTAAATGAGGCAAGAAAAAGTTTACAAGACCTTCTAAATACCCGGAAACAATTAAATCCTCCCACACACTTGCTCATGGATCTTCCTGATGTTATTTTTGATTTTAATTTCTTTAGGTTTCAGGACCAGTTCCCCCCCACCCCCAAATTGATGGAGTTAGTATGGGTTGCGCAGTAGCACCCACTGTAGCCATTCTATATGTGGCTCCCTTTGAAAAGAGTCCCTTTCTGAATCCTGATAGTAATTCTTACCACTCCAATATAATCTTTATGGGGTGCTATATTGATGACATTTTTCCAGTGCTTAATGATGAGGCTTGTATTTCTGGATTTTTTGAGCCTACACCGTTCTATTAAATTTGAGGGAACATATAGTAATATTAGTGTTTCCTTTCTAGATACGTTAGTCTCTTTCAATAATATAGGTGGATTACAGCTATCCTTGTTTGGAAAGCCTACTGATTGTAACTCCTTACTCTCTTACCAATCTTATCATCGGCAACACATCCTCAACCTTCCATTTGGTCAATTTTTAAGATGCATAAGGAATAGTTCCTCAAAAACAGAATTTATGTTAGCTGCAAACACCCTAAAAAGAGCTCTTAAGGATCATGGCTATTCTAATAAGGTTATTCACAAATCTTTTCAAAGAGCCCTCTCTGCTCCCAGGGACTCCCTGTTCAGAGACAAATCACCTAAGAATGAAAATGGACTTCCCTGGGTTCTGGAATACTCGCCTATACTATTAAGAATATTATTTCTAAATACTGGAATGTTGTTAGTGATTATACTGGCATTAAAACACCACTCAGAGTTGCCTTCAAACGGACAAAGAATATTAAAGACTTATTAGTCAGAACAGACCATTAGACAGTTGTAAAACAGACCCACTTGCCAAAGGGACAGTTCAAATATGGTTCTTGCTCCTTCTGCAATAGTTTCATTGAAGGCTCTGAGTTCCTTCTCTCTACCTACATTATTACTCTTAAACATAATAGTATTTCCAACTGTGCCAGTACTCGTGTATTATATTTTATTTTATGTTCTTGTTCTTTAATTTACATTGGTAAAAGCACTCGAGCCATAGGAACACACCTAAGTGAGCATAAATCTCGAATAAAAAATGGTGTCCTTTCTGCCCCCATTGTCGAACACTGTATAACCAAAAATCATAAATGGGAAGAATTGCGCTGTTATGTTTTTTAAAAATTTGAAAAAGAAAGCTTTAAGAGACTAGATAATAAATTATTAGAACAAGAGGAAACTCATGCTATCTTTAAAACTGGAACATTGGAACCTAAGGGGTTGAATAACTTGTTGGACTTTCGTTGTTTTCTGTAACCACTGTAATTGTTTGACTCAAGGAGTGCAGTGTCCCAGCTGTTGACAATTAGAGAGGGTAGCATTCTCTTCACCCTGATTCAGGTGCATCTGGAGCGCCACAAGCTACATTTAGCTATGGTTAGTATGACCTTGTAAGTCTCTGTTTTGTCTTCTTTTTTACAAGTTTAAGTTATAACAACAATATTAGCTTGTTATAATTTTACAGTCATTGAGGAATATACTTGCTCCTGTTTTCATAATAATTTGAATGTTTTATTTCTGTTTTAGATACTCTGTCAAGAGATTCTTTTGTAAAACTGAAGTTAGTCCTAAGATATAAAGTATGTATTCATGACAATTACCTGTTAATTTGTTGATATATACATATTTATTACTGTTGAACAACCACTAATTTTACCTTTGTATTTTCAAAGAACCATTGTCCGTTGAAAAAGCTATAAGGCAAAATGTGTTGGGACTTGTGTGAAATTATAAAGAATATAAATAATTATTGAAGATAGAAGACTCTATAGAAGTCCATTTTGGATATTTTAGTTGCCATGTTGGCTTCCCACGGCATCTATATTTCTCTACATTCCAACCTGTCAGTATCCAGGGTTGCAACACCATTTCCTGCTGTATACAGAATAAATATCTTTACACGCCAGGAATTCTCCTATGTAAATGGAAAAATACCATAAAGATCTGGAGAATTCCATGATTCCCAGGAAGTGACGTTGTGACGTGGAGTCCTTGCCCCCTATTCTTGCATGGCAGTGGGAGTCCGGCCACTGCCACTGGACAAATGGCAGCCCTGTTTATCCCCATCTGTATCCTAAAAGCATTAAATGATTTCCATTGCGTGAATGGAATGAAGGAACCCTTCTGAGCATGATCAAGCAGATGGGTTTGGCCTTTATTTATTTATTTGTAATATTTTTAGGCCACCACTCTCAGCTGGCTGGCTTGGAGCAGCTAACAATACATAAAATAACAATAAAACAATGCCCTAAGGATCTCCTAACCGTCCCACACCAACCCCCCCCTCCCACCCAGATTCCTGATACGACTGCAGCGTGATGACGGAAATGAAGAAGAAGAAGAAGAGTTGGTTCTTATATGCCGCTTTTCCCTACCCGAAGGAGGCTCAAAGCGGCTTACAGTCGCCTTCCCATTCCTCTCCCCACAACAGACACCCTGTGGGGTAGGTGAGGCTGAGAGAGCCCTGATATTCCTGCTCGGTCAGAACAGTTTTATCAGTGCCATGGCGAGCCCAAGGTCACCCAGCTGGTTGCATGTGGGGGAGCGCAGAATCGAACCCGGCTTGCCAGATTAGAAGTCCGCACTCCTAACCACTACACCAAACTGGCTCTCACCTTGCTTGCTGAGAATGCTGGAGGAGGGGCAGAGCATTTCTTCAATCTGCCTGGCCTCCACTAAATGCTGGCAGAAGATCTGGCCTTACAGGCACTGTGGCTGCGCATCTCAGCCAAGGTTCTCAGAGAACACGACCGGTAGGTACCTGCAGTAATTGTGTTTGCCTAACCCGAGCAGCATGGCATTTTCCATGCCATCGTTATACGGCCACCTCTTCAGCAGAGGGGAGTTCCAGGCCAGGCACTGCTCGTTCAGCTCGCTCACCGACTTGGTTCCTCTGTAGTCCTCACCACTGTCCATGTAACACTGACTTTTGGCATCTGAGGACAAAAGTTGACAACTGAGAACGTGGCTGCCTCCCCAAGGATATTTTACTCTATGTCATCTCCCAACCACCTGCATTAACATTGTCAGGTGGTCATCCACCTTCTAGTTTCCCCCCAGCTTTCCAGACAAATTGTGGCCAAAGCAGGTTTGTGATCTGTGGGGACAGTAAGGTGCAAATTTCTGTTTCTGCTTTGCTCATATCCAATGTAATTTGCTCCCCTTCCCCTACCACCAGCTAGCTAGACATATTCTGGCCTTGAATCACAACTAATTTTTGAAATGGCATCACCAGCCAGCCCATATCAGTGCATAAAACCGAGACACTGAGCATAATGCTAGTTCTGTGCGGTCAGGTGAAATGTAAATGGCTGAGAAGCATCATACCTATTTCACAGTGATCTCCACTGTAACCTTGGGGACACAAGCAGCGCCTGACTTGCGAGAAGAGATGATAGGAGATGCACGTTCCTCCATGTAAACAGTCGCAGTCTAGAAACAAAAAGATGTCAATGCCCCTTTATATTGCATGAACATGTAGAGTTGCATGCTCTGCCTCCAAATGCATGGCCCCATTGGTAAGGTGACCAGATTGTCCCACTTTTGGAGGGACATCTGGGGGCACCTGGCAAACTGTACTTATTACAATACTGTTTTTGTGTTTTGTGCGTTCTATGAAACTTTTTGTTGCTCCATATAGATCAAATTTTTAATCGAGAACCCCCCCGGTCAATGGTATCCCGCTTTACCAATGTTAAAATCTAGTCACCTTACCTACTGGCTAAGGGGAAGTGACAGGGAGAGGTTGGGAGCAAGAGGAAGGCAGGGTGCTGAACCCTTCTCCCAGGTAATCCTGACCTCCCAACCCCCAATTTCTGATTAGATGGAGGCTAGTGGGTGGGCAAGCTGTGGCCTGGGCAGCAGCTGCAGTGGAAATAAGAGTTGGGGAAGGATTAGATTTCCTTTCCTTCCCATTTTTCTTTGCTCCAAAGTTGACATCTCTGTCCCCAGCCTGTTTTTCCTTAAAAGGAATCTTAGTTGTTGCACATATTTAACAAATAGCAAACCTGCTCATGCTAGCCTGACCACATTGGGCTTTGAAGCTAAGGAGGAATGATCCTGGTTAGTCCTTGGGAGACAGTCAAGGAAGTCCAAGTTCATGACACCGAGCCAGGCAAAGTCCAGCCACCACAGAATACCTGTGCCACAAGTTGCCACAAGTTTAAGGTGACTAGTTTTTAACACTGGTAAAGTGGGACACCATTGACCGGGGGGGGGGGGGTTCTCGATTAAAAATTTGGGCTATATGGAGCAACAAAAAGTTTCAAAAAGTTTCATAGAATGCATAGAATGCAAAAATAGTATTGTAGTGTGTGTGTGTGTATGTATATATATATATATATATATATATATATATATATATATATATATATATATATATATACATACACACACACACACACATATATATATATATATATATATATATATATATATATATATATACATACACACACACACACACATATATATATATATATATATATATATATATATATATATATATATATATATATATATATATATACATACACACACACACACACATATATATATATATATATATATATATATATATACATACACACACACACACATATATATATATATATATATATATATATATATATATATATATATATATATATATATATATATATATATATATATATATATATATATATATTTCAAGATAAGTACAATTTGCCAGGCGCCCCCAGATGTCCCTCCAAAAGTGGGACCATCTGGCCACCTTACACAAGTTGCCTGTGACTTGACAGCACTTTCCAGCACCATAGCTTTTGTTCAAGCTACAACAAAAGATGTTTCTGTACCTTGTTGGCCATATTTAGTTTTGCTTGCTTGCTTATACGGTTTCTCCCAATGCCGAGCCTAAGAGAGAACAATAACAGGTTCCAGGAATTAGGGTGGAATTATCAGTGTTTGTGCCACAGGTTAAAAAAAAAAAATCCTGGCTCCATTTGCCATACAACTGGTCAATCATTGTTTCCGTTCAACCCACTGGGGAAATGACTCAAGGGACCCTGAGGACCAGTCAGCCAGTAAAAGGATGGAGGAGCTGCTGCAAGATGTGATTGTCCAGCCCACAGTCAACTGGGCCACAACCTGACTGGAAATTTATTCATTTATTTATTTTATTTTTAGGCTACCTCTCCTTGCACAGCAGGATTCTTTGAGGTCTGACAGCAGTCTTCAGGCTGTGGATGTCAAAATGGCAGGCACTGTAGTCCTTCTGTGCTCTAAACCAGAGTTTTCCCTTCCTTGGGATCAAGGCATGTCCTCTGATGGCCTGCAAACTGCAATGTTGTGTATTTCCTGCATTCTGCGGGGGTTGGACTAGATGACCCTGGGTGTACTTTCCAAATCTATGATTCTGTGATCCATGAGCAGGCTCATATATTCTCAAACCACAACCATGTTGCAGAAGACAACAAGCAGATATTTTTAGAGAAATAAAGAAGGAAGGTACAAAAATCAGCTTGGGCCCCTGACAAAAGAGGAAGCCTGGTCATGGTCAAAAATGGAAAGAAGTACAAGCATGAAAGGAACTATGTGCGGTTGCATAACTTACGGAGACAAAGTCTGCAAGGACTGCAATCAGCGCTATGGATGAGACGAAGAGCAACTTCATGGTGTTGGGAAAGAGGTTCCTATCTTCAGAGGTCTGGCTGCTCACTCCTTCACTTCCTCTTTAGAGGATTTCTGAAAGCAAAACAACCTGTATGTCATTTTTGGCGTTTTGCTATTTTTCCAGTCTCTTCAATCTCCTTAAAATTTGGGGGAGAGATGCTAAGATGCTTTTCTCCTCTGCATCCTGAACTTCAATTGGAATCAGATGTAGGACTTGTATCCAGGGCAGACCTACCAACAGGGGTTGCCTGGAGCCTGTCTCTGTCCTCCCTCCCCCTCGCCTGATCTGCGGAGTGTTCCTATCCCCCCAAGTGAGAATAGCCATCATGGGACAGGGCTCTTCATAGAGTTGAAAGTGGTCTACCAAAGGCATTACCAGTCTGGAAAAAATACATAGATTATAAAGGGAGGGTTGTTTTTCTACCCATTAGGCCCCTAGGAGTCTTGCTGTTTATAAGATTCTCTCCTGAATTTGGGCATTTTGTAAATAAGAACTGTGCACTTTTTGCCTCTGTTCCCACAGCCCCATCCTCGAACTGAATTCTAAATCCCTTTCCTTTGCCAGAGTTTTCCTCTGCAGAAGTGGCCAGGAATGGAGCAGTAGGGTCCTAGTAGCCTAGGGTCCAATGCTGAACTTCACTAATGCTCTTAGGCACAGGACTGGACAGACTCCCTTTGATTCTGTGGACTGTCCTTCCACCAGGCTTTGGAGTGTGGGCTTGCAACAAAAGCTGGACAAGCGGAAAGCAAAGTCCTCACATAGAGTGACTGAAGAGACCATAAGAGGCATCTTAAGGGTTTTATAGTCCCTTTCCCCACTGGCAAACCCTTTCCCATGCTGTTGGCAGTTAATGATTTGGCACTTGTGCTTCAAAGCAGCCATAGAAAATGAATGGAAGTAATCCTTTGAAGTGTGTGTGTGTGTTCTTCTGTCTCTGTGTGAAGCAATAAAGCCCTGTGTTTCAGGAAGGCCTTAGGACACTAACAGGCACATCCGGGGCCTGTTGCCAAATTGGGCAACCAACAGTCTTGATTCAGGCTGTCTTCAGTAGGAGGTATCATAGATGGCTCATGAGACAAGTATCAGTTTCAGCACACCTGTGAGTTGATTTTTTGGCATTGCCAGGTAAAGCATAAAATGAGAGCACAGAGGAATATAAACAAACAAGCCTGTTATCTCCGCAGCACTTTGACATTCCTTTTTAAAAAATCATTTCCATTCTGTATTTACAAATGAACAAAAAATTAGACCTGAAAAATCCAGGAGACATCCCTACATCTACGATAACAAAAAGCTAAATTTCAAGAAAGAATTTTCCATACATATTATCATGCATCTATTTTGTTCACATTGAAATAGTCAATTTGTTACTTTAACCTGAAAAGTCTTTGTGTTTATGCAGAGCATATAAAAAAACCCTCCTTCAGAGACTACGCCCTGTCCCAGAAATCAGGTTTAAACAAGGGAGCATTTTCTAGCCCGCTGCCCCATATATGATACATTATTTATTTATTTATTAAATTTTTAGCCCACCATTCTCCAGAGACAGTACCATGACAAAAAGTTTTTGGAATATATTAGAGAGGTACACAGGCCTAGCAGCAAAAGAAAAGGTAAAGAAACTTTTAAATGATGAGAATGCCAAAACATCCTAAAGGTAAAGGTATCCCCTGTGCAAGCACCGGGTCATGTCTGACGCCCTCTAGCGTTTTCGTGGCAGACTCAGTACGGGGTGGTTTGCCAGTGCCTTCCCCAAAACACCCTATGGACTGTCAAATTTTGTACTGCCACCATATATATTGAACAATTTTTTTATAGGAAAATGAAATATTTTGCATTTTTATAAGTTGTTGTTGTTAGGTGCGAAGTCGTGTCCAACCCATTGCGACCCATCGCGACCCCATGGACAATGATCCAACAGGCTCTTTAGTTCCTCTTCACTTTCTGCCATTAGAATGGTATCATCTGCATATCTGAGGTTGTTGATATTTCTCCCTGCAATCTTGGTCCCAATTTGTGACTCATCTAACCCCGCTTTCCTCATGATGTGCTCCGCATACAAGTTAAATAGGGAAGGCGACAGTATACAGTCTTGCCAAACTCCTTTCTCAGTTTTGAACCAATCAGTGATTCCATGTTTTTATAATACTCACATTTATAATTTTACAGTCATCATTATTTAAATTGTGATTTTATGATTTAACATGTGCTTTTGATCAACATTTTACTTGTTTTGCTATCCTAGCATTTATTGTTCTGATCTAAAAGACTGGAAATAAAGTGTTGTTTATGCAGTGTCTAATCTTCAAGGGCTTGAGGGCTTCCTCCACTACTCAGCAAAGGCTGCAGTAAGTAAGCCCACATCAGGCCATCTCTTAATTGACCCAGAATTTCTTTTGTTATTCCTGTCATCCAGGCATTGACCTGCTGGGCTAGCACCACTGTGCTCTTTTCCTGAGCTCTGCTGGGCAGTCAGATGCCTCCTAGAATAATAAAATAACAGAGTTGGAAGGTACCTCCTGGTACCTGGTCCAACCCCCCAAACAATGCAGGACATGCACAACCCTATTTCTCACCCACTGTCACCTGCCACCCCCTTGAACCTTCACAGAATTGGTCTCTCCGTCAGATGGCTATCCAGCCTCTGTTTAAAAATCTCCAAAGATGGAGAACCCACCACCTCCCGAGGAAGCCGGTTCCACTGAGGAACTGCTCCAACTGTCAGGAACTTTTTCCGGATGTTTAGACGGAATTTCTTTTGAATTGATTTCATCCCATTCGTTCTGGTCTGTCCCTCAGGGGCAAGAGAGAACAACTCTGCTCCATCTTCTTCATGGCAGCTTTTTAAATATGAAGTTATGGTTATCTCAGCCGTCTCCTCCAGGCTAAACAGACCAGGCTCCCCCAACCTTTCCTCATCAGTCCTGGGACAGCCTTGACTGCTTCACCCCTCTAGGCAGGTCACCCATGAATCATGCTAACATTGGGACAAAGCTGGCACTGGGCCAAGATGCCAAAGAGCTACAGCGGAACTAGGAGCGCTGGACCCTTGGAGACTCAAGGATTTGCATAAGCCATCATGTCTGCATGATCCTACACGGGGCGTACCTGTCAGCTGCCTCTTTTGAGGACATTACTTATCAGTTTCCACCTTTCGGCCTTTCTGGTCCCAAGGATGCTTTCCTGCGGTCAATTGCTCGTGCCTGAACAGACATGACTTCTTGAGCAGAGCAGATCCTCCTCTGGATTCTGTCTCCCTCCATGCCATGCTGTTCAGGGCTGGACTCTTGATGGAAACCTTCCTTTAGAGGCCACTTTCCTGCCCCCATGAGTAGTGCTTTTTCAAATCTTTTTTCTTTGAGCTCAGATGCTCTGGCTATGCTGAAGACCAACAGATCATTGGTTGCCATTTACCCCTTTTTAAAAAACTGCACCGTTACACATGAGCAGATGCCCATTGATTTCAAAATGTACAAGAATTCTCAGTGACTGTCTCTGAGGCTGAGTGAACAGCCCCGTCCAGAAGGTGGCAAACAGCAGCAGGGACCCACCCTGCGGTCTCTGCTGCCAATAAAGAGATGGGGGGAGGGAGTAGCTCCATTAGTCAGTTGCAGCAATCTCCCCCCCCCCCCATACTTCCCTGGAACCTGAGAGTCTAACTAATTTACTGTACAAGAAGCTTGGCATGATGCCCACTTTTGGTGGACTGTATGGAATGGATTCTCATTCAGCAAAACTGATACTTTGTGGATGAGTTGATGGGGATGTACACTGGTGTAATGCAGGAAGCATTGCTTGACACCCTCAAGATGCAACTCTTTTCCAGTGCTGGTTCCCAGGCAGACCTTTTCATTCCCAACAAGGTCTCCCTAAATCAGGTCAGGCATTGGTCTGCCTCATGTGTAGCTGACGTGTGAGAAGTCGGGGCACACTGACAGCCATCAGTGGACGCTGCTGCACCATGGGTTTAGAACTATCTGGGCAATTCTGCTTTTTGCTGCTTTCACTGAAGGAGGAGGCAGCCTGGCATCTGTGCAGATGGAGTCTATGTAGAGCTCAGCAGTGCTGCCCTGGCATGTGCCCCAGCCTGGTCTGGATCCTGTCTGCAATGCAGATGGATGCAGGAGGAGAGAGAGAGAGAGCAGCACACAAGAGCAAAGCAGCCCTCCCACCCCCGGACTACAGGACAAGTTCTTGGCACCAATTAAGACCCAACCAAAAAGAACAGTGACAGTCTAGAGAAAGTCAAAAGACAGATTATGACTGCAAGGCTGGGGTTTGTTAACTGAGGCGTGGCTTTTAAGGCTCTTCTGCCCATCTGTCGCAGAGAAGCAGCAAAATGCTGAAGGAGAGACAAACTAACTCTTTGGGTCTTCGCACACAGCTAACAGTTCAGAAGGCATCTCCTGTCTTAAGTGAATGCAGATCGAACACTGTGTCAAAAACGGCACAAAATGGCATTTTGCTTGGATGGAAACGGAGAAGCAAGAACACCAAGGAACCATGCCGAAACCCAAGTCCACCCACCCCACCTGGCAACTGCACAGCTTCTTAAAAGAAACCTCAAATTATTATATTTTTGGACATTAAAATCACAGTGGAACCAAATTTAAACCAAGCCAAACCCCGCAGACTGCACAGCTATTTATAGAAACCTTAAAAGAAACTGCGAGTTATTACCCTTTTCAATATTAAAATGGTATCAAGGTGTATTGTATAACAATAGTCGCATACAGCAGCAAACAAAAGAGGGATAAAAAGGAAACCAGTGCATCAAGACTGAATTCATGCTTTGCACACAAGTGCATTTCTTTAACTGCTGTTATCTTAGGGCACGTTTAAACGAGTTCCTGGCCTGAGCACTTATTGGTTTAAAACAGATTATCTTTTGCAGATAAGATCTCTTTGAAAGAATGAAGTTCTTTGAAAGAAAGAATGAAGCTCTTGAAAGGGAATCCTGGGGCTGGCTTCAAAAAATTGAGCCTTAGAACTTCACAATAATTCAGCCGAGGAGCGCAGCATTCTTAATAGGTGAGTACTTTTGTTGCTCTTAGGAACGCTTAGTGGCACAGCACTTACCATACAACCAGCAGGGCCAAAGCAGGATCCTGTGCGCTCTGAGCCTGGGCACTCCCCTACAGCTGGGCTTGTCCTTGTTGATGCTGCAGCCGCCACACTCCCTTTCTGCCTGTGCTGCAGAGGAAATGCTTTTCTATATAAACCCTCAAGCTGAGCTCTGATTGGACAGCTCAGGCCAGTGGTGCATTCCAGCTTGATGACAGTAACCATGCTGCTCAGCTGCGCACTGCCTGAAGCCATGCACTGGGAGGCAAACCCAGGAAAAGGGATCTTTAACTCTTTGCAGACAAAAGTCCCTTCTGAAAGAGTTCTGAGTGTGTGCGTGCGCGTGTGTGTGTCTGCCTTCTACCATGTTGTGCAGTGCATGGCATCAGTTTCACTGGACAGGGGTAACACCTGGGCTTTTGTATACAATTATATGCAGACTTATATGTCTAATTGGATTTTGATTTGTGTTTTAATCTCAGAAGTGTAGAGTGTCCTCTGATGGGAAAGGAAGTTAATATTTGGGAACACTTTATCTTATTTTTATGTACATTTAAATGTATATGACATCTCGACAAGCTGGCCTGGAGCATTTTACAATGTTGTATAATACATAACACAACCTTATATGTAACATAAAGAAAACAATGAACTGCCAATCAGGTAGGCTCTCTCACCCCTCGCTGTCCCCCTCCAACTTTTTCCAGCAGGAAGAAGCACAGCACTTACCATAAGACAGAATCTGTCCAGGTGTTCAGTAATGATTGTATGTAAACCAAAGTTTATACAGGTTTCCATGACTCAGGCCTACTGCAGACATTATGCACAAGTTGTTGAAGCAAGCTTGGAGTTTTGGTGGTTCACAAAAGTTACCTCAAAAATAAGATAAACATCACAGCCCCTGAATTCTTTTGTAACTGAGGTGGTATAGCTCTCCCTTCTTCTTATCTATCCCTCTCAAACTTACCTGCTACTACAGTAGTATGCAGAAGCAAGACGTGGTGGAGGTCTGTTTGCATTGGCAGAGTGTAGTGCTCTTTGGGGGATATAGTCAAAAACAAAACCTTGAACTTCGGCATTCTTCTCATGGCTCCTACATTCAGAATGCTTTTGTTATCCCTGGGAGTAATTTGACTTGAAAGGAATGGTTTTACTTGACTGATGAAGAGAAGCCCTTTCAACACAGGGCCATTCCGCACTCGTTCAAAATTGCACAATGGTTGCAAATTGAAATCACTACTGTTTTGCTGTTATGCACAATGTCGTTGACAATCTGTAACACTCCTGAAACCGATCCGCAAAAAGTGCTTCATTGTAGCGCTTTCAGGAAAATCCCAAAAAGTGGATTCACCCTCTGGAAAGTGCTACACTCTTGCAACCAATCTGCAACACTAGCGGGAAAGTTCTGTGCGTTACCATTGTTGCGGTTTCTGCAAAGTCCCTCCCCCTAGCTCTCTCCTCTGATCTTCCGGCGAAGCGATCGCCATTTTTTTTTCTCGGAGCGAGCGGAGATCAACGCACCGGCGAGCCTTCGTTTACCCAGCGAGGCTTCCCTGGCTGCAGTCCCTCCCCAGAGCTGTTTTAAGTCACCAAGCCCCAAGCAACACACAGCCCCATTTGCTGGTTTATTTTCCCTTTATTTTTCACTCTATTTTTGGCCGAAAATCGCGCCCGTGCGTGGGGGGGGGGGTTATTTTTTTATCACTCAGGGGGAGCGTGGCAACGCTGAAACGGAAGCTCAAACACCACCTGCTAGCTAGATGGGTCTCTCCGTTGCAACGAATCAACGCAGATTCATTGCAACGTGTGTGTGTTTTTAAAAAACCTTCCTTAAAGGGAAAGGGGCTTTTTGGGAGCATGATAACGGCTGCCCATTGGCTGCTTGACGGCCAGGGGCGGGACAAAGCTCGGCAATATTGCTTCCTGGCTAGCGATTTTTGCCGAGACTGGAAACCTGTGGGAAACGATAGAAACGCAATTGGATTCCACTACAAAGGCAGGTATGCATAACGACGAATTCCACTATTTAAAATGGAATTTTTTCGTTCCGCAACCAATTTGCTACATAGATCCTGGTGCGGAATGGCCCACAATGAGGCAAGGGAGCCAGACGCTTTCAGGGTTTCTAATTTCCTTCCTCAGTAGTGTATATGAACAGCCATGCATTGATCTCTGGCTCAGAGCCCTTGAAGAATGTGCCTGGACATCTGGAACCATTTCTGACTTCAGTAATAGATCAGAACTATAGCACCTTGACCTAGGTTAGTCTCAGTGAGGGCCCTCTTAGATGAGAGCAGGGAAAGGTTCCTGTTGGCAGCAGAGTAATGGATTTAAACTGTGTAAAACAATATCAGCTAGCTAGGAAAAAACGTTTTCACAGTCTGAATAGTTCAGCAGTGGGATCGACTGTCTACGGGGGACCTCACTGACAGTCTAGACAGATCCTTATCCTGGATGCTTTAGGCTGATTCTGTACCTGGCTGGGTGTTGGACTAGATGGCCTGTATGGCCTCTTCCAACTCTATGATCCTAAAGCATACTCCTCCAATGGTATACATGATGCAATTTAAATTAATTCCACAGCATTTACTATTTGTGTAGTTATCCAGTGATGGAAAGAAAATGATATAAAAGCAATGAGGCACTATTAATTAGAAAATGTATTTTCCACTAGGGTTGGGGTCCTTTGGCGCGCGAAGCGGTTGGTCTCTCCCGGTGCAGCCAGCGCTGCGCCACGGCGGGGGGCGGGGGGAGATGTGGCATGGGTGTCAGCGCACCGGTGGGAGAGAGTGGCCACTGAGACAGAAAAATTTTGAATTTGCAGACAAGCCAGGAAGACTTTTGGCATATAGACTGAAGAAGGAATCAGCTAAAAAGACCATCGCATTGGTGAGAATTGGGAACCAAGAGTATCACACAGAGGAAAAAATACAGCAATCTTTTCTTGACTATTTTAAAGGATTATATGAGACCCCCAAAACAACAGATGTGGGAATAAAAGAGTATCTTTAGGAAGCTTCAATAGAAAAATTCACACATTAGGAACTGTTAAATAAGAGAATCACAATTCAAGAAATAAAAGAAGCCATATCATCTTTGAAATTGGGCAAAGCACCAGGATCAGATGGATTAACAGCAGAATTCTATAAGCAACTGAAACATGAAGTGACCCTCCCTTTACAATGTATAATGAATGAAATCATTGAAGGGGAAGCCAGAATGTATCCAGAATCCTGGCGACAAGCATATATTTCATTAATCCCCCAAAAAAGGAGTGGACATAAAATTGCCACAATTTTATTGAACGTAGATTATAAAATATTTACAAAATTATTAGCTAAATGACACATGAAGTGTGCAGTTTATTTCATTCATGAAGACCAAACAGGATTCATACAAGGAAGACAAATGAAAGACAACATTCGTTTTGCCTTGAATGCCCTAGAACTGTCAAGATCAAATTAAAAAGAGGCAGCTCTTCTATTCTTAGAGCCTGAAAAGGCCATTGATAATGTTAGATGGAATTTCCTGTTTATCTGCACTTGAACAAATAGAATATGGTACCAATTTTATTAAATGGATGCAAAAATATACTTTAAACAAGAAGCAAGAATCTTGATCAACAGAATGGTAATGGAAGAAAAAAACATCACGGTTGGAAAAGGAACAAGGCAAGGCTGCCCGCTAGCCCCAATTTTATTTAATATGGTATTGGAAATATTGGCTAATAAAATAAGGGCAGATGAAAAAATATCAGGAATCAAAGTTGATGAACAGATATATAAGATCAGAAGCTACGCAGATAATGTATTATTAACATTAAATAACCCTGAAGACTCTGTACCAAGAGTGATGGATCAGCTGGAAGAGTTTGGTCAAGTTTCTGGCTATAAAATGAATAGAGCCAAAACAAAGATCTTCCTACGTATAGATGATGAGCAAAAATGGCTGAAATGCATGAAATCACGGGCTGTGATGTTAACCCAGAAAAAATCAGATACCCGGTCATCCATCTTGACAAAGATCTTAAGAAACTATTTCAAAATAACTACATTAAGACATGGGGACATATAAAGGAGGAGCTGATGAGATGGTCAAAACAAAATTTGTCCTGGTCAGCAAGAATAACAGCAATAAAAATGACTGTTACCTAAAATCAATTTTTTATTCAAATCCTTAGCCATGGACATCAAGGATAAAACACTTCAAAACTGGCAGAAAGAAATAAACCAATTTATCTGGAATTATAAGAGGCCCATAGTTGCTTTCAGGGTACTAAAAGGTAAAGGTAAAGGTATCCCCTGTGCAAGCACCGAGTCATGTCTGACCCTTGGGGTGATGCCCTCTAGCGTTTTCATGGCAGACTCAATACGGGGTGGTTTGCCAGTGCCTTCCCCAGTCATTACCGTTTACCCCCCAGCAAGCTGGATATTCATTTTACCGACCTCGGAAGGATGGAAGGCTGAGTCAACCTTGAGCTGGCTGCTGGAATTGAACTCCCAGTCTCATGGACAGAGCTTCAGACTGCATGTCTGCTGCCTTACCACTCTGCACCACAAGAGGCTCTTTCAGGGTACTACAGGATGATAAATCAAGAGGAGGTTTAGGAGTACCCAATTTAAAACTGTATCAACATGCGGCAGCTCAGAATGGATCATCGACCCTCTAAAAAGAGACCTGGTGCTGGAGAATCTTAATCTTAAGCAAGGTCTGTATGATCTGTTATGGCCAGCTGAACATTTGAAACCCAAGAAAGAAACACATTTTATAAGAGCAGCTCTAATGAAAATTTGGAAGAGGTACAAAGAGAGAATAAGCCCTCAAACCTCTATTCTGAAATCACCAGTAGAGGCATATACTGAACAGAATAAACAACAAAGACTGGGACCATTAAGATATCTGGACCTATTATCACCTCAAGGGTTAATAAAAGATTATTCTCAGATGCAACTAGAACATAAAGAACTTGACTTGACTGGCTCACACAGACAGCTAATTTCAAGATTTAAATTAGAAGTGAGAAGATCAAGAAGCCAACCTGTAACTGCATGGAATTTGAAATGCTAGTAAAAATGAATAAACCTCACTTGTTATGCCAAATCTATAAACATCTGTCAAAATTAGAAACCGGGGGAGAACAGATAAAACACTGCATGATTAAGTGGATGCAAAATTTTAGGCAAAAAATTATTTTAGAGGAATGGGAGGAACTTCGGAGAAAAAACATCAAACTGACAAAATGTCAATCCTTGAGAAAAGGGTGGTTCAAAATGCTTTTCAGGTGGCCTGTATGGCCCCTTCCAACTCTATGATTCTATGGTATATTACCCCCAAAGTTCTAGGTAAGAGGTCACCTAATGGGGATAATGGGGATAAGAGAGCCTCTTGTGGCGCAGAGTGGTAAGGCAGCCGTCTGAAAGCTTTGCCCATGAGGCTGGGAGTTCAATCCCAGCAGCCGGCTCAAGGTTGACTCAGCCTTCCAACCTTCCGAGGTCGGTAAAATGAGTACCCAGCTTGCTGGGGGGTAAATGGTAATGACTGGGGAAGGCACCGGCAAACCACCCCGTATTGAGTCTGCCATGAAAACGCTAGAGGGCGTCACCCCAAGGGTCAGTCATGACTCGGTGCTTGCACAGGGGATACCTTTACCTTTACCTTTAATGGGGATAACAGGTGCTGGAGATATAAAAAGGCAACAGGTTCTTTCAATCATATGTGGTGGACGTGTGAAAAGATCCCAAAGTTTTAGTGTAAAATATATGGGCTCATGCAGGAAATTATGGTGTATGTTTCCTATGTATGCTAAACATAGATATTTGTTTGTTTGTTTGTTTGTTTATTTTTATATACTGCCTTCCCCCAAAGGCTCAGGCAGGTTTACAGGGAACAGGGATCAGATACAGATAACATGAGATAACACAAGAGACAACAGCAATCACACTATTACAGATGAGACTGTATTTGAAAATTGACCTATTTCCCTCTCCTCTCCTGCACTGTATACTGCACAACAACCCCTTCATTCCCCACCCTTTAAATGAAATAAATAAAATTATATATTTTTAAAAATCCTCCATCTTTGTGTGGTAGTAAAGAAGAGGCATTATCCCCCATATCTTGGAATGCACATGGAAGCTTCTACCCAGAATAAAACTTGGTTGGTCTTAAAGGTGCCCCTTTGTTCTCCTGCTTGAGACTAACACAACTGCCCACCTGAATCTATCGGAAAAGAATGACATCGGAAAAGAGCCCATGAAAACCTATTAAATTTTGCCTAAAAGAGAAAAATGAAACAAAAATTTGAAACGCATTTAAAGTTATATCAAAAATAGTTTTTAGTATTGGTAATATTATGGTGGGAGGGGCTCATGGAAGTCCTGATGCAGCTCTGAGTAAATCTCCCTCACCAGTCTTACTGACCCCAGAAACAGAGACAAAACTGACAGATTCCAGTGCTCTCTCCCTTTGGCCTCAATTGCGGCTAGCAACCAACAATCTAAAGACTTGCTCCAATGAGAAAACTTCTCAAGAGGAAAGAAGATGGATGGGCACCCTATTGAACAAGATAAAGAACCAGAATTTCCTGGGCTGGGCTGTTCCTCTCACATTCCACATGCCAGCAGGATTATCTCACCTTGGACTGTCCTCTCCTCTGATTTCAGGTGTTTTCAGCAGGAGGATGTGAGTTGGACAAAGAAATCCAGCAGTTAAAAGAAATGGTCTTGATGAGTCAGTGGGAGGCATTCTCCCCATCCCATCCACTTCCATTGCTTAAGGTAAAGGTAAAGGTATCCCCTGTGCAAGCACCGAGTCATGTCTGACCCTTGGGGTGACGCCCTCCAGCGTTTTCATGGCAGACTCAATACGGGGTGGTTTGCCAGTGCCTTCCCCAGTCATTACCGTTTACCCCCCAGCAAGCTGGGTACTCATTTTACCGACTTCGGAAGGATGGAAGGCTGAGTCAAGGGGAAATGAGAGTCAGGCTCATCGAAAGAACTCTAAAGACTGCTTCCGCCAGCAGAAGCCTTCTAAGGCTGGCAGAAGCCTTCACATTTTGCTTAGTAGATTTCACACTCAGCCAAGATTTCACACTCAGCCAAGCTCTACGGGGGCCTGCCCTTGGGCTTGATCCGAAAATTACAGCTGGTTCAAAATGCAGCTGCTAGGGTCCTCACAGGAACACCTTGGAGGGCCCATATCCAGCCAGTGCTGAGGCAGCTGCATTGTGCCAGTTGCTGCCTGGATTTGGTTCAAGCTTTTGGTATTAACATTTAAGGCCCTTTGCCATCTAGGACCCGCATATCTGAGGGACCACCTTTCACCCTATGCCCCCCGCAGGGCCTTACTCTCTGTGGGTTCTAATTTGCTGGTCATTCCTGGTCCCAGGGAAGCGCTCCTGGCCTCAACTAGGGCCAGGGCCTTTTCAGTCCTGGCCATTCCACCACCTGCTGGAATGAGCTCCCAGAGGAGCTGCAGGCCCTGTGAGAGCATTTGGCATTCCAAAGGGCCTGCAAAATAGAGCTCTTCCAGCAGGTCCATGGTTGAGGCTGGCACAACAAGGAAGATCTGTATGGCCCCCCTTTCAGGATTAAATGAGGTGTATGGTGGCTTTGGGTTTCATCTACCTCCCTCTTTCCACCTCCCTTCATGACTGGGTTCAGTGAGGACGACTACTTGCCCCTTGGATCCCTGTCCATCCTGGTTGCTCAAATCGGACGACCAGTGGATAGGAGGCCCCTTGAGGGAGATTGTCAACCTCTCCTAACATCTGGAGAGTTTCCGAAGGGGCTCAAGGAAGCAGTGGTACGCCCTTTACTGAAAAAGCCATCATTGGACCCGTGGAACCCCGCCTGTTACCGCCCATTTTCGCACTTGGCGTTCCTGGGTAAGGTGATAGAGCGGGCCTCGGTGGACCAACTCCTAGGTTTCTTGGATGAAACTTCGGCCCTCGACCCATACCAGTCTGGCTTCCGCCCTGGCCATGGGGTGAAGGCCGTGCTGGTCGCCCTCATGGATGATATCCGGCGCCAGCGGATTGGGGCGGCTCCGCCATTCTCGTGCTTCTAGACCTGTCAGCCGCATTTGATGTGGTCGACCATGAGTTATTGGTACACCACCTCGGCGGAGCTGGAATAAGGGAGACTGCGCTTCAATGGCTGGTCTCCTTTCTCCAGACGCAGAGGGTTGCGATAGGGGAGAGTATGTCGAGCCCTTGTGAGCTCCCTTGTGGGGTTCTGCAGGGGGCGATACTCTCCCCCACACTTTTTAACATCTATATGCGCCCTCTAGCCAAGCTGGTCTGGGGCTATGGGCTGGGATGCCACCAATATGCGGATGACACCTAGCTCTACTTCCTAATAGACGGACGGCCGGACTCCACCCCGGATACATTTGCCAGCTGTTTGGAAGTGGTAGCTGGATGGCTCAGGCAGAGTCGCCTGAAACTCAACCCCTCCAAGACGGGGTTCTGCCCAGTCCTGTGGCTGGGCAGAAGAGGGCAGGACCAGGAAGCGCGCCGCCCATGCCTGAATGGGGTGCAATTAACACCTGCACCAGTTGCCAGGAATTTGGGGGTGACATTTGATGCCTCCCTCTCTATGGAGGCTCAGGTCACCAATGTAGCTCGGATGGCATTTTTCCATCTTCGCCAAGCCCGGCTACTAGCGCCCTACCTGTCCTCGGAACACCTGGCCACAGTGATCCATGCAATGGTCACTTCCAGATTAGACTTCTGTAACTCGCTCTACACGAGCTTTCCCTTGTCTTTGACTCGGAAGTTACAGCTGGTCCAAAATGCGGCTGCCAGGGTCCTCACTAGAACACCTTTGAGGGCCCACATTCAGCCGGTGCTTCGTCATCTGCACTGGTTACCAGTCTGTTTCCGAATCAGATTCAAGGTATTGGTATTGACCTTTAAGGCTATACGCGGCCTGGGTCCCGTCTACCTGCGGGACCGCTTGGTTGTTTATGCCCCCTGCAGGGCACTCCGCTCTGCGGGTATTAATTTACTGGTTGTCCCGGGCCCACGGGATGTTCGCCTGGCCTCGACCCAGGCCAGGGCCTTTTCAGTCCTGGCCCCAACCTGGTGGAATGAGCTCCCAGAAGAGCTAAGGTCCCTGCGGGATCTACCAGCTTTCTGCAGGGCCTGTAGGATGGAGCTCTTCCGCCAGGCATATGGTTGAGGCCAGGGCAGCTCTCCCACTAATCCATCAGAGGATCCCCTCCAATATTGAGATCTCTAACATCGAGATCATTGTTAGATCTATTGTATTGGTGCCACCCTCTTCTGAATATTATTCTCCCCACAAGGCTGAACTTGGGGGGAAGTCATAGAATCATAGAATCATAGAATCATAGAATTGGAAGGGGCCATACAGGCCATCTAGTCCAACTCCCTGCTCAACGCAGGATCAGCCCTAACCATCCTAAAGCATCCAGGAAAAGTGTGAATCCAACCTTTGCTTGAAGACTGCCAGTGAGGGGGAGTTCACCACCTCCTTAGGCAGCCTATTCCACTGCTGAACTACTCTAACTGTGAAATTTTTCCCCCTGATATCTAGCCTACCGGGGAGGGCGGTATATAAGTATGATAAATAAATAAATAAATAAATATATCGTTGTACTTGAAGTTTAAACCCATTACTGCGTGTCCTCTCCTCTGCAGCCAACGGAAACAGCATCCTGCCCTCCAAGTGACAATCTTTCAAATACTTAAAGAGGGCTATCATGTCCCCTCTCAACCTCCTTTTCTCCAGGCTGAACATTCCCAAGTCCCTCAACCTATCTTCATAGGGCTTGGTCCCATGGCCCCAGATTATCTTCGTCGCTCTCCTCTGTACCCTTTCAATTTTATCTACGTCCTTCTTGAAGTGAGGGCTCCAGAACTGCACACAGTACTCCAGGTGTGGTCTGACCAGTGCCATATACAATGGGACTATGACATCTTGTGATTTTGATGTGATGCCCCTGTTGATACAGCCCAAAATGGCATTCGCCTTTTTTACCGCTGCATCACACTGCCTGCTCATGTTTAGTTTACAATCCACAAGTACCCCAAGGTCTCGTTCAAACACAGTGTTACCTAGAAGCGTATCCCCCATCCAGTAGACATGCTTTTCATTTTTCTGACCCAGATGCAGAACTTTACACTTATCTTTATTAAATTGCATCTTGTTCTCATTTGCCCATTTTTCCATTGTGTTCAGATCTCGTTGAACTCTGTCTCTATCTTCCAGAGTATTTGCCAGTCCTCCCAATTTGGTGTCATCTGCAAACTTGATGAGTAGTCCCTCCACCCCCTCATCTAGATCATTAATAAATATGTTAAAAAGTACCGGGCCAAGCACCGAGCCCTGAGGTACCCCGCTACTCACCTCTCTCCAGTCTGATGAAACACCATTGACAACAACTCTTTGAGTGCGGTTCTCTAACCAATTCCCTGTCCACTTAACTATCTGAAAATCCAGATTGCAGTCCTTCAACGTATCCATCAGAACATCATGGGGAACCTTGTAAAAAGCTTTACTAAAATCCAAGTAAATGACATCAACGGAATTTCCACAATCCAGCAAACCTGTCACTTGGTCAAAAAATGAAACCAGGTCGGTCTGGCAGGACCTGTTGGAGACAAATCCATGCTGACTTCCTTGGATCACCAAATTGTCCTCCAGATGTTTGCAGATCGCCCCCTTTAATATCTGCTCCATTATCTTTCCCACAACAGAGGTCAGCCTCAGTGGTCTGTAGTTTCCCGGATCATCCTTCCTCCCTTTTTTGAAGATCGGAATAACGTTTGCTCTCTTCCAGACCTCCAGGACATCTCCAGTCCTTAAAGAGGTCCCAAAGATGATGGACAAGGGCTGTGCAAGTTCTCTGGAAAGTTCTTTGAGCACTCTTGGGTGCATTTCATCCGGCCCAGGGGATTTGAACTCATCCAGTGCAGCTAAATGCCTGTCAACCTCTCTATCCATGTTAACCTGCCACCCAGACACTATCCTTTGGCTACTGCCATCTCTAAAGGTAAAGGTAAAGGTATCCCCTGTGCAAGCACCGAGTCACGTCTGACCCTTGGGGTGACGCCCTCTAGCGTTTTCATGGCAGACTCAATACGGGGTGGTTTGCCAGTGCCTTCCCCAGTCATTACCGTTTACCCCCCAGCAAGCTGGGTACTCATTTTACCGACCTCGGAAGGATGGAAGGCTGAGTCAACCTTGAGCCGGCTGCTGGGATTGAACTCCCAACCTCATGGGCAAAGCTTTCAGGCGGCTGCCTTACCACTCTGCGCCACAAGAGGCTCTTACTGCCATCTCTAGATGTGCCTAAACACTTTGACCTGTGGGAAAAAATAGATGTAAAATAGGCACTAAGCCTTTCTGCTTTCTCTGCATCTTCCGTTAGAGATTGTCCATCCGCACCCAACAGTGGGCCTATTGCCTCCTTTACTTTATGTTCCAGCTCTTCCTTCTTATTGCCCATGCTTCGGGCATTAGTATAAAGACATCTGAATTCTTTTACTTTTGGTTCCCTATGAGCTGGCCTTGCCGGTTAGGCTGCCCCCGATCGTTCTCCTTCCTTACACTCCCTATGTTGATCGTCTCCTTATCCTTGTGGCTTCAGTTTAAAGCTCTCCTGATGAATCTCCCCAGGTTCCTACCAAACACATTCTTCCCCAGTTTCGATAAGTGCAGTCCATCAGGTGTTAGTAGGCCTTCCTCAAGAAAGCCTATCCCATGGTCCCAGAAACCAAATCTCTCCTGCCGGCACCAACTACACAGGGTAACTAAGTCGGGTAACTAAGATCAGAAATGTGACCACCGTCGCTTATATGTTATATGTAACTTGTTGATGTTAATTGTGGTTTTTATAGGGATTTTATTGTGTTTTAACTGTTTATGTTGTAACCTATTTGGAGAAGGGCGGTCTAAAAATTAAATAATAATAATAATAATAATAATAATAATAATAATAATAATAATAATAATAATAATAATAATAATAATAATAATAATAATATGTTCTGTACTGGGAAAAGGGATACTGTACTGTTTTTCTTCTCTTCTTTTTTGTATTGTGATTATTGGATTGTTTTATTTTTGTCTGGGGTTTTAATGGGGTTTTATCAGGTTTTTATTCAGACTGATGTAACCTGCCATGAGCCATCTGGGAGTTGTGGGTAATAAATTGAAATATAATAATAAGCATAATAACGGCACAAGGGCAAAATGAAGACAAATCCATAAAAATATGAAAAACTAGAATTAAAGCCCATTGTAGCAGATATGATAAGCACTAGAAGGAGGAGAGGGGGGAACAGCAAAGAGAGATGTAAAAAGGTAGAGAGTGATTAAGATAAAGAATAAGGGGAAGGGTTGGGAAGAGGAAGGGGAGGAGTTGTCCAGTCTGTAAGGGCATGGGGTTGTCATGTGTGTTGTGTGGGAGATTATGGTGGCATGGTGGCAAATGAGGCCGTGGGTGTGGAGAGATGGGTGTCAAGAACCTGAGGTGTGGAATGTTCATTGATTGATGGAGAGGACTGACCTTTGGGAATTGTGGCATAGTGGTTACAGATGAGCTTCCAGAGCCATGTCTTCAGATATGTGAAGGGCAAATCAGACTGGGGACTCTTCTTAGGGGGGGATTTCATGGCAACCAATTCCTCCCAGTTCTGTAGCTCTTCTGTCTCCATTTTTTTTTACTGTTGATATAACAGTACTGTTGATTTTGGGCTGTACAGGGGCATCACATCAAAATCACAAGATGTCATAGTCCCATTGTATACGGCACTGGTCAGACCACACCTGGAGTACTGTGTGCAGTTCTGGAGGCCTCACTTCAAGAAGGACGTCGATAAAATTGAAAGGGTACAGAGGAGAGCGATGAAGATGATCTGGGGCCAAGGGACCAAGCCCTATGAAGATAGGTTGAGGGACTTGGGAATGTTCAGTCTGGAGAAAAGGAGGTTGAGAGGGGACATGATAGCCCTCTTTAAGTATTTGAAAGGTTGTCACGTGGAGGAGGGCAGGATGCTGTTTGTGTTGGCTGCAGAGGAGAGGACACGCAGTAATGGGTTTAAACTTCAAGTACAACGATATAGGCTAGATATCAGGAAAAAGTTTTTCACAGTCAGAGTAGTTCAGCAGTGGAATAGGCTGCCTAAGGAGGTGGTGAGCTCCCCCTCACTGGAAGTCTTCAAGCAAAGGTTGGATACACACTTTTCTTGGATGCTTTAGGATGCTTAGGGCTAATCCTGCGTTGAGCAGGGGGTGGACTAGATGGCCTGTATGGCCCCTTCCAACTCTATGATTCTATGATTCTATGATTCTATGAATGTTATGTGCCTACATGCTTCTTTCACAGTTGCCCCTTAGAAGAAGAAGAGCTGGATTTTTGTACCCTGCTGTTTACTACCAAAAGGAATCACAAAGCAGTTTACAAACACCTATTCCATTCATCTCCCTACAACAGACAACCTGTGAGTTATGAGGGGCTCTGGCATGAGAAGTCTGGGGTCCATTCTGCACAACTTAAATATAGCAGAAGTCTTACCTTTGATAAACGCTACAAATCCAAGGTTCCGCATGACGTCGCACACAATCTGCAACACTCCTGCAACACTCCCGCAAAAAGCGCTTCATTGTAGCACTTTTCGGAGAATCGGGAAAAGTGGATTCCCCCTGAAAAAACCGCTACACTTCTGCGCACAAGCTGCAACAAACCAGCGAAAGACATGTGCGTTCTCAATGTAGAGGTAGAAAGAAAGTCCCTCCCCCACTCTTGCCCCAAACTTCTGGAGAAGCGATCAACATTTTTTTCCCCTTAGACCTGCGAAAGCAATGAACGAGCGAGGCTTCTCTGGCTAAAGTCCCTCCACAGAAGTGATTTAAAGTAAAACAAAGCTCCCAAGTTCCCAAGCACAACACAGCCCCCTATTCAGTGCTGCCTGTAATTTTGGCCACAAATCATGCCCATGGGGGAGGGGGTTCTACTCGCCAGCTCCTACACCTGCAAAAAGGTCTTTCTGATGCAATGATTGAACACAGATTCGTTGCAACGGGTGTCTTTGGTTTTTTAAAAAAACAGTTCTTAAAGGGAAAGGGGCTTTTCGGGAGCATGAACACAACAGCCCATTCGCTGTTCTGTTTGATTGATGGCCGGGGGAGGGAAAAAGCACAGAAAAAAATTGCATCCTTTGTTGCGATTCCAGCGAGACTGGAAACCTGTGGGGAATGAATAAAATGCTACTGGGACTTCTATATTCCACGCAAAAAAAGGTATGCGGAATGACAAAATTCCACTGTTTTATATAGTGTTTCTGCATTCTGTGAACAATTGGTAACACTGGTCCTTGTGCGGAATGGCCCTGGGAATGTTCCACAGTCACCCATCAGGCCTCAGTTGTCTCTAAGCAGTTTAAAATCGCCTCTTCTGTCTCTAAGCAGTTTAAAAGCGCCTTTTCTTCCTCTCCCCATAACAGACACCCTATGAGAGAAGTGGGGCTGAGAGGTCTGTGAGAAGTGGAATGGCCCACAGTCACCCAGCAGGCCCCAATTGTCTCTGAGAAGTCTAAAATCGCCTTTTCTGCCTCAAAGCAGTTTAAAAGTGCCTTTTCTTCCTCTCCCCATAACAGACACCCTATGAGAGAAGTGGGGCTGAGAGGTTTGTAAGGAATGGAATGGCCAACAGTCACCCAGCAGGCCTCAGTTGTCTCTAAGCAGTTTAAAATCGCCTTCCCTTCCTCTCCCCATAATTGGCGACTTGGCTCCCGAGTGGCACTCGGAGGGGCCCAATCAGGAGCCGCTTTGTGGCTCCTGATTGGGCCTCTCCGAGTTTTTATCCAGGACAGGTCCCGCCCTAACTCCTCTCCATTAGGCCTTACCCTTTTTTTAAATCTGCTCCACAGGAGCGGTTAAAGATAAAGCAGTAGCTCCATAGCAAGTATGGGGTTTCCATTACCATAGCTAGAATCTCTTGTCACAACTGCTGTCACAACTCTTCCTCTGAGTTCATGAAACAGTTCCAGATGTTCTTCATCCAAGAGCCCTGACTTTAGCTTAATTGAGAAGAACGAGGAAGACCCACTCCTCCACTTGTGCCCTTCACAAATGGTGGCACCAATGGCTGCAGGGGATGAGAGGCTTGTGGCTGGTCTGCCACACTGCAAACCTTTCTTGGGCTGCTTATTTCTGTTATAAATACAGTAGCCACAAAGCCTGTTCCTCAGAATGGGCTTTGAAAGGGACCTCCCCCTCACTGGGCTGTCCGCTGTCCTGTGGCTGAGTGGCATCGAAGCATTTCAGGACGGGAGGGGGGAAGAGATCGCTTCCCCAGGGCCCGGCAAACATAGCAGGTGCCTCAGCAGAGGCGCCGGGTGACCTTGAGGGGCCGCTGGGTGTGCATCCAGGCCGCGGAGAAGCGTCCCCTCCCCCCTCCCCCCTCCCCTCGGCAGTCGGAACAGTTCTCGGCGGCTGGGAAGCACACCCGGTGCCTCTGCGAGGTGCGGGGGGTGCTTCTCAGACGCGGAGAATCGCTCCCTCCCCCCCGGCGGCCGGAACGCTTCTCTGCTGGCTGGCTGCACTCTGATTGGCCCTATGCCAACTCGGACAGCCGGACCGTTCGCTCCCCAGACTGTTTCACAAATATATATAGGAACCAATGGATAAGGATGTGAATAATAAACAATGAAGACAGGCACTGCCAGTGTGATAGTCATCAGATAATGAGCCATACATTCAAACCTATCTGCCACGGTTAACAAACAGCCTCCCCTTTTGAGAGTCAAGCCTCCCCTCATCAGTTAGAAGTAGGAGTGGGGACCTCTGAGTTCTTCTGTCCCAGTCAGAAAGGGGGAGGAGTGTTGCTACAAAGGGATTCAGGATGCAAAGGCTCAAGGCCCAGTATAGCCAGTTTTATTAGAGCAGAGAGAAAAAAGGGCAGTCCTCAAACAGAGAAGTTCTAACGAGAGATTACAGTGACCAATTGTTGACCTTGAGTTTCCTTACAAATTCAGAACTGACCCCTCCAGGGCCTAATGAGGATATAGGATTCTTATTGCACTGCAGTGATTGATTGGCAGCCCCTTCTTCCAATAGGCCTTGTACCTCTGCATCCTGGGCTCCTTCACTGTAACGCCCCTCTCTCCTTCTGACTGGGGTAGAAGCATGCAGATGTCTTTATTAGCGCAGGTCAGAGAAAGGGAGATTGGACTCTTGACAGCTCATATTGTGAAAATCTGGTTAGTCTCGAAGGGACTCCTGGATTCAAATTCAGCTGTTCTACTGCACACCCTTTGGTATCTTTTCCAGAACCAAGTATGCCCTGTGGTTGACCTTAAGATGATAATACCTGTGGCTGAAATATCTGCTCTTTTGCAGGAAGATATAGGAACCTGCAAGCCTGGGAAACAAAGAAGCATTGTTGGATTTGTGCTGTAATGTGGGACACTCATTTCCACATGACCTGGAAATTAAGACCCCCTATAAACGAGCCATGGATAGCCCATACTAGCTTGATCGTGTCGGATTCCTGAAGGTAAGGAAGGTCTGCCTTTGGAGGAGGAGTTGATTTTCATACCCTGCTTTTGACTGTCAGAAGGAGTCTAAAACCAGATTCCAACCATCTTCCCTTCCTCTCCCCACAACAGGCAGCCTATGAAGGAGATGGGGCTGAGAGAGGCCTGACAGGACTGCTCTGTGAGAACAGCTGTAACAGGACTGTAACTAGCCCAAGGTCACCCAGCTGGCTGCCTGTGAAAGAGGTCCAAGGAATCAAACCCAGCTCTCCACATTAGAAGCTGCTGCTCTTAACCACTACACCACACTGGCTCCAAGAGACCTCCAAGAAAACCAGGTGTTCGGCCATCCTTGGACTGTGGCGTCCTGGACTTACTGAGCTGTATTGTCAAGCCAGTGGATGACCCCCACACCGCTGGAGCCAAGGAATAGGACAGCTGCCACACTGGCAAGATGGTGGGTGCAGCAGGCAAACCCTGTACTGTCGGAGCCGAGGCAATGGATGCCTCCCAGGTGGTGGCCACATTGAGAGACTCCACCACTAGGTGGCTGAAAGCAGAGATGGCCGATGGTCGACACATAGTAGATGCCATCATCCTAAAGCAGCTCCAGCAGATACTGCCGACCTTGGCATGGTACTAGGTGCTGTGTAGGCAATCTCAGATAGGCAATCCCAGTCAAGGCACAGGACCAGTCAGTAGTGATGCAGCAAGATGGCTGGGAGTCCATCATCTGGATGCATCAGGTCCTGTGGGAAGAACCCGCCCCAGATTGGAGGCCCAGGAGGCCCTGCACATCCCCTGAGGGGTATCCCATGGACAGAGAAAGGACCCTGCTTCACTTGTGGACAATGGGGCTACTTCTGAAGGGAATGCCCCACAATGGAATGTGGAGTCAGGACTATAGCCTACAAGCATCAGCCACCCCCCCCCCCCAGAAGGTTCCACCAGTTTGGTGTAGTGGTTAGGAGTGTGGACTTCTAATCTGGCATGCCAGGTTCGATTCTGCGCTCCTCCACATGCAGCCAGCTGGGTGACCTTGGGCTTGACACAGCACTGATAAAACTGTTCTGACCGAGCAGTGATATCAGGGCTCTCTCAGCCTCTCCCACCCCACAGGGTGTCTGTTGTGGGGAGAGGAATGGGAAGGCGACCGTAAGCCGCTTTGAGCCTCCTTCGGGTAGAGAAAAGCGGCATATTTTTAATGTCCTGGGGACCAAGAACTTCTTCGGAAAGCTCAGAACTAAACCAGCTGGCTTATCCTCTGTGCACAGGACAGTACAATTCCCTCTGACACACAGGCTGGACAAGAAGGCCCAGCACATCATCAGACAGCCAGCAAGCACATTCTCATTAATGATTATGACAACAAGAAAAACAATAAAATTTGGTTCTAGTTTCTGGAATGTATCAGCCTGTCATTCCAGGTGTATTTTTCTGATGTACACTTCTTTATTTTTTATCTATTTAGTTTTGTATTTGTAGCCTGCTCTTCCCTAGAGGCACAGGGTGGGATTCAACAGAATTACAAGCATACAACCCAAGTTTATAAAATTTCAAAAAAGTTACCATTGAAATACTGTCTTCAACATACAATAGTATGCTTCTTGATCCTTTCTTCTCCATTTTTTAATTTTCTTTCACCAGCAGGGCCAGACCATAGGCACTTTAAGCTCAGGCGGTCTTGGTGTAGATCTTTTCTGCATGGGAAATTAAGCCTGGGCCTGTCCCAATTCAGGCCCTCGGTTGCCCCATGGCAAGGGAATGCAGATATCTCTGGGCCATTCCGCACTCGTCCAAAATAGCACAATGGTTACAAATTGAAATCGCTACAGTTTTGCCATTATGCACAACGTCGTTGACAATCTGCAACACTCCTGAAACCGATCCGCGAAAAGCGCTTCGTTGTAGCGCTTTCAGGGAAATCCCAAAAAGTGGATTCACCCTCCGGAAAGCGATACACTCTTGCAACCAATCAGCAGCACTAGCGAAAAAATTCTGTGCGTTACCATTGTTGCGGTTTCTGCAAAGTCCCACCCCCTATCTCTCTCCTCTGATCTTCCGGCGAAGCGATCACCATATTTTTTTCTCCGAGCGAGCTGAGATCAACGCACCAGCAAGCCTTCGTTTACCCAGCGAGGCTTCCCTGGCTGCAGAGCTGTTTTAAGTCACCAAGCACGAAACACACAGCCCCGTTTGCTGGTTTATTTTCCCTTTATTTTTTACTGTATTTTCGGCCGAAAATCGTGCCCGTGCCGGCGGGGGGGGGTGTTATTTTTTTCTCTACTCGGGGGGAGCGTGGCAACGATGAAACGGCAGCTCAAACACCACCTGCTACCTAGATGGGTCTCTCCGTTACAACGAATCAACGCAGATTCGTTGCAACGTGTGTGTGTGTTTTTTTTAAACTTCCTTAAAGGGAAAGGGGCTTTTGGGGATCATGATAACGGCCGCCCATTGGCTGCTTGACAGCCAGGGGTGGGACGAGCTCGGCAATATCACTTCCTGGCTAGCGATTTTTGCCGAGACCGGAAACCTGTGGGAAACGATAGAAACGCAACTGGATTCCACTACAAAGCCAGGTATGCATAACAACGAACTCCACTATTTAAAATGGCATTTTTTCGTCCCGCAACCAATTTGCCACATAGATCCTGGTGCGGAATGGCCCTCTGTATTCCCTTTTTTTGACCTGGGTGCAAACAGGGCCTAGGCTGGACCAGGCCTGGCTTCTTCCTTGACTATGGCATCCCAGAAGGGACAGAAATTGCCCCAGTCTGTTCCATGGCATTGCACAATGCTGTGGAGCCAACTGGGGCATTATTTTATTTTCAAGAAGTTTGGATTGTGTTGTAAACTTTAAAAGAAAATCCTGCACTGCCCCGCACCTTTACACCCTAGCTGCCTCGTTCGGAGGCAGAAATCCAGGACAGATTGTTTGTGCCACCAAAAACGGTCCCGTGGGGATGCAGGTAGCAGTAGGGCAAACTGCCCTATCACAAATACCCAGTGGCAGTCTGGTGTGCTGGTGCTGGTGCAGAATACCTAGTAGTGGTTAAGAGTGGCATCATTTAATCTAGTGAGCTGGGTTTGATCACCTGCTCCTCCAAATGCAGCCAGCTGCATTGGACTAGGACCTTGGACTAGTCACAGTCCTATTAAAAGCTAAATTCAAGTGGGCAGCCATATTGGTCTGAAGCAGCAGAACAAATTAAGGGCTTTTCCACACATTGATAAAAATAGCGTTACACCAGCTGAGCGGGGTAATGCTAAATAAAATCGCGCCTCCAGGCCCCTCCTCACCTTTCCTGCCGTCTTGCTCTTCTCTGTTGCCATTTTGTGCTTCTCCCCCTCCACAAGTGCTGCTGGAAATGGCAGAAGAGAGCAATGCGATTTATACGTGACTCTCTTCTGCCTGCTAATCAAGCCAAGCAGCCAATCCCCTTTCTCTGTGCTTTGAAGGGCCCACTGCGATGCCCAGAATTTTTTTTTTTTTAAATCAGCAGTTCTCCATTGAAACACTTATGGCATCTGGGATGGCGTAGATGTAATCATAGATGCATAGTGCTTCTTAATTGCCATTGCTTATGGAATTATGAGTCTTGCTTCTTTTAAAAATAAATATCATTCCTGATTGGGGGGAAGCTTACAGAGGCATGTTTTGTGCTACAACTTTGGGGGAATTTTTTTTTTTGTCTTTTCCCACACAATTGAATGCTTATTCATTGCTCCAGGCAGTACACTTAAAAAAAAAACGCATCCCGGGAGGAGGGGAAGGCAGGAGCGAGGGTGGGACATTTAATAAAGATAAGTGTAAAGTTCTGCATTTAGGTCAGAAAAATGAAAAGCATACCTACTGGATGGGGGATACGCTTCTAGGTAACACTGTGTGTGAACGAGACCATGGGGTACTTGTGGATTGTAAACTAAACATGAGTAGGCAGTGTGATGCAGCGGTAAAAAGGCGAATGCCATTTTGGGCTGTATCAACAGGGGCATCACATCAAAATCACAAGATGTCATAGTCCCATTGTATACGGCACTGGTCAGACCACACCTGGAGTACTTGTGGATTGTAAACTAAACATGAGCAGGCAGTGTGATGCAGCGGTAAAAAAGGCGAATGCCATTTTGGGCTGTATCAACAGGGGCATCATATCAAAATCACAAGATGTCATAGTCCCATTGTATACGGCACTGGTCAGACCACACCTGGAGTACTTGTGGATTGTAAACTAAACATGAGCAGGCAGTGTGATGCAGCGGTAAAAAAGGCGAATGCCATTTTGGGCTGTATCAACAGGGGCATCACATCAAAATCACAAGATGTCATAGTCCCATTGTATACGGCACTGGTCAGACCACACCTGGAGTACTGTGTGCAGTTCTGGAGGCCTCACTTCAAGAAGCACGTAGATAAAATTGAAAGGGTACAGAGGAGAGCGACGAGGATGATCTGGGGCCAAGGGACCAAGCCCTATGAAGATAGGTTGAGGGACTTGGGAATGTTTAGCCTGGAGAAAAGGAGGTTGAGATGGGACATGATAGGCCTCTTTAGGTATTTGAAAGGTTGTCACTTGGAGGAGGGCAGGATGCTGTTTCTGAGGGGTTGGACTAGATGGCCTGAATGGCCACTTCCAACTCTATGATTCTATGATTCTATGATTGATTCATGAGTGCAATTCAGTTCTTGCTGGCAATGTTTCCTTTGTCCACTGACCACGTGGTCACTGCCAATCAAATTGCTGGTGTGTATGTGCGTACGCATTTAGCCACATAATTATGTTAAAAAATAAAGGGATGTGCCGTGAAAGTGTTCAGTCGCCTCATCATGTAAAAATAAAAATAAAACGATGTGCCTTGAACAGACATGATTGAGTTCGCAGGGCACCTAGGGAACTGCTTTATTTTAATGAGTTGACCATTCGAGAATGGCAAAGCACCTACATTTCAGGGGGGATTCCTGAAAATGCAATGAAAATGTTGCTCAGACGAGCCTGTGTAAAAAAAAAGAAACTATTATTTTTGAAAAAGAGAATGTGGGAGAAACACAGTTGGCTCCGCAGTGCTGTCCAATGCCAAGGAACAGACGGAGGCAATTTTGGTCCCTACCGGGGAGAAGCCGGGCTTGGATGGCCCAGAACTCTAGAGCAGGGGTAGTCAAACTGCGGCCCTCCAGATGTCCATGGACTACAATTCCCAGGAGCCCCCTGCCAGCATTCGCTGGCAGGGGGCTCCTGGGAATTGTACTCCATGGACATCTGGAAGGCCGCAGTTTGACTACCCCTGCTAGAGACTTGTACATCAGGAAGGCCCCTAATTCCTGGAGACATGTGCAGCCTGCAGCTGCACCCCATGAAATGTGTTTGCAAACTAATTTGAACCATTTCCCTTTTCCAAAAAATGAGCAGCCATCTTGTAGCAAAATTGTAAAGCAAAGTCACACTCCAGAACACATCAGACTAGATTTTTAAAAAGACATATGTATTACATTATTTTGTGGGCAGAAATTACAGGTCTTCCGTTTTTAGTTTACATGTATGTATACATGTGCTTCAGCTTATAATTAAATGTGTACTGTACTTTTTGACAGTAGAGCATTTCTGATGTAATCTCACAATGGTCCTACTTGGCCTTATAATAGAGTTGCTATGACTCAGATGCATTCAGTGGCATTTAATGTCCTGGTAAACCGTTATAGCAAGGGGTGGAAATAGAGGGGAACAGTGTAAGTTTACAAACACCAACGCTGTTTTTCCATAGGCACATCTCCATGTTAGGAAAACTATAAACAACAAGGCGACAGTTCTCATGTCCAGTAACCTTCAGGAGAAGAAGGATAGTTGGTTTTATATCCTGCTTTTCACTGCCTGAAGGAGTCTCAGAGCAGTTTATAATTATCGTCCCTTCTTCTCAATACAACAGAGAGAGAGCTCTGAGACGGCTCTGTGAGAACAGCTTCCTATGAATCAAATTCTGAGTCCAGAGGCACCTTGAAGACCAACCAAATTTTATTCAAGGTATGAGCTTTTGTGTGCATGCACACTTCCTCAGATACAATGTCAAATGCCCATGAAAGCTCACACCTTGAATTAAACTTGGTGGGTCTTCAAGGTGCCACTGGACACTAAAGGGATTTCTTCACCCTTTAACAATAGTGAGACACTTACCTTTCAATGTCGTTATATTCCAGCCCCTTCACATAACATCACCAACATGCAGCATCTGTGCAGTAAACAGCCAGCTACATCCTCCAGTTTAAAACATTAGTTGGTGAATCCCAACAAGTGGATTCACCAACAAATGTAGCACTACCTACCAGAGAGCAACCAGCAGGCCACCAGTAAATAAAATGTATGGAGGCAAACAAGTGCTATCTCCGCCTCCAATGTTATAGAATAGAATCATAGAATCATAGAGTTGGAAGGGGCCATACAGGCCATCTAGTCCAACCCCCTGCTCAACACAGGATCAGCCCTAAGCATCCTAAAGCATCCAAGAAAAGTGTGTATCCAACCTTTGCTTGAAGACTGCCAGTGAGGGGGAGATCAACACCTCCTTAGGCAGCCTATTCCACTGCTGAACTACTCTGTGAAATTTTTTTTCCTCATATCTAGCCTATATCGCTGTACTTGTGGTTTAAACCCATTACTGCGTGTCCTTTCCTCTGCAGCCAATGGGAACAGCATCCTGCCCTCCTCCAAATGACAACCTTTCAAATACTTAAAGAGGGCTATTATGTCCCCTCTCAACCTCCTTTTCTCCACCAACTCTTGCCTGTTGGTCAGTATTAAGTCCAGTATGGCTGAACCTCTTGTGGGTTCATCTACCATTTGATAAATGAAATTGTCAGCCAGGCAGGTCAGAAAATTGCATGACTGAGGACGCTTCGCACACATCTGGGAAATTGAAGTCACCCATGATGACAAGGTCCTGCCGCTTGGATATTTTCTCAAGCTGCTCACAAAGTGCAGCATCCACATCCTCTCATTGGTCAGGTGGTTGGTAGCAGACACCAACCCCCACACTGTTTGTTTTCTCCTCGCTTATTTTCACCCAGATGCTTTCCAAACCTACTCTCCCTCTTTCTATACCAATCAAACAATAAAACTGTAAACATTACCAGCCACACTCAAGAATAACTTTTAACACACCCCTAAACTATCTACCGACCCTCTTCCTCCTCCATTCCGACCCTCATTTCTCCTACTGGCCCCTTCTCCCTCATTTCCCTCATCAAATGAGAACAAGATGCTATTTAATAAAGATAAGTGTAAAGTTCTGCATCTAGGTCAGAAAAATGAAAAGCATGCCTACTGGATGGGGGATACGCTTCTAGGTAACACTGTGTGTGAACGAGACCTTGGGGTACTTGTGGATTGTAAACTAAACATGAGCAGGCAGTGTGATGCAGCGGTAAAAAAGGCGAATGCCATTTTGGGCTGTATCAACAGGGGCATCACATCAAAATCACAAGATGTCATAGTCCCCTTGTATACGGCACTGGTCAGACCACACCAGGAGTACTGTGTGCAGTTCTGGAGGCCTCACTTCAAGAAGGACGTCGATAAAATTGAAGGGGTACAGAGGAGAGCGACGAAGATGATTTGGGGCCAAGGGACCAAGCCCTATGAAGATAGGTTGAGGGACTTGGGAATGTTCAGCCTGGAGAAAAGGAGGTTGAGAGGGGACATGATAGCCCTCTTTAAGTGTTTGAAAGGTTGTCACTTGGAGGAGGGCAGGATGCTGTTTCCATTGGATGCTGAGGAGAGGACACGCAGTAATGGGTTTCAACTTCAAGTACAACGATATAGGCTAGATATCAGGAAAAAATTTTTCACAGTCAGAGTAGTTCAGCAGTGGAATAGGCTGCCTAAGGAGGTGGTGAGCTCCCCCTCACTGGCAGTCTTCAAGCAAAGGTTGGATACACACTTTTCTTGGATGCTTTAGGGTGCTTAGGGCTGATCCTGCGTTGAGCAGGGGGTTGGACTAGATGGCCTGTATGGCCCCTTCCAACTCTATGATTCTATGATTCTATGAATATTGTTAACTTAAATATACAAAATAAAATTATTTATTGTTAAAAAGAAGTCTCCCGTGTCTTCTTGATTCCCCCTTTACAAACAGAACTCCCCCCCCACCCACAAACAACCACAAACCTCGAAACATTACTTGCTGGGAACCCCGAAGTAGTGAGTGTGTAAATCATGTAAATCATGCCCAGCAGAAAAAAAGTAAATCATGCCCAGCAGAAAAAAAGAGTACAACAAGCACTGCCATAACAGGAATAACCTTTTATTGTTAACAAAACATTGGGTGGTGGTACAGGGAGAGATCTAAGAAGGTGAATAAGGCTTTATTATCCTTTTCCTTCTCACAAGCCGCCTCTTCTGCATTGCCGTGCTAGTTGAAGGTTTGTGTGGGGTGTGTGCACTGGTGGTCTTGTGGGGGTCTGTGGTAAGGTTAGATGGGGTGGGTTCACATGTTCCCTAGACTCCCTTGCTTCCATGAGGACCCCTACTCTCTCCACAAGGTCTCGAATTCTGTTCATGGAGTCCACAGTCCCACAAAAGATGGCATTGTTCTCCTCCACAGAGGCATGGAAAACTTCCTTTGCTGTTTCCATTTCCCTGTTGGATATTACCTCCAGCCTGTCCATGCACTCTCTCTCAAAGCACAACATGGATCCAGCAATGGACCAGCACTGCCTTCTATCCTCTTCTCCGTGCTCTCTGAGCCTGTGGCCTAGGTTGGTAAGCAGGGAGACTCTCTGCTGCTCACGTATTAGGCGCTCCTCTGCAGACAATGCACTCCCTCTTTCTATACCAATCAAACAACATAACTGTAAATATTACCTGCCACACTCAAGAACAACTTTTAACACACCCCTAAACTATCTACCGCCCCTCTTCCTCCTCCATTCCCACCCTCATTTCTCCTACTGGCCCCTTCTCCCTCATTTCCCTCATCTGTCAGCCTTGTCTCCTTATGATCGCCTCCGTCCTTTCTTCCTCCAGCTCTTCATCACATCCAGCCTGTTCTCCATGGAGCGCACTGGAAAGAAAGGGTGCAGGTTTGTACACTGTCCACAATAGATGCCAGACAGTAACGTGGGCATGCATTTAACAAAGGTTTCCCAACACATGTAGGTTACACTTGCATGCTGATGGGCATCTCTCCTCCAAGGATGTGATGGCGGCGAATAGCTCTTGCTGTTGGGCAATTTGGGTTTCTGCTGAAATAAAGTTTGAAAGGAGGGAAGTTAGGAGAAGATGATGCATAAGGATGTATGGATGGCCATGCCATGCTCCCCATGTTCCTGTGAATACAAAGTAAGCCAGCAAAAGCCTCTCGCAGCGCTAGACGTGGAGGGTCTCTCCTCAGGTGTGCCCTCCGCTTCCGCTCCCTCTGGGGTCTCATGGCTCTCAACCTGTGTGTGTGTGTGTGTGGGGGGGGGGCAGATGGGAGGGTCGGCTGTCCACCAATTCTTCCTGGCGCCAGAGTTGCTGAAGATGTGTGGTGTTGCTGAAGGAGTCTAATTTGCGCACTGCCATGGATGCTGGGGTCTTTGTCCCTGGAAACCCCACAGTGACCATATGGAGGGGCTCAAAGCAGTTCACAGCATAAAGCAAACATAAATGAAAACATCATCATTGCACCTGAATAAAGCCACCCTAAAACTATAACGAGATTCAAATTTACTTTCACCCACCTACGCCTCCCTCTTTCTCCACCATCATTCATTGGTGGGTTCCCTTAAGTGGGGGGAAAGAGCACAGTGTGGAAATTTGAAGGGGGAGGAAGAGGGAGGGAAAGGAAAGGAAAAAGGGGAGGCCCAAATGGATTTTAGGACACTATGGGCTCACCCATAGGCCTGGTGGAAGAGTGTCATTTGGCAGGCCCAGCAGAACTTCAACAGTTCTGTCAGGGCCCAGATCTCAACTGGCAGCTCATTCCACCAGGTGGGGCCAGGGCTGAAAAGGCTGGTTAAGACCAGGAGGACCTCTTTAGGGCCAGGGATCAGTAGCATGTTGGTATTTGCTGAGCATAATGCCCTCTGGGGAACATAATGGGAAAGATGGTCCCTCAGCTGATGGCATAGACCTGATGGCATAGACCTTGAACCTGACCTGGAACTCAATCAGTAACCAATCCAGCTGCTGGAGGGCAAATTGAATATGGGCCCTCCATGGGGAGGGGGTCCCCTGTGAGGACCTGAGCAGCCGCATTCTGTATCAGCTGCAATTTCCGGATCAGGGTCAAGAGTGAGTTGCAGTAATCCAGTCAGGACTCTGGAGGTGACAATTGTGGCTAAAATGTTGGGCAAGCTACAGTAGGCCTCCTACCAGGCGTCCATGGAAAGGTACAGATCTATGCGATTTAAAAACAATACATTTTTCTAATATCTATTCCCCTTCTTGGCTATTTCTTTTACAAGTTATGGAGTACAGTTTTTTATATGCCACTTTTCACTGCCAGGAGTCTCAAAACGACTTCCAATCACCTTCCCTTCCTGTCTGCACAACAGACACCCTGTGAGGCAAGTGGGGCTGAGAGAGCCCTGGCAGGACTACTCTGTGATAACAGCTCTAACAGGACTGTGACTAGCCCAAGGTCACACAGTTGGCTGGACTCACCAGATTAGAAGCTGCCACTCTTAACCAGGACACCACTGGGATTTCAGTACTCTTGAAGGAAATATTCCTTTGCACCTTTCTGTTGCTCTCACTGTCAATTGCCTTAATTTGTCATCAAGGTAAAATCAGGTTGGCAACGTAGCTCTAGAATCCTATGGCTGACAGCAGCTGTGGGACATCATCCAGAACAGAGAAAGAAGCAACATCAACAAAGGGACGGGGAAAGTGGTTACTAAGCATGGCAGGACCCCTGCCTCACAGGCTGGCACACTGTACTCCATGACCAGTAGTACACCACAACAGTCTAGGCTTGGGAGCAAGCCAGACACAGGAACACCCTGAAACACCCTGACCAGACACACTGCTAGGGCAGAATCCATCCAGGAAACCAGGACATGCCTTGGCTTGCTCTTTGCTACAGGTTGGAATTTCAGGTGCCTCTGACTCTGATTCCTCCCACCCCATAGTTTGGCTTGGCCAGGGACTCTTGGCCAATTTGTTTGTCTTGCAACATTATTACTACTTGGCCCCTCTGCCATGGGAAATCTCTTCCCCAAACCCTACAGCTAGACCCATTGAGACATGATGGCTCCCTTTTCTTAGACCCATTAATGCCTTTGTTTCCCATCAACTGCCATCTTCGGACCTGGCCAGGGCAGTTCCAACTAGCCTCCCACAGCATGTAGGCCAGCTCCCCCCCCCCCAAAAAAAAGCCCTATATAAACAATGGCTTTAGCAAGCCCCAGTGCGTATTTCAGATACGTGACTCATCTGAATTACCCTGCAGGGTCCCTGAACAGCCTTCTTTCTCTCGCCTATTTACATTACAGGAAAGGTAATTGTACTGGACCCTTTTTTCCCACCCTATTCTTCTCTATATGACTGCTTATTAGTGTGTTAGATATATTTATGCTTTTATTATTATCTTTCTAATAAAGACTATTCTTATTATTGTTACAATTTAACAATGCTGTCTGCTGAGTTCTTAAGGGCGTAATCGACCTTGTAAACAGGCAAAATCAGTCCTTAGACGATGTTACCCCGCCCCCCCCCCCCCCCGCTGCTCAGCTAATTCCCCAAGGCTTAATACACATATTTTAGGGCATGTGCAAGCACGATTCGGGTAACAGTGGGGCTCTAGAGCAGGGGTAGTCAAACTGCGGCCCTCCAGATGTCCATGGACTACAATTCCCAGGAGCCCCCTGCCAGCGAATGCTGGCAGGGGGCTCCTGGGAATTGTAGTCCATGGACATCTGGAGGGCCGCAGTTTGACTACCCCTGCTCTAGAGTATGGTTGCCAGGTGGAAGGGGGGGGGGCAGGGTTGCCACATCCAGATTGGGAAACTCTTGGAGATTTGGACATGGAGCCATAGTGGCCACTCACCAGAGCAGCTATTTCCTGCGATCTCTACAGTCTGGAGATACACTGAATTCTGGGGATCCCCTGTCCATCCTCTCAAGTAGCCATAAAAGCCAACCAGGCCACCCAAATGGGATATTTCTAAAGAAAAGTTGATCCTATAATACACACAAATGGCTTTCCGGGGGGAAGGAATCTATCCTACAAAAGAAATTAACCACAGAGCTGAACTATTCACTGCAGAAGGCTCACCCAAAAGGGAGCTTTCCTGGCAGAAGTTTATTGTTGTTGTTGTTGTTAGATTTATTTCCCGCCATTCCCTGTATATTCGTGGCGGGTAACAGCAGTCTTCACCCCATTAAAATACCCAATAAAAGACTTTAAAAATCCCAACATGGCGGAAAACACTCTTGTTCCCACCTCCCACTGTCAGAGCAGCAGGGAAGAATGCGGGAGAAAGATTTAACCCTCTAGTCCCAGGGGGGGGGGAGATGGCTCTCATTCGCTGACCCCAGTCTCAGAGCTCCGTCTTGCAGGCCCTGCGGAAAGCTGGCAAATCTTGCAGGGCCCGCAGCTCACCCGGGAGCTCATTCCACCAGGTAGGGGCCAGGACCAAAAAGGCCCTGGCCCTGGTCGAGGCCAGGCGCGCTTCTCTAGGGCCGGGAACGATCAAAAGCTTCTCACCCGCAGAATGTTAGGCCCTGCACGGGGATAGGGACCCTAGCAGCTCCATTTTGCACTAGCTGAAGTTTCCGGATCCAGGACAATGGTAGGCCCGCGTAGAGCGAGTTACAGAAATCTATTCTGGAGGTGACTGTTGCATGGATCACTGTGGCCAAGTGATCAGGGGACAGGTAGGGCGCTAGTAGCCAGGCCTGGCAAAGATGGGAAAATGCCTGGCCCACTACTCTCTTGACCTGAGCCTACATAGTCAGGGAGGCATCGATGGTCACACCCAGATCCCTGGCCTGGGGCGCAATGGTGAGTTGCGCTCCTGCCAGGGTAGGTAGGCGTGCTGCCTGGTCCTGCCCTCTGCCTCCCAGCCACAGGACCTCTGTCTTGGAGGGGTTGAGTTTCAGGTGACTCTGCTCAAACCATTCAGTCACTGCTTCCAAATATCTGGCAAATGGTTCCCAGGGGGAGTCCAGGTGGCCGTCCATGAGGAGATAAAGCTGGGTGTCATCAGCATACTGATGGCAACCCAGCCTGAAGCTCTGTACCAGTTGGGCCATAGGGCGCATGAAGATGTTGAACAACATGGGGGAGAGGACCACTCCCTGGGGGACCCCACAAGGGAGTCTGTAGGGTCGCAAGAACTCCTCCCCCACCACAACCCTCTGGGTCTGGTTCTGGAGGAAGGAGTGTATCCAGCGCAAGGCTGTGCTCTGTATCCCCGTTCCAGCGAGGATCCAGTGAGGTGGATCAACAGCTCGTGATCCACAATGTCAAAGGCCACCGACAGGTCCAAAAGAACCAGCACGGCTGACCCATCTCTATCCAACTGGGGACGGAGGTCATCCAAAAGGACGACCAACAATGTCTCCACCCCATGACCAAGACGAAAGCTTGACTGATATGGATCTAGTGCCGAAGTTTCCTGCAAGAACACCAGGAGCTGGTCAGCCGCAGCCCTCTCCATCACCTTGCCCAGGAACGCCAAATGCGACACTGGGCAGTAGTTAGCAAGGTCCTGCGGGTCCAGTGTTGATTTTTTAAGGAGAGGGCAGACCACTGCCTCCTTCAGCTGCTCAGGAAACTCCCCCGAACTCTGGGAGGAGTTGATGATGTTTCTGAGCTGGCCTCCTATCTTCTGGCCACCTCCCTTGAGGAGCCAAGAAGGACAGGGGTTGAGGGGGCAAGTCATCGGCCTAACCGATCCAAGCAACTTGTCCACTTCAGAAAGAGAAAGCCACCTGAAGCCATCAAACCTCACTACCAAAGGCGGCCAACAGGGCTCCAGTTCACTTACTGTATTAATTGTGGCAGGAAGGTCACGGCGGAGCGACAAGACTTTATCCGCAAAATAACTCGCTAATTCCTCACAGCCAAGTTCCAATTGACTAAAATTTTGGCACCCCTCAAGGGCGGTGAGAAACCTAAATAACTGGGCCGGGCGAGATCTCGTGGATGCTATTTCTATGGCAAAAAATTCTCATTTTGCCACTTTCACTGCCATCTTATACGCCCTGCGATAAGATGTTCTTGTAGCTTCGTCACGGGTCTTCCGCCACACTTCCCTTTTCTTCTCCTGGAGGCCCCCCCCCGTGTACCAGGGAGTCCATTTGAATCGAGGGCAGAGAGGACATTTAGGGGTGATCTCTTCTATAGTGGCCGTCAGGCGGGACAGCCAGTCCTCCACCAAGGCCACCAATGAGTTGCCAGGAAGCATCGGGTCCTGCAGAGCATTCTGGAACTCAGAAAAATGGAGGAAAAATAAATAATTTCAAGATTTGTTTCTAAGCAGATCCTGGCCCATAAAGGGTTAATAGGCAGAGTCTGTATTGATAGTCTAAGAAGGGGGAGACATGAAAAGAAAAAGGAGGGAAAGGCTGGTCAGAGATGGTCAGTATGAAAGGGAGACTGAGGCGAGGGAGTCTAGTAGGAGACACTCAAGTATGAAGAGCGAGACAAAAATCTGAATTCAGAGGAGATATGGCTCTAGAGAACAAATAAGGGGCAGGCTGAAAAGGAGTTCAGGGGTAGAAGTTCAAGCTCTGGTGTCCGGGGTGGGGGGAGGAAGAGTCTTCTAGGGAAAGAAGCCAGTGTCCTGGGGGAGCTGATATGCTTAATTCAAGAGGGGAGCTATGAAAGTGAGGGCCATTCCGCACTACTTAAATGTAGCAGAAGTCTTACCTTTGGTAAACACTACTAATTCAACGTTTCACATGCTGTCGCACACAATGTGCCTTTCGAGCATGGTTTTTTCTAGATTTCCAGAATAAAGACCCTTAATTAAAATTGTCTGGAATTGGTTGGAACAACAGTTTACTTGCACATCGACTTTTAAGTCAACATTTACTAATGTGGCTAAAAAGGTTAATGTCCAGATCACGGGAGGTGATGGTACCGCTTTACTCTGCTCTGGTTCGGCCTCACTTGGAATTGAAGAGGGATGTAGACAAAGTTGAAGAGGGATGTAGACAAACTGTTGAAGAGGGATGTAGACAAACTGGAATGTCCAGAGGAGGGCAACAAAGATGGTGAGGGTTTTGGAGACCAAGATGTATGAAGAAAGGCTGGGGGAGCTTGGTCTGTTTAGCCTGGATAGGAGACGACTGAGAGGGGATCTGATAACCATCTTCAAGTATTTAAAAGGGTGCCATATGGAGGATGGAGCAGAGTTATTCTATCTTGCCCCAGAGGGATGGACCAGATCCAATGGGATGAAATTAATTCAAAAGAAATTCCGTCTAAATATCAGGAAGAAGTTCCTGACAGTTATAGTGGTTTCTCAGTGGAACAGGTTTCCTCGGGAGGTGGTATTTAAGTGGAAATTTGGAAATTTTTAAAGAGAGGCTGGATAGTCAACTGACGGAGAGGCTGAAGCTGTGAAGGTTCAAGGGGTGGCAGGTTACAGTGGATGAGTGAGTGTCCTGCATGTGCAGGGGGTTGGACTAGATGACCCACGAGATACCTTCCAACTCTATTATTGTATAACTAGAAAATAAGCCCGCTGTAATCGGAATACAGCGGGCCCTAGGAGGCCTGTCGAGGTTTGGGTCACTGCAGAGCGAGAGAACATACCGGAGGATGGGTGGCGGGCATCCTGTGAGGCGGCGGCGAGTCGTGGGCCCCCCCGCCCCGCGGCCTACTGTATTTAGTGGCCGCGAGACAGGTACTGTAGGCGGGTGGTCTGTAGTCAGGAACTGCTGGAGGCGCGGCTAGGCGTTCTCGCCGCGGGAAGACTCTTCGCGAGAGCCAGTAGAGGAGGCTCCCTGCAGGGCGGGCGGACTCGGCTGCTTGATCTACCTGTTTGCGTTTCCCTAGCACAGGAGGTAATGCCCCGGAAGTGAAGCAGCCATGATCCCGAGGGACCCTGGGAGCAGCAAGAGGCAGGGTCAGAGCTCCTGAAACCCGACGCCGGCGGGCCGTGGAGGGGTCAGAAGCTGCCTCGGGTTGTCCAGGGGGAGCCCCACCACATGGAGAGCTTTGAGGCAGGACACCAAGTGCGCGGTGGGTGGCTTCCTCGTTGTGCTCGGGTGCGCAGGGTTGGTGGCGGCAGCGGCGCAGCACAGAGGCTGTGCTGATGCGGGAGCGTCATGCGGCAGTGGGTGGGGCCACAGGGCGCTCCCAGCTGTGGGTCCCGGTGGCGAGTTTCGGGCGTCAGGTGGGTGTGTTGGATTGCGCCGCCACTCCAGCACAGGGGTCAGCCGGGTGCTCGTGGCAGCTTGGGCCAGCGGGCCAGCTGAGCTGTGCGCGGGCGGGGCGCGGCGATGGGAGGGCGTCTGGCGGCGGTGGTTTGTAGAACGGGCCGCTCCCAGCTGTGCAGGCCGGCGGCGAGCCATTGCATGCGGAGCCGGCGCCATGGGCGCTGCAGCTGAGCCCGCATTGTGTAGCGGGGCGGCCAGCATCCACGGCGATAGGAGGGAGTTTGGCGGCTGCGGGGCGCTCCCGGCTGTACGGGCCGGCAGCGAGGCATTCTGTGTTGAGGCGTGGCTGCAGGCGGAGCTGCCCTGGCGATGGCGAGGCAGTTAATGGCGGCAGGCAGCCGCATTAGAGCAAAGTTGGAGGGGGGGGCGGATCGGGAGGCGTTTAGCGCCATGAGGGCGACGGGAACGTATTTTCCGGAACTTGGTTTGCATTTGCGGCGTGGGGCAGGCCACAGCTGGTGATGGCGGCGGCTTCTGGGTTGCTCCGTCGGGACGCCGGTTGCGAAGCTTGTATTCCTGTCGGTAGTTGGCGGCGCGGGGGCTCCCTTGCGGGCGGCCTGACGCAGCGGAGGGGCTTTGCGCCTCCGATGCGTCAGGTCGCCAGCGAAGAAGCAATTGCAAGCCGCGCTGCGCACGGCTCGCAGTTGCTCGGGGCTGGGAATCGGAGGAACCAATCGGCAGGCGCTTCGCGCCTGCCTATTGCTACCTCCGATTGTCTGTCCGGAGGAAGGGTCCAATCCGGACCCTTCCTCATCCCGGACACATCCCGCCTCAGAACGCCTTACCGTTTTATTTAGTCCGTGGCGCCCGTGGCGCCACGGGCGGTGTTAAGATTATCATTCTGAATGGTGGTGCAAAAGATGGTGCAAAAATGCTTTGCTCCCATTCTTGTTTTATTTTTATTTTATTTTATTTTTTCGAACAAATTGCAGCAAATTGTTTTGTGCCTCAGCCTATTCCACAAATCTGAGGAGGGAGGCTTTGAAATGCTATTGGTCACTTTCATTTTAAAACAGTGGTGGACAAGAGGTAGATACCAAAGGGTGGATTTCAGGGCCTCTTCCCCCCCCCCCATAAAACTGCCAAGTGACACATAAGAGAGTTCCTCAAGTTGAGCCACTTCTGAAGTTCCCCACCATTTTCCCCACCATTTTCATTACAGCCTTCAAAGGTCCCCAGCTGTGAGGTGTTTGTGGAAGGCAAACTGTACTGAGCATGAGTAATGTTATGGTGCCTTGAATAAAATGGAATACAAACAGTGCCTCATTTTTCTAAATAAAGAGTGGGAAGCTGACTCATTGTTAGTTATCTCATGCCTTTTAAGGCTATGTGTTCCATTTCCTCCTTTTTATACATCATGAGTTGCTGTGGAGTCCAGAGGACTGCCCTTTCCCTAAGAAGCCTTGGGCCTTGTACTTGTGTTATGTTAGAACGATGGGAGTCACTGCCGTGTAGTTGTTTCCCACATTTCTGGGGCAGCATCAGGAGGTGTATTCTATGGGAGAGGATGGTTAGAAACATCTCCGTGGCCGTGGAAGGGAGCTGGGCTTCTCTTCCGCCTGCAAGAACCTGGGTGTCTCTTCCACATTCTCATTTTGTTTGAGAATAGCCAGAATAGCCAGAGGTGTGAGCTGAAAGCAGGAGCTCCCACAGAACTTTCATGTGCACATGCACTTCCTCAGACACAATGAAATGGGAATGTGCCAGTCCAAACATATGGGCAGAGGGACCTTTACCATATGGGAGGCTCCGCCCTGGACTGTCTCCTCGTGCTTGAATTGGTGCAGGCTGCCCTCCCTCTTCCCGCTCCTGCATGGGGGAGCATTTGGCCCATTGCACCTCACCCACCCTGGATTTGGGTTCCCACATGGAAGCTGAGGCAGTGAGGTTCCGTCATGCTGCAGGGCAGCGGGGGTCTGTTTTGTTTTTTATCTTTAAGAACGTGGTACTGCCTTGGGCATTTTTTGTCCCTTCCAGGATGCCGTACATCAGGCAAGGTTGGGCAGGAGCTGGGCCAGGATGGCCCAACTCTTCCCTTCTGGACTGCCCAGGTCTGATACAGGCCCGGTTTCTGCCTGGAGCAGAAAAGGGAACACAGAATTATCTGCATTCCCTTATTTTGGGGCAAATGACGGCCTAAGTCAGGCCAGATCTGGGACATCATGTGGGACCAGGAACTTGCCCCACCACTGGATTAGTGGTGAGTAAATTCCCAGTGCGGAAAAGGTCAAGGTGAGCAATAAATTAGTACACAGCATGATGAAGATGCCTAATAATAAAGGGACAGCTTGGTCAAGAGTAGCGGCTTCTTATCTGGCAACTGGCGAGCAAGGTTTGATTCCCTGCTCCTCCACACAGCTGTGTGATACTATTCAAAGTGCAATGATAAAACTGTTCTGACAGAGCAAGAATCTCAGGGCTCTCTCAGCCTCACCTCCCTTACAGGGTGTCTGTTGTGGGGAGAGGAATGGGAAGATGATTGAAAGCGGCTTTGAGACTCCTTCAGGTAGAGAAAAGTGGCATATAAATCCCAACTCTTCTAAAAGATTCAAGGATGATACAGGAATAACAAATTATAAGGCTATCATTTGTTTGAGTTCAACTCTGGGGAGAAAACAGCAAAGGAAATAAATGTGTTAAGACTGGAGACTAATGGTTAGATGTATGGAGCAGGAAAAGTAACTGTGATCCTCTACACTCCTTACAGGTCATGTATGAGATAAAAAAATCTACACAGCAGGGGGTTCCCTCTTTGCCTCACATTAATTTATTTTATTTATTTATTTATCACACTTATATACCGCCCTCCCCGGAGGCTCAGGGCGGTTTACAGAGAGAACAATACATAAAACAGTTACAATACATAAAACAATTACAGAGAGCAATACATAAAACAGTCTGTAACATGTATAACTGATAACTAATAATTGTAACCAAAATAACAGCACAATATAACGGTATAACAATATAGTACTACAAACATGTCCAGGGCTTATTGCTGGGATTCTGAGGGGGGTGGTTTATTTATTGAATTCTGAGGGGGGGTGGGGGGGGAGCAGGGGCCCTTGGTCGTTGTTGATTACGTCTGGTCTCAGCCGAATGCCTGGTGGAGGAGCTCCTTTTTGCAGGCCCTGCGGAACTGTTTAAGCTCCGTCAGGGCCCTGATCTCTTCTGGGAGCTCGTTCTACCAGGTAGGGGCCAGAACAGAGAATGCTCTGGCCCTGGTCGAGACCAGACGGACTTCTTTAGGGCCAGGGATCCTTAGCTGGTTGGTGGTAGTGGAGCGCAGAGCTCTTTTGGGGGCATAGGCGGGGAGGCGGTCCCTCAGGTACACTGGGCCCTGACCGCGTATGGCCTTGAAGGTAATAACCAGAACCTTTAGTCTGATCCGGAATTCAACTGGTAACCATTGCAGCTGGTGGAGATTAGGCCGGATATGAGACCTCCACGGTGTTGCTGTGAGGATCCTGGCTGCTGCATTTTGAACCAGTTGTAGTTTCTGGGTCAGGGCTGAGGGCAGGCCTGCGTAGAGCGAGTTACAAAAGTCCAGTCTAGAGGTGACCATCGCATGGATCACTGTGGCTAGGTGTTCCGGGGCCAGGTAGGGCGCTAGTAGTTTGGCTTGGCGGAGATGGTAGAATGCCAGCCGCGCTACCTTTGTGATCTGGGCCTCCATTGTGAGGGAGGCGTCCAGAATCACGCCTAGGTTCCTGGCGGAGTGAGCCGTAGAGAGCTGCACGCCATCCAGGGTAGGCAGGCGCGCTTCCTCGCATGGGCCCTTCCTACCTAGCCACAGGACCTCCGTCTTTGAAGGATTGAGCTTCAGACGACTCTGCTTGAGCCATCTCTGCTTCCAGGCAGCTGGCTAATGCTTCTGGGGGAGAGTCAGGGCGGCCATCCATCAGGAGGAAGAGCTGGGTGTCATCTGCATATTGGTGGCAACCCAGCCCAAACTTCCGTACCAGTTGTGCGAGAGGGCGCATGAAGGATAGGAGAGAGGACCGCTCCTTGTGGGACTCCACAAGTAAGTTGCCGGCGGTCTGATGTTTTCTCTCCTATTGCAACCCTCTGTCCACGATCCTGAAGGAAGGAGATCAGCCATTGAAGGGCTGTCCCTTGTATTCCAGCATCGATGAGGCGGCGAGCTAGAAGCTCGTGATCGACTGTGTCGAACGCCGCTGAGAGGTCTAATAATATCAGCAGTGCCGACCCGCCTCGGTCCAACTGGCGACGGAGGTCGTCCGTCAGGGCGACTAGCGTTGTCTCTACCCCATGGCCAGGCCGGAAGCCAGACTGGGATGGGTCTAGGACCGAAGCTTCTTCCAGGTACTCCGTCAGTTGGTTTGCGACTGCCCTTTCTATCGTCTTGCCCAGAAATGCTAGGTGCGAGACGGGCCTGTAGTTGTTAGGCTCTTGTGGATTTAGAGATGTTTTTTTCAACAGTGGACGTACCACAGCCTCTTTCAAACCCTCCGGGAATTCTCCTGTTGTGAGAGATAGGTTGATTATCTCCCGGAGGGGGCCCTTTATTCTTATGCCGGCTGTTTTTAAGAGCCAGGATGGGCAAGGGTCTAGTGGGCATGTAGTTGGTCTTGTTGTCGCTAGTATCCTGTCCACTTCGGCCAGCGTGAGTCGTCTGAAGTTACTCATAGTTTTCTCCAAAGACGGCCAAGGGGCCTCTAGTTCACTTTTTGTATCTAAGGTTGGGGGGAGGTCGTGGCGGAGTGTCGAGATTTTGTCTGCAAAATGACTCGCAAATGCCTCACAGCTGATGTCCAATTGGCTACTGTTTTGTTGCCCTTCAATCAGGGCAGTGAGGGATTGAACTAACTTAAACAACTGAGCTGGGCGTGAGTCTGCAGATGCGATGGTAGCCGAGTAAAAATTGCGTTTTACTGACTTCACCGCCATCTCATAGGCCTTCATCTGCATTCTATAAGATGTTCTCGAGGCTTCGTCACGAGTCTTCCTCCAAACTCGCTCTAGCCGTCTCAGTTCCCGTTTCTTGTCGCGAAGCTCCTCGGTGTACCAGGGGGCCCGCTTGAGACGGGGCCGGAGAGGGCGTTGGGGAGCTATCTCATCAATGGCAGTCAGCAGTCTGTCATGCCAGTCACTGACCAGGCCATTGAGAGAAGTGCCGGGACGCATTGGTTCCCGCAGAGCGTTCAGGAATCCTATTGGATCCATAAGTCTCCGCGGGCGAGCTAAAATTTGCTCGGCGCCCAACTGAGGAGGTGGTGGAAGCCTTAGCCGAGCCTTTAGAGCATAGTGGTCTAGCTGGTTTCCAAATAAGGCCCTTGGGGAAACCACAGCTTACATGCTACTGAGCTTTATTTTAAAGGTTGCATCTCCCTCCCCCCCCATTTTTACTTGATTGTGGGTGGGTGGGACATATGATGTTAGGGATGGAATTATCTTCAATGCAGAAGGCTGCTGCCACAGAGCCTTTCCCCCACCGCAGCCACAGCGTTGTTCTCATTTCCTTACAAATTTGTCACTTGCTGAGATTGCTAGATAAAAAGTGTTTCACTTGGCCACAGCTGAGCAGGATACAAAACACAAAGGAGAAAGGGCCTAACATACAGCCTATTATTAGGAGACGGCGTGAACCTCACAAAGGACGGGAAAAGTATTTTTGGAAGAACCCTTGCATACCTGGTGAAGAGGGCTTTAAACTAGACAGATCTGAACATGAGAAGATCTCAAATCTACAGAGAATGTTACATATGCAGGGAACTACTAGCTTACAAGGAAGTTCAAAAACCAAAACCATGAGGCACACAAAGGATGGACTACGATGTCTCTACACCAATGCACAGAGTATGGGAAACAAGCAGGAGGAACTAGTAGTCGTAATAGAGGAAGGGGGCTATGACCTAATAGGAATCACAAAAACCTGGTGGGATAATACTCACAATTGGAATACTAAAATTGAGGGGTACAATCTTTTCAGAAGGGACAGACAAAAAAAGAAGGGGGGAAGTGTAGCCATATATGTTAGGAATCTTTATACTTGTGAAGAAATACCGGTAACTGAGCATGAAAGTTCAGTTGAGTGTATTTGGGTAAATATAAAAGGAGTAGGAAATGAGAGTGGTATTATTGTGGGGGTCTGCTATAGACCACCAAGCCTATCTAGGACTTGAATGAGATACTGCTAGACCAAATGACACAATTTTCAAAAAAGGGGGAAACAGTGGTCATGGGTGACTTCATTACCCAGATATCTGTTGGAAGACCAACTCTGGTAAAATGCAAATTCCGTTAAATTATTAACTTGTCTTGCTGACAGCTTCATTTCCCAGAAAGTAGAGAAGGGAACCAGGGGCTCTGCTATTGGAGGAAGTAGTGGGCACAGTTGGTAGCAGTGACTATGTGATTTTGAAATTTTCAGTTGTGGGAAAGAGAAAACATTTATGTAGTTGTACATGTAGACTGGACTTCAGGAAAGCTGATTTTCACAGACTTAAAGGTATGTTGCGTAGAGTCCTGTGGTCAGAAAGACTTAAAGAGCTGGGAGTCCAATAGGGCTGGGAGTTTCTTAAAAGTGAAATACTGAAGGCTCAATCACAAACAATTCCCTTGAGAAGAAAAGATGGAAGGAGCCTAAGGAAGCCAAGTTGGCTCCATAAGCAGTTGTCAAATGATTTGAGGAATAAAAAATAATCATTTAGGAAATGGAAGGAAGGCCTTATTACCAAGGATGAGCATAAACAAATAACCAATAATTGTAGGGGGAGTGTTAGAAAAGCTAAATCTCAATATGAGCTTAGGCTAGCAAGAAATGCTAAACATAAAAAAGCTTCTTTAGTTATATTTCAAGCAAGAAAAAGAATAGGGACACCATAAGACCACTGCGAGGACAAGAAAGTGAAATTATAACAGGCTAGAAAATACGCCCGCTGTACTCCAAATACTGTGGGGCTCGCGAGTTTGGCGGGGCGACTCTCCGGCTTTGTGGGCCCAGGCCCCGGACCGGAGGCTGGGCGTGGGGCGGCCTGTGAGGTGGTGCCGCCTCGTCCTGGCCCCCCCCCCCCGCCCTGCGGCCTACCTGTCTCTGTGGGGGCGAGGGAGTAAATGCCGGCGGGCGGGTTGGAGGCGAGGACACAGTCGACGGGCCGGGTCTTCAGCGGTGGGCGGGGCTGCCGTTGCGGTGGACGCTGCCACTGTGGGCGCCTCCGCCGCTGCTCCCCGAGCTTCGTCCACCGGCCGCTCCTGGCTGCGTGGGCCGGCAGGTGAGCTGTCCTGTGTGCGGGCGGGGGGGGGGGTGGCAGTGGTGCTGCTACCGCCATGTCTGCCGCCACTGGGTGGCGGCACGGGCCGCTCCCGCCTGTGTGGGCCGGCAGTGAGATTTCCTGCTGGAGGCCGCGGCCGCAGCCAGCGCCACTGCCATGTCCACCGCCGCTGGCCCATCCTGGGGGCATGGCCAGGCAGCGACCTGCCCTCTCCATGGCGAGGCAGGCAATGGCGGTGGTTGGCTGCATGTGGCCGAACTGAGAGGGAGGGATTCGTCAGCCCAGCGGCTGTGCGCGGCTCGCAATTGGTCCCTTGCCGGCGGAATGATAGTCGCGCCTCCTGATTGGGCCCTCCGATTGTCAGCCCGGAGGAAGGGGCCTATCGGCACCCTTCCTCATCCCGGACAGGGCCCCCCCTCGGGGCCCTTACTTTTTTATTTTATCCGCTCCTCAGGAGCGGTTAAAGATGATGAAGAGAGGGCTGAACTGCTTAACTCCTATTGCTCCTCGATCTTTTCTTGTGAGGGAAATAGTGATCATTGTGGCAAAAATGTAACACAACACAGGGGACGGGAATGGTGGCCTAGGATCACTGTTGGATCCGTCCACAAACACCTAGTTTCTTTAAATGAAACAAAGTCTTCTGGGCCAGATGAACTGCATCCAAGGGCACTAAAAGAACTTGATGATGTTATCTCTGAACCTCTGTCCATTATTTTTGACACTTCTTGGAGAACAGGTGAGGTGCCAGACGATTGGAAGCGGGCTAATGTTGTCCCCATCTTCAAGAAAAGGAAAAAGGAGGATCCGGGTAATTATGGACCCATCACCTTGACATCTGTAGCTGGCAAAATTTTGGAACAAATAATCAAACACAGCTGGAACTGAGAGCTGGAACTTGAGCAGCTGGAACTGAGAGCTGTCATTTCTAAGACTCAGCATGGGTTTCGTAAGAACAAGTCATGTCAGACCTATCATATCTCTTTTTTCGAGAAAGTGACTACCTTGCTGAATCAGGGGAATGCCGTGGACATAGTTTATCTGGATTTCAGTAAAGCTTTTGATAAGGTTCCACATGATATTCTTGTTCAAAAGTTGGTAAAATGCAGTATGGATCCTAATTCTGTCAGGTGGATCAATAACTGGTCGACAAATCGTACCCAGAGGGTACTTGTTAATGGTTCAGCATTTTCTCGGAAAAGAGTGACAAGTGGAGTACCCCAAGGATCTCTCCTAGGGCCTGTGTTGTTCAACATATTTATAAATGACTTGGATGAGGGATTATGATTTGGATGACACTAAACTGGGAGGGGTAGCAAATACAACTGAAGACAGCAACAGAACACAGGATGATCTTGATAGGCTTGAGTAGTGGGCTAAACTAAATAAAATGAAGTTCAATAGGGACAAATGTAAAATTCTGCATTTAGGTTGGAAAAACCAAATACACCAATATAAGATGGGGGAGACTTGTCTTGGCAGTAGCATGTGTGAAAAGGATCTAAGAATCTTAGTAGACCATACATTGAACATGAGCCAGCTGTGTGACTCAGTGGCTAAAAAGGCAAATGGGATTTTGGGCTGTATCAAACGGAGTATTGTGTCCAGAACACGGAAGGTGAAGGTACCACTTTGCTCTGCTCTGGTTCGGCCTCACTTGCAGTACTGTGTTCAGTTTTGGGCACCCCAATTGGAGAGGGATGTTGACAAACTGGAACATGTCCAGAGGAGGGCAACAAAGATGGTGAGGGGTTTGGAGACCAAGACATATGAAGAAAGGCTGGGGGAGCTTGGCCTGTTTAGCCTAGAGAGGAGACGACTGAGAGGGGATTTGATAATCATCTTCAAGTATTTAAAAGGGTGCCATACGGAGGATGGAGCAGAATTATTCTCTCTTGACCCAGAGGGACAGACCAGAACGAATGGGATGAAATTAATTCAAAAGAAATTCTATCTAAACATCTAGAAGAAGTTCCTGATAGAGTGATTTCTCAGTGGAACAGGCTTTCTCAGGAGGTGGTGGGTTCTCCATCTTTGGAAATTTTTAAACAGAGGCTAGATAGGCATCTGACAGAGAGGCTGATTCTGTGCAGCCAAAGGAGTGGCAGGTTACAGTAGATGAGCGATTGGGATGTGAGTGTCCTGCATAGTGGACGTTGCCCTGTGATGTGGCTGAGGGTCTTCAGGGCCTAGTGGGGCTTGAGAAGCCCATGGCCAAGTCCAAACTGGGAGAGCTATAGGGCAGGGTGAGCAGACTGCCTTCGACTCCAGGAGGAATGTATTTTCTCCCCTCAGTCTTTGGATAAGGTCCATGGCAGCTGGGGAAGAACATGGCCTGGGCGAGTGGGGGTTGGGGCACACCATCTGTGGTTCTACAGCAGGGTCCTGCATGAATAATTTCTCACAGACATAAAACGGTACTGTCAGAATGCCTCATTAGCATTGGCATGTTATGTTCATTCAAGAGGAGCAGGTGAGCACAGCAATGGGTGGGTGGCATGTAAAACAATCACGCCATCCCTCTGTGAAGTCTCATGAGAGGTGACAGCATTGGTTGGAGTCTGTATGGACTGCGCTTTGCATCTGTATCCGAAGCAGATGCTGCTGCTGTGGCTTCCCTTATGTATGCTCCAAGGCTAACAAATTCAAGTGGCATTTATGCAGCTGGGGCTTGACACCAGGGCCTGACGTAACTGTGGGCTGGGTTTCTAAATCACTTTGAAAACTAGTAGAAATTATTGGGGGCCTTCATAGGTCTGAACTGATTCTCTTCCTCTCAGAACACAAACACATTGGAGGATTAGGAGCAAAATGTGCGGGTTGGGGTTTTGGCTTATTTGCACATTCTGGTAAGCACATTCCTCCTTGCCTACTCTTGCATGCATAAAGCCAAACAAAAGCTTTACCAAAGCCATACATTGTCCTTCTTAGTGTCTTCTTGGATCCTGACAAGCAAGTTAAGTGCTATGTATTCTGTGCTCAGAACCAAATCCTCAGGTATTGGGAGGGGGGGGGGGGAGGCAGATCACAGTACACAGGGTATAAGAATTTCTGCATTCTGCCCGAAACACATGCCAGTTTAAAGAAGTACATCTCCTGGCATTTTCCCAATTTGAAGCACGGTTTGCCTTGTTGAAGAAATCATGCATACTGGTGGGCTGCACATCTTGTTGCCTTTCAGGTCAGTAAAACAGTCCCTGAGAGCCAAAGTTGTACTATGAACTGGCCTCTTTCTGGTCATCTGGGCTTTGAGAGAGGAGGAGGACATGACACATCTCCAGGCCCTGCCTGGCCCCACTGCTTCCTCCACCAAGGGGGACATTGTTCTGTAGATAGCCAGTCTCCAGGTGGTACCTGCAGACCCCCTACTGCTACTGTAATGCATTGTAATGCTGGTCCCTTTAAAAATGTGGAGGAGTTTACATTGTTGCCTGAGTTATATGTGAGTGGTAGTTGGTTATTGCCAGTTGTTGGCTGAGTTAGTTAATAAAGACAAGTTAAACTCAAGTGGCTCCAGTGTGGATATTTAACATTGGTGACAAGGTGGAGGCCCTGCGTGTCTTTCTCACCTACATCCTGGTACTGCTGCCAAGGCGACACAGGGCCATATCGAGGAGTTTGACGTGGCTGACCCTGGAAGGTGGGAGAGCTACGTGGAGCATTTTGAGTTTTATGCTGTGGTAAACGGGATAGTTGACGACAACAGAAAGCGGGCTGTCTTCATAGGCTGAGGAAGAGTGCTTGGACTTGAAAGTTCACGCCTTGAATAAATCTTTGTGGGGCTTAAAGGTGCTCCTGGACTCTGATTTTATTGTTCCTCAGCATCTGTGGCCCAGTTACGTATGAGCTGGCCAAGGCTCTGGTGTCGCCAGCATTGTTGGCAGCTACGCCGGTCGTGGACATTTTAGCAGCGTTGAACAACCACTTTGCCCCCCGGCCATCGGAGATTGCGCAGCGGCACATGTTCTTCCTGCAGGGCCAGAAGGTCGGTGAAGAAGTTGCAGTGTATGTGGCTGAACTTTGGCGGCTGGCACATCACTGCAATTTCCAGGATTTGGAGGAGACTCTGCAGGACCGGCTGGTCTGTGGCCTCAAAGACACAGCGGAAGCTCTTTGCGTGCCAGGCCCTGACATTCAAGGAAGCAGTGGATGAGGCATTGGCATCTGAGGCCGCTGTGGCCAGCACATGCGCAGTTAGGTTGGCCAGGAGTCTGGCCTGCTCAGGAGGCACACCAGGAGGCACACGGTGGGTGCCATTCACCCTAAAGCATAGAATAGAGGCACCGTCTGGTGGATCAAGAGGTGTTATCACCAGTGGCTCATGCCCGCTGGGAAACCCCAATTGTGAAGGCTAATGGGGACATTAGGACATGCGCTGATTATAAGTGTATAATCAACTGCGCATTGCAGCAACATACATTCACCTTCCCAGTAATAAGCCACATATTAGCTTCCCTAGCAGGGGGAAAGATCTTTACCAAGTTAGACTTCGTGCAGGCAGACCCACAATTGACAGGACGCGGAGGATGTGGAGGACCCTCCCTTCCCTTTCTCTGCTCCTCCTGCAACTGGGGTGTCTCATCCTGCTCAGTGACCTCCAACGCCTTTTGAAAAGCTGTCCCTCAAAGTGCTGCTTCTTCCAACAACTCTGTTGACAGCCTGAAAATTGGATCTACCAGATATGGTAGTGGAGTTCTCCTCCTCCAGCCCCTTCCAGTTTCTGCTGGAGATAACATATCTCTCAGGCGCCCTGGCTCAGCCCAGCTCCCTTCCTTCAATTGAGTTCTGCATCCGCCTGTCAGATAGATCAGGGGCACAGAATTGAAAAGAGGGGAAGTTAATTGTGTTCACAGAAGGAAACACCTTGGGACTTAGAATCATAGAATCATAGAATCATAGAGTTGGAAGGGACCTCATGGGTCATCTATTCCAACCCCCTGCACTATGCAGGACACATCCCAATCACTCATCTACTATAATCTGCCACCCCTTTGGTTTCACAGAATCAGCCTCTCCGTCAGATGGCTATCCAGCCTCTGTTTAAAAATTCCCAAAGATGGAGAACCCACCACCTCCTGAGGAAGCCTGTTCCAATGAGAAACTGCTCTAACTGTCAGAAACTTCTTCCGGATGTTTTGATGGAATTTCTTTTGAATTAATTTCATCCCATTCATTCTGGTCTGTCCCTCTGGGGCAAGAGAGAACAACTCTGCTCCATCCCCTACATGGCAACCTTTTAAATACTTGAAGATGGTTATCAGATCCCCTCTCAGTTGTCTCCTCTCCAGGCTAAACAGACCAAGCTCCCCCAACCTTTCTTCATATGTCTTGGTCTCCAAACCCCTCACCATCTTTGTTGCCCTCCTCTGGACATTCCAGTTTGTCAACATCCCTCTTCGATTGATGTTCTAGTGATGGGGGCGACCGAGTCTCAACTATTGGATCGATTGGCCGAGGTTCTGCACAGGTCTGAAAAGGCGGGGCTGTGAGTCAAAAGGGAGAAGTGTGTGTTTGGAGTTCCCCGGGTGGAATTCCTGGGCATTCACCCAACCCACAATAAGTAGAGAGCGATCAAGGAGGCCCCTGCTCCCCGATCGAAACAGGAGCTCCAAGCATTCGTGGGACTCCTCAACTTTTACCATTCATTTCTACCTAACAAGGCTGCATAGCAGAGCCCCTGCACAGGCTGCTGGATAAGCACACCGTGTGGGTCTGGGCTCCCCACCACGCCCATGCTTTCATGGTGGTGAAACGGCTACTGTCACCTGAGAGTGTTCTTCACCATTATGATGAAGCATTGCAGTTGATGCTGCCTTGCGATGCTTCCCGACATGGGGTGGGGGCGGTGCCTAGCTGATGAGTGGGAGGCCCCAATAGTGTACGTTTCCCACATGCTTTCAGTGGCGGAATGAAACTATGCTTAAATAGATAAGGAGGCTCTGGCTATTGTTGCCGACGTTCAGAAATTTCATGATTTCTGCTACAGTTCACCATTGTGACTGACCATAAGCCTTTCCTGGGTTTGTTTGTATTCCATCAATAAACACCGCAAATCTTGTCCTCATGGGTATTGTGCTGGGTGATATTCTTGGAGTCTATGAGTTTGAGCTGGAGCATAGGCCAGGGGTGTGCATGGGCCATGCTGACATGCTGAGCTGGCTGCTCTTGCCCTCCCTTGCCAAGGATCATTCCCCGTTGGCCGAAGTGACGTTGCTTGAAATATTACCTTCCCCAGCCCTGCATGCTGGGGATATAGCTGCTGTGATGGCTGGGGAATGTGTGCTCACCCGGGTGTTGAACTGGGTATGGAGGGGTTGGCTGTCAGTAGTGCCATATGACCGGTTTGCGCCTTATGCATTCCACCGCACTGAACTTTCAGTGCATAAGGGGTGCCTATTCTGGGGGGCTAGGGTGGTGATTCCTTGTATTCTAAGGAAAAGGGTGTTACTGGTCTTACATGAGAAGAAGAAGAAGAAGAAGAAGAAGAAGAAGAAGAAGAAGAAGAAGAAGAAGAAGAAGAAGAAGAAGAAGAAGAAGAAGAAGAAGAAGAAGAAGAAGAAGAAGAAGAAGAAGAAGACACCCTGTGAGGTGGGTAAGGCTGAGAGAGCCCTGATATCATTGCCCGGTCAGAACAGCTTTGTCAGTGCCATGGCGAGCCCAAGGTCACCCAGCTGGTTGCATGTGGGGGAGCGCAGAATCGAACCTGGGATGCCAGATTAGAAGTCTGCACTCCAAACCACTACACTAAACTGGCTCCCCAGGCATAGTTCAGATGAAGACGTTCACCCGAAGCTATGTGTGGTGGCTGAAGCTTGATGCAGAACTGGAGGCTTGGGTCCATGAGTAGCTTGGGTCCATGCCAGGAATCATGGCCACCAGCACCACAGGCTCCAGTACACCCGAGGGAGGAGGCCTGGGGCCCCTAGTCACACATACACATAGATTTTGTGGGTCCTTACAAGGGACAACAGTTTTTGCTTGTAGTGGATGCCTTCTCAAAATGGTTGGAAGTCCTGCCTGTCCAATCGATGTCAGCACAGACAGTGATGAAGGCGCTCCGGTGGCTGTTCACGACACACGGCATCCTGGATGTGGCCGTGTCGGAAAATGCCACACAGTTCAAGGGGTGGAGTTCTGCACATTTCTTAAAAATGAAGTGGTAAGGCACGTGACATCTGCACTGTTTTACCCATCGACAAATGTGTAGGCAGAGCAAATGGTGTGAACCACGAAAGACTTGTTATCGCGGCTAGTGTACAGTGACTGGGGGGAACTGGTTGGACAGTTTCTTGCTAGCCCAGCACGTCATGCTTTGTGTGTCAACGGGCCATATTCTGGCTGAGTTGCTAATGCACAGCAAACTAACAACTCTGTTAGATAGGCTACAACCTGATCTCGTGAATCATCAAAGGGTGAAGGAGGGGGAAGCAGACCGTATGTGCCTGAGAGTGTTTGCCGCCTCTGATAAGGTATACATTCAAAATTAGGGGGGGGGGGCTGCTTGGCTGCCAGCAGAGGTGCAGGATGCTACGGGGCCCGTATAGTATAGGATGGCAACGCTGGACGGGTGCACATTCAAGCGGGATGTAGATCAAATGCGCTGCAGGGAATCAGGCCAGGCCAACCGTGGACCACCCACCAGTATAGAAGGTCTGGTGCTAGAGCTTCCAGTGGACACTGATGGGAAAACAGTTGAGTCGGAGGCAGCCAAACCAGTACATCAGGGGAAACCCATCTCGGGCAATACTGAGGGTCAGGATGTTGTGGTAATTTGCAGTCACCTCTCTGATGTTCTACCAGGGAAAAAATTGACCCAGCTATTTGCAGGATTTTGTAGAATAGGGTAGATGGGTGTAATGTATTATAGGGAGCCCTGGTGTCATGAACCCCGATTCATGCCCCCTCCTCCGACTGCATTCTCCTGGACTCCTCCAGGCCAGGTGTCATAAATCCATAAATCCTTGGGTTGGTTCCTGTCCGCCTTTGCATACTATAGCTGCCCTCAGCAGGGCGTTCTTATCTATTCCACTTTTAGTGACCTTGCTTCCCTCGCTGGAGAGACTGTTAGTTTAGATCAAATGCTGGGCCATCTGGCTCACCTGGGAATCTTTGTTACTTTTGCAAATGTACCTTTCCTGTCATTTCAAGTCCTCATCCCCACTCCCATGTTTGGTCCCCCTATAAGTACACCCCAATGTTCAATGTGTCTTTGTCTCTGCCAAGACGATTGTTCACTGTCTTGGCCCATGTTGGCTGCTGTAGTAATTCTGTTCAGTAAAGCCTTTCTTCTGTCATCAATGGCTACGTGGTGTTAGAGCCATTCCTTCAGAGCAAAAGGGCCTGGCTTATTTGTTTAATTTATTATCACATTTGTATACCACCCTCCCATAAGACTCAGTGCGGTTAAAAGTGGAAGTCAACTGCCTGCATCCGACTTTCCTCAACCATGTGTGACCTCATGGAAGATGTGGAGCACTCTCAGCCAGAATCCCCCTCAAAAATTCCCAATTTATGATGCAAGCAACAAAAGTGACAAGAGTTTTGATTTACACATACAGTTTGTTGACAGATTAATGACTGTATTTGTGTGTCTGGGTGGACAAACTGACTATCATTCTGGAAATCTACTTTCTAGTGAAAAGAATGAATTCTTCATTTCCTGTTCCCTGGCTTCCTAATATTTCTGTTTTCAGAAGAACATCTTTTAACCCTGTGCTGATTCTATTATGCACAACATCTAAAGTCATCTTTAAATGACTTCCAAATGAAAGTCACCTTTAGATCATAGAATCATAGAATCATAGAGTTGGAAGGGGCCATACAGGCCATCTAGTCCAACCCGCTGCTCAACGCAGGATTAGCCCTAAGCATCCTAAAGCATCCAAGAAAAGTGTGTATCCAACCTTTGCTTGAAGACTTCCAGTGAGGGGGAGCTCACCACCTCCTTAGGCAGCCTATTCCACTGCTGAACTACTCTGACTGTGAAAAACTTTTTCCTGATATCTAGCCTATATCGTTGTACTTGAAGTTTAAACCCATTACTGCGTGTCCTCTCCTCTGCAGCCAGCAGAAACAGCATCCTGCCCTCCTCCAAGTGACAACCTTTCAAATACTTAAAGAGGGCTATCATGTCCCCTCTCAACCTCCTTTTCTCCAGGCTGAACATTCCCAAGTCCCTCAACCTATCTTCATAGGGCTTGGTCCCTTGGCCCCAGATCATCTTCGTCGCTCTCCTCTGTACCCTTTCAATTTTATCGCCGTCCTTCTTGAAGTGAGGCCTCCAGAAGTGCACACAGTACTCCAGGTGTGGTCTGACCAATGCCGTATACAATGGGACTATGACATCTTGTGATTTTGATGTGATGCCTCTGTTGATACAGCCCAAAATGGCATTTGCCTTTTTTACCGCTGCATCACACTGCCTGCTCATGTTTAGTTTACAATCCACAAGTACCCCAAGGTCTCGTTCACACACAGTGCTACCTAGAAGCGTATCCCCCATCCAGTAGGCATGCTTTTCATTTTTCTGACCCAGATGCAGAACTTTACACTTATCTTTATTAAATTGCATCTCGTTCTCATTTTCCCATTTTTCCATTGTGTTCAGATCTCGTTGAACTCTGTCTCTATCTTCCGGAGTATTTGCCAGTCCTCCCAAGTCAAGTCAAGTCAGATTTTATTGCATGTAGCCATAGGCCATTACAATACAAAAGGAAAATATAAAAACATTTAAAACATTTCAAATCAGTAATAAAAAGAATGTGCAATCTCAGACAACAATCACTTAACATCATAAAAACATTTCCAGACTACATATGTCCACCTATCCTAAAGCTCCTCTAGGTACTTGCCCTCTGCAGCACCACTCTGGCCCTTATTTTCTTTGCTGCAAGGGCAAATAATGACATTTTGTTAGAAACAAATGAATTAGTATCAGCTAACAAAAACACAAGTTTTTCCTGGTCGAATTTATCATTTAGCCCATCTAGTAGGCCAGCTAGAAATTTGGCCCTAGGATCTGTATACAATGGGCAAGTGAGAATGTAATGTAGGAGATCCTCCAGGACTAAAGCTCCACAAATACAGAAGCATTGATCTTTTGGTGTTTTATGGTATCGCCCACTCAGTACAGCTGTTGGCATTGTTTGAAATCGCATGGAGGTAAAAGCTACTCTGAGACTATGAGTTGAAAGATAGACTAGATAGGAAGATCTCAAATGGTTTGTTTTGAATAATTTGTACCAGGGTGAACTTTTAGATTGCAATCTATCAATCAAGGCATCTGAGATAAATACCCAGTCTCTGAGTTGGTTATTATCTCCTGAAGAGTTTAACAGGTCATCTGGGATGGAATAACGTGACAAAATGTTATCTGGAGCGAGAAGGATCTTTGGCCAACAGAAGCTTAAAAGATTGTTCACTAAGTGAATTTGAACTTGATGTTCCATGCTTCCATTTCTTCCATACTTTTACAATGGCCAGATGTATGCGAGCCCTAATTGAGGGCAGGCCAGTTTCTGTTCTGATAAGAGCTGCTGATGTCCCCTTTGGAAGGACTAAGATACGCCTGAGAAAAAGATTTTGAATAGTTTCTAAGCTGGTAATAATATCTTCCTTCCAACCCCAGATTTCAGCAGCATACAAGAGGTGAGGGACGACCTTGCTAGTAAATAGTTTCAAGGCTGGGTCTATAAGATGTCCTCCCTTTGTGTAGTAGAATCTCAGAATAGACCCAACTAACCTCAGTGCAGAGGACTTGATGATTTCTAGGTGTGCATTCCAATTCAGGGTATCTTTAAATGTGACTCCCAGATATTGGAAAGAGCTACATTGTACAATAGGGTGCCCGTGTATACTCCAGTGTGATTTTTTGGGTCTTTTTCTAAATACAATTACTTTTGTCTTCTCATAATTAATGTTGAGTGACTCCTCCTTGCAGTATGCACCTAGTTCTTGCAACAGCCTTCTTAGTCCTATTTTAGTAAAAGAAATTAGGGCCATGTCATCAGCATACAATAAAATGGAGATTTTTTGTTGGCCAAGAGATGGTGGAAAAAAATGGGGACCGGAAAGCCTCTTAACTATGTTGTTTATATACAGATTGAATAGGAGGGGAGCCAATACACAACCCTGTTTGACTCCTTTATTTGTTGGAATTCTGTTAGTTAAAGATCCTGATGTTCCTACCCTGATTTGGGCATGTGTGTCTGTATGTAACTCACATAATAAAGAGAGTAGCCGTCTGTCAATGTTTGTTCCTGCTAACTTTGACCATAAGCAGTTTCTATCAATGGAATCAAAAGCTGCCGCCAGGTCAACGAATGCTACATATAATGATTTTGTTGGGCCATTTATACCAGAAAAGGCTAGTTGATATAAGGTTTGGCAGTGATTAACTGTACTAAGACCTTTTCTAAAACCTGCTTGTTGGGGATGTATAACCTGATTTTCATTCACCCAGTCTTCCAGTTTATGTAGCAAAAACTTGCTATACAATTTTGCTGATATATCCAACAGGCTTATTGGTCTGTAATTTTGTGGATCCGTTCTGTCACCTTTCTTAAAAATAGGGACAATAATACTCAACTTCCATCTAGATGGCATTAGACCTGATTCATTTATTTGTGTAAAAACTTTGGCTAGGATAGGTGCCCACCATTCTGAAAAGGCTTTAAACAAATCTGGGGGGATCAGATCTTCCCCGGGCGCTTTTCCAGAGGTCAGTGAGAAAATTAATCCCCTAATTTCTACCTCTGTTATTGGGGGCCAAACTGGAAGGTCTAAGATGTCAAGGAAAGTATTTTGCATCTGTGACATGTTCGGTGTAGATGAATTAACTCCAAAAACCTTGCTAAAATACTGAAACCAAACTTTCCCTGGAATTTGTGCTTCAAATTGACACAGTGAACTACTTAAACCATTAGAGACCAGTTCCCAGAACCGAGGGTCATTCTTTTCATAGACTGCCAATTCCAACTCATTCCATAACTGTCTAGCATGATCCATTTTCTTTTGTTTAAGTAGGCGTTTATATTGAGATCTGAGTTGAAGAAGATGGGGCATTAAAACACCAGAGTTACCACACCTAACCTGTCTCATGCAAGAGATCAAGGCTTTTTTGAATGCTTTGCATTCTTGATCAAACCATCCATTGCTTGTATAAGGTATAGCTTTTACTGGTCTATTGTTTATTAACAGTGGTTTGAGGCGATTGACTATAGTCTCATAGCATTTAATAGCGTCATTACTAGGATGTAAAAGAGTTAATCGCAGGGACTCCCATTCTAAATTTTTAAAGGTTTGAAGTAATTTGTTGTTTAGTTGTTCAGACCATTTAACTCTTCTGAAACCTGGAATGGTATCTTCTGCAAAACCTTGTACTGGTTTTGCCAGTCCTCCCAATTTGGTGTCATCTGCAAACTTGATGAGTAGTCCCTCCACCCCCTCATCTAGATCATTAATAAATATGTTAAAAAGTACCGGGCCGAGCACCGAGCCCTGAGGTACCCCGCTACTCACCTCTCTCCAGTATGATGAAACACCATTGACAACAACTCTTTGAGTGCGGTTCTCTAACCAATTCCCTATCCACCTAACTATCTGAAAATCCAGATTGCAGTCCTTCAACGTATCCATCAGAACATCATGGGGAACCTTGTCAAAAGCTTTACTAAAATCCAAGTAAATGACATCAACCGAATTTCCCCGATCCAGCAAACCTGTTACTTGGTCAAAAAAGGAAACCAGGTTGGTCTGGCAGGACCTGTTGGAGACAAATCCATGCTGACTTCCTTGGATCACCAAATTGTCCTCCAGATGTTTGCAGATCACTCCCTTTATTATCTGCTCCATTATCTTCCCCACAACAGAGGTCAGACTCACTGGTCTGTAGTTTCCTGGGTCATCCTTCCTCACTTTTTTTAAGATCGGAATAACGTTTGCTCTTTTCCAGTCCTCCGGGACATCTCCAGTCCTTAAAGAGGTTCCGAAGATGATGGACAAGGGCTGTGCAAGTTCTCTGGAAAGTTCTTTGAGTACTCTCGGGTGCATTTCATCCGGACCAGGGGATTTGAACCCATCCAGTGCAGCTAAATGCCTCTCGACAACCTCTCTATCCATGTTAACCTGCCACCTAGACACTATCATTTGGCTACAGCCATCTCTAGATGTGCCTAAGCACTTTGACCTGTGGGAAAAAACAGATGTAAAATAGGCACTAAGCCTTTCTGCTTTCTCTGCATCTTTCATTAGAGTTTGTCCATCCGCACCCAACAGTGGGCCTATTGCCTCCTTTACTTTACGTTTGCTCCTCACATAACTGAAAAATCTTTTCTTGTTACAATGGGCTTCCCTGGCCAATCTTAGCTCACTCTCAGTTTTGGCCTTTCTGATGATTGATCCACAGTGCCTAATAACCTGTAGGTACTCTTCTTTAGAGCTCTGTCCTTCCCTCCATTTCCTGAACATTTTCCTTTTCTTTCTTAGTTCCTCTTGAAGTTCTCTGTTCATCCAAATAGGCTTCTTAGAGCTCCTGCAGTGTTTTTGTATTTCTGGGATAGTCATTGATTGAGAATACAATAGCTCCTGTTTGAGTAGCGCCCACCCTTCACATGCTCCCTTCCCTTCCAGCATTCTCGTCCATGGTATGACACTCATCATGTCTCTGAGTTTATTAAAGTTTGCCCTACGAAAATCCAACATCCGCGTCTGGCTACAAGCTTCCTTGGCTCCCCATCTCAAAAGGAATTCTATGAGGACGTGGTCACTTCCCCCTAGGGTCCCCACCTCCTTCACCTCATCCACCAACTCTTGCCTGTTGGTCAGTATTAAGTCCAGTATGGCTGAACCTCTTGTGGGTTCATCTACCATTTGATAAATGAAATTGTCAGCCAGGCAGGTCAGAAACTTGCATGACTGAGGACGCTTCGCAGAGTTTGTTTCCCAGCACACATCTGGGAAATTGAAGTCACCCATGATGACAAGGTCCTGCCGCTTGGATATTTTCTCAAGCTGCTCACAAAGTGCAGCATCCACATCCTCTTGTTGGTCAGGCCGTCGGTAGCAGACACCAACCACCACACTGTTTGTTTTCCCCTCGCTTATTTTCACCCAGATGCTTTCCACTTTAGATATACTCTCCTTCACTAGAATTTCCTGACAGGTAAGCCCTTTCCTCACATACAGTGCCACTCCTCCACCTCTTGGATCTATTCTGTTTTTTCTGAACAGTTCATATCCATCCACCATTACATTCCAGTCATGAGAATCATTCCACCAAGTTTCTGTGATGCCTACTAGATCATACCTTTCCATCAGCATGAGAAGTTCCAGCTCTTCCTTTTTATTGCCCATGCTTCGGGTATTAGTATAAAGACATCTGAATCCTTTTACTTTTGGTTCCCTATGAGCTGGCCTTGCTGGTTGGGCTGCCCCCGATCGTTCTCCTTCCTTACACTCCCTATGTTGATCGTCTCCTTCCCCTAGTGGCTTTAGTTTAAATATCTCCTTATGAATCTCTCCAGGTTCCTGCCAAACACATTCTTCCCCAGTTTCGATAAGTGCAGTCCATCAGGTGCTAGTAGGCCTTCCTCAAGAAAGCCTATCCCATGGTCCCAGAAACCAAATCTCTCCTGCCGGCACCAACTACGCAGCCAGTGATTCACCTCCATTATCTTCCTCTCCCGATGCATTCCTCTTCCCTTGACAGGCAAGATTGAAGAGAATACCACTTGTGCCTCCATTTGTTTGAGCTTCCTCCCCAGATGACTTTCAAATGTGGTCACATCAGATAGTAATATTTTCTGCTCATCAGAAAAACTAAGATCTCTATACAACTGGTGGACACTTTGGGGTAATTCTGGAATGGTGACCAGTTTTTCTTCCATAACACCCAAAAGACTTATACCAAAGCGCAAGTTACCATTTACATTATCAGGGTCTAATAAGTGGCACTTCTTCTTATGAATAACCTCACTATAAAGGGCAGTACCTATAACTCGCCTTCCTTTCCCACCTCTGTTTTTAATTACAGTCATAACTAATTGCAGGGTGCCATGAAGATGGATTTCAGCATTACTCTGCATGAGGTTTGCAATCTTTAACCGCTCCTAGAGGAGCGGATAAAATAAAAGAGTAAGGGCTCCATCGGTGGGCCCTGTCCGGGATGAGGAAGGGTGCCGACAGGCCCCTTCACCCGGACTGACAATCGGAGGGACCAATCGGCAGACGCAAAGCGCCTGCCAATTGGTCCCTCCGATTGTCTCGCAATAGGTCCCTTGCCGCCGGACTGACAATGTGAAGCACCTGACAATTGGTCCCTCCTATTGTCTTGCAATTGGTCCCTTGCCGCCGGACTGACGACGCAAAGCGCCTGCCAATTGGTCCCTCCGATTGTCTCGCAATTGGTCCCTTGCTGCCGGACTGACGAATCAGGCGGTGCAAAGCTCCTCCTGATCCACCCCCCTCCCAGTTCGCCGGCATGCGGCCGCCCACCACCATTACCTCGCTTCCTCTCCACACGCGAGGTCACCGCCTGCCCACACACCAAGGAGGGCCCAGCAGCTGCCGCTCTGGCAGTGGCGCCGTCACTGCGGCCTCCACCAACGTCATGCCTCGCCGCAGGACGCCCCACCCGAGAGCGGGCCGCGCTGCCACCAGCTGCCGACAGAAACGGCACTGTCGCCGCGGCCACCGCCCGCCTAGCTCGCCAGCAGACCAATGTGGCTGCCAGGGGCCGGTGCCGCGCCATCCGGCATCTGCGGCCACGGCCTCGCCCCAACCCGCCACAAGCAGCCATCCCGGACCGCTGCTTTACCTTGCCGACCGGTTAGACTTGTTGCCACCGGCTATGGCCGCCGCCGTGCCCCCAGCACCGCTGCACGCTTATAGAATGCTAATTTTACCACAGCCGCCTCTTTTTCCCAACTGGCACAATTATGCTCAGTCTCATTAAATTTCTTTGAAATGTAGGCCAAGGGGTGCAAATGCCCGTCCTCCCCCATAGCCACATCGCTCGAATCTACTTGCACCATGAACGGCTTCATTGGGTCGACATGTTGCAGAATGGGTTAAGAGGTAAACAGAGCTTTTAGTTTCTCAAAGGCTTCCTGACATTTTTCATTCCACACAAGGGAAGAACCAGGCTTAAGCGCCTTAACTCCTCCTCCTTTCATTTTCAAACAATTCTGTGAGGGGGAGCACCATTCAGGCAAAGCTAGGAATGAAAGTTCTATAAAAATTAGCAAATCCCAAGAAATTCTGCAGTTTCTTGCAGGTATGGCAGATCTTTTACTTTGTTGGGGTCCATACTCGGTCCCTGGGAGGAAATACGGTATGCCAGGAAATCCACACTGTGCTTGTGGAACTCACACTTAGACAACTTGGCATACAAATGGTTGTCTTTCAGATGAGTCAAAACTTCACGCACCAAAGCCACATGCTCCTCCAAGGTTTCTGAATATAGCAAGATATCATTCAGTAAAACCAGGGCCGCCGTATACAACAGATCATGTAGGACCTCGTTTATTAAGTTCATGAACACTCCGGGTGCACTGGATAAACCAAACGGCATCACACGATACCCAAATTGCCCCAGTGGAATGTTAAAAGCAGTCAAGTATTCATGTACCTTTTTTATTCACACCCTGTAGTACGCCTTCTGCAAATCCAATTTTGTGAAAATCTTCCCCTTACCCAACTGCCCCAACAAGTCCTTAATGAGGGGAAGGGGTTAAGCACTAGAGGTCGAAACTGTATTCAAACCTTGATAATTCGTGCACAAACGTAAGGTTCCATCTTTCTTTTTTACAAACAGCACCGGCGCCACCGTGTGGGAGGTGGCTGGACGGATAAATCCTTGCACCAGATTTTTATCCAAAAAGTTCTTCAATTCAGTCATTTCTTGCAGGCTCATAAAGCTTTGTCTTGGGCAGGGGGTCCCCATGTTTCAACTCAATGGCGCAATCAGTCTTGCAGGGCTGCTCCTCACCAGAGGCAGAGCTCAGACAACTGAGAGCACGTGGAGAGAGCTACTGGGGAGAGTTGCTGCTGACCAGGTGAGGCTATTGTTCTGCCTGGGTGAGGTGATTGCTGGGTAATTGTTGGGAGGCTTAAAAAGAGCTGCTCCTCACCAGAGGCAGAGCTCAGACAACTGAGCATGTGGAGAATCATAGAATCATAGAATCATAGAATCATAGAATCATAGAATCATAGAATCATAGAATCATAGAATCATAGAGTTGGAAGGGGCCATACAGGCCATCTAGTCCAACCCCCTGCTCAACGCAGGATTAGCCCTAAGCATCCTAAAGCATCCAAGAAAAGTGTGTATCCAACCTTTGCTTGAAGACTTCCAGTGAGGGGGAGCTCACCACCTCCTTAGGCAGCCTATTCCACTGCTGAACTACTCTGACTGTGAAAAACTTTTTCCTGATATCTAGCCTATATCGTTGTACTTGAAGTTTAAACCCATTACTGCGTGTCCTCTCCTCTGCAGCCAGCAGAAACAGCATCCTGCCCTCCTCCAAGTGACAACCTTTCAAATACTTAAAGAGGGCTATCATGTCCCCTCTCAACCTCCTTTTCTCCAGGCTGAACATTCCCAAGTCCCTCAACCTATCTTCATAGGGCTTGGTCCCTTGGCCCCAGATCATCTTCGTCGCTCTCCTCTGTACCCTTTCAATTTGATCGACGTCCTTCTTGAAGTGAGGCCTCCAGAACTGCACACAGTACTCCAGGTGTGGTCTGACCAGTGCCGTATACAATGGGACTATGACATCTTGTGATTTTGATGTGATGGCTCTGTTGATACAGCCCAAAATGGCATTTGCCTTTTTTACGCTGCATCACACTGCTTGCTCATGTTTAGTTTACAATCCACAAGTACCCCAAGGTCTCGTTCACACACAGTGCTACCTAGAAGCGTATCCCCCATCCAGTAGGCATGCTTTTCATTTTTCTGACCCAGATGCAGAACTTTACATTTATCTTTATTAAATTGCATCTCGTTCTCATTTGCCCATTTTTCCATTGTGTTCAGATCTCGTTGAACTCTGTCTCTATCTTCCGGAGTATTTGCCAGTCCTCCCAATTTGGTGTCATCTGCAAACTTGATGAGTAGTCCCTCCACCCCCTCATCTAGATCATTAATAAATATGTTAAAAAGTACCGGGCCGAGCACCGAGCCCTGAGGTACCCCGCTACTCACCTCTCTCCAGTATGATGAAACACCATTGACAACAACTCTTTGAGTGCGGTTCTCTAACCAATTCCCTATCCACCTAACGATCTGAAAATCCAGATTGCAGTCCTTCAACTTATCCATCAGAACATCATGGGGAACCTTGTCAAAGGGTTTACTAAAATCCAAGTAAATGACATCAACCAAATTTCCCCGATCCAGCAAACCTGTTACTTGGTCAAAAAAGGAAACTAGGTTGGTCTGGCAGGACCTGTTGGAGACAAATCCATGCTGACTTCCTTGGATCACCAAATTGTCCTCCAGATGTTTGCAGATCGCTCCCTTTAATATCTGCTCCATTATCTTACCCACAACAGAGGTCAGACTCACTGTTCTGTAGTTTCCCGGGTCATCCTTCCTCCCTTTTTTGAAGATTGGAATAACGTTTGCTCTTTTCCAGTCCTCCAGGACATCTCCAGTCCTAAAAGAGGTTCCGAAGATGAAGGACAAGGGCTGTGCAAGTTCTCTGGAAAGTTCTTTGAGTACTCTCGGGTGCATTTCATCCGGACCAGGGGATTTGAACTCATCCAGTGCAGCTAAATGCCTCTCGACAACCTCTCTATCCATGTTAACCTGCCACCCAGACACTATCCTTTGGCTACGGCTTCCTTGGCTCCCCATCTCAAAAGGAATTCTATAAGGACATGGTCACTTCCCCCTAGGGTCCCCACCTCCTTCACCTCATCCACCCACAGGAGAGAGCTACTGGGGAGAGTTGCTGCTGACCAGGTGAGGCTATTGTTCTGCCTGGGTGAGGTGATTGCTGGGTAATTGTTGGGAGGATTAAAAAGGGCTACTCCTCACCAGAGGCGCGAGCCTTTGGCGCGAGCCGAAGGGCGAGAGACGGCCCTTAGCCTGGGGTTCTTGGCCGAGCAATTAGAATCAGTAGATTATATCAGTAGATTATATTTCCCTAGTACTTCCACTGCCTAGACATTACATTGGACCTCCAGGACACTCATCCCATCATCTGCAGTGAGTGTGACATGATTGCCTTCCTCCCAGAAGACAAGATGGACTACAGCTGCCCCAAGTGTAAGCTGGTAAGACTTTTGGAGGAAAAGATTAGGGCACTAGAAAACAGAATTATTACTCTGACCCAAAGTAAGAAAGGGGAGGAGTTCATAGTCCAGAGCTCTGCAACATGGAATAAAGAGAATACAACCAGTCCTGAAGAGGACAAGGAGATTGACCACAATAGGGAGCCTCTGCAGGCAGTTTGGAAAAAGACTGAACGGCGAAGGGCGAGACAGTTCTCGGGGCCTTTGGAGCTCCAGAATAGATTTCAGGCCCTTGCAGAGGAGGTGCAAGGGTCAACAAGGGAAGAGGTCCCAAAACAAACACTAAGACAAAGGGAAGAGGCCAAGATGTCATAGTCCCATTGTATACGGCACTGGTCAGACCACACCTGGAGTACTGTGTGCAGTTCTGGAGGCCTCACTTCAAGAAGGACGTTGATAAAATTGAAAGGGTACAGAGGAGAGCGACGAAGATGATCTGGGGCCAAGGGACCAAGCCCTATGAAGATAGGTTGAGGGACTTGGGAATGTTCAGCCTGGAGAAAAGGAGGTTGAGAGGGGACATGATAGCCCTCTTTAAGTATTTGAAAGGTTGTCACTTGGAGGAGGGCAGGATGCTGTTTCTGCTGGCTGCAGAGGAGAGGACACGCAGTAATGGGTTTAAACTTCAAGTACAACGATATAGGCTAGATATCAGGAAAAAGTTTTTCACAGTCAGAGTAGTTCAGCAGTGGAATAGGCTGCCTAAGGAGGTGGTGAGCGCCCCCTCACTGGAATTCTTCAAGCAAAGGTTGGATACACACTTTTCTTGGATGCTTTAGGATGCTTAGGGCTAATCCTGCGTTGAGCAGGGGGTTGGACTAGATGGCCTGTATGGCCCCTTCCAACTCTATGATTCTATGATTCTATGATTCTAGTGTGTGTGGGGGGGTAATTTGTTGTATTCCCATTCCTTAGACACCTCCCCCAAGTCCCAGTACTCCTTGGTCAACCTAGGAACCAGCCTCTTGTACTGCATCGTGAATTCATTAAAACCCTCCAACATGCACAAGATCTAGCTGATACCTTATCCCAAGGATCCACCTTAGCTCAACTTCAACAAGAAGTACTGCAGGAAGCCCAAGTTTAATTTTTTACGGTCATAGACAAGCACAAGATCATGCAAAACAGTAATTAAAACCAGAAATTAGAACATCTTAAAACATAGTAATACAAAATAAAATACATAATAAGAAGGTACATAAATACAGCTGTCTAGTTTATTTGAAACAGACCGTTCTATTACGAATTGTCATTGCTGCTGCACAGAACTTGACAACACTGCAGGAAGCCCCACTGAGACCACAACGAGATCAAAAAGAAGAAGAAGAGTTGGTTCTTATATGCCACTTTTCCCTACCCGAAGGAGGCTCAAAGCGGCTTACAATCGCCTTCCCATTCCTCTCCCCACAACAGACACCCTGTGGGGTGGGTGAGGCTGAGAGAACCCTGATATTACTGCTCGGTCAGAACAGCTTTATCAGAGCCGTGGTGAGCCCAAGGTCACCCAGCTGGTTGCATGTGGGGGAGTGCAGAATCGGACCTGGGATGCCAGCTTAGAAGCCCGCACTCCTAACCTCTACACCAAACTGTCCCTGTCAACAAGGATCAACAAGCATCTTTGGGTCAAGATATGAGACCTTGGCAACCAGCGACTTAACAAGGGGCAGTTGGCACCTCACATCACCATGGGGTTATTAAAGATCCTTCCTGTAAACGTTAATCAATTAAATGCTTCAGCTAAATGCTCCAAGATATTTAACCAACTTAGGAAGCTTGGAGCAGATATAATATGTTTACAGGAAACCCACATAAAAAGGCAAGAAAATTAGGATGTGAATGGCTTTGGCATCTGTAAAGATAAGGGGAGTGGTAATATACATGATGAAGCTAAGTGTAAAGGCAGAAATACTTCTACAAGTTCCCCAAGGCCGCTATATTACATTGAGTATTCATCTACCTGATGGTCAGAATTTTGTACTAGCAAATATTTACACTCCTAAAAATGCAAAAGAAAAAATTTATGAAGAATTCTTCTCTCTGCATTGTGAGATAGCAGACACCGGATTGATGCTTCTTGGAGATTTCAACGTGATTTCGAACCTCTCCATAGATAAATCTCATTAAAAAAAACTTGGAGCACATTTCCAACATTATTCTTTAGTTTATTTTTGAGAGAATTTCACCCCAAGTCCTGTCAGTACACATTTTATTCACACCATCTTATTCAATGATTGACCAGTGCTAGTGCTCTAAGTCTATTTAGGTCAGTGGTTCTCAACCTAAGGGGTTGTAACCTCATTTGGGGTCACTTGGCCCCTTCTTTGGAGTTGCCACGGCGGTGACAGCCAGGGGCAGTGGCGGGCAGCAGCAGCTGCAAGTGGTGGTGACTGACAGCAGTGGCAAGTGGCAGTGGGGCAGCGGTGGGTGCTGCCACCGACCCCACCGCCACAGTTGGGGTTGTGCCATCGGAGAGGTTGAGAACCACTGATTTAGGTGAAGGCTGTGAATACTTAAATTTTACCCAATACCTTTGCAGATCATAACCCATTATGAATAGAATTGTCTGATTGCAGAGTGGGTATGAGGAGATGGAGAACAAATTATTATATTCTTGAAGACCCAAAAAAGTTGCAGAAATGTGAGACAGGTCTCCGGGTATTTCTGCACATTAAACACAACATCAGAGGTTTCACTGCCTACAGTTTGGGATGCAAGTAAAGCTTTCATGAGGGGCAATTTAACATGGCAGTTAGGGAAAAAAGAGAACAAGAACTAATAGAGATTCAAAGATCTCTTACTCACTAGAAATGCAACATCAGGCCTGCCAGTCTAAGAAAGTGGCTTAATAGATCAAATTTTTGAGGATTAAGAGAGTCAACATTGAAATAGAAGAGATGAGGAAAATGTTGGATTATTTAAAGCAGAAGAACTTTGACTGGTCAGATAAACTAGGAAGATGGTTGGCTTATAAATTGCAGACTCCAGTCCAAACAAAATGTATAGGAATTGTCCAGGCTATTTCAAATCATTAATGGATCTTTTTATTTCTTCATTTTATAATAATTCAAAACTTTGTAAATTATCCAAAATCATAAATCACAACCAAAATGGGTTCCTAGGTAAAAAAATATCCCGTTTTTCCAAACTTCCTCCGTGATTGTGATCGTAATCATATTTTCTTAATGTTTTCACTGCTCCATATTAATTATCCCATGGGCTCTCCGCTCATCATGCTTTTAAGTCTTAATTAGCTATACCATAAATTGTAGAGAAATTTTCAAAAAGCAAGCTATTTGCAAATTGAGACATGATGGGAAAGAATATCTCACTGAAAAGGAAATTCAGAGTTGTTTTATTAATTTTTTTCAAAATGTTTATCAAACTGATGAGAAGCCACAAAATTTTGAACCAAAGGGAACTCAAGAAATAAATGAAGCCATAACAGTGATAAAGTTACAAAAGGCCCCAGTGCCTGATGGGCTTTCCTCAATATATTACAAGAAGCTAGCTCAAGTGATGAGACCTGTTTCATAAATGAAATAATAGATCACCTGGAAAAGAAATTGCCAGATTCTTGGCAACAAGCATCAATAACTCTTATTCATAAGGAAGGCTCTGACCCACTCTCTCCAAACACTTTTAGACCCATTCATTGCTTAATGTGGATTATAAGATTTTTGCCAAGATTTTAACAGAAAGTCTGAAAAGATGTATCAGTGATGTAGTACATGTAGATCAGACTGGTTTTATGCCTAAGAGATTTATGAAAAATAATATATGCTTTGTTTTAAATGCAATGGATTTTGTATGTAAAAACAGATACAGTTTTTCTCTTTTTGGATGTTGAAAAAGCATTTGATAATGTTTGTTGGAAAATTTTGTGAGCGACTTTAGACTGTTTGGACTGTGGGGACACATTTTCAAGTTTAATTCAACACATATACTTTGCTCAAGAAGCAAGAATTTTGATCAGCGGAATGCTGATTACAGATATTATTCAAATCAGTAAAGGAACTAGGCAAGGTTACCCTTTGTCGCCATTATTGTCCAGCTTGGTACTGGAAATGTTAGCAGTTAAATACAAGCATTGGACAAACTTACTGGACTGAAAGTTGAAGAATTTAAGCTGAAATGTTACACAGATTATGAAATTTGCATATTAACCAATCCATTGAAAACCACCTTAGAGCTGTTTGATCTGATTTTGGCTCTCATTCTGGTTATAAGAGCTAAGACTAAAATCATCCTGATTGGAGTTTTGGATTTAGATGTGCTATCTATTAGAGATAGCTCCAGTTGTGAAGTTAATCCAAGGACAGTAAAATATCTAGTAGCACATCTAGGTTGTGATCCTACCATGGTAAATAATTATAGAAAGCTTTGGAAAAAGGTAGGCCAAGCTGAAGCTTTCATGGTGGGCTCAAATGGCCACAGTCAAAATGAACATTCTACTTAAGTTTGTTTTTTGTTCCAGGTGCTACCTTTATCAATCAAAGACAAGACTATTCATAAATGGCAAACTGAAATAAATTTATTTGGCATTATAAGAGACCAAGAATGGCTTTCAAAATCTTGAAAGATGAGAAGAAAATAGATGGCCAAGCTGTGCCCAGTCTGAAAACTTTGTCTGCATGCAGCTACACCCACTATTCTTGCAGATTGAATTATGGGTCCGATGGACAGAGACTTAATTTTGGAGAAAGCTGGTTTAGGAGAAGGATTTCACAGCATTCTCCGGCCGTCATTGAAGCCTAAAAGGAAGGATAAATTAAACCTTAATGGAACACATATATGGAACAGATATAAAAATAGACTTTTCTCCTTACCTTATTTGATGAAGTTCTCAGTAGAAGCCTATTTTACAAGAAAGCAGCAAAAAATACAGAGACTGGTTATTCAGGGTAAGAGAATTAAAAGACATACAAGAATTAAAGAAAGAGGGAGTGGGAAAACATTGGTTAGAATATAATCAGTTATTTTCCAGGTTCAAATATGAATTTACAAAAAACAACAACAAATGGTGGTGGGAGCCCCACTCCCAGAATTTGAGAATAAACCTCACAAGATCAAATATATAAACCAGGGGTAGTCAAACTGCGGCCCTCCAGATGTCCAGGGACTACAATTCCCAGGAACCCCTGCCAGCAAATGCTGGCAGGGGCTCCTGGGAATTGTAGTCCATGGACATCTGGAGGGCCGCAGTTTGACTACCCCTGATATAAACTGTTGCTGAGATACAAAATAGAACAGGTTAAGACATGTATGATAAAGTGGATGCAGAACCTGGAGATTAACATCACTATGGAAGACTTGGAACATATATGGTTCCCCAAATTTACAAATAGTCAAATTCTGAGAGAAAATGGCATAAGATGTTCTATATATGGTATATAACTCCTAAAGCCATTGAAAAAATGACCAAGGGGTACAATAACATTTCTTGAATATGTAATGAAAAAGTGGGGTCTTTTTTTCATATGTGGCGGAAATGCGAAAAAATAATTGCCAAAAGGTAAGTCTGGGAGCTGAGGATGGCTTTCCAGCTGTGCTCCACCGTGGCCACCCCATAATCACCACTCTCCTGGCCACTGGGAGGTCCATCTGGTTGTTAAAAAGAAAAACATATATTAAACAAAAAGAAAAACTGCCTAAGGAGATGGTGAGCTCCCCCTCACTGGCAGTCTTCAAGCAAAGGTTGGATACACACTTTTCTTGGATGCTTTAGGATGCTTTGGGCTGATCCTGTGTTGAGCAGGGGGTTGGACTAGATGGCCTGTATGGCCCCTTCCAACTCTATGATTCTATGATTCCATGATTCTAACTAAATTTTGGGCTAAAGTACACGATGTATTAGAAGAGATGTTTGATATTAACTTTCCTATGAGACCTGACTTGCTCCTGGGGAGGAAAGCTATGGCAAATCTATATAGCATCCTAAAAAGCAGAGACATCACCCTGCCAACAAAACTGCATCTAGTCAAGGCTATGGTCTTGCAATGTATAGCTGTGAAAGTTGGACCATAAAGAAGGCTGAGCATCAAAGAATTGAGGCTTTTGAACTCTGGTGCTGGAGAAGACTCTTGCAAGTCCCTTGGACTGCAAGGCGAACAAACCGGTCAGTCCTAGAGGAGATCAGCCCTGACTGCTCCTTAGAAGGCCAGATCCTGAAGAAACTCAAATACTTTGGCCACCTCATGAGAAGGAAGGACTCCTTGGAGAAGAGCCTAATGCTGGGAGTGATTGAGGGCAAAAGAAGAAGGGGACGACAGAGAATGAGGTGGCTGGAGCAGTCGGTGCAAACTTAAATGGACTCTGGGGAATGGCAGAGGACAGGAAGGCCTGGAGGATCATTGTCCATGGGGTCGTGATGGGTCGGACAAAACTTCGCAACTAACAACAACATGAGACCTGAATACACGTTGTTAAGCTTGTGCCCTGATATATTACTCTCTCAAGCCAGAACTTTCTTTTTTATGTTACAACAGCAGCAAGGCTAGTTCTGGCCAAGACTTGGAAATCTATGGAAACACCCACCATTTCGTCATGGCTCAACAAAGTGGAGCAGCAGGAAGCAAGAAACTGTAGCTGTTTCCAGAAGTGTGCAGACAACTGAAATAGATCCTGCAACTAATGCAAGACTTCAGGATAGAGGAACCCAAACCAGTGAAACTTTTTGAAGACAACCAAGGGTGCATAAAGCTTACACTAACAGAAAAGATCAACTTGAGAACTAAACACATTGATGTGCCACCCAGCTGAGCTGGCTCCAGGCCACAACGCCATTTTAGTTACTTAGGGAAGGGAAGGGAAGGGGCGAGGCTGCCTGGCTGGCGCAACCTGTCTGGCCACACCAACATCATCCCCTTGGGCGGGGGCTGGGATGGTGCCACCTTCCCCCCTGCCCTCCCTAACTAACTAAAAAAGTGGTGGGACCTGAAACCACCTAGCCCAGCCAGTTTTCTGGCCGGCCAAGCCAGCTCCAGGATGCTCCGCCTTTTTAGTTAGCTGGAGAAGGGCAGGGGGGAGGCTGCCTGGCTGCCTGGCTTCCCTTGCCCCAGGAAGCACACTGCCTCAGGCTGCGGGAATGTTTCCCTGGGCAATGGGAGCCAACTAACTCAAAAGGCAGCGGGGCGTGAAGCCGCCTTGCTCAGCTGAGTTGGCTCCAGGCTGCCCAGCCTTTTTAGTTAGTTAGGGAAGGGGGAGGCTGCCTTGCAGAGGGGGCGTGAGTGCTCCCCGCAGCAACAGGAGCCACTGGCAGGAGGGAGGGGGTGGCTTCCTTTCCCTTGCGGAGGCAGTGTGTTTCCCAGGGCAATGGGAGCTGGTGGCAGGAGGGGGGAGAGGGCTTCCTTTCCCCCTTGCCTAGGGAAGCCATCACCAGCTGCCCCCCGAGACTCGCAGCCACCTACACCTTCTCTGCTCTGCCCCTCCTGTGTGTGTGTGGGTGTGTGGGTGTGTGTGTGTGTGGGGGGGTGCTAGAGCCTTCTGTATTTTTACTACAGCAGGCTTTTTTACTAGCAGGAAAATAAAATTAAAAAGTAGAATATCTTGATTCCCCCAACCCCCTATATGTGACTGACCTGGAAAATATTTTGGGTCATATACTACAAACCTTCCCACTAACAACGCAATCCTATACCCTTCTAAGTCTACTGAGGTTTATGGGCATAGAAGGCCTGTAATTCTATCTAGGACTACTGACTGTAGCAACAGACTGAGCTTTTGTGCACACAGGTTGCATGACTGGTTTGGTTGTCCAAGAGGGAATCTTCCTTTTTCTTCCCCAGGGACATGGCCAGGAGGATCCTTGATCCCAGTTTTTCTTTTCAGTGGGGGTTTTATACAAAGGTGAGAAAGGACCATGTTACAGGGTCACTGAAAATGCAGCCTGGGAACAGTGGGATTCACAGCCCCACTGCTCCTCCCAGAAGCATCTCTTCGGGGCTTTGATAGTTCACACTGGACAGCCTCATGACTATGGCCACGAACCCAGTCTTACAAAAGATGGGAGGAAGTAGCAACAGAGGTTTGGCAGTGATGTCATCTGGATCCTCTGTGATCCTTTCATGAAGGAACTGTGGCAGACAGAACAGCTCGTGTTGAAACAACGGGCTTGAAACTGATGTGATACTTTGCTTCCCAACCAATGTCCTCAGGGCAGCTCCCACAAAGAGGCACAAAGCCGAAGCTGGGTGCATTAGCTGGGCCTGGACTGTTCAGCAAAGCTCTGCGAGGGGCACTAGTCATCAGGGGCAACCTGTCTAATCAGCAGACACCACACTGAGTCAGTACAAACGATCCCAGATGATTCACTGCCGCTGACCTACTTTTCCTCTTCCTTCAATGCGCAAGCATGCTCTTCTCACAGCAGCAGAGAATAGTTCTGGGGGAAGGCATCTTCCCACCTGCATCTTCCCTGATGGTTTAGTCTTGGTCTGTAGACACCCACTGATCTCATGCCTTGGAGCTGATTGCATATTTATTGGAGACGAGGCAGCCTTGAAAAGTTTGATTCTCCTGATTGTTGTTTGGGCAAATCCAGACATAAATGGGTCCTGGAGTGTGCAATCCTCCTGGGAATATTTCAGGCATACTAACATCTTACAGGGTATAATCTTAAGGGGCTCTTAGTGACTGGGTGTGTATGTTACATAAGGTAACCAATTGGTGCATGTGAAGATTGGTAGGGTCATGATTACGATGAGCTCTCCCTTTTGGCAAAAGGCCAGATGCAATCTAATCTAGAAGGTCACAATGTTCAAAAGAATATCCCATGTTCCTCCAGCCTATCAGAGTCTGAAGACCAGATATTTCTCATGTATTTTTTTCTGATGCACATGAGATTACACTCTGAGTACAGAACTTAATGATAGCGAAGAGTGGTGACTTTAGGGACAGAACATAGGAATTGGTCTCCAAAAAGGATAAAATTTACACATTACAGATCCCACTGAACCATTCAGCTACACATTATAGAGAGTTCTATATAGGTATATTTCTATATAGAGTATATTATCATAATCTTGACCACTGAGGAAGACACGGAAGGGTCGAAAAGCGTTTGGTCCTTGGTCTTATGTGCTGTTAGTTCGGTATAGTTTTTAAGAAGTTTTTATTCTGTTTTTAATTGTGCACTATAATAAATAATTAACAAGTTTTGTTTTGAATAAAGTTATACTTTGTTTATCTACAAAAGCTTTCAGCATGTCCCTGAGCAAATGCAGCCTCTTGGAGGCAGCAAGAGGAGAGCTCTGTGCAGGGAGAGCTGAATGCTGCCCATTGAAAGGCCAGACATTTCAACACAGGCTTTTCACAGGATTGATGGGCCCAGTCTTTCTACATGTGTACAATTTTTGAGGACAGCCATCTTGGGTAGAGGTTCAGAATGGCAGCTTCTAATCTGGTGAGCTGGGTTTGATTCCCTGAACTCCACATACACCCAGCTGGGTGACCTTGGGCTCATCACACCCCTGTTAGTGCTATTTTTGTAGAGCAGCTCTGTCAGAGCTCTCTCAGCTCCAGCTACCTCACAGGAGGTCTATTGTGGGAAAAAGAAGATAAGACAATTGTAAGTCACTTTGAATGCCTTTGGGTAGTGAAAAGCAGGGTATAAACCCAGCTCTTCCTTATTTTCATGGCTTGGGTTTCAGTAGGTTAGCCCTAAACATCTTCAGGTTGCATCTTTCCAAATATTGCTAAAAGGCATTAAAACGATGAACTCAAGTTTACTCTTTGCTTATAATTGGGAGATAACAGGAAGTGGGTCAAAATTCAGGTTAGTTTGGAGTGGGGTGTTTTTAGCGAAGTGTCTTCAACTGGTGGCAGCACTGGCGAAGAAGTGTGGCTGCAGCAAGAGGAGTAAGCATCGGGAAGAGTTCGTGCCAGAAGCGTGCAGTTCTCTCTGAGGGAAGCAGCTGGCTGCAACATGGAAATAATAAGAGGCCGGAGGACAGGAATAAAACGACAACACAGGAAAAGCAAGGGAAAGACAAATATTCTGGCACCGTATCCTTCACACCCTATCCACTCACTGCCAGACCACGAGAAAAGAGTCCCCAATCAGATGAGTCACAGATCTCAGAGCCAGAGGATCCAGGTGTCAGAAAAGCTCACTCAAAAAGCCAATGGTGGAGAAGAAACTTCTCCACAAGATACAAGATCTTATCTCCATCAAAACATAAAGACAATGCCATGGAAGGGAATGATAATTTCATTGCTCTTGTTTTGCTGAACTGATTAAGATTTGTAGCCCTTGAGGAATCTATTCACGGGTCCTTGATAAATCCTGGGGAGACAGTGCCCAACTTAAAAAAAAAAATTAATAAACTGCATCAAGCATCTTCCTTTGCTGTGCTTTTGCAGCTTACTTTTAGATCAGTAAAGTTACAAATATTGCCTTTTTTAATGGCATCCTTTTGTGCATCGATTGACCTCAGCAGAAGGTCAAAGGTTACTTTTCTGGAGTATCCACCTCTATCTGCTGAGTGTGCGGAGTGCACGGCCCTGTGTTGTATTTCCTTTGTTCACTAAGTATTTGTCACACAGAATGCCTCCTTACATTTCCCCCAGTTAAGGCTCTCCCAGCCCTAACCAGGACGTTCCAGACTAATCAGATTTTAACAGCTAAGCAGTGTCTGTCCTTGTTACTACTTGGATGAGAGATCACTAAGGAAGCCCAAGGTAGTTATGCAGAAGCAGGCTACAGCAAACCACCTCTCACTTGAAAATCCTACAAAGTCACCATAAAAGTTAAAGGTAAAGGTATCCCCTGTGCAAGCACCGGGTCATGCCTGACCCTTGGGGTGACGCCCTCTAGCGTTTTCATGGCAGACTCAATACGGGGTAGTTTGCCAGTGCCTTCCCCAGTCATTACCGTTTACCCCCCAGCAAGCTGGGTACTCATTTTACCGACCTCGGAAGGATGGAAGGCTGAGTCAACCTTGAGCCGGCTGCCTGCTGCCTTACCACTCTGCGCCACAAGAGGCTCTTCACAAAGTCACCATAAGTTGGCTGCAAATTGCAACAGCAAGGCTGTTGATAGAAGAAGAAAGGCTGGTTTTTATACCCTGCTTTGCATGGCCTGAAGGAGTACCAGAACAGCTTACAATTGCATTACCTTCCTTTCCCCCATGAGGTAGGTGGGGTTGAGAAAGCCTTAACAGAACTGTTCTGCAAAATCCCAATAAGAACTGTGACTAGTCCAAGGTCACGCAGCTGCCTGCTTGTCTAGAAGTAGAGAGGGTCATTAATTCATAAGGGCCAGTTCCACAAGAGCAGAAAAAGCCAAGATGGCACTCATATTGAAGTGGGGCAAATCCTCACTTCCATATGATGTTTCTGCCAGGCTCCCACCCTTCCGGGCCTGGCACATATCAGGCCCCATAAACTCCGGGCTACGGGAATGAGGAATTTTCTGAATCATAGAATCATAGAATCATAGAATCATAGAATCATAGAATCATAGAGTTGGAAGGGGCCATACAGGCCATCTAGTCCAACTCCCTGTTCAACGCAGGATTAGCCCTAGCATCCTAAAGCATCCAAGAAAAGTGTGTATCCAACCTTTTCTTGAAGACTGCCAATGAGGGGGAGCTCACCACCTCCTTGGGCAGCCTATTCCACTGCTGAACTACTCTGACTGTGAATTTTTCCCCCTGATATCTAGCCTATATCATTGTACTTGAAGTTTAAACCCATTACTGAGTGTCCTCTCCTCTGCAGCCAACAGGAACAGCATCATGCCCTCCTCCACGTGACAACCTTTCAAATACTTAAAGAGGGATATCATGTCCCCTCCCAACCTTCTTTTCTCCAGGCTGAACATTCACAAGTCCCTCAACCTATCTTCATAGGGCTTGGTCCCTTGGCTCCAGATCATCTTCGTCGCTCTCCTCTGTACCCTTTCAATTTTATCGACGTCCTTCTTGAAGTGCGGCCTCCAGAACTGCACACAGTACTCCAGGTGTGGTCTGACCAGTGCCGTATACAATGGGACTATGACATCTTGTGATTTTGATGTGATGCCCCTGTTGATACATCCCAAAATGGCATTCACCTTTTTTACCGCTGCATCACACTGCCTGCTCTTGTTTAGCTTACAATCCACAAGTACCCCAAGGTCTCGTTCACACACAGTGTTACCTAGAAGCGTATCCCCCATCCAGTAGGCATGCTTTTCATTTTTCTGACCCAGATGCAGAATCATAGAATCATAGAATCATAGAGTTGGAAGGGGCCATACAGGCCATCTAGTCCAACATGTTAAAAAGTACTGGGCCAAGCACCGAGCCCTGAGGTACCCCGCTACTCACTGTCAGTATCAGTGCCTGCTCTCTGCCATGAATCTTTGTATTAGCCTGAGTCACGCCATGTTTGCTTAGCCTTTCTTTGACCTTTCACTTTTTTGGGTCTCTGTGTAACCTCGACCCATTTTATTTAGCTGTCTGCCTGAAATCGAAACCTGTGTGCTGTACCCTGCTATCATGATTTGCTGTGAACTATTTGTCTTTTGAACTGGCCAGCAAGGCCTGCTCTTTGTAACAAAAACAATTATCTTGTCAGTAGGCGCCGGGCAGCCCAAGGCCGAGTGAGAAGTAACACTCCCTGGTTTATTGCACCTGGTGCTCCTTCCTCCCTCCCTTGGGAACCTTCAAGTTTTGGGCGGGAGAATTCTCTTGAAAAGGGTCTGCAAATGTATTAATGGGCAGATTTGACTTCGCCAGTTTAGGTGACTGAAGTAACTCATCAATAAAACTTTCTTTTCATAGAAGTTCGTTGTGAGTTCTTGCTGCACTTGACACTCACCTCTCTCCAGTATGATGAAACACCATTGACAACAACTCTCTGAGTGCGGTTCTCTAACCAATTTCCTATCCACTTAACTATCTGAAAATCCAGATTGCAGTCCTTCAACTTATCCATCAGAACATCATGGGGAACCTTGTCAAAATCTTTACTAAAATCCAAGTAAATGACATCAACCGAATTTTCCCGATCCAGCAAACCTGTTACTTGGTCAAAAAAGGAAACCAGGTTGGTCTGGTAGGACCTGTTGGAGACAAATTCATGCTGACTTCCTTGGATCACCAAATTGTCCTCCAGATGTTTGCAGATCGCTCGCTTTAATATCTGCTCCATTATCTTCCCCACAACAGAGGTCAGACTCACTGGTCTGTAGTTTCCTGGGTCATCCTTCCTCCCTTTTTTGAAGATTGGAATAACGTTTGCTCTCTTCCAGTCCTCCGGGACATCTCCAGTCCTTAAAGAGGTCCCGAAGATGATGGACAAGGGCTGTGCAAGTTCTCTGGAAAGTTCTTTGAGCACTCTCGGGTGCATTTCATCCGGACCAGGGGATTTGAACTCATCCAGTGCAGATAAATGCCTCTCGACAACCTCTCTATCCATGTTAACCTGCCACCCAGACACTATCCTTTGGCTACGGCCATCTCTAGATGTGCCTAAACACTTTGACCTGTGGGAAAAAACAGATGTAAAATACGCACTAAGCTTTCTGCTTTCTCGGCATCTTCCGTTAGAGTTTGTCCATCCGCACCCAACCGTGGGCCTATTGCCTCCTTTACTTTACGTTTGCTCCTCACATAACTGAAAAATCTTTTCTTGTTACAATGGGCTTCCCTGGCCAATCTTAGCTCACTCTCAGCTTTGGCCTTTCTGATGATTGTTTTACAGTGCCTTGTAACCTGTAGGTACTCTTCTTTAGAGCTCTGTCCTTCCCTCCATTTCCTGAACATTTTCCTTTTCTTTCTTAGTTCCTCTTGAAGTTCTCTGTTCATCCAAATAGGCTTCTTAGAGCTCCTGCAGTGTTTTCATCTTTCTGGGATAGTCATTGATTGAGCATGCAATAGCTCTTGTTTGAGTAGCGCCCACCCTTCACATGCTCCCTTCCCTTCCAGCATTCTCATCCATGGTATGACATTCATCATGTCTCTGAGTATATTAAAGTTTGCCCTACGAAAATCCAATATCCGCGTCTGGCTACAAGCTTCCTTGGCTCCCCATCTCAAAAGGAATTCTATGAGGACATGATCACTTCCCCCTAGGGTCCCCACCTCCTTCATCTCATCCACCAACTCTTGCCTGTTGGTCAGTATTAAGTCCAGTATGGCTGAACCTCTTGTGGGTTCATCTACCATTTGATAAATGAAATTGTCAGCCAGGCAGGTCAGAAAATTGCATGACTGAGGACGCTTTGCAGAGTTTGTTTCCCAGCACACATCTGGGAAATTGAAGTCACCCATGATGACAAGGTCCTGCCGCTTAGATATTTTCTCAAGCTGCTCATAAAGTGCAGCATCCACATCCTCTCATTGGTCAGGCGGTCGGTAGCAGACACCAACCACCACACTGTTTGTTTTCCCCTTGCTTATTTTCACCCAGATGCTTTCCACTGTAGATATGCTCTCCTTCACTAGAATTTCCTGACAGGTAAGCCCTTTCCTCACATACAGTGCCACTCCTCCACCTCTTCAATCTATTCTGTTTTTTCTGAACAGTTCATATCAATCCACCATTACATTCCAGTCATGAGAATCATTCCACCAAGTTTCTGTGATGCCTACTAGATCATACCTTTCCATCAGCATGAGAAGTTCCAGCTCTTCCTTCTTATTGCCCATGTTTCAGGCGGTAGTATAAAGACATCTGAATCCTTTTACTTTTGGTTCCCTATGAGCTGGCCTTGCCGGTTGGGCTGCCCCGATCATTCTCCTTCCATACACTCCCTATGTTGATCGTCTCCTTCCCCTTGTGGCTTCAGTTTAAAGCTCTCCTGATGAATCTCCCCAGGTTCCTGCCAAACACATTCTTCCCCAGTTTCGATAAGTGCAGTCCATCAGGTGTTAGTAGGCCTTCCCCAAGAAAGCCTATCCCATGGTCCCAGAAACCAAATCTCTCCTGCCGGTACCAAGTACGCAGCCAGTGATTCACCTCCATTATCTTCCTCTCCCGACGCATTCCTCTTCCCTTGAGAGGCAAGATTGAAGAGAATACCACTTGTGCCCCCATTTGCTTGAGCCTCCTCCCCAGATCTTGATAGTCTTTTTTAATAGGAGCGATGGTATTCAGGGGCATGTCATTCGTTCCCACATGGACCATCACAAATGGGTAGCGATCCGTAGATTTGAGGAGCTTGGGCAGCCGTTCTGAAACATCTTTAATTTTCGCCCCTGGCAAGCAACACACCTCTCGGGTTAGGGGGTCGGGCCCAGCCACATGGCAATCGATTCCTCTTAGCAGGGAGTCTCCATTTACCAGTACTCTCCTTTTTTTCTTTCTTCTCAACTCCATTTCCTTCTGTCCCTGTGGCCTCTTCCCTTTGTCTTAGAGTTTGTTTTGGGACCTCTTCCCTTGTTGACCCTTGCATCTCCTCTGCAAGGGCCTGAAATCTATTCTGGAGCTCCAAAGGCCCCGAGAACTGTCTCGCCGTTCGCCGTTGAGTCTTTTTCCGAACTGTCTGCAGAGGCTCCCTAGTGTGGTCAATCTCCTTATCCTCTCCAGGAGTGGTTGTATCCTCTTTATTCCGAGTTGCAGGGCTCTGGTCTATGAACTCCTCCCCTTTCTTACTTTGGGTCAGAGTAGTAATACTGTTTTCTAATCCCCTAATCCTTTCCTCCAAATGTCTTACCATCTTACACTTGGGGCAGATGTAGTCCATCTTGTCTTCTGGGAGGAAGGCAATCATGTCACACTCACTGCAGATGATGGGATGAGTGTCCTGGAGGTCCATTGTAATTTCTAGGCAGTGCAAGTACTAGGGAAATATAATCTACTGATTTTAATTGCTTGGCCAAGAATCCCAGGCTAAGAGCCACAGGCCAAGAGCCCTTTGTCTCTCACCCTTCGGCTCGCGCCAAAGGCTTGCGCCTCTGGCGAGGATCAGCCCTTTTTAATCCTCCCAAGAATTACCCAGCAATCACCTCACCCAGTCAGCACAATAGCCTCACCTGGTCAGCAGCAACTCTCCCCAATAGCTCTCTCCACGTGCTCTCAGTTGTCTGAGCTCAGAGTCCAGAGTCCAGATCAGAGTCCAAGGGCACCTTTAAGACCAACAAAGATTTATTCAAGGCGTAAGTTTCGAGTGCAAGTACTCTTCCTCGGACTAAGACCTCCCTATATGACAGTGGGAATATATAGCAAAATTTAATTCTGTTAAATAAGTAAACTGTGTCATACACCCAAATACAGCCATATGATAATTCTTTGCCAAAACAGCCAATCAATCCCCTGGAATTCAGTTGTGGTTCACAAAAACAAAGGAGAAATAAAACTGTCAGTGTTCAAAGGCTCACACCCGACCATTTGCTGTTTGCCCTGTCTGACACCATGCAAGTGTAAAACATTCTTGTAAGGGAATTGTTGGGAATTATCGCATCCCAATATCAGGGAGTTAAACTTAAAAATCCATTATATTACCATTACCTTACAGTCACATTATCACAAATAAAATAAATTGTGAGGAATATAGAAACACAAGTTGACCAAGGTTAGCATGAATAGTGACATAAAATACCTATGTCCTTGTTGAGTTCAGGGTATGTCATAGTTTTGAGTGTTGCATTTCTGCAATCTCCCTCTCTAGTCTGTTCTTGAAGTTCCTTTGCAATAGCTACTTTCAGGTCCCTTATTGAATGTCCTGGAAGGCTGCCATATAAAGCATGGAGCAGAGTTGTTCTCTCTTGCCCCGGAGGGACGGACCAGAACCAATGGACCAGAAATTCTGTCTGAACATCAGGAAGAAGTTCCTGACAGTTATAGCTGTTTCTCAGTGGAACAGGCTTCCTCAGGAGGTGATGGGTTCTCCATCTCTGGAAATTTTTAAACAGGGGCTGGATAGCCATCTGACAGAGAGGATGAATCTGTGAAGGCTTAAGGGGGTGGCAGGTTACAAAGGATGAGCAATAGGGTTGTGAGTCTCCTGCATAGTGCGGGGGGGGGTTGGACTAGATGTCCCATGAGGTCCTTTCCAACTCTATTATTCTATGACTAGAGGCAAAGCCCGTTCTGCATTCAACATCATTTCCCTTCTTGTCCCCCTGCCCTAATATACATGGGGTAGTCACAGTACACAGGTGTCTACCCTTTTGTTTACTATTGATAAAATGTTATGTGGCCAAATGCTTCTTTCATGGCTGCTCCTTAGAAGAAGAAGAGCTGGATTTTTGTACCGTGCTGTTTATTTATTTATTTATTATTTATTTATCATACTTCTATACCGCCCTCCCCCGGAGGCTCAGGGCGGTTTACATTATAACAGAGAACCATACATAAAACAGTCTGTAGAATATGTACATCGATAACCAACAATTGCAACCAAACACAACACAGTATAACAGTAAACAATTGTAATACAAACAGGTCCAGGGCTTGTTGATGGGATTCTGAGGGGGGTGGCTTATTGATTGAATTCTGAGGGGGGGGGAGCAGGGGCCCTTGGTCGCTGTAGATTACGTCTGGTCTCAGCCAAATGCCTGGTGGAAGAGCTCCTTTTTGCAGGCCCTGCGGAATTCTCCTGTTGTTAGAGATAGGTTGATTATCTCCCGGAGGGGGCCCATTATCTTTATGCCAGCTGTTTTCAAGAGCCAGGATGGGCAAGGATCTAGTGGGCATGTAGTTGGTCTTGTTGTCGCTAGAATCCTGTCCACTTCGGCCAGCGTGAGTCGTCTGAAGTTACTCATAGTTTTCTTCAAAGACGGCCAAGGGGCCTCTAGTTCACTTTTTGTATCTAAGGTTGGAGCGGGGTCGTGGCGGAGTGTCGAGATTTTGTCCGCAAAATGACTCGCGAATGCCTCACAGCTGATGTCCAATTGGCTACTGTTTTGTTGCCCTTCAATCAGGGCAGTGAGGGATCGAACTACCTTAAACAATTGAGCTGGGCGTGAGTCTGCAGATGCGATGGTAGCCGAGTAAAAATTGCGTTTTACTGACTTCACCGCCATCTCATAGGCTTTCATATGCATTCTATAAGATGTTCTCGAGGCTTCGTCACGAGTCTTCCTCCAAACTCGCTCTAGCCGTCTCAGTTCCCGTTTCTTGTCGCGAAGCTCCTCGGTATACCAGGGAGCTCGCATGAGACGGGGCTGGAGAGGGCGTCGGGGAGCTATCTCATCAATGGCAGTCAGAAGTCTGTTATGCCACTCACTGACCAGGCCATTGAGAGAAGTGCCGGGACGCATTGGTTCCCGCAGAGCATTCCGGAATCCTATTGGATCCATAAGTCTCCGTGGGCGAGCTAAAATTTGCTCGGCGCCCAACTGAGGAGGTGGTGGGAGCCTTAGCCGAGCCTTTAGAGCATAGTGGTCTGACCATGGCATGGCTGTTGTTGTGACCAGATCCACATCGAAACCTGCGCCGAAAATAAGCTCCAGGGTGTGACCTGCTTGATGGGTGGGGCCAACAACAAATTGCGAGAGCCCTAGTGTTGCCATGGATGACACTAGGTCCTGTCCAGTTCTAGAGGACAGTAGCTCAGCATGGACGTTAAAGTCCCCCAGGACTAGTAGACTGGAGAACTGTAGCGTCCAGGCCGCCACCACCTCTAGCAGGGCAGGCAAGGGCATCTGGCGGTGCATTGGGCGCGCGGTACACTAGCCAGATGGCCACGCTCTCGGTTGCTCCCCATCCGAGGCCAACACATTCAATGCCTGGTATTGACGGCGCAGGAAGGGTTCTAAAGGAGAAAGCCTCTCGGGTTAGGATTGCCACCCCTCCTCCCCGCCCCGCTGTCCGGGACTGGTGGAGGACAGAAAACCCAGCAGGGGCTAGATCTTTGAGGGCAACTGTTTCCCCCTCCCTGGTCCAGGTTTCTGTCACGCACACCAGGTCCGCTCTTTGCTCTACAAAGTGGTTTTGCAGCGTAGAGGTTTTGTTGTTTATTGACCTGGCGTTGCACAGCACTAGTGTCAGAGGTGGGTTGTTTACCTTTGCCTCCACCCTAGTGTCACGAGGGATGGGGCGGAGTCTGGAGGGGGCTCGAGTATGGTTGGTTTTCGGCCCCCTTGGTTTGATGTATGTCCGCCATCCGCTGTCCCTGCCTTTGCCCCTTATTATTGGGATCCCTGACCCTATCAAGGCCCCTGCTTTTTCTCCTTCCTCAGTTTTGCTAGGCATTATGAGCTCTATGGACACTGTTGGTTCAATTCTTAGTTCTATGGTTTGGCTGGGTTGATTGTTGAACCCCGGTTCTGTCTTTGTGTGTGTGGGTTATGTATCTGTGGGAGGTTGGCCCTGATCGCTAATTACAGCCTCTCAGGGCTTTCCGGTTCCACTTGTGTGTAGTTATGTGCTGGGTGTAGGGTGTGTGTCGTTGTGGGTACCTGGAGGGGTGGTCCCGATCGCCTGTTGTGGCACCTCAGGGTTGCCCAGTCCAGGGGTGTGTGTTGTATGAGTGGCCTGAGTGTTATTTCATGTTGGATTGTGGTTGGAAGTTGTGGATTGGGTGGTGGCTAGTTGGCAGTTTGGGTTGTTAGGTGAGTGGAGGGTAGTTGATAGGTTGGTTGGATTAATTGCTTCGGCTGGGTTCAAGTAACTTGATTTTTTGGAATTTAATTGTTCTGGGTAGGTTGTGGTAGAGTTTAGATTGTTGGGGTGGGTTTTTTTGGGGGGGTCGGTATTGGGTTAGAATAGATTAATTGATAGTGGTTGAGGGTATATGGTGAGTGGGTGGGCAGGTGTTAATTTAGTGTGAAATCAATCAGGATTAGTTGATTGTATTGGTTTGGGTAGATCTGTTGGTAGCAATTTGTTGTTTTGGCTGGGTGGGGGTGTTGGTTAATGTGGTTTGGTTGGGTAGATGGGTGGGTGGGAGGAGAATTTAATTTAATTTGGAGTCTGTTCAGTGTGGGTTGGTAGTTGGTGAAGGGAACTCTTCTTATTTCTCTCCTGTCTCTCTCTTCCCTCTTTTTCCTTTTTTCCCCTTCCCCCTTGTTTTTCTTTTCTTTCTCCCCCTCTCTCCTCGTTTTCTCCTTCTTCCCCCCTCCCCTCTTTTTTGGTCCTTCTTTCCCCTCTTCCCTTCCTTTTCTCTTATCCCCCCCCCTTTTTCCTTTCTTCCCCCCCCTCCCCTCTTTCCTGTGCATAACACAATGTTCCCATCTAATTCTTTGCCGTTGCTGGTAGTTTGGCCGGTGTCTTCTTTTTTGCTCTCTCTGTCCTCTCCCCTTCCTTCCCCCCCTCCATTTTCTGTTTGCAGTTTTTTTTCCTTTTTCCCCGCTTGATTATCTTCCCGCCCTATTTGTTCCCGCTCAATTTCTGACAGATTGTTTAATGCCTCTTCCCCCTTCTTGGGTGGGGTTTTCGCCATTTAAGATCCTCTCCCTCCCCCACCTAATTTGCTTCCCGCTCAATTATTCCCGCTCAATTTTCTCGACGTTTGTTTGGTATCCCTTCTCCCCTCTGGTGTGAGTAGCGTCCGTCTGTATCCCTCTCCCTCCCCCACGTAATCGAGACGCTATTCCCTCCCAAGACCCCCAGTCGTTCGTGGGCAGTCTCCCCCCCCCTCTGGGCACAAATCAATTTAAATCATTTATAATTAAATAGTTAATCAGTTGAATGAATTAAGTTGTTGTCCGTTTGAGTCTTTCTCTTTCCACTTCACGAACCCCCGCCCCGCCCTCCCAAGGTTTGGCACCTCTCTTTCCTTCTTTGTTCTGGCTATGCGGGTGTTCCTTTTCTTCTTTCCCTTTCCCCCCTCCTTACTTCAATACACCGGCCGGCTGCAGCGGGGCCCCACGGCGCTGTGCTCCCAGAGGGCTGCAGCAAGATTCTGTGAAGGTGGGGAGGCTGTAGACGAAGGCCGGTTTTTCTCGGCCGCAGCTGGGCACGCGGGTGGATGGCGGCCGGGGCCGTGGGTGGCGGTTCAGCATGGCGGTGGTGGATCGAACGGTGCACGGGTGGTGGGCTCGGTGCAGCGGCGGTGGGGTTGTCCCGGCAGGAGTCAGCTCAGTGGGTGCAGCGGTCGCGGCCAACCGGCCCGGCGCGGTGCGGCTCAGCTGTCGTGGCCCCGTCGTCGTGGGATCGGTTGGTGGTGGTCCCACAGCGCTGGCCAGTTGTCCGGCTCTGTTCGGATGGTGCACGCAGGTGCAGGTAGTGACGGTTGCTGTCCGGCTCTGTCTTGGGGGGCTGCGGAGGGACTCTTGCAACAGCAGCCTCCGTTTCTTGATGTTGGTAGGCTGCACCAGGTGGTCGACTCCTTCGGTCACCTCCGTGGGCTCTACGCTCCCCCAGTCGGGCTCAGAGTCGCTGTCGCTTCCCTCCGATTTTCTGGTTAATCTCTAGTTGAGTTCCTTACTGTGTTCGTCTTTTTGTCTTTTGATGTTCTTCTTGTTTGTTTTCGGCTTTTGTTTGTGGGGTTTGAGGTCTCGTTACGTTCTTTTAAAGTTTCAGTCGTTCCTTGTTTCGGTTCCGTTCCTTTGAGATTTCCGTGGCTGAGTGGTGGGATTCTTTTTTAATTAATTTTTTAAAATTATTATTGTTATTTTTGATCAATTTGGTTGCATTTTGATGGTTGTTCTTGGGCTGGGCCTGTTTAGGCCTGTTTAGGCCTGTTTAGTTGCAGGAGCAGTCTGATTTCATGACTGCTCCGGCCGCCTTCTTGTGGAATTTATATTACTACCCAAAGGAGTCTCAAAGTGGTTTACAAACACCTTTCCCCTTTGTCTCCCCACAAAAGACAACCTGTGAGGGATGTGGGGCTGTGAGAGGTCTGAGAGAACTGGGAATGGGCCGCAGTCACCCATCAGGCCTCAGGTGTCTCAAAGCATTTTCCAATCGCCTTCCCTTCCTCTCCCCATAGCAGACTCTCCGTGAGGGTGGTGGGGTAGAGAGCCTCACTTGGAAGATGGCAACCCTAAGAGGAGGTCCCTCTGTGCACAGCAGTCTTGACCTTAGTCAGATTTATGCACACCTAGCTAGTTTCCAGAAGATTAATCTACACTAATCTGGCAACCTTACCTCCTCTCTGCAATGTTTTCTTGGCCTAAAATATGTCAGGGGGTGCTAGGTAGCTGTGGAGCATTACACACTTTTGATTCCCCACTTTCAGACTTCAAGGAATATGTTCAGACCAGGGACAGCCAACCTCCAGGTAGGGCATGGAATTGCTGCTCATCTCCAGACTATACAGACCGGCTCTGCAGGCAAAAATGGCTACTTTGGAGGGGTGACTATGTAGCATTGTATCCTCCTGAGGTTCAGGGAAGCCAGCCTCCAGGTGGGGTCCAAGAATCCCCTGGAAGTACAGCTCATCTCTAGGCAGTTAGGCTGAAGGGAAAGCTCTCCCCCCTCTCATGCACCCCTTTAAAAGGAATGCACATGGCCCCATAATCCACTTGGTTGCTTAGCTATTGATGTCTGCCCTTCTGAAGCATGAGACCTACTGCTGGCAACTGCAGTCCCTGTTGTTGTCTGCAAGGCCAAGTCGTTGCCTAATAAAGGTGGATCACCTAGGGCCATTCCGCACCAGGATCTATGTTGCAAATTGGTTGCGGAACGAAAAACGCCATTTTAAATACTGGAATCTGTCGTTATGCATACCTGCCTTTGTAGTGGAATCCAGTTGCATTTCTATCGTTTTCCACAGGTTTCCGGTCTTGGCAAAAATCGCTAGCCAGGAAGCGATATTGCCGAGCTTTGTCCCGCCCCTGGCCGTCAATCAAACGAGCAGCCAATGGGCAGCCGTTATCATGCTCCCGAAAAGCCCCTTTCCCTTTAAGGAAGGTTTAAGGGGAAAAAAAACACGTTGCAACTAATGTGCGTTGATTCGTTGCAACGGAGAGACCCATCTAGCTAGCAGGTGGCATTTGAGCTGCCGTTTCATTGTTGCCACGCTCTCCCCGAGTGAAAAAAAAGAACCCCCCCCCCCCGCACGGGCGTGATTTTTGGCTGAAAATAAAGGGAAAAATAAAGGGAAAATAAACCAGCAAACGGGGCTGTGTGGTGCTTGGTGACTGTGTGGTGCTTGGTGACAGCTCTGGGGAGGGACTGCAGCCACGGAAGCCTCACTGGGTAAACGAAGGCTCGCCGGTGCGTTGATCTCCACTCGCTCCAAAAAAAAAAAATGGCGATCGATTTGCCGGAAGATCAGAGGAGAGAGCCAGGACTTTGCAGAAACCGCAACAATGATAACGCACAGAACTTTTCCGCTAGTGTTGCAGATTGGTTGCAAGAGTGTAGCGCTTTCCGGAGGGTGAATCCACTTTTTGGGATTTCCCTGAAAGCGCTACAACGAAGCGCTTTTTGCGGATCGGTTTCAGGAGTGTGCCAGATTGTCAACGACATTGTGCATAACCGCATTTTTGTAGCAATTTCAATTTGCCACACTCCTGCTACAAAGAATCTGTGCGGAATGGACCCTAGTTTTCCCCAAAGTCTCACTGTCTACTTTTCTGTAAAGCTAACTACACTTGAAATTCTGGGCCACTTATGTGTTTGAGTTCATAGGCGTTTTTATTTACCAGGCCAAGCTTGAAAAAAGTCACTTTAGTTCCCACTTTAGTTTAGTCTCTCCAGCCATTTACTTGTTCACTATTTACAGTTTCAGGCTGTAAATATTCTTTATTTAGATCTTCCTGGACTTTCCAGACTCGCAGGATTGATATTGGTCTGTCTGTTTGTCTGTCTCTCTGCACCCCAAAATACAAACAGTTGCTGGTAAGGGCTGGTCAAAGCCCATAGCCCAGGAGGGACACACCCACAACCACTCCACCCCAACCACAGTCTGTGAGCCTCTACCATCCTCTCTAGATCACTTCTCATCTCTAGATTACACTGATCAGCTCTGCAGGCAAAAACAGCTACTTTGGAGGCCAGACTCTGAGGCATTGTACGATTTTAAGGCCCTCCTCCAAACCTCCAGGAATATCTCCAATCCAGGGGTAGCCAACCTCCAGGTGGAGTCTGGAGAGCTCCTGGAATTACAGCTCATCTGCAGAGTATAAAGATCAGCTGCCCAGGCAGAAAGGGCTCCTATGGAGTTTGGACACGGTTGAGGAGAAGAAACAGTTAAAGTCTCCCACGCAGGTTGTTGTGGAGTTGAATCACTTGAGGCCTACTGCACAGGGTTGTTGTGCAGATGCAAAAAACCCCCTCTGTAACAGCTTCCAGTTTCACCTGCACAACAATCCTGTGTGGTAGGTCTCAAATCTGCAGAGAGTTGCTTGGCTGTTTCTTCAGCAGCATGGCCGGCCAGAGCAGTATTTTAAGTGAGAAGGGGCTTTTCTGTAGCCTCCCTGTCAGCCAACTGTTTTGCAGAAGGGGAAAGCCCCCCCCTCAAAAGGAAGGCCCTCAGGCTCCCTTGCGTTGCTCTTGGAAAGGCCTCCCTCCCCTCAGTCAGGGGCTGTCAGAGGTTCCTTCGCAGCAGGCCGGAAAGGGGGGGGGGCTGCTGCCACCTCTGTCAGGGTTCTGAGGCAATTTGCAGTTGGACATGACAGTTAGGACAGCCTTGGGTGAAAAGGGCTGGCGCAGCCTGTCCAAGCCTCTGTTCTCAGTCCCCCTTGGCAGCCCTACTGACCTCCTCTCCATGTGGTAGTCAGGAGCAGACTGGCAGCGATGTCTCCAGATTGCCCCTGGCTGGGCTGGGTGGGCGGGTCGGGAGGAGTTTTGCGTCTCCTGACTGGATGGAACTGTGGTCTGTCCTGGTAAGGGCCAAATCGGATTGGCCCATTGCCCCCTGGCTGCGCGTGCCTCCGGATTGGCCCCTTGGCCCCAAACTGACAAGCGGAAGGGCCAATAGTAAGGCGCTTCACGCCTTCCGATTGGCCCCTCCACTTGTCAGTCCGGGGCCAAGGGGCCATTGTTGGCCCACCCATCACAGACTGATCCTACCCCCACTCCCCTTAGCCTTTTATTTATACTGCGGAATGCAGTTTACAGATTCTATGACTCTATGGTTGAAGTGTTGCCCTACAGGTTTTTGAGCTTTGTGGTTTTTGATGTCAGACCTGTGTCCATTGATCCTTTGGCAGAGGGTTTGACCTGTTTGCCCTATGTAGAGAACAGAGGGACATTGTTGGCACTTGATGGCATATACAATGTTGGAGGAAGAACATGTGTATAAGCTTTTGATGGTGTAGGTGATGTTGTTATGTCCAGTAATTGTGGCATTACTGTATGTGGCAACAAAGTTGGCATCTGGGTTTGTTGCAAGCTCTAGTACCAGTGTCCATGTTCACATTATATGTTGCATTGCTGTGGGTGAGGAGTTGTTTGAGATTGGGGGGCTGTCTGTGGGAAAGAAAAGGTTTACCCCCCAGTGCTTGGGAAAGAGAACTATTATTATCTAACCAGTAAAAAAAGCCCATTGTATTCTTTATACAATGGGCTCTAGCAGGCAGGGGCAAGAGCGAGGAAGGCTACCTGAAAGAGGGCTGCGGCTCCTCGGTGGCTCCTCGGCTGCGGGTTGAGCTCCTCGGCGCGCACCTCCGCGGCTCCTGCCGGCTGCTCTTCGCCGGCTCCTGAAGTGGCTCCTCGGCGTGCTACCGGCTCTTTGGCGGCCCGTGGCGCTGGCGGGGGGAGTTGCTGCTGCTGCTGCGGCTTGGCGGCGCGGCGAAGCATGGGCCCAGCGGCCATCGCGGCCCAGGCTCCGCCGTTCGCTGGGCGGGCGCCGCCTGAGATCGCGGCGCCGCTTCCTCCGTTGATGTTTGCTCTTCCGGCGGCAACAGTCATGGCGCCATCGTCCATTGCGTCACCGCCGCCGCCGCCCGCATCTGATGTGGGACCTTGCGTCAGGCCGCCGGGCAGGGAGCCCCCGGCAGCCGCGCTCTGCGCGACTGCCGGGGGCTCCCTGCCCGGCGGCCTGACGCGAGGTCCCACATCAGATGCGGGCGGCGGCGGTGGCGGCGGCGACGACGCAATCGACGATGGCGCCATGACTGTTGGCGCCGGAAGAGCCGGCATCAACGGAGGAAGCAGGGAACCCCCGGAAGCCGCGCTCTCGGCGGCCTGATGCGAGGTCCCACATCAGAGGCGGCGGCGGTGGCGGCGGCGGCGGCGGCAGCGGCGGCGGCGACGACGACGCGATCGACGATGGCGCCATGACAGTTGGCGCCGGAAGAGCCGCCATCAATGGAGGAAGCAGGGAGCCCCCGGCAGCCGCGCTCCGCGCGACTGCCGGGGGTTCTCTCGGGCGGCGGCCTGACGCGGCAAGAGGCGCGAAGTGCCTCTCGCCGCGTCAGGCCGCCGGGCAGGGAGCCCCCGGCAGCCGCACTCCGTGCGACTGCCTGGGGCTCCCTCGGGCGTCAGGCCGGGAGCAACTGCGAACCGCGCTGTGCGCGGCTCGCAGTTGCTGGGAATCAGAGGGACCAATCGGCAGGCGCTTTGCGCCTGCCGATTGGTCCCTCCGATTGTCTGTCATGAGGAAGGGTCCAATCCGGACCCTTCCTCATCCCGGACACATCCCGCCCCAGGAGGGCTTACAGTTTTATTTAGTCCGTGGCGCCCGCGGCGCCATGGGCGGTGTACAGACTAGTATTCAAGCCTGCTGTATTCTGAATACAGCGGGTACTAGGCAAGGGAGCCCCCGGCAGCCGGGCGCAGGGCGGCTGGCGGGGGTCCGTTGGGCTGCGGCCTGATGCGGCGAGAGGCGCTTTGCGTGCGGCTGGCGGGTGCTCTGTTGCCGGCGGCCTGACATGCCGCGGGCGATGGTCAGATAATGGTTGTAAGTCATGGATGATGCGTTGTACTGTCGTGAGCTGAGAGCTATATGTAACCACTAGTGGTGTTCTGTTATTTTCTCTTTTCGGTCTGTCTTCTAACAAGTTCTCTCTTGGTATCCTTATGGCTTTGTTAATCTGCTCCTTGACCAAACTGGCTGGGTATTTTAGTTCCAAAAAGGTTTATTGTAGATCATTTAGGCGGGAATCTCTATTGGTGGGATTGGAGCAGATGCGGCTGTAACACAGGGTCTGACTGTATACAATTGACTGTTTGGTATGTTCAGGATGGTAGCTGGAGGCTGAAATGTACATTTCAGCTTTCGGTATAAGGTGGTCTCTAGGCATCCATTTTTTATTTTTACAGTAGTGTCCAGAAAAAGTATTTCTTGTGTAGATTGGTTCATCTTCAGATTTGGGGATGATTTGTTCCTTCAGGTCAGTGGCACAGCCATGGGTACCCGCATGGTGTCTCAATAAGCGTATATCTTCATGGCAGACCTGGAGCAACTCTTCCTGAATGCTCACCCACTCACATCTCTCGTATACCTGTGATTCATTGATGACATTTTTATTGCCTGGTAAAGAAGCCCTGGATACTTTCCACCAGGCATACAGTGACTTTCACCCCACTATCAACCTGACAATGAACCAATCTAGATGGCTAAATTGACACTAAGGTTTCTTTTGTAAACCTACATTGCTCTTGAACTGTTTTGTCAGATTTCTTCCTGGTGGTGGTGGGATTGTTAGAAAGGGGAGGAAATGTGGTTGGAGCAACCATCTCAAAGTCACACATTTATCAAAGATCTTACTGAAGTCATTAAAAAACATAAAATAACATAGTATACAGCTGAACAAAATCAGCTGGCATATTTAGGACCAGGCCAGGCTGGATTCTGGAGATTTTTGGTGGAGGGATCACTTGGGTATGAAATTGGCGTCACTGCAGGTAGTTCTGAGTTCCTCCATTGTGCAGAGGGTTGGACTATATGTTCCTGGAGGTCCCTTCCAACTACATGCTTCTATGATTTTATGACCAACAAAGTTCTATTCTGGAAATAGGCCTACATGTGCATGCATCAACCTGATCCTGCGTTGAGCAGGGGGTTGGACTAGATGGCCTGTATGGCCCCTTCCAACTCTATGATTCTATGATTCTAACCTCCAGGGATAGAGGTTTGTTTATTCTGTTGTGGATCCTGCTGAATCCAGATTGATTTGAACTTGGGTCTTCCTCTCCCCCCCCCCCCATTGAAACAGAAAAGTCTTCTGCACCTGGTTAGGGAAGCTCAGAAGGGGAGGGGCAAGCCAAGCACATCCGGAGCCTCTTTCTTTTCTTGAACGAGGTGGGGGGGGAGAGAAGACTGGAAACAGCAGAGGAGGGAGAAAAAAAAAACCAGGAGGCAAATCTCTATCCACCGAAGTTAGGGCTTCTAGAGCTTACGAAAGAGAAAATTAGAGCTTCCCCTTTAAGGCTTACAGCTTACAACCTAGGCCAATCAGGGCTTCTCTACCACGGAGTCAGCTCTGGCCAATCAGGGCTTCTCTACCACAGAATTGAAGCAGGCACTGGTTCTGCATGCTTCCTCATGCTTTCTGAATCCAATTCTTCAAATAGTGAGTGTTATTTCCATTCCTAAATATTGCAGGATAAAGGTAGGATCACTCCATATCAATTCTGCTTGTTGCAGAGGGAAAATTTAAATCACCCAAAATCAAAATGGAAATTGCATTCTGTGTAAACGGCAGGGACTGAATCGACCTGGGATTGTAATAAAAGCTCCATGCAGTTTTCACCCTGGTTAAAATGATAATGTCAAAAGGTGGGCTCTGTCATATCAAATTTCTGCTGAAACCACTGTTCTCCACCCTCAAAATCTCCCCAGAAAAGATCCACCCCTGAAATCTCTGGGAATTTCCCAACACAGAGTAGGCAACCCAACTGAAGGCCCCTGCAGTTTCAGCAGAGGCATTTTTTTCCTCCTTTGCAGTGGGGCGGTGACCTGTCTTTGCTGAGTTGTCACAGGCAAGCAAAGGAAGTGCTCTGCTCAGACCTGCTTTTTGAACACTCCCTAAGAAGAACAGTTGAAATTACAAGCTGCAGATTTGCATGTCACAGCTGGGCCGGGCAGAACTCATGCTGCCCAAACTCGCCCAGGTTTTTGATGACTCTTCTGTATCATGAAGAGTACCATCCACCGTGGGCTGCAGACTGGCATGGGTTCTTTCCCAGCATTTAGATCCATATATGGCATCATTTTGACCTATCTAATCTGTTTTGGCTACTGAAAGAGCTGTCCTGAATAAAACCTGACTTTTCTTGGACATACAGCTATGCCAAATCCATTTAACTGTCAAGTGGAAAAGAGCAAAAGAGACTGCTGAAATGGCTGTCAGCTATTTAAAACTGGAACATAAATATGCACCATTAGAATTTCTTCCTTTTCTTTTAATTTATCCTATGTATTATGTGCAATAACATTTATAACATTCTTTGCATGCTTGAATGTATTGCATTTAACATTAAACGAATATCTCTTTATTGTTATACAATACAGAACATTAGGAGAACTATACCTCCTTTTGAAAGCTATTACAAAAAGAATTATCTTTATTTATTAATTTGTTATTTATTTATTTATTTATTTATTTATTTATTTATTTATTTATTTATTTATTTATTTATTTATTTAGATTTATAGACCACTGCTCCTAGCAGGCTGGCTCACAGTGGCTAACATCAGAATTCCAAATACAAAATATAAAACAACATCACTTGCAAGCAATACAATTTCCCCCCCTCACAACCTCCCCAACCTTCCTCTCCCCCCTTGCTACCAATACCCAAGAAGAAGATGCGATACAGATGATGGATAATGGGGATCAGTTTAGGAGTGGGGCCCATGATGTCCCCTCATCCTGACCTCAACCAAAGGCCTGGTGGAAAAGTCCCTTCGTAAAAATCCTCAGGAACTGCATTAGTCCCTGCAATGTCATCAGCTCTTCTGGTGAACCTCGTATGGGCTGGGGATCACCAACCTAGAATCATAGAATCATAGAATAATAGAGTTAGAATAATAGAATAGTCCAACCCCCTACACTATGCAGGACACTCACATCCTGATCGGTCATCTACTGTAACCTGCCACCCCTTTGCCTTCACAGAATCAGCCTCTCTGTCAGATGGCTCTCCAGCCTCTGTTTAAACATTTCCAAAGATGGAGAACCCACCACTTCACAAGGAAGCCTGTTCCACTGAGAAACCGCTCTGACTGTGAGGAACTTCTTCCTGATGCTTAGACGGAATTTCTTTTGAATTAATTTCATCCCATTGCCCTCTGGGGCAAGAGAGAACAATTCTGCTCATTCCTCTACATGGCAGCCTTTTAAATACTTGAAGATGGTTATCAGATCCCCTCTCAGTCATCTCCTCTCTAGGCTAAACAGACCAAGCTCCCCCAGCCTTTCTTCATATGTCTTGGTCTCCAAACCCCTCACCATCTTTGTTGCTGTCAAAGGCATACAGACTCACAACTAGGCTTCTGGATTAATAGAAAGCTTTATTGGAAGTAGATCTGAACACTCTGACGTCTGTAGTTGAATCTATTTGATACATGGCAAGCAAGCAGTTTCCTGCCCAAATGCCCCCTCATTCCCAGGGTAGAATTCCCCCCCCCCTCTCCCAGGTGTCATCCTGGGATTCCTGCTAGACTGCCTCTGGCCTGGCTGGCCTTGTGGGACTGGCGCCCTCCCTTTCAGATAACAAAGTACAGAACAAAATTTGCAAGAAAGTGTCACAGCAGGGAAGAATACACAAAGCTGTGTGAAATAGTTCAGGGTTGTAAAAAGGGTTACAAAAGGTTCTTCAAACAACACAAATAAAACATACATGGAGTTTCTCTGGTCAATCACAAATCATGGCAGAGATCAGAGGGGCTGATCCTGATATTAAGCTCTTCCAAAATGAGCCCCCCCCCCCGCATCACCCCCCATCCACAGGTCTCGGATATTGGGCAAATTTACGATGGAATTTGGGAGCCCGTACATTCCCAGACTCCACCCACTTGCGGTCCCCTATGGGGAACTCTTTCCAGTCCACCAGGTACTGAAGCTTCTCACGATGCCAGCAAGAGTCCAAAATTTGGTTCACTTCATAGTGTGTGTCTTTATCCACAAAGGCAGGAATGGGTATTGCGAGAGCAGGGTGCCAAGCATCTGGAGGCGGGGCCTTTTTCAGCAAGCTGGAATGAAAATGGGATGAACATGCCTGTAAGTCTTTGGCAGATCTAGTTCAACAGTCTCAGAGTTTATGAGGCGTTTAATTGCAAAAGGACCCACGAACTTGGGTCCAAGATTACGGGAGGGCTGTTGGCTGCACAAGTTCTTTGTGGACAAATATGCCAAGTCCCCAACAGGCCATGATGGGGCAGCCACCCTTTTCTTGTCAGCCTGCTCTTTATAGTCCTGTTTTGCCTTCTCCAAGCAAGTCACAATCTGGGGCCAAGCTGAGGCAATTCCCGCCGCCCATTTTTGTACATACACGGAACTTTCGGCAATTGGTTCCCAGTTTGGCACGGCCATCAGGTATGTGTCGTAGACCACCTTGAAGGGGGAGACCCCCATGCTTGAGTGGACCCCATTAGACTCATAGAATCATAGAGTTGGAAGGGGCCATACAGGCCATCTAGTCCAACCCCCTGCTCTACGCAGGATCAGCCCTAAGCATCCTAAAGCATCCAAGAAAAGTGTGTATCCAACCTTTGCTTGAAGACTGCCAGTGAGGGGGAGCTCACCACCTCCCTAGGCAGCCTATTCCACTGCTGAACTACTCTGACTGTGAAAATTATTTTCCTGATATCTAGCCTATATCGTTGTACTTGAAGTTTAAACCCATTACTGCATGTCCTTTCCTCTGCAGCCAACGGAAACAGCATCCTGCCCTCCTCCAAGTGACAACCTTTCAAATACTTAAAGAGGGCTATCATGTCCCCTCTCAATTTCCTTTTCTCCAGGTTGAACATTCCCAAGTCCCTCAACCTATCTTCATAGGGCTTGGTCCCTTGGCCCCAGATCATCTTTGTTGCTCTCCTCTGCACCCTTTCAATTTTATCTACGTCCTTCTTGAAGTGAGGCCTCCAGAACTGCACACAGTACTCCAGGCGTGGTCTGACCAGTGCCGTATACAATGGGACTATGACATCTTGTGATTTTGATGTGATGCCCCTGTTTTTTTTTTTTTAATAATTTCAAATTTTATTTATAATCCATTACAAAAAAATACATTTAGCCATCTCCAAAATTACATGTTAATAGATTATATTACATTTACAAATAATAACTTCCAACTGTATTTGTTGAAGAATATACGAAAAAAATCCATTAATTCTCCTGTTCAAAATTTCAATCCATTCTCATTTCCCTTTATAAATTATAAATCATAACCAATAGTCATAAATCCACAACTATACTTTTTTCTAATATACTCTATCCATATGTTCCATTTTGTCTTAAAGTCCGCTATTTGTTTATCTTCGACATAAATTGTCAATTTTGCCATCTGAGCGATTTCCAATGTTTTCAACTGCCAATCAAATATGGTGGGCGTCTCTTTTAACTTCCATTTTTTTGCCCAGACTATCCTTGCTGCCGTTGTCAAATATCTAAATAACTCTCCATATTTTTTATCTTTTTCATTTACCAGAAAACCTAAAAGATAAGCTTCAGGATTTAGAGCTATGGAGTCCTTAAAGATTTTTGAGATTTCTTTGTGGATATCCTGCCAAAAGTGTCTTGCTCTTTTGCAGGTCCACCACATATGAAACATTGTCCCTCTCACTTCCCTCCATTTCCAACATTTTAGGCTTTTATTCATTTTTGATAATTTGTGCGGAGTCATGTACCAACAATAATGCATTTTGTAATAGTTTTCCTTAATATAATAACTATTTGTAAATTTCAGATCTTTACTCCACATTTTTTGTCAGGTTTCCAATGGAATGTTATGACCAAGATTCTTTGCCTAAACAATCATAAAATCTTTGACCACCTCATCCTCCGTGTACAGTAATTAACATAATTCATTAATCGTCTTGATTAAATGATTATCATCTTTACATAAATATAATTCTAATTGTGATTTTTCTACTTCAAATTTCCATAGCTTCCTATCCCTTTCATATCTGTCCTTAATCTGTCTATATAGCCACCAGTCTACATATTTATATTCTTGCACTAATTTCTCGTGAGATTTAATTCTAAACTGCATTATCCCTTCTTGGGTAAAAGTCTCAATTATATCCTTATAATTTAACCATTTAGTTTCTGATGTTGCTTGCCCTCTGAACAGAGCTTCCTGTGGTGACAACCATAAAGGAATTTTAGAATATAATTTTCTTTATACTTATTCCAAACCTTAAATAAAGCAAATCTTATAACATGATGTAAAAATTGTTTATTTGCTTTCTCTTTTTCGTACCATAAATATGCGTGCCAGCCGAACCTCAAACCTGCACCTTCTAATGTTAATAATCTCTGTTCTCTTAAAACTATCCATTCCTTTATCCAAACCAGACTTCATGCATCAAAATACATCCTTAAGTTTGGTAATGCCTGTCCTCCCCTCTTTTTAGCATCACAAAGAATTTTCATTTTTATTCTAGGTTTTCTCCCTCTCCAAACAAAACTTGCCAAATCCCTCTGCCAACTTCTGAATGGCTTATCCGATTTAATAATTGGAATATTCTGAAACAAATATAAAATTTTTGGCAAGATATTCATCTTTATGGCGGATATTCTACCCATAAAAGATAAATCGTGTATCTCCCATTTCTTAAAATCTTTTTTGACCCCTGTCCAGAGTTTCTCATAACTATCCTGGAATAGACTCAAGTTTGTGCTAGCAATATTAATATCTAAATATTTATATGTTTTAACTATTTGACATCCTGTTTTCCCTTCTAAACCTTTCTGACTCTCCTTATCCATATTTTTCACAATTATTTTTGATTTGGTTTTATTTATTTTTAAACCAGTTACCTCTTCAAAATCTTTAAGTTTGCCTAATACCACAGCTATACAATCTAAAGAATTCTCCAAAATCAATATTAAATCATCTGCATAGGCCCTCAATTTAAAGGTCGTTTAATTTTTAGACCTGTAATATTTTTGTCTTCTCTTATGTCTTGATTAAAGACTTCTAGAGCCATGATAAAAAGTAAGGGTTAGAGTGCCGTGTTCCCTTCTGAATATTAAATTTCTCTGTAAGCTCACCATTTACTATTATCTTTGCCCATTGTTCTTTATAAATCTCCCTTATCCAATTTATAAATGTTCCACCACATTCCATCCTTTCAAGTAAGCTAAATAAAAAACTCCAATCAACAGAATCAAAAGCTTTTTCCATATCAATAAAGAATAATGCCAGTTGTTTATCCGGTCTCAGTTGGTAATATTCAATTACATTTAGTATTTAGTATTATCTTTATATTATTTCTAACTTGTCTACTGGGCAGAAAACCCACCTGGTCTTCATGTATTATCTTAACCAGTATCCCTTTCAGCCGATTAGCCAGTATATTAATAAAGATTTTATGATCTATATTTACTAAAGAAATAGGCCTAAAATTTTGCACCTCATTTGTCTCCAGTTTAGGTATACCGTAATATGTCCCTCTTTCCAGGAATCTGGGATACCATCAATTATAATCTTGTTCATTGTCTCCTTTAAAGCTATTAATATTTCTTCTTTAAAAACCTTATAATATGCACTTGATAACCCATCAGGTCCCGGAGCTTTACCATCTTTTAGATTGTTAATTGTATTTATAATGTCCTCTGAATTTATAGGCTGATTTAATAATTCTAACTGTTCTGAGTCCAATTTCAAAATATTCTGTTTTTCTAAATATTTATCTCTTTTCTCCCTAGAGATGTCCTGCTTCTCATATAATTTTAAATAAAATTCAAAAAAACCTTGTTGAATTTTTTCTTCCTCCAGTAATACATTCCCATCTTTCTTTAGGGCTGTAATCAATTTATTTTGTTGTTTCTTCTTTAATTTCCAAGCGAGCCATCTGCCTGGTTTATTTCCCAGTTCAAAATATTGTTTTATTTAACTGTTACTTTATTTAACTGTTCACCTAATCTGGCCACCTCTAAGAGTTCCAGATGTTTTCTTAATAGTTTTAATTGTTGTAGAGTATTTTTATCTTTTGGTTTCCCCAACAACATTTTTTCCTTGTTTTTATTGCCTCTTCTAATTTCTGCCTTTCTTGATCTTTAAGCTTTTTTAATTTACAGTTGTGGGATATCAATAGCCCCCTCATGTAGGCTTTACTTGTATCTGTCAGACGCACAGGAAACTCACAACAAAACTTATTCAAAAGAAAATAGTTTTATTGATTAGCACTATACGCATTGGACTGAAAGTCAAATCTGACTCGAAGCCAGATTTGCCTCAGCTTATCAATACATTTCTCCCGCCCAAAACTTGACAGTTCCCAAGGAGGGGGGTGGTGAAGAAAGACATATGTGAAACAAAAACAGGATTCCAAACTCCCATCCTTGAGAGAGGTGACAACAACCCTGTGAGCCCATAACAAGATAAGGTTAACATAACATCGCTATTCTATTTTATTGCTTACAAACTACAAGGCCGGGGCTAGCAGGCGCCAGGCTCAATCAAGCAATATAACTGACATGGAGGAACTCAGGCTAATTTATGACAGAGATTCTACAATCCTGACATCCCTCCGCATTAAAACTAACTCCACTCTCCCACCTAGCCAGCATCCACCGGACGAGGACAATCAGGGAATGCTCGGTGGAAAGCCCGGAGAAGGCGGGGTGCTTTCACATTCCCAGCCTCCACCCACTCTTTGTCCCCAGCAGGAAAATCCTTCCAATCGACCAGATATTGAAGGCGACCCTTATACAAACGAGAGTCTAAAATTTGGTTGACTTCATAGTGGGTGTCTTTATCGATGTAAATTGGCACAGGCGTAGCTGGAGGAGGGTGCCACTCGTCCGGGGCCGGAGCTCTTCGCAGCAGGCTGGAATGAAAAACCGAATGTACATTCCTATAAGTCTTTGGTAAGGCTAGCTCAACAGTCACGTCATTAATCAGTTTTACCACTTTAAATGGCCCCACATATTTTGGGCCAAGTTTTTTGGATTTCTGTTGGCACCTCAGGTTCTTTGTAGACAAATAGGCCAGATCTCCCACTTTCCATTCAGGAGCAGGTACTCTCTTTTTATCTGCTTGAGCTTTATAGGCTTGTTTAGCCTCCTTGAGGCTAGCAACAATTTCTGGCCAACCTGTACTGATGGTTGCTGCCCATTTATTTATGTCAGGAGCCTCTGTAGAGCTGAGCTCCCAGGTGGGGGCTGCCACCAAATCAGTTCCATACACCACCTTGAAGGGTGATGCCCCTGTTGAAGCGTGGACCCCATTGTTGTAGGCAAATTCAGCAAGTGGCAATAAAGAGACCCAGTCATCCTGCTGGTGATTGATAAAACAACGCAAATATTGTTCCAGGATTTGGTTTACCCTTTCGGTCTGGCCATTTGATTCAGGGTGATAGCCCGAAGTAAGGGCTTGCTCCACTCCCAATAGTCTTAGGAGTTCCCTCCAAAACTTGGAAACGAACTGGGGGCCCCGATCCGTCAGAACACGTGTCGGGATCCCGTGCAGACGTACCACGTGTTTAATGAATAGAGAAGCCAATTTAGGTGCTGAAGGCACACCCGTGCAGGGAATGAAGTGAGCCTGTTTTGAAAAAGCATCCACTACTACCCATATTACGGTGTTCCCGTGGCTGGGAGGGAGGTCTGTGATAAAGTCCATCGTAACATCTGACCATGGGCGAGAGGGGGTGGGTTGTGGCTGTAATAGCCCCTTTTTCTTGCCCCCAGCTGGTTTTGAGGCAATACAAATGGGGCACCCCTGTACATATTTTTCCACATCTTTGCGCAGAGATGGCCACCAATACTGTCTCCTGACCAGGTGCAGAGTTTTTACAAAACCAAAATGTCCAGCAGTTTTTGCATCGTGGCAAAGTTTCAACACTTTTCCCCTGACCGAAGCAGGAACAAAGAGTCTCTCGCCTTTAAAAAAGAGCCCCCCCTTCTCCGTCAGATCAGGGCGGAGGGAGCAAAACTCCGGATCTTGGGACACCTCCTTCTGGACCCAGCCCCCTGGGATGGGCGTAACAGTCTTTGTGTGGCTACGCGTCACGGCGGCCATTCCCAGTTGGGCGGGGGTAAAAACGGTATCCACCAATGGGTCTCGTTTGCTGTTATATTGGGGCAGGCGTGACAAGGCATCTGCCAAAAAGTTCATTTTGCCCGGCAAATGCTTTAGGGAGAAGTTGAAACGGGCAAAAAACTCCGCCCATCTCATCTGCTTGGCTGAAAGCGAGCGGGGCTGCTTGAGAGCTTGGAGGTTTTTATGATCCGTCCAGACTACAAACGGGATCGCGGATCCCTCCAGCCAATGCCTCCAGGTGGAAAGGGCCAATTTTACAGCGGCTGCTTCTTTTTCCCAAATTGCCCAGTTTCGTTCTGCCCCCGAAAACTTCTTTGAAAGATAGGCCAGCGGGTGTAATTTCCCGTCCACCCCCTCTTGGAGGATCACGGCCCCCATTGCTACGTCCGAGGAGTCTACTTGTACAGTAAATTGCTTAGAAGGGTCAGCATGGGCCAGTACTGGTTCGGATGTAAACAGTGACTTTAGTTTGTCAAAAGCGTCCTGACAAGGGGGGGTCCACAGCAGGGGCGCCCCCGGGCGGCTCGCGGTTTTACCCCCTAGTTTGGTCTTTAACAAGTCAGTGAGGGGCAACGCCACCTTGGCAAAGTTGGGGATAAAGGTCCTGTAAAAATTAGCGAACCCCAAGAAGCTTTGCAGCTGCTTCCTGGTGCGGGGAGGTTCCCAAGCCAGCAAATCACGCACCTTGCCAGGGTCCATCTCAATCCCAGCCTGGGAGACACGGAAACCCAAAAACTCCACCGCATCGCGGTGGAACTCACACTTAGACAGTTTAGCAAACAATTGGTGCTTCCGCAAGCGGCTGAGCACCTCGCGGACTAGGTCAGCATGACTCTCGACATTCTCTGAATACACAAGAATATCATCAATGTACACCAACACCCCCTGGTACAATAAATCATGCATAATTTCATTTATCATATTCATGAACACGCCCGGAGCGCCGGCGAGGCCGAACGGCATTACGGTGTACTCAAATTGCCCTAGGGGAGTATTAAAAGCCGTTAAATACTCGTGCCCCTTCTTGATCCGGACTCGGTAGTAGGCTTCCCTCAAATCCAGTTTCGTGAAGATCCGCGCCTTCCCCAAGTGGCCCAATAAGTCTTTTATCAGGGGGAGCGGGTAGGCGTTGCAGGTGGAAACCGCATTCAACCCACGGTAGTCAGTACACAAACGCAGCGAACCGTCCTTCTTTTTTACGAAAAGGACCGGGGCTGCCAAGGAAGAGGTGGCCGGTCTAATAAAACCCCTCGCCAGGTTTTTGTCCAAAAATTCCCTAAGCTCCGCCATCTCCCGCGGGCTCATGGAATAAAGTTTGGCTTTGGGGAGAGGTTCCCCTTTTTTTAATTCAATGGCACAGTCAGTTATACGGTGGGGGGGAAGTTGGTTGCACTCCACTTCCGCGAACACATCAGCAAAGTCCCGATACTCGGGAGGGAGCGCTGCCCCCCCTGATCCCAAGGCGGCCACAATCCCCGCACTTGGAGAACCCCGCGGTCGAGCGTGCTGCTCGCAGGCGGGAGAGGTAAATTTCACAGTCCCCTTTTTCCATTTCACTAGGGGGTCATGTTCCTTCAGCCAATCCAACCCTAACACGCAAGGGAAAGCCGAGTGAGGGGCTACCAAAGGTTGGATTCGTTCCCAATGTTTTTTTATGTCCAAGTCCATGGGGCGCGTCTTAGCCGTGGCTTCCCCTCCGGGAGCACATTTCCCGTCTAATTGGGTGATTGGCAAGGGTTCCTTCAGTGGCACCTTTCCCACCCCCAAAGTCTCGGCCAGTGCCGGGCTCACTAGGGATTGGGTACACCCCGAGTCCACGATACACCGGACTCCCACTGTTTTCCCGGACTTGGGGTTGGAGAGATTGGCAGGTAGGAGTAGCAAGGGGGAATCACTCACCACGCGTTTGCCCCTGTTGGCGGCCTGCTGGCGGGGCGCCTTTACAGCAGACCGTCCTCGTTTCCCGACTGCTCCTCGACTTGATCCTCGTCGTCCAGCCCGCTCCCTTCCTCCGAGTCGTCCACTGCCGGCACGGCAGCCACTGGCACCAGGAGAGACTTGGCACTTTTCTTAGGAGTGGTTTTCTTGGCAGGCTGGGCTTTCGATGGGGCGCCGCTCACGGCCTTCGGGGTCGATGCTGCTTTCGTCGGGCAGTGTGCGAGAAAATGCCCCGCTTGGCCGCATCCCAAGCACAGCCCCTTTTCCATGCGCCGGGTGCGCTCAGACGGCTCCAATTTGGCTCTGGGCTTGACTTTCGCCGGGGTGGAAGTTTTCGCCACGGTTTTGCCTGCCAGGACCTGGACCATCGAAGCTCGCTCCAATCGATTTTCCATTTCCCCAGCCAATTGGACCCACCCTTCAACCGTAAGCGGGTCTTCCAGGAGGAGGCATTTATCCGCCAGAGTAGGATTGAGGCCTCCCACAAACGACAGCACGCGTTGGGGTTCCGTCCAGTCCGGCACAGAGGAAGCCAGTTCTTTAAACTCTCTAGCGTACTCGACCACTGACAACTTCCCTTGCCGATGAGCCCTGAGTTTTTTCTCCGCGGTCTCTCGTTCGAACGGTTCCACGTACATCTGGCGCAGGGCTCTCATAAAATGGTTGTAGTCACGGATGGCTTGGGGGTGATAACGGTACAAGTCCACGAACCATTTGGCTGCTTTGCCTTCTAGGGCTTGACCTACGAAACGCACTTTCTCAGCGTCGTCCTGGAAAGTGAACCCCATTTCCATCATATAGGCCTGGAGGTGCACCAGAAACGTAGGAAAGTCGGAGGGGTCCCCAGAAAACTTAGCCTTGAATTTATAGGTGCTCCGCATCTCCACACCACGGAGGTGGGCAGGTAGGCGTCCCGGGCCCCAATCCGCCGGTGCCGGGGCCGGGACCAGGGGTCGTGCACCACGGCCGATGCCTCGCCCTCTCCCTGCCGCCACTCTTGCTCGTTCCGCTGCCCGTGCCGCCTCTGCTGCCCGCGCGGCCGCTCGCGCCGCTTCGCGCGCCGCTGCTGCCGCCGCCGCTTCGGCTCCCGCAACGTCCGCCGCCGCCGCCGCTGCTGCCGCCGCTGCTGCATCCTCGCCTCCGTCCGCGCCGTCCCCTCCGGCTCCATCGCCGCCCGCGCCGCCTTCGTCCTCTCGCTCCTCGTCCTCGCCTTCTCGTTCCCTCTGCGCTCTTGCTCGAGCCTCTGCCTCCGCCTCGATTTCCAGCTGCGCCCTGGCCCTGGCCACCGCCTCAGCATCCGCTGCTGCTTGTGTTTCCGCCATGCCGTGTTCCCGCAGTGCAAGCCCACCGCTCGCTCGTCGCAGGCTGGTATCGTGCGCACCACCCCCGAGCACTTCCCTCAGCAAGCGTTGAGTTCGGCGCTTCTCCTCCGGATCCAGCCGACCCGAAAGATCCTGCAGCCAGTTAGTCACCCTGTCCAGCTTGTACTGCAAGTCCTGTGTCTCACCCACAGGCTCCAGCGCGTAGCTAGGCAGTCCCAGGTGCTCCGGCCACCGTTCATCCCCAGTAGGGCGGTCGTATTTAGACAATCGCCTGCGCTGGGTGACGTGTCGTTCCAAAAATTCCTCGGGTCCCGGGGTTGCCCCCGAGATTGCCCGCATCATGCCCGAGCTGTGCGGGCCGGCACCAGCGCCGTCGCCCTGGGAGAGGTCCCAATCCAGGCCCTCTCCCTGCTCAGAAAAAGTGTGTCCCTCGCCCTGCATTTTGCAGGTGAAAGGAGTTGTCAGATTTGACTTGATGTCAGACGCACAGGAAACTCACAACAAAACTTATTCAAAAGAAAATAGTTTTATTGATTAGCACTATACGCATTGGACTGAAAGTCAAATCTGACTCGAAGCCAGATTTGCCTCAGCTTATCAATACATTTCTCCCGCCCAAAACTTGACAGTTCCCAAGGAGGGGGGTGGTGAAGAAAGACATATGTGAAACAAAAACAGGATTCCAAACTCCCATCCTTGAGAGAGGTGACAACAACCCTGTGAGCCCATAACAAGATAAGGTTAACATAACATCGCTATTCTATTTTATTGCTTACAAACTACAAGGCCGGGGCTAGCAGGCGCCAGGCTCAATCAAGCAATATAACTGACATGGAGGAACTCAGGCTAATTTATGACAGAGATTCTACAATCCTGACAGTATCCCACACCGTTTTCATTTTAGTATCCTCCTGCATATTTAGTTCAAAGAAGTCTTTTAGTTTCACTTTACAATCTTTCACAACTTCTTCATGTAATAGTAGACTATCCATCATTCGCCATCTTTGATGACTTTTCCTTCTCTTTGACTTCAAGCTCATTAGTACAGGTCTATGATCTGATATTAATCCCGGTAGCATCTCAATTTTTCTTACATCTAAAACAATATCTTTCGTAACCCAAATCATATCCAATCTGGACCATGAACTATGTCTCTCAGAAAAAAAGGTGAAGTCTTGCATAGTTTTATTATTATTCGTCCACACATCCACCAATCCCCAATTATCAACCAAATCAAAAAAACTCAATGGTAACTTCCCTCGTTCTCTTCCAGTATTCCCATTACTTACTCTCTTATCTAATTTAGGTTCAGTTACGCCATTTAAGTCCCCCATTAAAATAACGCTAGAGTATAATAAATTTGACATTTCACAGGCCAAATTCTCAAAAAAATGTACTTTTACCTTCATTTGGAGCATATATCCCTACCACCAATGTTTTGATACATTTATTTCCACTTCTAACTTTATATATGTTCCATCTTTATCAGATTTTATTAAACATGGTTTCAATTGTTCCTTAACATATAACACAACACCATTTTTCTTTTCCTTTTTCATTGCTGACACAAAATCTAAACCCAAATCCATATTAACTAAATATTTTTAACCGATTCCTTTATATGTGGTTCCTGTAAGCAGATTATTTGGGAATTCCCCCCTTTCAAAAATTGGAACACTCTTTTATGTTTTTTTGGGTCATTTAAACCATTCACATTCCAAGTTATTATTTTCATATCTTTATTACACAACATAAGTAAGTTAGTTTTGCTCTGTTACAAGCAGACTAATATTTTAATTCAGCTCTTTTTTATGTTTCTTTAGGAAGTCTCTTGCTTTCTGTTTGTCTTTGATCTTAACTTCCCTACTTTTAAATTGGAATGAAATATCTTCTGGTATTTCCCATTTAAAATATATCCTATTAATAGTATGAGTCAGAGGGGAAGCCAATCTCCAGCTTGACACAGGAAACCTACTGAATTGACATCACAAAGCGCTTGGCTCAGTTCCCCTGGAGATGAGGGGATGCCTGCTACTGAGAGGGGAGATATCAGAACATAGTCTGAGGAGAAGCCAACTTCCAGCTTGAAAAAGGAGACCTACTGAATTGATATCACAAAGAGCTTGGCTCAGTTCCCCTGGAGACAAGGGGATACCTGCTACTGCGAGGGGAGATATCAGAACATAGTTTGAGTCACAGGAGAAGCCAACCTCCAGCTTGACACTGGAGACCTACTGAACAGACTTCACAGAGCGCTCGGGTCAGTTCCCCTGGAGACAAGGCGATGCCTGCTACTGGCAGGGGAGATATCAGCACATACTATGAGTCAGAGGGGAAGCCAACCTCCAGCTTGACACAAGAGACCTACTGAAATGACATCACAAAGTGCTTGCCTCAGGTCCCCTGGAGAAGAGAGGATGCCTGCTACTGGCAGGGGACATACCCGAACATACTATGAGTCAGAGGGGAAGCCAACCTCCCGCTTGAAACAGGAGACCTACTGAATTGACATCACAAGGTACTGACCTCAGTTCGCCTGGAGATGAGGGGATGCTTTCTACTGGCAGGGGAGACATCAGAACATAGTCTCAGAGGAGAAGCCAACCTCCAGCTTGAAGCAGGAGACCTACAGAAATGACATCAGAAAGCGCTCGCATCAGTTTTCCTGGAGATGAGGGGATGCCTGCTACTGGTAGGGGAGATATCAGAACATACTATGAGCCAGAGGGGAAGCCAACCTCCAGCTTGACACAGGAGACCTACTGAATTGACCTCACAAAGCGCTCGCCTCAGTTCCCCTGGAGACGAAGAGATGCCTGCTACAGGCAGGGGACACATCAGAACATAGTCTCAGAGGAGAAGCCAACCTCCAGCTTGAAACAGGGGACCAACTGAATTGACATCACAAAGCGCTCGCCTCAGTTTCCCTGGAGACGAGGGGATGCTTGCTACTGGCAGGGGAGATATCAGAACATAGTATGATTCAGAGGGGAAGCCAACCTCCAGCATGAAACAGGAGACATACTGAATTCACATTACAAAACGCTCGCCTCAGTTCCCCTGGAGACAAAGGGATGCCTGCTACTGAGAGGGGAGATATCAGAACATAGTCTGAGGAGAAGCCAACTTCCAGCTTGAAAAAGGAGACCTACTGAATTGATATCACAAAGAGCTTGGCTCAGTTCCCCTGGAGACAAGGGGATACCTGCTACTGCGAGGGGAGATATCAGAACATAGTATGAGTCACAGGAGAAGCCAACCTCCAGCTTGACACTGGAGACCTACTGAACAGACTTCACAGAGCGCTCGGGTCAGTTCCCCTGGAGACAAGGCGATGCCTGCTACTGGCAGGGGAGATATCAGGACATAGTATGAATCAGAGGGGAAGCCAACCTCCAGCTTGAAACAGGAGACCTACTGAATTGAAATCACAAAGCGCGAGTCTCAGTTCCCCTGGAGATGAGGGGATGCCTGCTACTAGCAGGGGAGATATGAGGACATAGTATGAGTCAGAGGGGAAGCCACCCTCCAGCTTGAACCAGGAGACATACTGAATTGAAATCACAAAACGCTCGCCTCAGTTCCCCTGGAGACAAGGGGATGCGTGTTACTGGGAGGGGAGATATCAGAACATAGATTCAGAGAGGAAGCCAACCTCCAGCTTGAAACAAGAGACCTACTGAATTGACATCACAAAGCGCTCGCCTCAGTTCCCGAGGAGATGAGGGAATGCCTGCTACTGTCAGGGGAGATATTAGAACATAGATTCAGAGGGGAAGCCAACCTCCAGCTTGAAACAGGAGCCATACTGAACTGACATCACAAAGCGCTCACTTCAGTTCCCCTGGAGAAGAGAGGATACCTGCTACTGGCAGGGGAGATATCAGAACATAGTATGAGTCAGAGGGGAAGCCAACCTCCAGCTTGAACCAGGAGACATACTGAATTGACATCACAAAGCGCTCGCCGCAGTTCCCCTGGAGATGAGAGGATACCTGCTACTGGCAGGGGAGATATCAGAACAAAGTATGAGTCAGAGAGGAAGCCAACCTCCAGCTTGAAACAGGAGACCTACTGAATTGACATCACAAAGCGCTCGCCTCAGTTCCCCTGGAGATGAGAGGATACCTGCTACTGGCAGGGGAGATATCAGAACATAGTATGAGAGGGGAAGCCAACCTCCAGCTTGACACAGGAGACCTACTGAATTGACCACACAAAGCGCTCGCCTCAGTTTCCCTGGAGACGAAGGGATGCCTGCTACAGGCAGGGGACACATCAGAACATAGTCTCAGAGGAGAAGCCAACCTCCAGCTTGAAACAGGAGACCTACTGAAATGACATCACTAAGTACTCGCCTCAGTTCCCCTGGAGACGAGGGGATGCCTGCTACTGGCAGGGGAGATATCAGAACATAGTCTCAGTCAGAGGAGAAGCCAACCTCCAGCTTGAAACAGGAGACCAACTGAATTGACATCACAAAGCGCTCGCCTCAGTTTCCCTGGAGACGAGGGGATGCTTGCTACTGGCAGGGGAGATATCAGAACATAGTATGATTCAGAGGGGAAGCCAACCTCCAGCATGAAACAGCAGAAAGGCTTAGTGCCTATTTTACATCTGTTTTTTCCCACAGGTCAAAGTGTTTAGGCACATCTAGAGATGGCTGTAGCCAAAGGATAGTGTCTGGGTGGCAGGTTAACATGGATAGAGAGGTGGTCGAGAGGCATTTAGCTGCACTGGATGAGTTCAAATCCCCTGGTCCAGATGAAATGCACCCGAGAGTACTCAAAGAACTTTTCAGAGAACTTGCACAGCCCTTGTCCATCATCTTCGGAACCTCTTTAAGGACTGGAGATGTCCCGGAGGACTGGAAAAGCGCAAACGTTATTCCGATCTTCAAAAAAGGGAGGAAGGATGACCCGGGAAACTACAGACCAGTGAGTCTGACCTCTGTTGTGGGGAAGATAATGGAGCAGATATTAAAGGGAGCGATCTGCAAACATCTGGAGGACAATTTGGTGATCCAAGGAAGTCAGCATGGATTTGTCTCCAACAGGTCCTGCCAGACCAACCTAGTTTCCTTTTTTGACCAAGTAACAGGTTTGCTGGATCGGGGAAATTTGGTTGATGTCATTTACTTGGATTTTAGTAAAGCTTTTGACAAGGTTCCCCATGATGTTCTGATGGATAAGTTGAAGGACTGCAATCTGGATTTTCAGATCGTTAGGTGGATAGGGAATTGGTTAGAGAACCGCACTCAAAGAGTTGTTGTCAATGGTGTTTCATCAGACTGGAGAGAAGTGAGTAGCGGGGTACCTCAGGGTTCGGTGCTCGGCCCGGTACTTTTTAACATATTTATTAATGATCTAGATGAGGGGGTGGAGGGACTACTCATCAAGTTTGCAGATGACACCAAATTGGGAGGACTGGCAAATACTCCGGAAGATAGAGACAGAGTTCAACGAGATCTGAACACAATGGAAAAATGGGCAAATGAGAACAAGATGCAATTTAATAAAGATAAGTGTAAAGTTCTGCATCTGGGTCAGAAAAATGAAAAGCATGCCTACTGGATGGGGGATACGCTTCTAGGTAGCACTGTGTGTGAACGAGACCTTGGGGTACTTGTGGATTGTAAACTAAACATGAGCAGGCAGTGTGATGCAGCGGTAAAAAAGGCAAATGCCATTTTGGGCTGTATCAACAGAGCCATCACATCAAAATCACAAGATGTCATAGTCCCATTGTATACGGCACTGGTCAGACCACACCTGGAGTACTGTGTGCAGTTCTGGAGGCCTCACTTCAAGAAGGACATCGATAAAATTGAAAGGGTACAGAGGAGAGCGACGAAGATGATCTGGGGCCAAGGGACCAAGCCCTATGAAGATAGGTTGAGGGACTTGGGAATGTTCAGCCTGGAGAAAAGGAGGTTGAGAGGGGACATGATAGCCCTCTTTAAGTATTTGAAAGGTTGTCACTTGGAGGAGGGCAGGATGCTGTTTCTGCTGGCTGCAGAGGAAAGGACACGCAGTAATGGGTTTAAACTTCAAGTACAACGATATAGGCTAGATATCAGGAAAAAGTTTTTCTCAGTCAGAGTAGTTCAGCAGTGGAATAGGCTGCCTAAGGAGGTGGTGAGCTCCCCCTCACTGGCAGTCTTCAAGCAAAGGTTGGATACACACTTTTCTTGGATGCTTTAGGATGCTTAGGGCTAATCCTGCGTTGAGCAGGGGGTTGGACTAGATGGCCTGTATGGCCCCTTCCAACTCTATGATTCTATGATTCTATGATTCTAGGAGACTGAATTCACATTACAAAACGCTCACCTCAGTTCCCCTGGAGACAAAGGGATGCGTGTTACTGGGAGGGGAGATATCAGAACATAGATTCAGAGAGGAAGCCAACCTCCAGCTTGAAACAGGAGACCTACTGATTTGACATCACAAAGCGCTCGCCTCAGTTCCCCTGGAGATGAGGGAATACCTGCTACTGGCAGGGGAGAAATAAGAACATAATATGAGTGAGATCGGAAGCCAACCTCCAGCTGGACCAGGAGTCTTTCTGAATTGACATCACGAGGAGTTCGCCTCAGTTCCCCTGGAGAAGAGAGGATACCTGCTACTGGCAGGGGAGATATCAGAACATAGTATGAGTCAGAGGGGAAGCCAACCTCCAGCTTGAAACAGGAGACCCACTGAATTGACATCACAAAGCGCGCGTCTCAGTTCCCCTGGAGATGAGGGGATGCCTGCTACTGGCAGGGGAGATATCAGGACATAGTATGAATCAGAGGGGAAGCCAACCTCCAGCTTGACACAGGAGACCTACTGAATTGACCACACAAAGCGCTCGCCTGAGTTTCCCTGGATACGAAGGGATGCCTGCTACAGGCAGGGGACACATCAGAACATAGTCTCAGAGGAGAAGCCAACCTCCAGCTTGAAACAGGAGACCTACTGAAATGACATCACAAAGTGCTTGCCTCAGGTCCCCTGGAGAAGAGAGGATGCCTGCTACTGGCAGGGGACATACCCGAACATACTATGAGTCAGAGGGGAAGCCAACCTCCCGCTTGAAACAGGAGACCTACTGAATTGACATCACAAGGTACTCACCTCAGTTCGCCTGGAGACGAGGGGATGCTTGCTACTGGCAGGGGAGATATCAGAACATAGTATGATTCAGAGGGGAAGCCAACCTCCAGCATGAAACAGGAGACATACTGAATTCACATTACAAAACGCTCGCCTCAGTTCCCCTGGAGACAAAGGGATGCGTGTTACTGGGAGGGGAGATATCAGAACATAGATTCAGAGAGGAAGCCAACCTCCAGCTTGAAACAGGAGACCTACTGATTTGACATCACAAAGCGCTCGCCTCAGTTCCCCTGGAGATGAGGGAATACCTGCTACTGGCAGGGGAGAAATAAGAACATAATATGAGTGAGATCGGAAGCCAACCTCCAGCTGGAAACAGGAGACTTTCTGAATTGACATCACGAGGAGTTCGCCTCAGTTCCCCTGGAGAAGAGAGGATACCTGCTACTGGCAGGGGAGATATCAGAACATAGTATGAGTCAGAGGGGAAGCCAACCTCCAGCTTGAAACAGGAAACATACTGAATTGACATCATAAAGCGCTCACCTCAGTTCCCCTGGAGATGAGGGAATGCCTGCTACTGGCAGGGGTGATATCAGAACATAGTATGAATCAGAGAGGAAGCCAACCTCCAGCTTGAAACAAGAGACCTACTGAATTGACATCATAAAGCGCTCACCTCTGTTCCCCTGGAGAAGAGAGGATACCTGCTACTGGCAGTGGAGATATCAGAACATAGTATGAGTCAGAGGGGAAGCCAACCTCCAGCTTGAAACAGGAGACCCACTGAATTGACATAACAAAGCGCAAGTCTCAGTTCCCCTGGAGATGAGGGGATGCCTGCTACTGGCAGGGGAGATATCAGGACATAGTATGAGTCAGAGGGGAAGCCAACCTCCAGCTTGAAACAGGAGACCTACTCAATTGACCTCACAAAGCGTGCGTCTCAGTTCCCCTGGAGATGAGGGGATGCCTGCTACTGGCAGGGGAGATATCAGGACATAGTATGAATCAGAGGGGAAGCCAAACTCCAGCTTGAAACAGGAGACCTACTGAATTGAAATCACAAAGCGCGAGTCTCAGTTCCCCTGGAGATGAGGGGATGCCTGCTACTAGCAGGGGAGATATGAGGACATAGTATGAGTCAGAGGGGAAGCCACCCTCCAGCTTGAACCAGGAGACATACTGAATTGAAATCACAAAACGCTCGCCTCAGTTCCCCTGGAGACAAGGGGATGCGTGTTACTGGGAGGGGAGATATCAGAACATAGATTCAGAGAGGAAGCCAACCTCCAGCTTGAAACAAGAGACCTACTGAATTGACATCACAAAGCGCTCGCCTCAGTTCCCGAGGAGATGAGGGAATGCCTGCTACTGTCAGGGGAGATATTAGAACATAGATTCAGAGGGGAAGCCAACCTCCAGCTTGAAACAGGAGCCATACTGAACTCACATCACAAAGCGCTCACTTCAGTTCCCCTGGAGAAGAGAGGATACCTGCTACTGGCAGGGGAGATATCAGAACATAGTATGAGTCAGAGGGTAAGCCAACCTCCAGCTTGAACCAGGAGACATACTGAATTGACATCACAAAGCGCTCGCCGCAGTTCCCCTGGAGATGAGAGAATACCTGCTACTGGCAGGGGAGATATCAGAACAAAGTATGAGTCAGAGAGGAAGCCAACCTCCAGCTTGAAACAGGAGACCTACTGAATTGACATCACAAAGCGCTCGCCTCAGTTCCCCTGGAGATGAGAGGATACCTGCTACTGGCAGGGGAGATATCAGAACATAGTATGAGAGGGGAAGCCAACCTCCAGCTTGACACAGGAGACCTACTGAATTGACCACACAAAGCGCTCGCCTCAGTTCCCCTGGAGATGAGAGGATACCTGCTACTGGCAGGGGAGATACCAGGACATAGTATGAATCAGAGGGGAAGCCAACCTCCAGCTTGACACAGGAGACCTACTGAATTGACCACACAAAGCGCTCGCCTCAGTTTCCCTGGAGACGAAGGGATGCCTGCTACAGGCAGGGGACACATCAGAACATAGTCTCAGAGGAGAAGCCAACCTCCAGCTTGAAACAGGAGACCTACCGAAATGACATCACTAAGTACTCGCCTCAGTTCCCCTGGAGACGAGGGGATGCCTGCTACTGGCAGGGGAGATATCAGAACATAGTCTCAGTCAGAGGAGAAGCCAACCTCCAGCTTGAAACACGAGACGAACTGAATTGACATCACAAAGCGCTCGCCTCAGTTTCCCTGGAGACGAGGGGATGCTTGCTACTGGCAGGGGAGATATCAGAACATAGTATGATTCAGAGGGGAAGCCAACCTCCAGCATGAAACAGGAGACATACTGAATTCACATTACAAAACGCTCGCCTCAGTTCCCCTGGAGACAAAGGGATGCGTGTTACTGGGAGGGGAGATATCAGAACATAGATTCAGAGAGGAAGCCAACCTCCAGCTTGAAACAGGAGACCTATTGATTTGACATCACAAAGCGCTCGCCTCAGTTCCCCTGGAGATGAGGGAATACCTGCTACTGGCAGGGGAGAAATAAGAACATAATATGAGTGAGATCGGAAGCCAACCTCCAGCTGGAAACAGGAGACTTTCTGAATTGACATCACGAGGAGTTCGCCTCAGTTCCCCTGGAGAAGAGAGGATACCTGCTACTGGCAGGGGAGATATCAGAACATAGTATGAGTCAGAGGGGAAGCCAACCTCCAGCTTGAAACAGGAAACATACTGAATTGACATCATAAAGCGCTCACCTCAGTTCCCCTGGAGATGAGGGAATGCCTGCTACTGGCAGGGGTGATATCAGAACATAGTATGAAACAGAGAGGAAGCCAACCTCCAGCTTGAAACAAGAGACCTACTGAATTGACATCATAAAGCGCTCACCTCTGTTCCCCTGGAGAAGAGAGGATACCTGCTACTGGCAGTGGAGATATCAGAACATAGTATGAGTCAGAGGGGAAGCCAACCTCCAGCTTGAAACAGGAGACCCACTGAATTGACATCACAAAGCGCAAGTCTCAGTTCCCCTGGAGATGAGGGGATGCCTGCTACTGGCAGGGGAGATATCAGGACATAGTATGAGTCAGAGGGGAAGCCAACCTCCAGCTTGAAACAGGAGACCTACTCAATTGACCTCACAAAGCGTGCGTCTCAGTTCCCCTGGAGATGAGGGGATGCCTGCTACTGGCAGGGGAGATATCAGGACATAGTATGAATCAGAGGGGAAGCCAACCTCCAGGTTGAAACAGGAGCCATACTGAACTGACATCACAAAGCGCTCACTTCAGTTCCCCTGGAGAAGAGAGGATACCTGCTACTGGCAGGGGAGATATCAGAACAAAGTATGAGTCAGAGAGGAAGCCAACCTCCAGCTTGAAACAGGAGACCTACTGAATTGACATCACAAAGCGCTCGCCTCAGTTCCCCTGGAGATGAGAGGATACCTGCTACTGGCAGGGGAGATATCAGAACATAGTATGAGAGGGGAAGCCAACCTCCAGCTTGACACAGGAGACCTACTGAATTGACCACACAAAGCGCTCGCCTCAGTTTCCCTGGAGACGAAGGGATGCCTGCTACAGGCAGGGGACACATCAGAACATAGTCTCAGAGGAGAAGCCAACCTCCAGCTTGAAACAGGAGACCTACCGAAATGACATCACTAAGTACTCGCCTCAGTTCCCCTGGAGACGAGGGGATGCCTGCTACTGGCAGGGGAGATATCAGAACATAGTCTCAGTCAGAGGAGAAGCCAACCTCCAGCTTGAAACAGGAGACCCACTGAATTGACATCACAAAGCGAGCGTCTCAGTTCCCCTGGAGATGAGGGGATGCCTGCTACTGGCAGGGGAGATATCAGGACATAGTATGAATCAGAGGGGAAGCCAACCTCCAGCTTGACACAGGAGACCTACTGAATTGACCACACAAAGCGCTCGCCTGAGTTTCCCTGGAGACGAAGGGATGCCTGCTACAGGCAGGGGACACATCAGAACATAGTCTCAGAGGAGAAGCCAACCTCCAGCTTGAAACAGGAGACCTACTGAAATGACATCACAAAGTGCTTGCCTCAGGTCCCCTGGAGAAGAGAGGATGCCTGCTACTGGCAGGGGACATACCCGAACATACTATGAGTCAGAGGGGAAGCCAATCTCCCGCTTGAAACAGGAGACCTACTGAATTGACATCACAAGGTACTGACCTCAGTTCGCCTGGAGACGAGGGGATGCTTGCTACTGGCAGGGGAGATATCAGAACATAGTATGATTCAGAGGGGAAGCCAACCTCCAGCATGAAACAGGAGACATACTGAATTGACATTACAAAGCGCTCGCCTCAGTTCCCCTGGAGATGAGGGAACGCCTGCTACTGGCACGGGTGATATGAGAACATAGTATGAGTCAGAGGGGAAGCCAACCTCCAGCTAGATAAAGGAGACCTACTGATTGGACATCACGAAGAGCTCGCCTCAGTTCCCCTGGAGATGAGGGGATGCTTGCTACTGGCAGGGGAGATATCAGAACATAGTATGAGTCAGAGGGGAAGCCAACTTCCAGCTTGAACCAGGAGACATACTGAATTGACATTACAAAACGCTCGCCTCAGTTCCCCTGGAGATGAGGGGATGCCTGCTACTGGCAGGGGAGAAATCAGAACATAATATGAGTGAGATCGGAAGCCAACCTCCAGCTGGAAACAGGAGACTTTCTGAATTGACATCACGAAGAGCTCGCCTCAGTTACCCCGGAGATGAGGGAATGCCTCCTACTGGCAGGGGAGATATCAGAACAAAGTATGAGTCGGAGAGGAAGCCAACCTCCAGCTTGAAACAGGAGACCTACTGAATTGACATCACAAAGCGCTCGCCTCAGTTCCCCTGGAGATGAGAGGATACCTGCTACTGGCAGGGGAGATATCAGAACATAGTATGAGTCAGAGTGGAAGCCAACCTCCAGCTTGAACCAGGAGACATACTGAATTGAAATCACAAAACGCTCGCCTCAGTTCCCCTGGAGACAAGGGGATGCGTGTTACTGGGAGGGGAGATATCAGAACATAGATTCAGAGAGGAAGCCAACCTCCAGCTTGAAATAAGAGACCTACTGAATTGACATCACAAAGCGCTCGCCTCAGTTCCCCAGGAGATGAGGGAATGCCTGCTACTGTCAGGGGAGATATTAGAACATAGATTCAGACGGGAAGCCAACCTCCAGCTTGAAGCAGGAGACCTACTGAACTGACATCACAAAGCGCTCACTTCAGTTCCCCTGGAGAAGAGAGGATACCTGCTACTGGCAGGGGAGATATCAGAACATAGTATGAGTCAGAGGGGAAGCCAACCTCCAGCTTGAACCAGGATACATACTGAATTGACATCACAAAGCGCTCGCCGCAGTTCCCCTGGAGATGAGAGGATACCTGCTACTTGCAGGGGAGATATCAGAACAAAGTATGAGTCAGAGAGGAAGCCAACCTCCAGCTTGAAACAGGAGACCTACTGAATTGACATCACAAAGCGCTCGCCTCAGTTCCCCTGGAGATGAGAGGATACCTGCTACTGGCAGGGGAGATATCAGAACATAGTATGAGTCAGAGAGGAAGCCAACCTCCAGCTTGAAACAGGAGACATACTGAATTGACATCACAAAGCGCTCGCCTCAGTTTCCCTGGAGATGAGAGGATACCTGCTACTGGCAGGGGAGATATCAGAACATAGTATGAGTCAGAGAGGAAGCCAACCTCCAGCTTGAAACAGGAGACCTACTGAATTGACATCACAAAGCGCTCGCCTCAGTTCCCCTGGAGATGAGAGGATACCTGCTACTGGCAGGGGAGATATCAGAACATAGTATGAGTCAGAGAGGAAGCCAACCTCCAGCTTGAAACAGGAGACCTACTGAATTGACATCACAAAGCGCTCGCCTCAGTTCCCCTGGAGATGAGAGGATACCTGCTACTGGCAGGGGAGATATCAGAACATAGTATGAGTCAGAGAGGAAGCCAACCTCCAGCTTGAAACAAGAGACCTACTGAATTGACATCACAAAGCGCTCGCCTCAGTTTCCCTGGAGATGAGGGAATGCCTGCTACTGTCAGGGGAGATATCAGAACATAGATTCAGAGAGGAAGCCAACCTCCAGCTTGAAACAGGAGCGCTACTGATTTGACATCACAAAGCGCTCACCTCAGTTCCCCTGGAGATGAGGGGATGCCTGCTACTGGCAGGGGAGGAATCAGAATATAATATGAGTGAGATCGGAAGCCAACCTCCAGCTGGAAACAGGAGACTTTCTGAATTGACATTACGAAGAGTTCGCCTCAGTTCCCCTGGAGAAGAGAGGATACCTGCTACTGGCAGGGGAGATATCAGAACATAGTATGAGTCAGAGGGGAAGCCAACCTCCAGCTTGAAACAGGAGACCTACTGAATTGACATCACAAAGCGCTCGCCTCAGTTCCCCTGGAGATGAGAGGATACCTGCTACTGGCAGGGGAGATATCAGAACATAGTATGAGTCAGAGAGGAAGCCAACCTCCAGCTTGAAACAGGAGACATACTGAATTGACATCACAAAGCGCTCGCCTCAGTTCCCCTGGAGATGAGAGGATACCTGCTACTGGCAGGGGAGATATCAGAACATAGTATGAGTCAGAGAGGAAGCCAACCTCCTGCTTGAAACAGGAGACCTACTGAATTGAAATCACAAAGCGCTCGCCTCAGTTCCCCTGGAGATGAGGGGATGCCTGGTACTGACAGGGGAGATATCAGAACATAGTATGAGTCAGAGGGGAAGCCAACCTCCAGCTTGAAACAGGAGACCTACTGAATTGACATTACAAAACGCTCGCCTCAGTTCCCCTGGAGATGAGGGAATGCCTGCTACTGTCAGGGGAGATATCACAACATAGATTCAGAGAGGAAGCCAACCTCCAGCTTGAAACAAGAGACCTACTGAATTGACATCACAAAGCGCTCGCCTCAGTTTCCCTGGAGATGAGGGAATGCCTGCTACTGGCAGGGGAGATATCAGAACATAGATTCAGAGTGGAAGCCAACCTCCAGCTTGAAACAGGAGCCCTACTGATTTGACATCACAAAGCGCTCACCTCAGTTCCCCTGGAGATGAGGGGATGCCTGCTACTGGCAGGGGAGGAATCAGAATATAATATGAGTGAGATCGGAAGCCAACCTCCAGCTGGAAACAGGAGACTTTCTGGGCCATTTCGCACAGAGCTCAAAGTTGCTATTTGGTTGCTGTTAGCGAAATCGCTACTTCAACTAGCGAAATGTAACTAGCTGTGCCCGTAACGCACAGCTGCGGTTTTTGCGGAATTTAGCACTTTCACTTCTCGTCACTTTCGTAACCCACAGGCTTCCGGTTCTCCGTCTTTTCGCTACAAAGGAGGTCCCTTTTTAGCGCTTCTGGCCTCCCGTGCCCGTCAATCAAACTGCGGGCACACCTTTGACCTCGACCCTAAAGCCGGACTTGTCGGGGTCCCCTTTTTTTTTAAAAAACCTTGGGAAACCCGTAGCAACGCGTTATCGTCAAATCATTGGCGCCCTTGGAACGTGTTTTCTATTGTTTTCTATGAACCAGAGGTTGATGCATTGATATGTTTGAAAGGTTAATCCCCGCCCACAGTACACGCCCACAGGTTACCTGCTTATATGCACCTGGGCAGACACGCGGTCGGCCTCTCTTTGTTTGCGTAGCCTACTGCCCGCAGCACAGGTTAACGTTGAAATGGAGAGGATTATTGTTCAATTGTTGGCTCGGATGATTGCGTTGGTCCAGCGTATCCGCACCACTGTGCAGCATAGGAGGGCTGCTTCAGAGGAATACCGAGAACGTATTGCCAGAGCGATGACCAGCAGCACAAGACGTTCTCAACGGGCAACCATGGCGGCAAAGAGGCACTGGCAAGCTCTGGCAGAGGTCCGGTTCCCCCCCCCGGTTCTGGGCGGACGAAAGATCCTCTGACTGGTGGGAAAATTTTGTGTGGGCTCGCTGGGATGATGACCACTGGATTGCCAACTTTAGAATGTCTAGGGGGACATTTTTTGAACTCGTGGAGGCTCTACGTGGACGCATGGAGAGACAAGTCACTGGCATGCGGCGCCCCGTGCCAGTGGAAAAAAGGGTGGCGGTCGCATTGTGGTACTTGGCAACCCCTCAGTACTTCCGGACAGTAGCCCAGCAATTCGGACTCGGAGTCACTACGGTTGGCGATATCCTTAAGGAGTTCTGCCTCGCCATGGAGGCGGAATTGTTCAGCAAAGTCGTGTGCCTCGGAGACCGGCTTGGAGCGGTGAGTGTCATTCCATCCCCTTTGCCCTTTAAAATTTTTTTCTTGTTTGACAGGTCAGCAACGAAGACGCGATACACCCCACGCTGACATGCCATGGCTTATATTCTTTTCTTTCCCTTATTCCAGAGTATGGACGGGTTTGCCAGGCTGGGATTCCCGCATTGTTTTGCGGCCGTCGATGGAAGCCACATCCCTATCCGTGCCCCCGGGGGAAGCATAAAGGAGTACGGTAACAGGAAGGACTTTTGTTCTGTTCTCCTGCAAGGAACTGTGGACTTCTCCGGCCGGTTTATCGATGCCGAGGTGGGGTGGAGTGGCAGGAGGCATGATGCCCTTGTTTTCAGGGAATCCAACCTCAGGAAAGCCATGGACGAAGGGGTCTTTGTTCCAGGAAACCCCACCGCCACCATTGAGGGCGTGCGTGTGCCGGCGTTGGTGCTCGGTGACGGAGCCTACCCATTACGACGCTGGCTCATGACTCCCTACAAGCGGCCAAGGACAGACGTGCAGAGGCACTACAACCTCAGTCACTCCCGGGCAAGGAATGTAGTGGAGCGTGCCTTTGGACGTCTGAAGTCCCGGTTCCGTTGCCTGATGTCCCGACTCCATATGCATATAGACAATGTGACTCCGCTGATCATCGCGTGTGTCATTTTGCACAACATATGCGAGGACAAGGGACATAACATCCCCTTCCCTGTGGATGAACCTGATCCTGTGGTCCTTGAGGACACTCAAGACATCCCTGAAGCAAGGAGAAAAAGGATCTATGCTGAGGGGTGCAAGGTTCGGGACGCCATAGCCACCCACATCTACAGAAACAGGAGGCGTGTTTAATTGTTTTTCCCACTCTGTTGTTGAATAAAGTTTGGTGTTCTTTCTTTAACCTTGTCTTGTGCGGTTTGTGTACTTTGCCAGCAAAAAAACGGGGATTCTCTGGTCCAAAAGCACTTTGACAGCCCTAAATGCTAACTCCCCACTGAAATTGACACACACAATACGGAAGCGCTGAACGGGGAAAGTTCGGGGAGGCGGGTAGCCAGGAAGTATTGGCGACCCCTGTCAAACCGGAGGATCAATCCACTTATGTTCCAAGGAATAATTTTATTGGTGGGCAGCTTTGATACATTTAAAATAGGGGTGGTCGATCGGAGCAACGCACGTTCGTTCCCTAACCGTCATTCCGAAGATGCCGAAGCCACGGAAGGGCTCCTTCTGGCAGCGCGCCGAGGCTGAGGCACTTCTGGAGCTGGTGCTCCAATCTAAAAGTGTTGGCCGCCTTATGGCCAGCACCCACTGCCACACCAAGGGTGCTTACCTGGTGTTGGCATCAAAGCTGAGGGAGAGGGGCTATGTCCGGACCTGGGAGCAGGTCCGGACAAAATTTAAGCGAGTGAAGCTGGACTTCCTCAACAGTCTGGAGCAGTGGGGGGGGGGGGGTCCCGCAGCCAAGCGGGAGGACGGTCTTCCACGACCAGATGGTGAAAATATGGGAGAAGGCTGGGAAGCCCCCCCTGGAAATGAGGAGGCATATGGGTAAGTGCTGCCCTCGTTGTGTTTTGCCCTTAAACATGCATGGCATGACTAGCTGCCTCTTTCCCCTACTGTCCCCAATGAAATTCGAGAAAGTACTTAGATGCTGTCAACCCCCTCTGACTTAGCCCGCCAGTACTGTGTAGAACCACTTTGGTTATGCGCTTTGACTCTAACTGTGGTGTGTCTACCAGCTGTGTTTCATCTCTGGTTTGTGTGCTTTTAATTATGATTTCTCTTTTTCTTTGCCCAGCCACACAATCACCATCCAAGATGGCAAAAGCACCTGAGCTTGAGGAGGGGGAGGAAGAGGGACCTTCCACCTCGGGACAGGCTGCAGGTGAGAGTTTTATGTCTGTGCGGGAGACCCATGTGTGTGTTCCCCCATGGAGCAATATGGGAGCCTGCTGTGATGCCTCCATTTTAAGTGCTATTAAATTCTTTGTTTGATTTCTATAGCAGAAACTATGGAGGCAAGGCTGCGTGCCATGGAGGCCAGGGTGGCTGCCTTAGAGGCTGAAGTGGCAGACCTGAAAGGGGAGTTAGAGCAGCAAAGGCAGCAGAGGGAGGCGGAAGAACGTAGGTTATGTTCCCCACTGCCCAACTCTTCTCACACTGTGGCTAAGGCCACCAAAAAGTGTATGCATGTAAACTAAAAAAATTGGAAAATATGTCTGGCACTAATGTGTACTTTTTCTCCCTCCCCACACAGTTAAGAAGAAGGAGGACGAAGACCTCTTCCGCCGCAAAGTGCGGGGGACCATGGGACGGTTGTGCAGGAGAGTGAGGGAGCTGGAAGGGGCTGGGGAGGGGAGCGGTGGGACCTAAGTTTTGTTTTCTTTTTGTGTTTTGGGGTGGGGGGTGTTGGGGGGGTTCCCAGTTACTTTGCCCATTTTTCTATCCCTGTTAAATATTTGAATTTGTTAAAAAAAAGTTGGCTTTCTTGGAGGGTGGGGGTGGTGGTGGGGGGGGGGGTCCAAGTTACATTCCCTTGTTTTTTTCCCCTGTTGAACTGTTTCTGAAAATAAAATGTTGTTGTAAATTTCCTGAAAAAGACTCCAGTGTGACTCCTTGCACTCGCACACCTTTCACCCCAAACTCCTAAAACACCTTTAACCTTTAAAACACCCTCCAACCTCCAACCCACACAACGGTGCCAGAATAGGCACAATCACTAGAGAGAGTACACAGAGACAGAGTCAAAAACATAAACTTTATTGAACAGACAACAGCAAACACAGATAAACAGACAAAATGGCCCAAACTAGGAGGGGGAGAACTTGTCCGCGGGTTTAACGACTCTCTTCCCGAGAACAGTCCTCCTTCTCATTTGGGTCGCGGCATTCTGAGAGGGGGTGGGTGGGGTGGGTGCTGGAGGTGGTGGGGGGGGTGGGGGGGTGCTGGAGGTGGTGGGGGGGTGTGGGTTGGGGGGGGGACGTTCACTGTAATCTGAGGAGGGGGGGCCGCCTCCATAACCGCGACCGCCCTCTCCATCAGCCTCCTTATCATTCGAACTTCCTCCATGCTTTCGCGTAGTGAGTTGTTCGAATCTCTAAGGATGGCACGGAATTTTTTGCCCTCCTGGGCCACGAGGGAGAGCATCGCCTGGTCTGCAGCAGCTGCACGCCTGGACTCCTCCTGGCAGTGCTCCAGGATCCTTTCTCCCACACTAGTCAGGACGGAGACGCGCCGCAGCCTGCCGCGTTCCCTGGCCAGCCTCTCCTCAGCCGGGAGAGCGCCCCTGGGTGGTGAGCCAGCTGGCTCGTCGTCTTCAGAAAGGACCTCTGTTGGCAAAAAAAGAGAAAGAGAACTGTTAGTAACAACGAGACAGTCAAAACCCACCCTGGTGCACATGGTGGCCTTTCTTGGTTACATATTGTTAAACCAAGACTCAGAACAATGCCAGGGGAGCACATGGTTATTGTTTGTTTGCCCATGGTGGCCTTTCTTGGTTACATGTTAAACCAAGACTCGGAACAATGCCAGGGGAGCACAAAAATGAAAAGGAAGCACACAGTTATTGCACACAGACATTGCCCTGCAGCCATGGCTCGAAAGGAACAGTTCATGCACGCTCACCATCTTGTATCTGTATCCGCCTGCGCAGGGCAGGAGGTCCAGCCACCCCACGCTCCTCCTCCTCCTGCGTCCCGGGTATGAAATCTGAAAAAAGGGAAAAAAGAACATGATTTAGGACCAAAGTGTGGCAAAGCTAGCTTCAAACCCTAAAGCAGCAACGTTGAGGGACTATCTTCTGTCTCTTGGCAGTGCTGCTGCCCTGCACAAACAGAAAAGCACAAAGCAGTTAAACCCCCCCCCCCCTTATTGCAACTGATACTTACCAACATTTGTGGACGTCCCAGAATCACTGTCCTCTGCTACTGCTGCAGGGGACTCGAGGACCACCGTCCCAGGCATCTGTGTCTCTGTGGACAAGAGCAGAAAATAGTGAAAAAGGAGCAAGCATACAACCTGAACCACACAGCAAGCTCCCAAAGAAGTGGCTAGAGCACTGCAGAAGGCCTATGGCTGAGGCATGCAGCAAAACTGTTTGGGTTGTTGTTTAAACACAACCGTTTTAAAAAGCCACCCAAAGCAATCCACAAACATCCAAGCATAGCATGCGTTGCAACGAACACAAGGCATACAATAGTGAAAAAGGAGCAAGCACACAACCTGAACCACACATCAAGGTCCCAAAGTAGTGGCTAGAGCGCTGCAGAAGGCCTATGGCTGAGGCATGCTGCAAAACTGTTTGGGTTGTTGGTTAAACACAACCGTTTTAAAAAGCCACCCAAAGCAATCCACAAACATCCTATCATATTATGCGTAGCAACGAACACACGAGAAAACGATCCCCAAACGTCAGAACACACATTTGCTCAATATAAAAACAATAAAATATAAAATAAAAAGAAAATTACTTACCGGAGGCAAGGGGCGTTTGCTCAGGAACCTCCTCCGGCTCCCCAGGAGCGATGGCCATCAGGTCCACCGTGACCAATTCCGCTGGTCGTTGCTGGACGGGGGCTGGAGGCCGAAAGCTGGACGAGGTGCCCTCGCCGGGATCCTCCTCAGCGGGTGGTTCCTCGACCGGGGCAGCCGGCTTCCGAACCACCTTAAGGCTCCTCCCGACGCGCTTCGGCCTGCCGGCTCCTTCCCCGTCTCCGTACAGCTGGCGCTGCTCCTCGAAGTAGGGGCAGGTCACCTTTTCGTTGCCGGAACCCTTGTTATGGTTCACGGCTCTCATGTACTCCGCCCGCATCGTTTTGGTCTTCGACCGGCATTCAAGGCCGGTCCTGTTGTGGCCCAGGGCACGCATCTTTATGGCCACTTGCTCGAAGACCTCCCTATTCCTGTGAGAGGACTGGAAGGCGTCCTGGATTTTCTCCTCCGAGAAAATCGAGATCAGGTCCCTGATCTCCGCGTCCCTCCAAGTTGGGCCACGGCCGGTTGCAGGGACGGACGAGGCTTGAGAAGAGGATTCCATGGTGCTTTCGCTAGTAGCTGAGCAAAATGGTGGTGCGAGGTGCAGGGTGCAACGGATCATATACCTTCCCGCACACAAAGACAAAGGGACTAGCCGGCTCCTGATTGGTAGAGGGCAGTAGGGGACACGCGCATTGGCCACATTAGGTCACATGTCACGTTCAAAACTCCTCGCGCGGGAACAGGATCTGCTCCTAATGGCCAGATTAGCGCCTTTTGTTTGACTTCTCGCATGCGCTGATTCGTCCACACGCGGGAAGAGCAGTTTGAACATGCAGCGGGAGCCATTTTAGTGAGATGTCCGCCATTACAAAAACGCATGCCGGTGTAAAACCGAGAGCAATTGCAGTGGTACGCGACAGTTCCCCAATAATATTCACCAACCAAAGCATAAATCAATGACATGTAACTGGCGAACGTTCGTTGTCACGCTCAGCGGACAGTTTTTTAAAATGAACGGCGGACGGCGACTCCGCTTGCCGGAGGTCTAGCCGCCGATGGAAGGGGTTGTCCGCACCCAAGCACAACCACGCACCCGGAACCACACAAAGACCCACTACACATAAACCGCCCCTCATGAAATCACCTCGAATCATATCTATTGAACCCCAGTAATCTAAACAGGAGACTGCGAGCGGCGAACGTTCGTTGGCACGCTCAGAGGAAAGTTTTTAAAAATGATCCCCGTACGTTGACTCCGCTAGTACTGGCCTAAGGTAGACGGGGTTTTAAGCTATGGGCAAATGTTTGGAACGTGACGGTGTGTGCCACTGTGCTTTTGGAAAACTATTGTGGTGTCCGGGCAGAATTTCAGAAAGTGATCTTGCTTGAAAGCCAGTCGCTGTCTCGTTGCCTCGTAGATCCCCGCTCGCTCGGAGAAAAAAGATGGCGGACAGTTCGCCGGAAGTTAGGAGGAAAGGCTCGGGAGGAGGGACTTTGAAGAAACCGCAACAATGGTAACGCACAAGTCTGTGGCGCTACTGTTGCAGATTGGTTGCAGGAGTGTATCGCTATCCGGAGGGTGAATCCACTTTTCTGGATTCCCCTAGAAGCGCTACAACGAAGCGCTTTTTGCGGGTCGGTTGCAGGACTGTTGCAGATTGTGTACGACGTCGTGGGTTATGGCAAATTTGTAGCGTTTCCAATTTGCAACCATCCTGCTACTTTGAAGCCGTGCGAAATGGCCCTCTGAATTGACATCACGAAGAGTTCGCCTCAGTTCCCCTGGAGAAGAGAGGATACCTGCTACTGGCAGGGGAGATATCAGAACATAGTATGAGTCAGAGGGGAAGCCAACCTCCAGCTTGAACCAGGAGACATACTGAATTGACATTACAAAACGCTCGCCTCAGTTCCCCAAGAGACAAGGGGATGCGTGTTACTGGGAGGGGAGATATCAGAACATAGTATGAGTCAGAGGGGAAGCCAACCTCCCGCTTGAACCAGGAGACATACTGAATTGACATTACAAAACGCTCGCCTCAGTTCCCCTGGAGACAAGGGGATGCGTGTTACTGGGAGGGGAGATATCAGGACATAGATTCAAAGAGGAAGCCAACTTCCAGCTTGAAACAAGAGACCTACTGAATTGACATCACAAAGCGCTCGCCTCTGTTCCCCTTGGAGATGAGGGAATGCCTGCTACTGGCAGGGGAGATATCAGAACATAGTATGAGTCAGAGGGGAAGCCAACCACCAGCTTGAACCAGGAGACATACTGAATTGACATCACAAAGCGCTCGCCTCAGTTCCCCTGGAGATGAGAGGATACCTGCTACTGGCAGGGGAGATATCAGAACATAGTATGAGTCAGAGTGGAAGCCAACCACCAGCTTGAACCAGGAGACATACTGAATTGACATCACAAAGCGCTCGCCTCAGTTCCCCTGGAGATGAGAGGATACCTGCTACTGGCAGGGGAGATATCAGAACATAGTATGAGTCAGAGTGGAAGCCAACCTCAAGCTTGAACCAGGAGACATACTGAATTGAAATCACAAAACGCTCGCCTCAGTTCCCCTGGAGACAAGGGGATGCGTGTTACTGGGAGGGGAGATATCAGAACATAGATTCAGAGAGGAAGCCAACCTCCAGCTTGAAACAAGAGACCTACTGAATTGACATCACAAAGCGCTCGCCTCAGTTCCCCAGGAGATGAGGGAATGCCTGCTACTGTCAGGGGAGATATTAGAACATAGATTCAGAGGGGAAGCCAACCTCCAGCTTGAAACAGGAGCCATACTGAACTGACATCACAAAGCGCTCACTTCAGTTCCCCTGGAGAAGAGAGGATACCTGCTACTGGCAGGGGAGATATCAGAACATAGTATGAGTCAGAGGGGAAGCCAACCTCCAGCTTGAACCAGGAGACATACTGAATTGACATCACAAAGCGCTCGCCGCAGTTCCCCTGGAGATGAGAGGATACCTGCTACTGGCAGGGGAGATATCAGAACAAAGTATGAGTCAGAGAGGAAGCCAACCTCCAGCTTGAAACAGGAGACCTACTGAATTGACATCACAAAGCGCTCGCCTCAGTTCCCCTGGAGATGAGAGGATACCTGCTACTGGCAGGGGAGATATCAGAACATAGTATGAGTCAGAGAGGAAGCCAACCTCCAGCTTGAAACAGGAGACATACTGAATTGACATCACAAAGCGCTCGCCTCAGTTCCCCAGGAGATGAGGGAATGCCTGCTACTGTCAGGGGAGATATTAGAACATAGATTCAGAGGGGAAGCCAACCTCCAGCTTGAAACAGGAGCCATACTGAACTGACATCACAAAGCGCTCGCCTCAGTTCCCCTGGAGATGAGGGGATGCCTGGTACTGACAGGGGAGATATCAGGACATAGTATGAGTCAGAGGGGAAGCCAACCTCCAGCTTGAAACAGGAGACCCACTGAATTGACATCACAAAGCGCTCGCCTCAGTTCCCCTGGAGATGAGAGGATACCTGCTACTGGCAGGGGAGATATCAGAACATAGTATGAGTCAGAGAGGAAGCCAACCTCCAGCTTGAAACAGGAGACATACTGAATTGACATCACAAAGCGCTCGCCTCAGTTCCCCTGGAGATGAGAGGATACCTGCTACTGGCAGGGGAGATATCAGAACATAGTATGAGTCAGAGAGGAAGCCAACCTCCTGCTTGAAACAGGAGACCTACTGAATTGACATCACAAAGCGCTCGCCTCAGTTCCCCTGGAGATGAGGGGATGCCTGGTACTGACAGGGGAGATATCAGGACATAGTATGAGTCAGAGGGGAAGCCAACCTCCAGCTTGAAACAGGAGACCTACTGAATTGACATTACAAAACGCTCGCCTCAGTTCCCCTGGAGATGAGGGAATGCCTGCTACTGTCAGGGGAGATATCAGAACATAGATTCAGAGAGGAAGCCAACCTCCAGCTTGAAACAGGAGCCCTACTGATTTGACATCACAAAGCGCTCACCTCAGTTCCCCTGGAGATGAGGGTATGCCTGCTACTGGCAGGGGAGGAATCAGAATATAATATGAGTGAGATCGGAAGCCAACCTCCAGCTGGAAACAGGAGACTTTCTGAATTGACATCACGAAGAGTTCGCCTCAGTTCCCCTGGAGAAGAGAGGATACCTGCTACTGGCAGGGGAGATATCAGAACATAGTATGAGTCAGAGGGGAAGCCAACCTCCAGCTTGAACCAGGAGACATACTGAATTGACATTACAAAACGCTCGCCTCAGTTCCCCAAGAGACAAGGGGATGCGTGTTACTGGGAGGGGAGATATCAGAACATAGTATGAGTCAGAGGGGAAGCCAACCTCCCGCTTGAACCAGGAGACATACTGAATTGACATTACAAAACGCTCGCCTCAGTTCCCCTGGAGACAAGGGGATGCGTGTTACTGGGAGGGGAGATATCAGGACATAGATTCAAAGAGGAAGCCAACCTCCAGCTTGAAACAAGAGACCTACTGAATTGACATCACAAAGCGCTCGCCTCTGTTCCCCTTGGAGATGAGGGAACGCCTGCTACTGGCACGGGTCATATGAGAACATAGTATGAGTCAGAGGGGAAGCCAACCTCCAGCTAGATAAAGGAGACCTACTGATTGGACATCACGAAGAGCTCGCCTCAGTTCCCCTGGAGTAGAGGGGATACCTGCTACTGGCAGGGGAGATATCAGAACATAGTATGAGTCAGAGGGGAAGCCAACCTCAAGCTTGAACCAGGAGACATACTGAATTGAAATCACAAAACGCTCGCCTCAGTTCCCCTGGAGACAAGGGGATGCGTGTAACTGGGAGGGGAGATATCAGAACATAGATTCAGAGAGGAAGCCAACCTCCAGCTTGAAACAAGAGACCTACTGAATTGACATCACAAAGCGCTCGCCTCAGTTCCCCAGGAGATGAGGGAATGCCTGCTACTGTCAGGGGAGATATTAGAACATAGATTCAGAGGGGAAGCCAACCTCCAGCTTGCAACAGGAGCCATACTGAACTGACATCACAAAGCGCTCACTTCAGTTCCCCTGGAGAAGAGAGGATACCTGCTACTGGCAGGGGAGATATCAGAACATAGTATGAGTCAGAGGGGAAGCCAACCTCCAGCTTGAACCAGGAGACATACTGAATTGACATTACAAAACGCTCGCCTCAGTTCCCCTGGAGACAAGGGGATGCGTGTTACTGGGAGGGGAGATATCAGAACATAGATTCAGAGAGGAAGCCAACTTCGAGCTTGAAACAGGAGACCTACTGATTTGACATCACAAAGCGCTCGCCTCAGTTCCCCTGGAGATGAGGGGATGCCTGCTACTGGCAGGGGAGAAATCAGAACATAATATGAGTGAGATCGGAAGCCAACCTCCAGCTGGAAACAGGAGACATACTGAATTAACATCACAAAGCGCTCGCCTCAGTTACCCTGGAGATGAGAGGATACCTGCTACTGGCAGGGGAGATATCAGAACATAGATTCAGAGGGGAAGCCAACCTCCAGCTTGCAACAGGAGCCATACTGAACTGACATCACAAAGCGCTCACTTCAGTTCCCCTGGAGAAGAGAGGATACCTGCTACTGGCAGGGGAGATATCAGAACATAGTATGAGTCAGAGGGGAAGCCAACCTCCAGCTTGAACCAGGAGACATACTGAATTGACATTACAAAGCGCTCGCCTCAGTTCCCCTGGAGATGAGGGGATGCCTGCTACTGGCAGGGGAGAAATCAGAACATAATATGAGTGAGATCGGAAGCCAACCTCCAGCTGGAAACAGGAGACATACTGAATTAACATCACAAAGCGCTCGCCTCAGTTACCCTGGAGATGAGAGGATACCTGCTACTGGCAGGGGAGATATCAGAACATAGTATGAGTCAGAGAGGAAGCCAACCTCCTGCTTGAAACAGGAGACCTACTGAATTGACATCACAAAGCGCTCGCCTCAGTTCCCCTGGAGACAAGGGGATGCCTGGTACTGACAGGGGAGATATCAGGACATAGTATGAGTCAGAGGGGAAGCCAACCTCCAGCTTGAAACAAGAGACCTACTGAATTGACATCACAAAGCGCTCGCCTCAGTTTCCCTGGAGATGAGGGGATGCCTGCTATTGGCAGGGGAGGAATCAGAATATAATATGAGTGAGATCGGAAGCCAACCTCCAGCTGGAAACAGGAGACTTTCTGAATTGATATCACGAAGAGTTCGCCTCAGTTCCCCTGGAGAAGAGAGGATACCTGCTACTGGCAGGGGAGATCAGAACATAGTATGAGTCAGAGGAGAAGCCAACCTCCAGCTTGAACCAGGAGACATACTGAATTGACATTACAAAACGCTCGCCTCAGTTCCCCAAGAGACAAGGGGATGCGTGTTACTGGGAGGGGAGATATCAGAACATAGTATGAGTCAGAGGGGAAGCCAACCACCAGCTTGAACCAGGAGACATACTGAATTGACATTACAAAACGCTCGCCTCAGTTCCCCTGGAGACAAGGGGATGCGTGTTACTGGGAGGGGAGATATCAGGACATAGATTCAAAGAGGAAGCCAACCTCCAGCTTGAAACAAGAGACCTACTGAATTGACATCACAAAGCACTCGCCTCTGTTCCCCTTGGAGATGAGGGAATGCCTGCTACTGGCAGGGGAGATATCAGAACATAGTATGAGTCAGAGGGGAAGCCAACCTCCCGCTTGAACCAGGAGACATACTGAATTGACATTACAAAACGCTCGCCTCAGTTCCCCTGGAGACAAGGGGATGCGTGTTACTGGGAGGGGAGATATCAGGACATAGATTCAAAGAGGAAGCCAACCTCCAGCTTGAAACAAGAGACCTACTGAATTGACATCACAAAGCGCTCGCCTCTGTTCCCCTTGGAGACGAGGGAATGCCTGCTACTGGCAGGGGAGATATCAGAACATAGTATGAGTCAGAGGGGAAGCCAACCACCAGCTTGAACCAGGAGACATACTGAATTGACATCACAAAGCGCTCGCCTCAGTTCCCCTGGAGATGAGGGAACGCCTGCTACTGGCACGGGTGATATGAGAACATAGTATGAGTCAGAGGGGAAGCCAACCTCCAGCTAGATAAAGGAGACCTACTGATTGGACATCACGAAGAGCTCGCCTCAGTTCCCCTGGAGTAGAGAGGATACCTGCTACTGGCAGGGGAGATATCAGAACATAGTATGAGTCAGAGGGGAAGCCAACCTCAAGCTTGAAAGAGGAGACCTACTGATTTGACATTACAAAGCGCTCGCCTCAGTTCCCCTGGAGATGAGGGGATGCCTGCTACTGGCAGGGGAGAAATCAGAACATAATATGAGTGAGATCGGAAGCCAACCTCGAGCTGGAAACAGGAGACTTTCTGAATTGACATCACGAAGAGCTCGCCTCAGTTACCCTGGAGATGAGGGAATGCCTGCTACTGGCAGGGGAGATATCAGAACATAGTATGAGTCAGAGGGGAAGCCAACCTCCAGCTTGAAACAGGAGACATACTGAATTGACATCACAAAGCGCTCGCCTCAGTTCCCCTGGAGATGAGAGGATACCTGCTACTGGCAGGGGAGATATCAGAACATAGTATGAGTCAGAGGGGAAGCCAACCTCCAGCTTGAACCAGGAGACATACTGAATTGACATTACAAAACGTTCGCCTCAGTTCCCCAAGAGACAAGGGGATGCGTGTTACTGGGAGGGGAGATATCAGAACATAGTATGAGTCAGAGGGGAAGCCAACCTCCCGCTTGAACCAGGAGACATACTGAATTGACATTACAAAACGCTCGCCTCAGTTCCCCTGGAGACAAGGGGATGCGTGTTACTGGGAGGGGAGATATCAGGACATAGATTCAAAGAGGAAGCCAACCTCCAGCTTGAAACAAGAGACCTACTGAATTGACATCACAAAGCACTCGCCTCTGTTCCCCTTGGAGATGAGGGAATGCCTGCTACTGGCAGGGGAGATATCAGAACATAGTATGAGTCAGAGGGGAAGCCAACCTCCCGCTTGAACCAGGAGACATACTGAATTGACATTACAAAACGCTCGCCTCAGTTCCCCTGGAGACAAGGGGATGCGTGTTACTGGGAGGGGAGATATCAGGACATAGATTCAAAGAGGAAGCCAACCTCCAGCTTGAAACAAGAGACCTACTGAATTGACATCACAAAGCGCTCGCCTCTGTTCCCCTTGGAGACGAGGGAATGCCTGCTACTGGCAGGGGAGATATCAGAACATAGTATGAGTCAGAGGGGAAGCCAACCACCAGCTTGAACCAGGAGACATACTGAATTGACATCACAAAGCGCTCGCCTCAGTTCCCCTGGAGATGAGGGAACGCCTGCTACTGGCACGGGTGATATGAGAACATAGTATGAGTCAGAGGGGAAGCCAACCTCCAGCTAGATAAAGGAGACCTACTGATTGGACATCACGAAGAGCTCGCCTCAGTTCCCCTGGAGTAGAGAGGATACCTGCTACTGGCAGGGGAGATATCAGAACATAGTATGAGTCAGAGGGGAAGCCAACCTCAAGCTTGAAACAGGAGACCTACTGATTTGACATTACAAAGCGCTCGCCTCAGATCCCCTGGAGATGAAGGGATGCCTGCTACTGGCAGGGGAGATATCAGAACATAGTATGAGTCAGAGGGGAAGCCAGCCTCTAGCTTGAAACAGGAGACATAGTGAATTGACATCACAAAGCGCTCGCCTCAGTTCCCCTGGAGATGAGGGGATGCCTGCTACTGGCAGGGGAGATATCAGGACATAGTATGAGTCTGAGGGGAAGTCAACCTCCAGCTTGAACCAGGAGACATACTGAATTGACATTACAAAACGCTCGCCTCAGTTCCCCTGGAGACAAGGGGATGCGTGTTACTGGGAGGGGAGATATCAGGACATAGATTCAAAGAGGAAGCCAACCTCCAGCTTGAAACAAGAGACCTACTGAATTGACATCACAAAGCGCTCGCCTCTGTTCCCCTGGAGATGAGGCAATGCCTGCTACTGGCAGGGGAGATATCAGAACATAGATTCAAAGGGGAAGCCAACCACCATCTTGAACCAGGAGACATACTGAATTGACATCACAAAGCGCTCGCCTCAGTTCCCCTGGAGATGAGGGAACGCCTGCTACTGGCACGGGTGATATGAGAACATAGTATGAGTCAGAGGGGAAGCCAACCTCCAGCTAGATAAAGGAGACCTACTGATTGGACATCACGAAGAGCTCGCCTCAGTTCCCCTGGAGTAGAGAGGATACCTGCTACTGGCAGGGGAGATATCAGAACATAGTATGAGTCTGAGCAGAAGCCAACCTCCAGCTTGAAACAAGAGACCTACTGAATTGACATCACAAAGCGCTCGCCTCAGTTTCCCTGGAGATGAGGGAATGCCTGCTACTGTCAGGGGAGATATTAGAACATAGATTCAGAGAGGAAGCCAACCTCCAGCTTGAAACAGGAGCCCTACTGATTTGACATCACAAAGCGCTCGCCTCAGTTCCCCTGGAGATGAGGGTATGCCTGCTACTGGCAGGGGAGGAATCAGAATATAATATGAGTGAGATCGGAAGCCAACCTCCAGCTGGAAACAGGAGACTTTCTGAATTGACATCACGAAGAGTTCGCCTCAGTTCCCCTGGAGAAGAGAGGATACCTGCTACTGGCAGGGGAGATATCAGAACATAGTATGAGTCAGAGGGGAAGCCAACCTCCAGCTTGAACCAGGAGACATACTGAATTGACATTACAAAAGGCTCGCCTCAGTTCCCCAAGAGACAAGGGGATGCGTGTTACTGGGAGGGGAGATATCAGAACATAGTATGAGTCAGAGGGGAAGCCAACCTCCCGCTTGAACCAGGAGACATACTGAATTGACATTACAAAACGCTCGCCTCAGTTCCCCTGGAGACAAGGGGATGCGTGTTACTGGGAGGGGAGATATCAGGACATAGATTCAAAGAGGAAGCCAACCTCCAGCTTGAAACAAGAGACCTACTGAATTGACATCACAAAGCGCTCGCCTCTGTTCCCCTGGAGATGAGGGAATGCCTGCTACTGGCAGGGGAGATATCAGAACATAGTATGAGTCAGAGGGGAAGCCAACCACCAGCTTGAACCAGGTGACATACTGAATTGACATCACAAAGCGCTCGCCTCAGTTCCCCTGGAGATGAGGGAACGCCTGCTACTGGCACGGGTGATATGAGAACATAGTATGAGTCAGAGGGGAAGCCAACCTCCAGCTAGATAAAGGAGACCTACTGATTGGACATCACGAAGAGCTCGCCTCAGTTCCCCTGGAGTAGAGAGGATACCTGCTACTGGCAGGGGAGATATCAGAACATAGTATGAGTCAGAGGGGAAGCCAACCTCAAGCTTGAAACAGGAGACCCACTGAATTGACATCATAAAGCGAGCGTCTCAGTTCCCCTGGAGATGAGGGGATGCCTGCTACTGTCAGGGGAGATATCAGAACATAGATTCAGAGAGGAAGCCAACCTCCAGCTTGAAACAGGAGCCCTACTGATTTGACATCACAAAGCGCTCGCCTCAGTTCCCCTGGAGATGAGGGGATGCCTGCTACTGGCAGGGGAGAAATCAGAACATAATATGAGTGAGATCGGAAGCCAACCTCCAGCTGGAAACAGGAGACTTTCTGAATTGACATCACGAAGAGCTCGCCTCAGTTACCCTGGAGATGAGGGAATGCCTGCTACTGGCAGGGGAGATATCAGAACATAGTATGAGTCAGAGGGGAAGCCAACCTCCAGCTTGAAACAGGAGACATACTGAATTGACATCACAAAGCGCTCGCCGCAGTTCCCCTGGAGATGAGAGGATACCTGCTACTGGCAGGGTAGATATCAGAACATAGTATGAGTCAGAGAGGAAGCCAACTTCCAGCTTGAAACTGTCAGACGTACAGGAAACTCACAACAAAACTTATTCAAAAGAAAAGAGTTTTATTGATTAGCACTATACGCATTGGACTGAAAGTCAAATCTGACCAGAGGCCAGATTTGCCTCAGCTTATCAATACATTTCTCCCGCCCAAAACTTGACAGTTCCCAAGGAGGGGGGTTTGAGAGGAAAGACATATGTGAAACAAAAACAGGATTCTAAACTCCCAACCTTGAGAGAGGTGACAACAACCCTGTGAGCCCATAACAAGATAAGGTTAACATAACATCACTATTCTATTTTATAGCTTACAAACTACAAGGCCGGGGCAAGCAGGCGCCAGGCCCAATCAAGCAATATAACTGACATGGAGGAACTCAGGCTAATTTATGACAGAGATTCTACAATCCTGACATCCCTCCGCATTAAAACTAACTTCACTCCCCCACCTAGCCGGCATCTACCGGGCGAGGACAATCAGGGAATGCTCGATGGAAAGCCCGGAGAAGGCGGGGTGCCTTCACATTCCCAGCCTCAACCCACTCTTTGTCCCCAGAGGGGAAATCTTTCCAATCGACCAAATACTGAAGGCGACCCTTATGCAAACGAGAGTCTAAAATTTGGTTGACTTCATAATGGGTGTCTTTGTCGATGTAAATCGGCACAGGCGTAGCTGGAGGAGGGTGCCACTCATCCGGGACAGGAGCTCTTCGCAGCAGGCTGGAATGAAAAACCGGATGCACATTCCTATAAGTTTTAGGCAAAGCCAGCTCTACAGTCACAGCGTTAATCAGTTTAACCACTTTAAATGGCCCCACGTATTTTGGGCCAAGTTTCTTGGATTTTTGTTGGCACCTCAGGTTCTTTGTGGACAAATAGGCCAGGTCTCCCACTTTCCATTCAGGTGCAGGTACTCGTTTCTTATCTGCCTGAGCTTTATAGGCTTGTTTTGCCCCTTTGAGGCTAGCAACTATTTCTGGCCAACCCGAATTGATGGTCGCTGCCCATTTGTTAATGTCAGGAGCTTCGGTGGAACTGAGCTCCCAGGTGGGGGCTGCCACCAAATCAGTTCCATACACCACCTTGAAGGGCGATACCCCTGTTGAGGCGTGGACCCCATTGTTGTAGGCAAATTCAGCGAGTGGCAATAAGGTGACCCAATCATCCTGCTGATGGTTGATAAAACAGCGCAAATATTGTTCCAAGATTTGGTTCACCCTCTCGGTCTGGCCATTTGACTCAGGGTGATAGCCAGAAGTGAGGGCTTGCTCCACACCTAACAGTCTTAGGAGCTCCCGCCAGAATTTGGCAACGAACTGGGGGCCCCGATCCGTCAGGACACGTGTCGGGATCCCGTGCAGACGTACCACGTGGTTTATGAATAGAGAAGCCAATTTTGGTGCCGAAGGCAATCCCGTACAAGGAATGAAGTGAGCCTGTTTAGAAAAAGCGTCCACTACCACCCATATGACGGTTTTCCCTTGGCTGGGAGGGAGGTCCGTGATAAAGTCCATAGTAACATCTGTCCATGGACGAGAGGGGGTGGGCTGGGGTTGCAATAGCCCTTTTTTCTTTCCCCCGACCGGTTTTGAGGCAATACAAATGGGGCACCCTTGCACATATTTTTCCACATCCCTGCGCAGAGACGGCCACCAATACTGTCTCCTGACCAGGTGCAGCATTTTCACAAACCCAAAATGTCCAGCGGTTTTTGCATCATGGCAAAGTTTCAAAATCTTCCCCCTGACCGCCGCCGGGACAAAAAGTCTCTCGCCTTTAAAAAAGAGCCCCCCCTTCTCAATCAGATCGGGGCGGAGGGAGTGAAACTCCGGATCTTGTGACATCTCCTTTTGGACCCAGCCCCCTGGGATGGGCGTTACAGCCTTTGTGTGACTACGCGTCACGGCGGCCATCCCCAGTTGGGCGGGGGTAAATACTGTATCCACCAATGGGTCTCGTTTGCTGTTGTACTGGGGCAGGCGCGACAAAGCGTCTGCCAAAAAGTTCATTTTGCCTGGTAGATGTTTTAGGGAGAAGTTAAAACGGGCAAAAAACTCCGCCCATCTCATCTGCTTCGCCGAAAGCGAGCGGGGCTGCTTGAGTGCCTGGAGGTTTTTATGATCCGTCCAGACTACAAATGGGACTGTGGACCCCTCCAACCAATGCCTCCAGGTGGAAAGGGCCAATTTTACTGCAGCCGCCTCCTTTTCCCAAATCGCCCAGTTTCGTTCAGCCCCAGAGAATTTCTTTGAAAGATAGGCTAGCGGGTGCAATTTCCCGTCCTCCCCCTCTTGGAGGATTACGGCTCCCATTGCCACGTCCGAGGAGTCTACTTGCACAGTGAATTGCCTGGATGGGTCAGCATGGGCCAGCACCGGTTCGGACGTAAACAACAATTTTAGTTTGTCAAATGCGTCCTGACATGAGGGAGTCCAAAGGAGGGGCGTCCCCGGACGGTTTGCTGTTTTCCCCCCTTGTTTGGTTTTTAACAAATCAGTCAGAGGCAACGCCACTTTGGCAAAATTGGGGATAAAAGTCCTGTAAAAGTTAGCGAATCCCAAAAAACTTTGCAGTTGCCTCCTGGTGCGGGGGGGTTCCCAAGCTAACAGGTCCCGCACCTTGCCTGGGTCCATCTCAATCCCAGCCTGGGAGACTCGGAAACCCAAAAACTCCACCGCATCTCGGTGGAACTCGCATTTTGACAGCTTGGCAAACAACAGGTGCTCCCGCAAGCGGCGGAGCACTTCGCGGACCAGGTTAGCATGACTCTCAACATTTTCTGAATACACAAGAATATCATCAATATAAACCAACACCCCCTGGTACAATAAATCATGCATAATTTCATTAATCATATTCATGAACACGCCCGGAGCGCCGGCGAGGCCGAACGGCATTACAGTGTACTCAAACTGCCCCAGGGGAGTGTTAAAAGCTGTCAAATATTCGTGTCCCTTCTTTATTCGGACCCGGTAATAGGCCTCCCTTAAATCCAGTTTCGTGAAGATTCGCGCCTTCCCCAAGTGGCCCAATAAGTCCTTTATCAGGGGGAGCGGGTAGGCGTTGCATGTGGAGACTGCGTTCAAACCACGGTAGTCGGTGCACAAGCGCAGTGAACCGTCTTTCTTTTTCACAAAGAGGACCGGGGCCGCCAAGGACGATGTGGCCGGTCTAATAAAGCCCCTCGCCAGGTTTTTATCCAAAAATTCCCTGAGCTCCGCCATTTCCCGCGGGCTCATGGAATAAAGTTTGGCTTTGGGGAGGGGTTCCCCTTTCTTCAATTCAATGGCACAGTCAGTTTTACGATGAGGGGGAAGTTGGTTGCACTCCACCTCCGCGAACACATCAGCAAAGTCCCGATACTCGGGAGGGAGCGCTGCCCCCCCGGATCCCAATGCGGCCACAATCCCCGAGCTCGGGGGGCTCCGCGGTTGAGCGTGCTGCTCGCAAGCGGGAGAGGTGAATTCCACAGTCCCTTCTTTCCATTTCACTAGGGGGTCATGTTCCTTCAGCCAATCCAACCCCAACACGCAAGGGAAGGCAGAGTGAGGGGCTACCAAAGGTTGGATTTGCTCCCAATGTTTTTTTATGTCCAAGTCCATTGGGCGCGTTTTCGCCGTGGCTTCCCCTCCGGGAGCACATTTCCCATCTAATTGGGTGATTGGCAAGGGTTCTCTCAGCGGCACCTTTCCCACCCCCAAAGTCTCGGCCAGTGCCGGGCTCACTAAGGATTGGGTGCACCCCGAGTCCACGATACATCGGACTCCCACTGTTTTCCCCGACTTGGGGTTGGAGAGATTGGCGGGTAAGAGCAGCAAGGGGGAATCACTCACCGCGCGTTTGCCCCTGTTGGCGGCCTGCTGGCGGGGCGCCTTTACAGCAGACCGTCCTCGTTTCCCGACTGCGCCTCAGCTTGATCCTCGTCCTCCAGCCCGCTACTTTCCTCCGAGTCGTCCGGTGCCGGTACGGCAGCCACTGGCACCAGAAGAGACTTGGCACTTTTCTTCGGAGCGGTTTTCTTGGCGGGCTGGGCTTTCGGTGGGGGGCTGCTCACGGCCCTCGGGGTCGATACTGCTTTTGATGGGCATTGTGCGAGAAAATGCCCCGCTTGGCCGCAGCCCAAGCACAGCCCTTTTGCCATGCGCCGGGTGCGCTCAGTCGGCTCCAGTTTCGCTCGGGGCTTGACTTTCGCCGGGGTGGAAGTCTTCGCCACAGTTTTACCGGCCAGGACCTGAACCATCGAGGCCCGCTCCAATCGATTTTCCATCTCTCCAGCCAATTGGACCCACCCGTCGACTGTAAGCGGGTCTTCCAAAAGGAGGCATTTGTCAGCCAGAGTAGGATTGAGGGCCCCCACAAACGCCAGTACGCGTTGGGGTTCGGTCCAGTCCGGCACCGAAGACGCCAGCTCCTTAAATTCCCTGGCATACTCAACCACTGACAATTTTCCTTGCCGGTGAGCTCTGAGTTTCTTCTCTGCAGTCTCCCGTTCGAACGGCTCCACGTACATCTGGCGCATGGCCCGCAGAAAATGGTTGTAGTTACGGATGGCTTGGGGATGGTAACGGTACAAGTCCACGAACCATTTGGCAGCCTTGCCTTCCAGGGCTTCCCCCACGAAGCGCACCCGCTCGGCGTCGTCATGGAAAGTGAAACCCATGTCCATCATGTAGGCCTGGAGATGCACCAGGAACGTAGGAAAATCTGCGGGGTTCCCAGAAAACTTAGCCTTGAATTTATAGGTGCTCCGCATCTCCACTCCACGGAGGTGGGGGGGTAGGCGTCCTGGGCCCCAATCCGCTGGCGCCGGGGCTGGGACCAGGGGTCTCGCACCACGGCCGATGCCTCGTCCTCTTCCCGCCGCCGCTCTCGCTCACTCTGACACCCTCGCCGCCTCTGCTGCCCGCGCGGCCGCCGCCGCTGCTTCTCGTGCCGCTGCTGCTGCTGCCGCCTCGGCTCCCGCAACGTCCGCCGCCGCCGCCGCCGCTGCTGCCGCCGCCGCTGCTTCATCATCTCCCTCCGCGCCGTCTCCTCCGGCTCCGTCGCCGCCAGCGCCGCCTGCGTCCTCTCGCTCCTCGTCTTCGTTTTCCCTTTCCCTCTGCGCTCTCGCTCGAGCCGCCGCCTCCGCCTCGATCTCCAGCTGCGCTCTGGCCCTGGCCACCGCTTCAGCATCCGCCGCTGCTTGCGTGTCAGCCATGCCGTGCTCCCGCAGGGCAAGCCCACCGCTCGCTCTTCGCCCGCTGGTATCGTGCGCACCACCACCGAGCACTTCCTTCAACAGGCGTTGTGTCCGGCGTTTCTCCTCCGGATCCAGCCGACCCGAAAGGTCCTGCAGCCAGTTGGTCACCCTGTCCAGCTTGTACTGCAAGTCCTGTGTCTCACCCACAGGCTCCAGTCCGTAGCTAGGCAGTGCCAGGTGCTCCGGCCACAATTCATCCCCAGTAGGGCGGTCGTACTTTGACAATCGCCTACGCTGGGTGACGTGTCGTTCCAAAAATTCCTCAGGCCCCGGGGTTGTCCCCGAGACTGCCCGCAGCATGCCCGAGCTGTACGGCCCTGCACCAGCGCCGTCGCCCTGGGAGAGGTCCCAATCCAGGCCCTCTCCCTGCTCAGAAAAAGTATGTCCCTCGCCCTGCATTTTGCAGGTGAAAGGAGTTGTGAGATTTGACTTGATGTCAGGCGCACAGGAAACTCACAACAAAACTTATTCAAAAGAAAAGAGTTTTATTGATTAGCACTATACGCATTGGACTGAAAGTCAAATCTGACCAGAGGCCAGATTTGCCTCAGCTTATCAATACATTTCTCCCGCCCAAAACTTGACAGTTCCCAAGGAGGGGGGTTTGAGAGGAAAGACATATGTGAAACAAAAACAGGATTCTAAACTCCCAACCTTGAGAGAGGTGACAACAACCCTGTGAGCCCATAACAAAATAAGGTTAACATAACATCACTATTCTATTTTATAGCTTACAAACTACAAGGCCGGGGCAAGCAGGCGCCAGGCCCAATCAAGCAATATAACTGACATGGAGGAACTCAGGCTAATTTATGACAGAGATTCTACAATCCTGACAAGTATGAGTCAGAGGGGAAGCCAACCTCCAGCTTGAAACAGGAGACCTACTGAATTGAAATCACAAAGCGCGCGTCTCAGTTCCTCTGGAGATGAGGGAATGCCTGCTACTGGCAGGGGAGATATCAGGACATAGTATGAGTCAGAGGGGAAGCCAACCTCCAGCTTGAAACAGGAGACCTACTGAATTGACATCACAAAGCCCTTGCCTCAGTTCCCCTGGAGATGAGGGGATGCCTGGTACTGGCAGGGGAGATATCAAGACATAGTACGAGTCACAGGGGAAGCCAACCTCCAGCTTGAAACAGGAGACCTACTGAATTGACATCACAAAGCGCTCGCCTCAGTTCCCCTGGAGATGAGGGGATGCCTGCTACTGGCAGGGGAGATATCAGGACATAGTACGAGTCACAGGGGAAGCCAACCTCCAGCTTGAAACAGGAATCCCACTGAATTGACATCACAAAGCGCTCGCCTCAGTTCCCCTGGAGATGAGGGGATGCTTGCTATTGGCAGGGGAGATTTCAGGACATAGTATGAGTCACAGGGGAAGCCAACCTCCAGCTTGAAACAGGAGACCTACTGAATTGACATCACAAAGCGCTTGCCTCAGTTCCCCTGGAGATGAGGGGATGCCTGCTACTTGCAGGGGAGATATCAGGACATAGTATGAGTCAGAGGGGAAGCCAACCTCCAGCTTGAAACAGGAGAGCTACTGAATTGACATCACAAAGCGCTCGCCTCAGTTCCCCGGGAGATGAGGGGATGCCTGCTACTGGCAGGGGAGATATCAGGACATAGTATGAGTCAGAGGGGAAGCCAACCTCCAGCTTGAAACAGGAGACCTACTGAATTGACATCACAAAGCGCCCGTCTCAGTTCCCCTGGAGATGAGTGGATGCTCGCTATTGGCAGGGGAGATATCAGGACATAGTATGAGTCAGAGGGGAAGCCAACCTCCAGCTTGAAACAGGAGACCTACTGAATTGACATCACAAAGCGCGCTTCTCAGTTCCCCTGGAGATGAGGGAATGCCTGGTACTGGCAGGGGAGATATCAGGACATAGTATGAGTCAGAGGGGAAGCCAACCTCCAGCTTGAAACAGGAGACCTACTGAATTCAAATCACAAAGCGCGCGTCTCAGTTCCTCTGGAGATGAGGGAATGCCTGCTACTGGCCGGGGAGATATCAGGACATAGTATGAGTCAGAGGGGAAGCCAACCTCCAGCTTGAAACAGGAGACCTACTGAATTGACATCACAAAGCGCTCGCCTCAGTTCCCCTGGAGATGAGGGGATGCCTGGTACTGGCAGGGGAGATATCAGGACATAGTACGAGTCACAGGGGAAGCCAACCTCCAGCTTGAAACAGGAGACCTACTGAATTGACATCACAAAGCGCTCGCCTCAGTTCCCCTGGAGATGAGGGGATGCCTGCTACTGGCAGGGGAGATATCAGGACATAGTACGAGTCACAGGGGAAGCCAACCTCCAGCTTGAAACAGGAGACCTACTGAATTGACATCACAAAGCGCTCGCCTCAGTTCCCCTGGAGATGAGGGGATGCTTGCTATTGGCAGGGGAGATATCAGGACATAGTATGAGTCAGAGGGGAAGCCAACCTCCAGCTTGAAACAGGAGTCCCACTGAATTGACTTCACAAAGCGCTAGTCTCAGTTCCCCTGGAGATGAGGGGATGCTTGCTATTGGCAGGGGAGATTTCAGGACATAGTATGAGTCAGAGGGGAAGCCAACCTCCAGCTTGAAACAGGAATCCCACTGAATTGACATCACAAAGCGCTAGTCTCAGTTCCCCTGGAGATGAGGGGATGCTTGCTATTGGCAGGGGAGATTTCAGGACATAGTATGAGTCAGAGGGGAAGCCAACCTCCAGCTTGAAACAGGAGTCCCACTGAATTGACATCACAAAGCGCTAGTCTCAGTTCCCCTGGAGATGAGGGGATGCCTGCTACTGGCAGGGGAGATATCAGGAAATAGTATGAGTCAGAGGGGAAGCCAACCTCCAGCTTGAAACAGGAGACCTACTGAATTGAAATCACAAAGCGCGCGTCTCAGTTCCCCTGGAGATGAGGGGATGCCTGCTACTGGCAGGGGAGATATCAGGACATATTATGAGTCAGAGGGGAAGCCAACCTCCAGCTTGAAACAGGAGACCTACTGAATTGAAATCACAAAGCGCGCGTCTCAGTTCCCCTGGAGATGAGGGGATGCCTCCTACTGGCAGGGGAGATATCAGGACATAGTATGAGTCAGAGGGGAAGCCAACCTCCAGCTTGAAATGGGAGACCTACTGAATTGACATCACAAAGCGCTCGCCTCAGTTCCCCGGGAGATGAGGGGATGCCTGCTACTGGCAGGGGAGATATCAGGACATAGTATGAGTCAGAGGGGAAACCAACCTCCAGCTTGAAACAGGAGACCTACTGAATTGACATCACAAAGCGCTCGCCTCAGTTCCCCGGGAGATGAGGGGATGCCTGCTACTGGCAGGGGAGATATCAGGACATAGTAGGAGTCAGAGGGGAAGCCAACCTCCAGCTTGAAACAGGAGACCTACTGAATTGACATCACAAAGCGCGCGTCTCAGTTCCCCTGGAGATGAGGGGATGCCTGCTACTGGCCGGGGAGATATCAGGACATAGTGTGAGTCAGAGGGGAAGCCAACCTCCAGCTTGAAACAGGAGACCTACTGAATTTAAATCACAAATTGCGCGTCTCAGTTCCCCTGGAGATGAGGGGATGCCTGCTACTGGCAGGGGAGATATCAGGACATAGTATTAGTCAGAGGGTAAGCCGACCTCCAGCTTGAAACAGGAGACCTACTGAATTAAAATCACAAAGCGCGCGTCTCAGTTCCCCTGGAGATGAGGGGATGCCTGCTACTGGCAGGGGAGATATCAGGACATAGTATGAGTCAGAGGGGAAGCCAACCTCCAGCTTGAAACAGGAGACCTACTGAATTGAAATCACAAAGCGCGCGTCTCAGTTCCCCTGGAGATGAGGTGATGCCTGCTACTAGCAGGGGAGATATCAGGACATAGTATTAGTCAGAGGGGAAGCCAACCTCCAGCTTGAAACAGGAGACCTACTGAATTGAAATCACAAAGTGCGCGTCTCAGTTCCCCTGGAGATGAGGGGATGCCTGCTACTGGCAGGGGAGATATCAGGACATAGTATGAGTCAGAGGGGAAGCCAACCTCCAGCTTGAAACAGGAGACCTACTGAATTGAAATCACAAAGCGCGCATCTCAGTTCCCCTGGAGATGAGGGGATGCCTGCTACTGGCAGGGGAGATATCAGGACATAGTATGAGTCAGAGGGGAAGCGAATCTCCAGCTTGAAACAGGAGACCTACTGAATTGAAATCACAAAGCGCGCGTCTCAGTTGCGCTGGAGATGAGGGGATGCCTGCTATGGGCAGGGGAGATATCAGGACATAGTATGAGTCAGAGGGGAAGCCAACCTCCAGCTTGAAACAGGAGACCTACTGAATTAAAATCACAAAGCGCGCGTATCGGTTCCCCTGGAGATGAGGGGATGCCTGCTACAGGCAGGGGAGATATCAAGACATAGTATGAGTCAGAGGGGAAGCCAACCTCCAGCTTGAAACAGGAGACCTACTGAATTGACATCACAAAGCGCTTGCCTCAGTTCCCCTGGAGATGAGGGGATGACTGCTACTTGCAGGGGAGATATCAGGACATAGTATGAGTCAGAGGGGAAGCCAACCTCCAGCTTGAAACAGGAGAGCTACTGAATTGACATCACAAAGCGCTCGCCTCAGTTCCCCGGGAGATGAGGGGATGCCTGCTACTGGCAGGGGAGATATCAGGACATAGTATGAGTCAGAGGGGAAGCCAACCTCCAGCTTGAAACAGGAGACCTACTGAATTGACATCACAAAGCGCTCGTCTCAGTTCCCCTGGAGATGAGTGGATGCTCGCTATTGGCAGGGGAGATATCAGGACATAGTATGAGTCAGAGGGGAAGCCAACCTCCAGCTTGAAACAGGAGACCTACTGAATTGACATCACAAAGCGCGCGTCTCAGTTCCCCTGGAGATGAGGGAATGCCTGGTACTGGCAGGGGAGATATCAGGACATAGTATGAGTCAGAGGGGAAGCCAACCTCCAGCTTGAAACAGGAGACCTACTGAATTGAAATCACAAAGCGCGCGTCTCAGTTCCTCTGGAGATGAGGGAATGCCTGCTACTGGCAGGGGAGATATCAGGACATAGTATGAGTCAGAGGGGAAGCCAACCTCCAGCTTGAAACAGGAGACCTACTGAATTGACATCACAAAGCGCTCGCCTCAGTTCCCCTGGAGATGAGGGGATGCCTGGTACTGGCAGGGGAGATATCAGGACATAGTACGAGTCACAGGGGAAGCCAACCTCCAGCTTGAAACAGGAGACCTACTGAATTGACATCACAAAGCGCTCGCCTCAGTTCCCCTGGAGATGAGGGGATGCCTGCTACTGGCAGGGGAGATATCAGGACATAGTACGAGTCACAGGGGAAGCCAACCTCCAGCTTGAAACAGGAGACCTACTGAATTGACATCACAAAGCGCTCGCCTCAGTTCCCCTGGAGATGAGGGGATGCTTGCTATTGGCAGGGGAGATTTCAGGACATAGTATGAGTCAGAGGGGAAGCCAACCTCCAGCTTGAAACAGGAGACCTACTGAATTAAAATCACAAAGCGCGCATCTCAGTTCCCCTGGAGATGAGGGGATGCTTGCTATTGGCAGGGGAGATTTCAGGACATAGTATGAGTCAGAGGGGAAGCCAACCTCCAGCTTGAAACAGGAGTCCCACTGAATTGACATCACAAAGCGCTAGTCTCAGTTCCCCTGGAGATGAGGGGATGCTTGCTATTGGCAGGGGAGATTTCAGGACATAGTATGAGTCAGAGGGGAAGCCAACCTCCAGCTTGAAACAGGAGTCCCACTGAATTGACATCACAAAGCGCTAGTCTCAGTTCCCCTGGAGATGAGGGGATGCTTGCTATTGGCAGGGGAGATTTCAGGACATAGTATGAGTCAGAGGGGAAGCCAACCTCCAGTTTGAAACAGGAGACCTACTGAATTGACATCACAAAGCGCTCGCCTCAGTTTCCCTGGAGATGAGGGGATGCCTGGTACTGGCAGGGGAGATATAAGGACATAGTACGAGTCACAGGGGAAGCCAACCTCCAGCTTGAAACAGGAGACCTACTGAATTGACATCACAAAGCGCTCGCCTCAGTTCCCCTGGAGATGAGGGGATGCCTGGTACTGGCAGGGGAGATATAAGGACATAGTACGAGTCACAGGGGAAGCCAACCTCCAGCTTGAAACAGGAGACCTACTGAATTGACATCACAAAGCGCTCACCTCAGTTCCCCTGGAGATGAGGGGATGCCTGCTACTGGCAGGAGAGATATAAGGACATAGTACGAGTCACAGGGGAAGCCAACCTCCAGCTTGAAACAGGAGACCTACTGAATTGAAATCACAAAGTGCGCGTCTCAGTTCCCCTTGAGATGAGGTGATGCCTGCTACTGGCAGGGGAGATATCAGGACATAGTATGAGTCAGAGGGGAAGCCAACCTCCAGCTTGAAACAGGAGACCTACTGAATTGACATCACAAAGCGCTCGCCTCAGTTCCCCGGGATATGAGGGGATGCCTGCTACTGGCAGGGGAGATATCAGGACATAGTATGAGTCAGAGGGGAAGCCAACCTCCAGCTTGAAACAGGAGACCTACTGAATTGAAATCACAAAGCGCGCGTCTCCGTTCCCCTGGAGATGAGGGGATGCCTGCTACTGGCAGGGGAGATATCAGGCCATAGTATGAGTCAGAGGGGAAGCCAAACTCCAGCTTGAAACAGGAGACCTACTGAATTAAAATCACAAAGCGCGCGTCTCAGTTCCCCTGGAGATGAGGGGATGCCTGCGACTGGCAGGGGAGATATCAGAACATAGTATTAGTCAGAGGGGAAGCCAACCTCCAGCTTGAAACAGGAGACCTACTGAATTGAAATAACAAAGCGCGCGTCTCAGTTCCCCTGGAGATGAGGGGATGCCTGCTACTGGCAACAGGACATAGTATGAGTCAGAGTGGAAGCCAACCACCAGCTTGAAACAGGAGACCTACTGAATTGAAATCACAAAGCGCGCGTCTCAGTTGCCCTGGAGATGAGGGGATGCCTGCTATTGGCAGGGGAGATATCAGGACATAGTATGAGTCAGAGGGGAAGCCAACCTCCAGCTTGAAACAGGAGACCTACTGAATTGAAATCACAAAGCGCGCGTCTCAGTTCCCCTGGAGATGAGGGGATGCCTGCTACTGGCAGGGGAGATATCAGGACATATTATGAGTCAGAGGGGAAGCCAACCTCCAGCTTGAAACAGGAGACCTACTGAATTGACATCACAAAGCGCTCGCCTCAGTTCTCTGGGAGATGAGGGGATGCCTGCTACTGGCAGGGGAGATATCAGGACATAGTAGGAGTCAGAGGGGAAGCCAACCTCCAGCTTGAAACAGGAGACCTACTGAATTGACATCACAAAGCGCGCGTCTCAGTTCCCCTGGAGATGAGGGGATGCCTGCTACTGGCCGGGGAGATATCAGGACATAGTATGAGTCAGAGGGGAAGCCAACCTCCAGCTTGAAACAGGAGTCCTACTGAATTTAAATCACAAATTGCGCGTCTCAGTTCCCCTGGAGATGAGGGGATGCCTGCTACTGGCAGGGGAGATATCAGGACATAGTATTAGTCAGAGGGGAAGCCAACCTCCAGCTTGAAACAGGAGACCTACTGAATTGAAATCACAAAGCGCGCGTCTCAGTTCCCCTGGAGATGAGGGGATGCCTGCTACTGGCAGGGGAGATATCAGGACATAGTATGAGTCAGAGAGGAAGCCAACCTCCAGCTTGAAACAGGAGACCTACTGAATTGACATCACAAAGCGCTCGCCTCAGTTCCCCTGGAGATGAGGGGATGCCTGCTACTGGCAGGGGAGATATCAGGACATAGTATGAGTCAGAGGGGAAGCCAACCTCCAGCTTGAAACAGGAGACCTACTGAATTAAAATCACAAAGCGCTCGCCTCAGTTCCCCGGGATATGAGGGGATGCCTGCTACTGGCAGGGGAGATATCAGGACATAGTGTGAGTCAGAGTGGAAGCCAACCTCCAGCTTGAAACAGGAGACCTACTGAATTGAAATAACAAAGCGCGCGTCTCAGTTCCCCTGGAGATGAGGGGATGCCTGCTACTGGCATCAGGACATAGTATGAGTCAGAGTGGAAGCCAACCACCAGCTTGAAACAGGAGACCTACTGAATTGAAATCACAAAGCGCGCGTCTCAGTTGCCCTGGAGATGAGGGGATGCCTGCTATTGGCAGGGGAGATATCAGGACATAGTATGAGTCAGAGGGGAAGCCAACCTCCAGCTTGAAACAGAAGACCTACTGAATTGAAATCACAAAGCGCGCGTCTCAGTTCCCCTGGAGATGAGGGGATGCCTGCTACTGGCAGGGGAGATATCAGGACATAGTATGAGTCAGAGGGGAAGCCAACCTCCAGCTTGAAACGGGAGACCTACTGAATTGACATCACAAAGCGCTCGCCTCAGTTCCCCGGGAGATGAGGGGATGCCTGCTACTGGCAGGGGAGATATCAGGACATAGTATGAGTCAGAGGGGAAACCAACCTCCAGCTTGAAACAGGAGACCTACTGAATTGACATCACAAAGCGCTCGCCTCAGTTCTCTGGGAGATGAGGGGATGCCTGATACTGGCAGGGGAGATATCAGGACATAGTAGGAGTCAGAGGGGAAGCCAACCTCCAGCTTGAAACAGGAGACCTACTGAATTGACATCACAAAGCGCGCGTCTCAGTTCCCCTGGAGATGAGGGGATGCCTGCTACTGGCCGGGGAGATATCAGGACATAGTATGAGTCAGAGGGGAAGCCAACCTCCAGCTTGAAACAGGAGACCTACTGAATTTAAATCACAAATTGCGCGTCTCAGTTCCCCTGGAGATGAGGGGATGCCTGCTACTGGCAGGGGAGATATCAGGACATAGTATTAGTCAGAGGGGAAGCCAACCTCCAGCTTGAAACAGGAGACCTACTGAATTGAAATCACAAAGCGCGCGTCTCAGTTCCCCTGGAGATGAGGGGATGCCTGCTACTGGCAGGGGAGATATCAGGACATAGTATTAGTTAGAGGGGAAGCCAACCTCCAGCTTGAAACAGGAGACCTACTGAATTGAAATCACAAAGCGCGCGTCTCAGTTCCCCTGGAGATGAGGGGATGCCTGCTACTGGCAGGGGAGATATCAGGACATAGTATGAGTCAGAGAGGAAGCCAACCTCCAGCTTGAAACAGGAGACCTACTGAATTGACATCACAAAGCGCTCGCCTCAGTTCCCCTGGAGATGAGGGGATGCCTGCTACTGGCAGGGGAGATATAAGGACATAGTACGAGTCACTGGGGAAGCCAACCTCCAGCTTGAAACAGGAGACCTACTGAATTGAAATCACAAAGTGCGCGTCTCAGTTCCCCTGGAGATGAGGTGATGCCTGCTACTGGCAGGGGAGATATCAGGACATAGTATGAGTCAGAGGGGAAGCCAACCTCCAGCTTGAAACAGGAGACCTACTGAATTGACATCACAAAGCGCTCGCCTCAGTTCCCCGGGATATGAGGGGATGCCTGCTACTGGCAGGGGAGATATCAGGACATAGTAAGAGGGGAAGCCTACCTCCAGCTTGAAACAGGAGACCTACTGAATTGAAATCACAAAGCGCGCGTCTCAGTTCCCCTGGAGATGAGGGGATGCCTGCTACTGGCAGGGGAGATATCAGGACATAGTGTGAGTCAGAGCGGAAGCCAACCTCCAGCTTGAAACAGGAGACCTACTGAATTAAAATCACAAAGCGCGCGTCTCAGTTCCCCTGGAGATGAGGGGATGCCTGCGACTGGCAGGGGAGATATCAGGACATAGTATTAGTCAGAGGGGAAGCCAACCTCCAGCTTGAAACAGGAGACCTACTGAATTGAAATAACAAAGCGCGCGTCTCAGTTCCCCTGGAGATGAGGGGATGCCTGCTACTGGCATCAGGACATAGTATGAGTCAGAGTGGAAGCCAACCACCAGCTTGAAACAGGAGACCTACTTAATTGAAATCACAAAGCGCGCGTCTCAGTTGCCCTGGAGATGAGGGGATGCCTGCTATTGGCAGGGGAGATATCAGGACATAGTATGAGTCAGAGGGGAAGCCAACCTCCAGCTTGAAACAGGAGACCTACTGAATTGAAATCACAAAGCGCGCGTCTCAGTTCCCCTGGAGATGAGGGGATGCCTGCTACTGGCAGGGGAGATATCAGGACATATTATGAGTCAGAGGGGAAGCCAACCTCCAGCTTGAAACAGGAGACCTACTGAATTGAAATCACAAAGCGCGCGTCTCAGTTCCCCTGGAGATGAGGGGATGCCTGCTACTGGCAGGGGAGATATCAGGACATAGTATGAGTCAGAGGGGAAGCCAACCTCCAGCTTGAAACGGGAGACCTACTGAATTGACATCACAAAGCGCTCGCCTCAGTTCCCCGGGAGATGAGGGGATGCCTGCTACTGGCAGGGGAGATATCAGGACATAGTATGAGTCAGAGGGGAAACCAACCTCCAGCTTGAAACAGGAGACCTACTGAATTGACATCACAAAGCGCTCGCCTCAGTTCTCTGGGAGATGAGGGGATGCCTGCTACTGGCAGGGGAGATATCAGGACATAGTAGGAGTCAGAGGGGAAGCCAACCTCCAGCTTGAAACAGGAGACCTACTGAATTTAAATCACAAATTGCGCGTCTCAGTTCCCCTGGAGATGAGGGGATGCCTGCTACTGGCAGGGGAGATATCAGGACATAGTATTAGTCAGAGGGGAAGCCAACCTCCAGCTTGAAACAGGAGACCTACTGAATTTAAATCACAAAGCGCGCGTCTCAGTTCCCCTGGAGATGAGGGGATGCCTGCTACTGGCAGGGGAGATATCAGGACATAGTATGAGTCAGAGGGGAAGCCAACCTCCAGCTTGAAACAGGAGACCTACTGAATTGAAATCACTAAGCGCGCGTCTCAGTTCCCCTGGAGATGAGGTGATGCCTGCTACTAGCAGGGGAGATATCAGGACATAGTATTAGTCAGAGGGGAAGCCAACCTCCAGCTTGAAACAGGAGACCTACTGAATTGAAATCACAAAGCGCGCGTCTCAGTTCCCCTGGAGATGAGGGGATGCCTGCTACTGGCAGGGGAGATATCAGGACATAGTATGAGTCAGAGGGGAAGCCAACCTCCAGCTTGAAACAGGAGACCTACTGAATTGAAATCACAAAGCGCGCGTCTCAGTTCCCCTGGAGATGAGGGGATGCCTGCTACTGGCAGGGGAGATATCAGGACATAGTATGAGTCAGAGGGGAAGCCAACCTCCAGCTTGAAACAGCAGACCTACTGAATTGAAATCACAAAGCGCGCGTCTCAGTTGCCCTGGAGATGAGGGGATGCCTGCTATTGGCAGGGGAGATATCAGGACATAGTATGAGTCAGAGGGGAAGCCAACCTCCAGCTTGAAACAGGAGACCTACTGAATTAAAATCACAAAGCGCGCGTATCGGTTCCCCTGGAGATGAGGGGATGCCTGCTACAGGCAGGGGAGATATCAAGACGTAGTATGAGTCAGAGGGGAAGCCAACCTCCAGCTTGAAACAGGAGACCTACTGAATTGACATCACAAAGCGCTTGCCTCAGTTCCCCTGGAGATGAGGGGATGCCTGCTACTTGCAGGGGAGATATCAGGACATAGTATGAGTCAGAGGGGAAGCCAACCTCCAGCTTGAAACAGGAGAGCTACTGAATTGACATCACAAAGCGCTCGCCTCAGTTCCCCGGGAGATGATGGGATGCCTGCTACTGGCAGGGGAGATATCAGGACATAGTATGAGTCAGAGGGGAAGCCAACCTCCAGCTTGAAACAGGAGACCTACTGAATTGACATCACAAAGCGCTCGTCTCAGTTCCCCTGGAGATGAGTGGATGCTCGCTATTGGCAGGGGAGATATCAGGACATAGTATGAGTCAGAGGGGAAGCCAACCTCCAGCTTGAAACAGGAGACCTACTGAATTGACATCACAAAGCGCACGCCTCAGTTCCCCGGGAGATGAGGGGATGCCTGCTACTGGCAGGGGAGATATCAGGACATAGTATGAGTCAGAGGGGAAGCCAACCTCCAGCTTGAAACAGGAGACCTACTGAATTGACATCACAAAGCGCGCGTCTCAGTTCCCCTGGAGATGAGGGAATGCCTGGTACTGGCAGGGGAGATATCAGGACATAGTATGAGTCAGAGGGGAAGCCAACCTCCAGCTTGAAACAGGAGACCTACTGAATTGAAATCACAAAGCGCGCGTCTCAGTTCCTCTGGAGATGAGGGAATGCCTGCTACTGGCAGGGGAGATATCAGGACATAGTACGAGTCACAGGGGAAGCCAACCTCCAGCTTGAAACAGGAGACCTACTGAATTGACATCACAAAGCGCTCGGCTCAGTTCCCCTGGAGATGAGGGGATGCCTGGTACTGGCAGGGGAGATATCAGAACATAGTATGAGTCAGAGGGGAAGCCAGCCTCCAGCTTGAAACAGGAGACATACTGAATTGACATCACAAAGCGCTAGTCTCAGTTCCCCTGAAGATGAGGGGATGCTTGCTATTGGCAGGGGAGATATCAGGACATAGTATGAGTCAGAGGGGAAGCCAACCTCCAGCGTGAAACAGGAGTCCCACTGAATTGACATCACAAAGCGCTAGTCTCAGTTCCCCTGGAGATGAGGGGATGCTTGCTATTGGCAGGGGAGATATCAGGACATAGTATGAGTCAGAGGGGAAGCCAACCTCCAGCTTGAAACAGGAGACCTACTGAATTGACATCACAAAGCGCTCGCCTCAGTTCCCCTGGAGATGAGGGGATGCCTGCTACTGGCAGGGGAGATATCAGGACATAGTAGGAGTCAGAGGGGAAGCCAACCTCCAGCTTGAAACAGGAGACCTACTGAATTGAAATCACAAAGCGCGCGTCTCAGTTCCCCTGGATATGAGGGGATGCCTGCTACTGGCCGGGGAGATATCAGGACATAGTATGAGTCAGAGGGGAAGCCAACCTCCAGCTTGAAACAGGAGACCTACTGAATTGAAATCACAAATTGCGCGTCTCAGTTCCCCTGGAGATGAGGGGATGCCTGCTACTGGCAGGGGAGATATCAGGACATAGTATTAGTCAGAGGGGAAGCCAACCTCCAGCTTGAAACAGGAGACCTACTGAATTGAAATCACAAAGCGCGCGTCTCAGTTCCCCTGGAGATGAGGGGATGCCTGCTACTGGCAGGGGAGATATCAGGACATAGTATGAGTCAGAGAGGAAGCCAACCTCCAGCTTGAAACAGGAGACCTACTGAATTGACATCACAAAGCGCGCATCTCAGTTGCCCTGGAGATGAGGGGATGCCTGCTATTGGCAGGGGAGATATCAGGACATAGTATGAGTCAGAGGGGAAGCCAACCTCCAGCTTGAAACAGGAGACCTACTGAATTGAAATCACAAAGCGCGCGTCTCAGTTCCCCTGGAGATGAGGGGATGCCTGCTACTGGCAGGGGAGATATCAGGACATATTATGAGTCAGAGGGGAAGCCAACCTCCAGCTTGAAACAGGAGACCTACTGAATTGAAATCACAAAGCGCGCGTCTCAGTTCCCCTGGAGATGAGGGGATGCCTGCTACTGGCAGGGGAGATATCAGGACATAGTATGAGTCAGAGGGGAAGCCAACCTCCAGCTTGAAACGGGAGACCTACTGAATTGACATCACAAAGCGCTCGCCTCTGTTCCCCGGGAGATGAGGGGATGCCTGCTACTGGCAGGGGAGATATCAGGACATAGTATGAGTCAGAGGGGAAGCCAACCTCCAGCTTGAAACAGGAGACCTACTGAATTGAAATCACAAAGCGCGCGTCTCAGTTCCCCTGGAGATGAGGGGATGCCTGCTACTGGCAGGGGAGATATCAGGACATAGTATGAGTCAGAGGGGAAGCCAACCTCCAGCTTGAAACGGGAGACCTACTGAATTGACATCACAAAGCGCTCGCCTCAGTTCCCCGGGAGATGAGGGGATGCCTGCTACTGGCAGGGGAGATATCAGGACATAGTATGAGTCAGAGGGGAAGCCAACCTCCAGCTTGAAACAGGAGACCTACTGAATTGACATCACAAAGCGCTAGTCTCAGTTCCCCTGGAGATGAGGGGATGCTTGCTATTGGCAGGGGAGATATCAGGACATAGTATGAGTCAGAGGGGAAGCCAACCTCCAGCTTGAAACAGGTGTCCCACTGAATTGACATCACAAAGCGCTAGTCTCAGTTCCCCTGGAGATGAGGGGATGCTTGCTATTGGCAGGGGAGATATCAGGACATAGTATGAGTCAGAGGGGAAGCCAACCTCCAGCTTGAAACAGGAGACCTACTGAATTGACATCACAAACCGCTCGCCTCAGTTCCTATGGAGATGAGGGGATGCCTGGTACTTGCAGGGGAGATATCAGGACATAGTATGAGTCAGAGAGGAAGCCAACCTCCAGCTTGAAACAGGAGACCTACTGAATTGACATCACAAAGCGCTCGCCTCAGTTCCCCTGGAGATGAGGGGATGCCTGGTACTGGCAGGGGAGATATCAGGACATAGTACGAGTCACAGGGGAAGCCAACCTCCAGCTTGAAACAGGAGACCTACTGAATTGACATCACAAAGCGCTTGCCTCAGTTCCCCAGGAGATGAGGGGATGCCTGCTACTGGCAGGGGAGATATGACATAGTACGAGTCACAGGGGAAGCCAACCTCCAGCTTGAAACAGGAGACCTACTGAATTGACATCACAAAGCGCTCGCCTCAGTTCCCCAGGAGATGAGGGGATGCCTGCTACTGGCAGGGGAGATATCAGGACATAGTATGAGTCTGAGGGGAAGTCAACCTCCAGCTTGAAACAGGAGACCTACTGAATTGACATCACAAAGCGCGCGTCTCAGTTCCCCTGGAGATGAGGGGATGCCTGCTACTGGCAGGGGAGATATAAGGACATAGTATGAGTCAGAGGGGAAGCCAACCTCCAGCTTGAAACAGGAGACCTACTGAATTGAAATCACAAAGCGCGCGTCTCAGTTCCCCTGGAGATGAGGGGATGCCTGCTACTGGCAGGGGAGATATCAGGACATAGTATGAGTCAGAGGGGAAGCCAACCTCCAGCTTGAAACGGGAGACCTACTGAATTGACATCACAAAGCGCTCGCCTCAGTTCCCCGGGAGATGAGGGGATGCCTGCTACTGGCAGGGGAGATATCAGGACATATTATGAGTCCGAGCGGAAACCAACCTCCAGCTTGAAACAGGAGAGCTACTGAATTGACATCACAAAGCGCTCGCCTCAGTTCCCCGGGAGATGAGGGGATGCCTGCTACTGGCAGGTGAGATATCAGGACATAGTATGAGTCAGAGGGGAAGCCAACCTCCAGCTTGAAACAGGAGACCTACTGAATTGACATCACAAAGCGCTCGTCTCAGTTCCCCTGGAGATGAGGGGATGCTCGCTATTGGCAGGGGATATATCAGGACATAGTATGAGTCAGAGGGGAAGCCAACCTCCAGCTTGAAACAGGAGACCTACAGAATTGACATCACAAAGCGCACGCCTCAGTTCCCCGGGAGATGAGGGGATGCCTGCTACTGGCAGGGGAGATATCAGGACATAGTATGAGTCAGAGGGGAAGCCAACCTCCAGCTTGAAACAGGAGACCTACTGAATTGACATCACAAAGCGCGCGTCTCAGTTCCCCTGGAGATGAGGGAATGCCTGGTACTGGCTGGGGAGATATCAGGACATAGTATGAGTCAGAGGGGAAGCCAACCTCCAGCTTGAAACAGGAGACCTACTGAATTTACATCACAAAGCGCGCGTCTCAGTTCCTCTGGAGATGAGAGAATGCCTGCTACTGGCAGGGGAGATATCAGGACATAGTACGAGTCACAGGGGAAGCCAACCTCCAGCTTGAAACAGGAGACCTACTGAATTGACATCACAAAGCGCTCGGCTCAGTTCCCCTGGAGATGAGGGGATGCCTGGTACTGGCAGGGGAGATATCAGAACATAGTATGAGTCAGAGGGGAAGCCAGCCTCCAGCTTGAAACAGGAGACATACTGAATTGACATCACAAAGCGCTAGTCTCAGTTCCCCTGGAGATGAGGGGATGCTTGCTATTGGCAGAGGAGATATCAGGACATAGTATGAGTCAGAGGGGAAGCCAACCTCCAGCTTGAAACAGGAGTCCCACTGAATTGACATCACAAAGCGCTAGTCTCAGTTCCCCTGGAGATGAGGGGATGCTTGCTATTGGCAGGGGAAATATCAGGACATAGTATGAGTCAGAGGGGAAGCCAACCTCCAGCTTGAAACAGGAGACCTACTGAATTGACATCACAAAGCGCTAGTCTCAGTTCCCCTGGAGATGAGGGGATGCTTGCTATTGGCAGGGGAGATATCAGGACATAGTATGAGTCAGAGGGGAAGCCAACCTCCAGCTTGAAACAGGTGTCCCACTGAATTGACATCACAAAGCGCTAGTCTCAGTTCCCCTGGAGATGAGGGGATGCTTGCTATTGGCAGGGGAGATATCAGGACATAGTACGAGTCACAGGGGAAGCCAACCTCCAGCTTGAAACAGGAGACCTACTGAATTGACATCACAAAGCGCTCGGCTCAGTTCCCCTGGAGATGAGGGGATGCCTGGTACTGGCAGGGGAGATATCAGAACATAGTATGAGTCAGAGGGGAAGCCAGCCTCCAGCTTGAAACAGGAGACATACTGAATTGACATCACAAAGCGCTAGTCTCAGTTCCCCTGGAGATGAGGGGATGCTTGCTATTGGCAGAGGAGATATCAGGACATAGTATGAGTCAGAGGGGAAGCCAACCTCCAGCTTGAAACAGGAGTCCCACTGAATTGACATCACAAAGCGCTAGTCTCAGTTCCCCTGGAGATGAGGGGATGCTTGCTATTGGCAGGGGAAATATCAGGACATAGTATGAGTCAGAGGGGAAGCCAACCTCCAGCTTGAAACAGGAGACCTACTGAATTGACATCACAAAGCGCTAGTCTCAGTTCCCCGGGAGATGAGGGGATGCCTGCTACTGGCAGGGGAGATATCAGGACATAGTATGAGTCAGAGGGGAAGCCAACCTCCAGCTTGAAACAGGAGACCTACTGAATTGACATCACAAAGCGCTCGTCTCAGTTCCCCTGGAGATGAGTGGATGCTCGCTATTGGCAGGGGAGATATCAGGACATAGTATGAGTCAGAGGGGAAGCCAACCTCCAGCTTGAAACAGGAGACCTACTGAATTGACATCACAAAGCGCACGCCTCAGTTCCCCGGGAGATGAGGGGATGCCTGCTACTGGCAGGGGAGATATCAGGACATAGTATGAGTCAGAGGGGAAGCCAACCTCCAGCTTGAAACAGGAGACCTACTGAATTGACATCACAAAGCGCGCGTCTCAGTTCCCCTGGAGATGAGGGAATGCCTGGTACTGGCAGGGGAGATATCAGGACATAGTATGAGTCAGAGGGGAAGCCAACCTCCAGCTTGAAACAGGAGACCTACTGAATTGAAATCACAAAGCGCGCGTCTCAGTTCCTCTGGAGATGAGGGAATGCCTGCTACTGGCAGGGGAGATATCAGGACATAGTACGAGTCACAGGGGAAGCCAACCTCCAGCTTGAAACAGGAGACCTACTGAATTGACATCACAAAGCGCTCGGCTCAGTTCCCCTGGAGATGAGGGGATGCCTGGTACTGGCAGGGGAGATATCAGAACATAGTATGAGTCAGAGGGGAAGCCAGCCTCCAGCTTGAAACAGGAGACATACTGAATTGACATCACAAAGCGCTAGTCTCAGTTCCCCTGAAGATGAGGGGATGCTTGCTATTGGCAGGGGAGATATCAGGACATAGTATGAGTCAGAGGGGAAGCCAACCTCCAGCTTGAAACAGGAGTCCCACTGAATTGACATCACAAAGCGCTAGTCTCAGTTCCCCTGGAGATGAGGGGATGCTTGCTATTGGCAGGGGAGATATCAGGACATAGTATGAGTCAGAGGGGAAGCCAACCTCCAGCTTGAAACAGGAGACCTACTGAATTGACATCACAAAGCGCTCGCCTCAGTTCCCCTGGAGATGAGGGGATGCCTACTACTGGCAGGGGAGATATCAGGACATAGTAGGAGTCAGAGGGGAAGCCAACCTCCAGCTTGAAACAGGAGACCTACTGAATTGAAATCACAAAGCGCGCGTCTCAGTTCCCCTGGATATGAGGGGATGCCTGCTACTGGCCGGGGAGATATCAGGACATAGTATGAGTCAGAGGGGAAGCCAACCTCCAGCTTGAAACAGGAGACCTACTGAATTGAAATCACAAATTGCGCGTCTCAGTTCCCCTGGAGATGAGGGGATGCCTGCTACTGGCAGGGGAGATATCAGGACATAGTATTAGTCAGAGGGGAAGCCAACCTCCAGCTTGAAACAGGAGACCTACTGAATTGAAATCACAAAGCGCGCGTCTCAGTTCCCCTGGAGATGAGGGGATGCCTGCTACTGGCAGGGGAGATATCAGGACATAGTATGAGTCAGAGAGGAAGCCAACCTCCAGCTTGAAACAGGAGACCTACTGAATTGACATCACAAAGCGCGCGTCTCAGTTGCCCTGGAGATGAGGGGATGCCTGCTATTGGCAGGGGAGATATCAGGACATAGTATGAGTCAGAGGGGAAGCCAACCTCCAGCTTGAAACAGGAGACCTACTGAATTGAAATCACAAAGCGCGCGTCTCAGTTCCCCTGGAGATGAGGGGATGCCTGCTACTGGCAGGGGAGATATCAGGACATATTATGAGTCAGAGGGGAAGCCAACCTCCAGCTTGAAACAGGAGACCTACTGAATTGAAATCACAAAGCGCGCGTCTCAGTTCCCCTGGAGATGAGGGGATGCCTGCTACTGGCAGGGGAGATATCAGGACATAGTATGAGTCAGAGGGGAAGCCAACCTCCAGCTTGAAACGGGAGACCTACTGAATTGACATCACAAAGCGCTCGCCTCAGTTCCCCGGGAGATGAGGGGATGCCTGCTACTGGCAGGGGAGATATCAGGACATAGTATGAGTCAGAGGGGAAGCCAACCTCCAGCTTGAAACAGGAGACCTACTGAATTGAAATCACAAAGCGCGCGTCTCAGTTCCCCTGGAGATGAGGGGATGCCTGCTACTGGCAGGGGAGATATCAGGACATAGTATGAGTCAGAGGGGAAGCCAACCTCCAGCTTGAAACGGGAGACCTACTGAATTGACATCACAAAGCGCTCGCCTCAGTTCCCCGGGAGATGAGGGGATGCCTGCTACTGGCAGGGGAGATATCAGGACATATTATGAGTCCGAGCGGAAACCAACCTCCAGCTTGAAACAGGAGAGCTACTGAATTGACATCACAAAGCGCTCGCCTCAGTTCCCCGGGAGATGAGGGGATGCCTGCTACTGGCAGGTGAGATATCAGGACATAGTATGAGTCAGAGGGGAAGCCAACCTCCAGCTTGAAACAGGAGACCTACTGAATTGACATCACAAAGCGCTCGTCTCAGTTCCCCTGGAGATGAGGGGATGCTCGCTATTGGCAGGGGATATATCAGGACATAGTATGAGTCAGAGGGGAAGCCAACCTCCAGCTTGAAACAGGAGACCTACAGAATTGACATCACAAAGCGCACGCCTCAGTTCCCCGGGAGATGAGGGGATGCCTGCTACTGGCAGGGGAGATATCAGGACATAGTATGAGTCAGAGGGGAAGCCAACCTCCAGCTTGAAACAGGAGACCTACTGAATTGACATCACAAAGCGCGCGTCTCAGTTCCCCTGGAGATGAGGGAATGCCTGGTACTGGCTGGGGAGATATCAGGACATAGTATGAGTCAGAGGGGAAGCCAACCTCCAGCTTGAAACAGGAGACCTACTGAATTTACATCACAAAGCGCGCGTCTCAGTTCCTCTGGAGATGAGAGAATGCCTGCTACTGGCAGGGGAGATATCAGGACATAGTACGAGTCACAGGGGAAGCCAACCTCCAGCTTGAAACAGGAGACCTACTGAATTGACATCACAAAGCGCTCGGCTCAGTTCCCCTGGAGATGAGGGGATGCCTGGTACTGGCAGGGGAGATATCAGAACATAGTATGAGTCAGAGGGGAAGCCAGCCTCCAGCTTGAAACAGGAGACATACTGAATTGACATCACAAAGCGCTAGTCTCAGTTCCCCTGGAGATGAGGGGATGCTTGCTATTGGCAGAGGAGATATCAGGACATAGTATGAGTCAGAGGGGAAGCCAACCTCCAGCTTGAAACAGGAGTCCCACTGAATTGACATCACAAAGCGCTAGTCTCAGTTCCCCTGGAGATGAGGGGATGCTTGCTATTGGCAGGGGAAATATCAGGACATAGTATGAGTCAGAGGGGAAGCCAACCTCCAGCTTGAAACAGGAGACCTACTGAATTGACATCACAAAGCGCTAGTCTCAGTTCCCCTGGAGATGAGGGGATGCTTGCTATTGGCAGGGGAGATATCAGGACATAGTATGAGTCAGAGGGGAAGCCAACCTCCAGCTTGAAACAGGTGTCCCACTGAATTGACATCACAAAGCGCTAGTCTCAGTTCCCCTGGAGATGAGGGGATGCTTGCTATTGGCAGGGGAGATATCAGGACATAGTACGAGTCACAGGGGAAGCCAACCTCCAGCTTGAAACAGGAGACCTACTGAATTGACATCACAAAGCGCTCGGCTCAGTTCCCCTGGAGATGAGGGGATGCCTGGTACTGGCAGGGGAGATATCAGAACATAGTATGAGTCAGAGGGGAAGCCAGCCTCCAGCTTGAAACAGGAGACATACTGAATTGACATCACAAAGCGCTAGTCTCAGTTCCCCTGGAGATGAGGGGATGCTTGCTATTGGCAGAGGAGATATCAGGACATAGTATGAGTCAGAGGGGAAGCCAACCTCCAGCTTGAAACAGGAGTCCCACTGAATTGACATCACAAAGCGCTAGTCTCAGTTCCCCTGGAGATGAGGGGATGCTTGCTATTGGCAGGGGAAATATCAGGACATAGTATGAGTCAGAGGGGAAGCCAACCTCCAGCTTGAAACAGGAGACCTACTGAATTGACATCACAAAGCGCTAGTCTCAGTTCCCCTGGAGATGAGGGGATGCTTGCTATTGGCAGGGGAGATATCAGGACATAGTATGAGTCAGAGGGGAAGCCAACCTCCAGCTTGAAACAGGTGTCCCACTGAATTGACATCACAAAGCGCTAGTCTCAGTTCCCCTGGAGATGAGGGGATGCTTGCTATTGGCAGGGGAGATATCAGGACATAGTATGAGTCAGAGGGGAAGCCAACCTCCAGCTTGAAACAGGAGACCTACTGAATTGACATCACAAACCGCTCGCCTCAGTTCCTATGGAGATGAGGGGATGCCTGGTACTTGCAGGGGAGATATCAGGACATAGTATGAGTCAGAGGGGAAGCCAACCTCCAGCTTGAAACAGGAGACCTACTGAATTGACATCACAAAGCGCTCGCCTCAGTTCCCCTGGAGATGAGGGGATGCCTGGTACTGGCAGGGGAGATATCAGGACATAGTACGAGTCACAGGGGAAGCCAACCTCCAGCTTGAAACAGGAGACCTACTGAATTGACATCACAAAGCGCTTGCCTCAGTTCCCCAGGAGATGAGGGGATGCCTGCTACTGGCAGGGGAGATATGACATAGTACGAGTCACAGGGGAAGCCAACCTCCAGCTTGAAACAGGAGACCTACTGAATTGACATCACAAAGCGCTCGCCTCAGTTCCCCAGGAGATGAGGGGATGCCTGCTACTGGCAGGGGAGATATAAGGACATAGTATGAGTCAGAGGGGAAGCCAACCTCCAGCTTGAAACAGGAGACCTACTGAATTGAAATCACAAAGCGCGCGTCTCAGTTCCCCTGGAGATGAGGGGATGCCTGCTACTGGCAGGGGAGATATCAGGACATAGTATGAGTCAGAGGGGAAGCCAACCTCCAGCTTGAAACGGGAGACCTACTGAATTGACATCACAAAGCGCTCGCCTCAGTTCCCCGGGAGATGAGGGGATGCCTGCTACTGGCAGGGGAGATATCAGGACATATTATGAGTCCGAGCGGAAACCAACCTCCAGCTTGAAACAGGAGAGCTACTGAATTGACATCACAAAGCGCTCGCCTCAGTTCCCCGGGAGATGAGGGGATGCCTGCTACTGGCAGGTGAGATATCAGGACATAGTATGAGTCAGAGGGGAAGCCAACCTCCAGCTTGAAACAGGAGACCTACTGAATTGACATCACAAAGCGCTCGTCTCAGTTCCCCTGGAGATGAGGGGATGCTCGCTATTGGCAGGGGATATATCAGGACATAGTATGAGTCAGAGGGGAAGCCAACCTCCAGCTTGAAACAGGAGACCTACAGAATTGACATCACAAAGCGCACGCCTCAGTTCCCCGGGAGATGAGGGGATGCCTGCTACTGGCAGGGGAGATATCAGGACATAGTATGAGTCAGAGGGGAAGCCAACCTCCAGCTTGAAACAGGAGACCTACTGAATTGACATCACAAAGCGCGCGTCTCAGTTCCCCTGGAGATGAGGGAATGCCTGGTACTGGCTGGGGAGATATCAGGACATAGTATGAGTCAGAGGGGAAGCCAACCTCCAGCTTGAAACAGGAGACCTACTGAATTTACATCACAAAGCGCGCGTCTCAGTTCCTCTGGAGATGAGAGAATGCCTGCTACTGGCAGGGGAGATATCAGGACATAGTACGAGTCACAGGGGAAGCCAACCTCCAGCTTGAAACAGGAGACCTACTGAATTGACATCACAAAGCGCTCGGCTCAGTTCCCCTGGAGATGAGGGGATGCCTGGTACTGGCAGGGGAGATATCAGAACATAGTATGAGTCAGAGGGGAAGCCAGCCTCCAGCTTGAAACAGGAGACATACTGAATTGACATCACAAAGCGCTAGTCTCAGTTCCCCTGGAGATGAGGGGATGCTTGCTATTGGCAGAGGAGATATCAGGACATAGTATGAGTCAGAGGGGAAGCCAACCTCCAGCTTGAAACAGGAGTCCCACTGAATTGACATCACAAAGCGCTAGTCTCAGTTCCCCTGGAGATGAGGGGATGCTTGCTATTGGCAGGGGAAATATCAGGACATAGTATGAGTCAGAGGGGAAGCCAACCTCCAGCTTGAAACAGGAGACCTACTGAATTGACATCACAAAGCGCTAGTCTCAGTTCCCCTGGAGATGAGGGGATGCTTGCTATTGGCAGGGGAGATATCAGGACATAGTATGAGTCAGAGGGGAAGCCAACCTCCAGCTTGAAACAGGTGTCCCACTGAATTGACATCACAAAGCGCTAGTCTCAGTTCCCCTGGAGATGAGGGGATGCTTGCTATTGGCAGGGGAGATATCAGGACATAGTACGAGTCACAGGGGAAGCCAACCTCCAGCTTGAAACAGGAGACCTACTGAATTGACATCACAAAGCGCTCGGCTCAGTTCCCCTGGAGATGAGGGGATGCCTGGTACTGGCAGGGGAGATATCAGAACATAGTATGAGTCAGAGGGGAAGCCAGCCTCCAGCTTGAAACAGGAGACATACTGAATTGACATCACAAAGCGCTAGTCTCAGTTCCCCTGGAGATGAGGGGATGCTTGCTATTGGCAGAGGAGATATCAGGACATAGTATGAGTCAGAGGGGAAGCCAACCTCCAGCTTGAAACAGGAGTCCCACTGAATTGACATCACAAAGCGCTAGTCTCAGTTCCCCTGGAGATGAGGGGATGCTTGCTATTGGCAGGGGAAATATCAGGACATAGTATGAGTCAGAGGGGAAGCCAACCTCCAGCTTGAAACAGGAGACCTACTGAATTGACATCACAAAGCGCTAGTCTCAGTTCCCCGGGAGATGAGGGGATGCCTGCTACTGGCAGGGGAGATATCAGGACATAGTATGAGTCAGAGGGGAAGCCAACCTCCAGCTTGAAACAGGAGACCTACTGAATTGACATCACAAAGCGCTCGTCTCAGTTCCCCTGGAGATGAGTGGATGCTCGCTATTGGCAGGGGAGATATCAGGACATAGTATGAGTCAGAGGGGAAGCCAACCTCCAGCTTGAAACAGGAGACCTACTGAATTGACATCACAAAGCGCACGCCTCAGTTCCCCGGGAGATGAGGGGATGCCTGCTACTGGCAGGGGAGATATCAGGACATAGTATGAGTCAGAGGGGAAGCCAACCTCCAGCTTGAAACAGGAGACCTACTGAATTGACATCACAAAGCGCGCGTCTCAGTTCCCCTGGAGATGAGGGAATGCCTGGTACTGGCAAGGGAGATATCAGGACATAGTATGAGTCAGAGGGGAAGCCAACCTCCAGCTTGAAACAGGAGACCTACTGAATTGAAATCACAAAGCGCGCGTCTCAGTTCCTCTGGAGATGAGGGAATGCCTGCTACTGGCAGGGGAGATATCAGGACATAGTACGAGTCACAGGGGAAGCCAACCTCCAGCTTGAAACAGGAGACCTACTGAATTGACATCACAAAGCGCTCGGCTCAGTTCCCCTGGAGATGAGGGGATGCCTGGTACTGGCAGGGGAGATATCAGAACATAGTATGAGTCAGAGGGGAAGCCAGCCTCCAGCTTGAAACAGGAGACATACTGAATTGACATCACAAAGCGCTAGTCTCAGTTCCCCTGAAGATGAGGGGATGCTTGCTATTGGCAGGGGAGATATCAGGACATAGTATGAGTCAGAGGGGAAGCCAACCTCCAGCTTGAAACAGGAGTCCCACTGAATTGACATCACAAAGCGCTAGTCTCAGTTCCCCTGGAGATGAGGGGATGCTTGCTATTGGCAGGGGAGATATCAGGACATAGTATGAGTCAGAGGGGAAGCCAACCTCCAGCTTGAAACAGGAGACCTACTGAATTGACATCACAAAGCGCTCGCCTCAGTTCCCCTGGAGATGAGGGGATGCCTACTACTGGCAGGGGAGATATCAGGACATAGTAGGAGTCAGAGGGGAAGCCAACCTCCAGCTTGAAACAGGAGACCTACTGAATTGAAATCACAAAGCGCGCGTCTCAGTTCCCCTGGATATGAGGGGATGCCTGCTACTGGCCGGGGAGATATCAGGACATAGTATGAGTCAGAGGGGAAGCCAACCTCCAGCTTGAAACAGGAGACCTACTGAATTGAAATCACAAATTGCGCGTCTCAGTTCCCCTGGAGATGAGGGGATGCCTGCTACTGGCAGGGGAGATATCAGGACATAGTATTAGTCAGAGGGGAAGCCAACCTCCAGCTTGAAACAGGAGACCTACTGAATTGAAATCACAAAGCGCGCGTCTCAGTTCCCCTGGAGATGAGGGGATGCCTGCTACTGGCAGGGGAGATATCAGGACATAGTATGAGTCAGAGAGGAAGCCAACCTCCAGCTTGAAACAGGAGACCTACTGAATTGACATCACAAAGCGCGCGTCTCAGTTGCCCTGGAGATGAGGGGATGCCTGCTATTGGCAGGGGAGATATCAGGACATAGTATGAGTCAGAGGGGAAGCCAACCTCCAGCTTGAAACAGGAGACCTACTGAATTGAAATCACAAAGCGCGCGTCTCAGTTCCCCTGGAGATGAGGGGATGCCTGCTACTGGCAGGGGAGATATCAGGACATATTATGAGTCAGAGGGGAAGCCAACCTCCAGCTTGAAACAGGAGACCTACTGAATTGAAATCACAAAGCGCGCGTCTCAGTTCCCCTGGAGATGAGGGGATGCCTGCTACTGGCAGGGGAGATATCAGGACATAGTATGAGTCAGAGGGGAAGCCAACCTCCAGCTTGAAACGGGAGACCTACTGAATTGACATCACAAAGCGCTCGCCTCAGTTCCCCGGGAGATGAGGGGATGCCTGCTACTGGCAGGGGAGATATCAGGACATAGTATGAGTCAGAGGGGAAGCCAACCTCCAGCTTGAAACAGGAGACCTACTGAATTGAAATCACAAAGCGCGCGTCTCAGTTCCCCTGGAGATGAGGGGATGCCTGCTACTGGCAGGGGAGATATCAGGACATAGTATGAGTCAGAGGGGAAGCCAACCTCCAGCTTGAAACGGGAGACCTACTGAATTGACATCACAAAGCGCTCGCCTCAGTTCCCCGGGAGATGAGGGGATGCCTGCTACTGGCAGGGGAGATATCAGGACATATTATGAGTCCGAGCGGAAACCAACCTCCAGCTTGAAACAGGAGAGCTACTGAATTGACATCACAAAGCGCTCGCCTCAGTTCCCCGGGAGATGAGGGGATGCCTGCTACTGGCAGGTGAGATATCAGGACATAGTATGAGTCAGAGGGGAAGCCAACCTCCAGCTTGAAACAGGAGACCTACTGAATTGACATCACAAAGCGCTCGTCTCAGTTCCCCTGGAGATGAGGGGATGCTCGCTATTGGCAGGGGATATATCAGGACATAGTATGAGTCAGAGGGGAAGCCAACCTCCAGCTTGAAACAGGAGACCTACAGAATTGACATCACAAAGCGCACGCCTCAGTTCCCCGGGAGATGAGGGGATGCCTGCTACTGGCAGGGGAGATATCAGGACATAGTATGAGTCAGAGGGGAAGCCAACCTCCAGCTTGAAACAGGAGACCTACTGAATTGACATCACAAAGCGCGCGTCTCAGTTCCCCTGGAGATGAGGGAATGCCTGGTACTGGCTGGGGAGATATCAGGACATAGTATGAGTCAGAGGGGAAGCCAACCTCCAGCTTGAAACAGGAGACCTACTGAATTTACATCACAAAGCGCGCGTCTCAGTTCCTCTGGAGATGAGAGAATGCCTGCTACTGGCAGGGGAGATATCAGGACATAGTACGAGTCACAGGGGAAGCCAACCTCCAGCTTGAAACAGGAGACCTACTGAATTGACATCACAAAGCGCTCGGCTCAGTTCCCCTGGAGATGAGGGGATGCCTGGTACTGGCAGGGGAGATATCAGAACATAGTATGAGTCAGAGGGGAAGCCAGCCTCCAGCTTGAAACAGGAGACATACTGAATTGACATCACAAAGCGCTAGTCTCAGTTCCCCTGGAGATGAGGGGATGCTTGCTATTGGCAGAGGAGATATCAGGACATAGTATGAGTCAGAGGGGAAGCCAACCTCCAGCTTGAAACAGGAGTCCCACTGAATTGACATCACAAAGCGCTAGTCTCAGTTCCCCTGGAGATGAGGGGATGCTTGCTATTGGCAGGGGAAATATCAGGACATAGTATGAGTCAGAGGGGAAGCCAACCTCCAGCTTGAAACAGGAGACCTACTGAATTGACATCACAAAGCGCTAGTCTCAGTTCCCCTGGAGATGAGGGGATGCTTGCTATTGGCAGGGGAGATATCAGGACATAGTATGAGTCAGAGGGGAAGCCAACCTCCAGCTTGAAACAGGTGTCCCACTGAATTGACATCACAAAGCGCTAGTCTCAGTTCCCCTGGAGATGAGGGGATGCTTGCTATTGGCAGGGGAGATATCAGGACATAGTACGAGTCACAGGGGAAGCCAACCTCCAGCTTGAAACAGGAGACCTACTGAATTGACATCACAAAGCGCTCGGCTCAGTTCCCCTGGAGATGAGGGGATGCCTGGTACTGGCAGGGGAGATATCAGAACATAGTATGAGTCAGAGGGGAAGCCAGCCTCCAGCTTGAAACAGGAGACATACTGAATTGACATCACAAAGCGCTAGTCTCAGTTCCCCTGGAGATGAGGGGATGCTTGCTATTGGCAGAGGAGATATCAGGACATAGTATGAGTCAGAGGGGAAGCCAACCTCCAGCTTGAAACAGGAGTCCCACTGAATTGACATCACAAAGCGCTAGTCTCAGTTCCCCTGGAGATGAGGGGATGCTTGCTATTGGCAGGGGAAATATCAGGACATAGTATGAGTCAGAGGGGAAGCCAACCTCCAGCTTGAAACAGGAGACCTACTGAATTGACATCACAAAGCGCTAGTCTCAGTTCCCCTGGAGATGAGGGGATGCTTGCTATTGGCAGGGGAGATATCAGGACATAGTATGAGTCAGAGGGGAAGCCAACCTCCAGCTTGAAACAGGTGTCCCACTGAATTGACATCACAAAGCGCTAGTCTCAGTTCCCCTGGAGATGAGGGGATGCTTGCTATTGGCAGGGGAGATATCAGGACATAGTATGAGTCAGAGGGGAAGCCAACCTCCAGCTTGAAACAGGAGACCTACTGAATTGACATCACAAACCGCTCGCCTCAGTTCCTATGGAGATGAGGGGATGCCTGGTACTTGCAGGGGAGATATCAGGACATAGTATGAGTCAGAGGGGAAGCCAACCTCCAGCTTGAAACAGGAGACCTACTGAATTGACATCACAAAGCGCTCGCCTCAGTTCCCCTGGAGATGAGGGGATGCCTGGTACTGGCAGGGGAGATATCAGGACATAGTACGAGTCACAGGGGAAGCCAACCTCCAGCTTGAAACAGGAGACCTACTGAATTGACATCACAAAGCGCTTGCCTCAGTTCCCCAGGAGATGAGGGGATGCCTGCTACTGGCAGGGGAGATATGACATAGTACGAGTCACAGGGGAAGCCAACCTCCAGCTTGAAACAGGAGACCTACTGAATTGACATCACAAAGCGCTCGCCTCAGTTCCCCAGGAGATGAGGGGATGCCTGCTACTGGCAGGGGAGATATCAGGACATAGTATGAGTCTGAGGGGAAGTCAACCTCCAGCTTGAAACAGGAGACCTACTGAATTGACATCACAAAGCGCGCGTCTCAGTTCCCCTGGAGATGAGGGGATGCCTGCTACTGGCAGGGGAGATATAAGGACATAGTACGAGTCACAGGGGAAGCCAACCTCCAGCTTGAAACAGGAGACCTACTGAACTGACATCACAAAGCGCTCGCCTCAGTTCCCCTGGAGATGAGGGGATGCCTGCTACTCGCAGGGGAGGTATCAGGACATAGTATGAGTCAGAGGGGAAGCCAACCTCCAGCTTGAAACAGGAGACCTACTGAATTAAAATCACAAAGCGCGCGTCTCAGTTGCCCTGGAGATGAGGGGATGCCTGCTACAGGCAGGGGAGATATCAGGACATAGTATGAGTCAGAGGGGAAGCCAACCTCCAGCTTGAAACAGGAGACCTACTGAATTAAAATCACAAAGCGCGCGTCTCAGTGCCCCTGGACATGAGGGGATGCCTGCTACAGGCAGGGGAGATATCAGGACATAGTATGAGTCCGAGGGGAAGCCAACCTCCAGCTTGAAACAGGAGACCTACTGAATTGACATCACAAAGCGCTTGCCTCAGTTCCCCTGGAGATGAGGGGATGCCTGCTACTGGCAGGGGAGATATCAGGACATAGTATGAGTCAGAGGGGAAGCCAACCTCCAGCTTGAAACAGGAGACCTACTGAATTGACATCACAAACCGCTCGCCTCAGTTCCCCGGGAGATGAGGGGATGCCTGCTACTGGCAGGGGAGATATCAGGACATAGTATGAGTCAGAGGGGAAGCCAACCTCCAGCTTGAACCAGGAGACCTACTGAATTGAAATAACAAAGCGCGCGTCTCAGTTGCCCTGGAGATGAAGGGATGCCTACTATTGGCTGGGGAGATATCAGGACATAGTATGAGTCAGAGGGGAAGCCAACCTCCAGCTTGAAACAGGAGACCTACTGAATTAAAATCACAAAGCGCGCGTCTCAGTGCCCCTGGAGATGAGGGGATGCCTGCTACAGGCAGGGGAGATATCAGGACATAGTATGAGTCAGAGGGGAAGCCAACCTCCAGCTTGAAACAGGAGACCTACTGAATTGACATCACAAACCGCTCGCCTCAGTTCCCCGGGAGATGAGGGGATGCCTGCTACTGGCAGGGGAGATATCAGGACATAGTATGGGTCAGAGGGGAAGCCAACCTCCAGCTTGAACCAGGAGACCTACTGAATTGAAATCACAAAGCGCGCGTCTCAGTTCCCCGGGAGATGCGGGGATGCCTGCTACTGGCAGGGGAGATATCAGGACATAGTATGAGTCAGAGGGGAAGCTAAACTCCAGCTTGAAACAGGAGACCTACTTAATTGACATCACAAAGCGCGCGTCTCAGTTCCCCTGGAGATGAGGGGATGCCTGCTACTGGCAGGGGAGATATCAGGACATAGTATGAGTCAGAGGGGAAGCCAAACTCCAGCTTGAAACAGGAGATCTACTGAATTGACATCACAAAGCGCTCGCCTCAGTTCCCCTGGAGATGAGGGGATGCCTGCTACTGGCAGGGGAGATATCAGGACATAGTATGAGTCAGAGGGGAAGCCAACCTCCAGCTTGAAACAGGAGACCTACTGAATTAAAATCACAAAGCGCGCGTCTCAGTGCCCCTGGAGATGAGGGGATGCCTGCTACAGGCAGGGGAGATATCAGGACATAGTATGAGTCAGAGGGGAAGCCAACCTCCAGCTTGAAACAGGAGACCTACTGAATTGACATCACAAAGCGCTTGCCTCAGTTCCCCTGGAGATGAGGGGATGCCTGCTACTGGCAGGGGAGATATCAGGACATAGTATGAGTCAGAGGGGAAGCCAACCTCCAGCTTGAAACAGGAGACCTACTGAATTGACATCACAAACCGCTCGCCTCAGTTCCCCGGGAGATGAGGGGATGCCTGCTACTGGCAGGGGAGATATCAGGACATAGTATGAGTCAGAGGGGAAGCCAACCTCCAGCTTGAACCAGGAGACCTACTGAATTCAAATCACAAAGCGCGCGTCTCAGTTCCCCTGGAGATGACGGGATGCCTGCTACTGGCAGGGGAGATATCACGACATAGTATGAGTCAGAGGGGAAGCCAACCTCCAGCTTGAAACAGGAGAACTATTGAATTGAAATCACAAAGCGCGCGTCTCAGTTCCCCTGGAGATGAGGGGATGCCTGCTACTGGCAGGGGAGATATCAGGACATAGTATGAGTCAGAGGGGAAGCCAACCTCCAGCTTGAAACAGGAGACCTACTGAATTGACATCACAAATCGCTCGCCACAGTTCCCCTGGAGATGAGGGGATGCCTGCTACTGGCAGGGGAGATATCAGGACATAGTATGAGTCAGAGGGGAAGCCAATCTCCAGCTTGAAACAGGAGACCTACTGAATTGACATCACAAAGCGCTCGCCTCAGTTCCCCTGGAGATGAGGGGATGCCTGCTACTGGCAGGGGAGATATCACGACATAGAATGAGTCAGAGGGGAAGCCAATCTCCAGCTTGAAACAGGAGACCTACTGAATTGACATCACAAATCGCTCGCCACAGTTCCCCTGGAGATGAGGGGATGCCTGCTACTGGCAGGGGAGATATCAGGACATAGAATGAGTCAGAGGGGAAGCCAATCTCCAGCTTGAAACAGGAGACCTACTGAATTGACATCACAAATCGCTCGCCACAGTTCCCCTGGAGATGAGGGGATGCCTGCTACTGGCAGGGGAGATATCACGACATAGAATGAGTCAGAGGGGAAGCCAACCTCCAGCTTGAAACAGGAGACCTACTGTATTGACATCACAAATCGCTCGCCACAGTTCCCCTGGAGATGAGGGGATGCCTGCTACTGGCAGGGGAGATATCAGGACATAGTATGAGTCAGAGGGGAAGCCAATCTCCAGCTTGAAACAGGAGACCTACTGAATTGACATCACAAATTGCTCGCCACAGTTCCCCTGGAGATGAGGGGATGCTCGCTATTGGCAGGGGAGATATCAGGACATAGTATGAGTCAGAGGGGAAGCCAACCTCCAGCTTGAAACAGGAGACCTACTGAATTGACATCACAAAGCGCACGCCTCAGTTCCCCGGTAGATGAGGGGATGCCTGCTACTGGCAGGGGAGATATCAGGACATAGTATGAGTCAGAGGGGAAGCCAACCTCCAGCTTGAAACAGGAGACCTACTGAATTGACATCACAAAGCGCGCGTCTCAGTTCCCCTGGAGATGAGGGGATGCCTGCTACTGGCAGGGGAGATATCAGGACATAGTATGAGTCAGAGGGGAAGCCAACCTCCAGCTTGAAACAGGAGACTTACTGAATTGACATCACAAAGCGCGCGTCTCAGGTCCCCTGGAGATGAGGGGATGCCTGCTACTGGCAGGGGAGATATCAGGACATAGAATGAGTCAGAGGGGAAGCCAATCTCCAGCTTGAAACAGGAGACCTACTGAATTGACATCACAAATCGCTCGCCTCAGTTCCCCTGGAGATGAGGGGATGCCTGGTACTGGCAGGGGAGATATCAGGACATAGTATGAGTCAGAGGGGAAGCCAACCTCCAGCTTGAAACAGGAGACCTACTGAATTGACATCACAAAGCGCGCGTCTCAGTTCCCCTGGAGATGAGGGGATGCCTGGTACTGGAAGGGGAGATATCAGGACATAGAATGAGTCAGAGGGGAAGCCAGTCTCCAGCTTGAAACAGGAGACCTACTGAATTGACATCACAAAGCGCTCGCCTCAGTTCCCCGGGAGATGAGGGGATGCCTGCTACTGGCAGGGGAGATATCAGGACATAGTATGAGTCAGAGGGGAAACCAACCTCCAGCTTGAAACAGGAGACCTACTGAATTGACATCACAAAGCGCTCGCCTCAGTTCTCTGGGAGATGAGGGGATGCCTGCTACTGGCAGGGGAGATATCAGGACATAGTAGGAGTCAGAGGGGAAGCCAACCTCCAGCTTGAAACAGGAGACCTACTGAATTGACATCACAAAGCACGCGTCTCAGTTCCCCTGGAGATGAGGGGATGCCTGCTACTGGCCGGGGAGATATCAGGACATAGTATGAGTCAGAGGGGAAGCCAACCTCCAGCTTGAAACAGGAGACCTACTGAATTTAAATCACAAATTGCGCGTCTCAGTTCCCCTGGAGATGAGGGGATGCCTGCTACTGGCAGGGGAGATATCAGGACATAGTATTAGTCAGAGGGGAAGCCAACCTCCAGCTTGAACCAGGAGACCTACTGAATTGAAATCACAAAGCGCGCGTCTCAGTTGCCCTGGAGATGAGGGGATGCCTGCTACTGGCAGGGGAGATATCAGGACATAGTATGAGTCAGAGGGGAAGCCAACCTCCAGCTTGAACCAGGAGACCTACTGAATTCAAATCACAAAGCGCGCGTCTCAGTTCCCCTGGAGATGAGGGGATGCCTGCTACTGGCAGGGGAGATATCAGGACATAGTATGAGTCAGAGGGGAAGCCAACCTCCAGCTTGAAACAGGAGACCTACTGAATTGAAATCACAAAGCGCGCGTCTCAGTTGCCCTGGAGATGAGGGGATGCCTGCTACTGGCAGGGGAGATATCAGGACATAGTATGAGTCAGAGGGGAAGCCAACCTCCAGCTTGAAACAGGAGACCTACTGAATTGACATCACAAAGCGCTCTCCTCAGTTCCCCTGGAGATGAGGGGATGCCTGCTACTGGCAGGGGAGTTATCAGGACATAGTATGAGTCAGAGGGGAAGCCAACCTCCAGCTTGAAACAGGAGACCTACTGAATTGAAATAACAAAGCGCGCGTCTCAGTTGCCCTGGAGATGAAGGGATGCCTACTATTGGCTGGGGAGATATCAGGACATAGTATGAGTCAGAGGGGAAGCCAACCTCCAGCTTGAAACAGGAGACCTACTGAATTAAAATCACAAAGCGCGCGTCTCAGTGCCCCTGGAGATGAGGGGATGCCTGCTACAGGCAGGGGAGATATCAGGACATAGTATGAGTCAGAGGGGAAGCCAACCTCCAGCTTGAAACAGGAGACCTACTGAATTGAAATCACAAAGCGCGCGTCTCAGTTCCCCTGGAGATGAGGGGATGCCTGCTACTGGCAGGGGAGATATCAGGACATAGTATGAGTCAGAGGGGAAGCCAACCTCCAGCTTGAAACAGGAGACCTACTGAATTGAAATCACAAAGCTCGCGTCTCAGTTCCCCTGGAGCTGAGGGGATGCCTGCTACTGGCAGGGGAGATATCAGGACATAGTATGAGTCAGAGGGGAAGCCAACCTCCAGCTTGAAACAGCAGACCTACTGAATTGAAATCACAAAGCGCGCGTCTCAGTTGCCCTGGAGATGAGGGGATGCCTGGTATTGGCAGGGGAGATATCAGGACATAGTATGAATCAGAGGGGAAGCCAACCTCCAGCTTGAAACAGGAGACCTACTGAATTTAAATCACAAATTGCGCGTCTCAGTTCCCCTGGAGATGAGGGGATGCCTGCTACTGGCAGGGGAGATATCAGGACATAGTATTAGTCAGAGGGGAAGCCAACCTCCAGCTTGAACCAGGAGACCTACTGAATTGAAATCACAAAGCGCGCGTCTCAGTTGCCCTGGAGATGAGGGGATGCCTGCTACTGGCAGGGGAGATATCAGGACATAGTATGAGTCAGAGGGGAAGCCAACCTCCAGCTTGAACCAGGAGACCTACTGAATTCAAATCACAAAGCGCGCGTCTCAGTTGCCCTGGAGATGAGGGGATGCCTGCTACTGGCAGGGGAGATATCAGGACATAGTATGAGTCAGAGGGGAAGCCAACCTCCAGCTTGAAACAGGAGACCTACTGAATTGACATCACAAAGCGCTCGCCTCAGTTCCCCTGGAGATGAGGGGATGCCTGCTACTGGCAGGGGAGATATCACGACATAGAATGAGTCAGAGGGGAAGCCAATCTCCAGCTTGAAACAGGAGACCTACTGAATTGACATCACAAATCGCTCGCCACAGTTCCCCTGGAGATGAGGGGATGCCTGCTACTGGCAGGGGAGATATCAGGACATAGAATGAGTCAGAGGGGAAGCCAATCTCCAGCTTGAAACAGGAGACCTACTGAATTGACATCACAAATCGCTCGCCACAGTTCCCCTGGAGATGAGGGGATGCCTGCTACTGGCAGGGGAGATATCACGACATAGAATGAGTCAGAGGGGAAGCCAACCTCCAGCTTGAAACAGGAGACCTACTGAATTGACATCACAAAGCGCTTGCCTCAGTTCCCCTGGAGATGAGGGGATGCCTGCTACTGGCAGGGGAGATATCAGGACATAGTATGAGTCAGAGGGGAAGCCAACCTCCAGCTTGAAACAGGAGACCTACTGAATTGACATCACAAACCGCTCGCCTCAGTTCCCCGGGAGATGAGGGGATGCCTGCTACTGGCAGGGGAGATATCAGGACATAGTATGAGTCAGAGGGGAAGCCAACCTCCAGCTTGAACCAGGAGACCTACTGAATTCAAATCACAAAGCGCGCGTCTCAGTTCCCCTGGAGATGACGGGATGCCTGCTACTGGCAGGGGAGATATCACGACATAGTATGAGTCAGAGGGGAAGCCAACCTCCAGCTTGAAACAGGAGAACTATTGAATTGAAATCACAAAGCGCGCGTCTCAGTTCCCCTGGAGATGAGGGGATGCCTGCTACTGGCAGGGGAGATATCAGGACATAGTATGAGTCAGAGGGGAAGCCAACCTCCAGCTTGAAACAGGAGACCTACTGAATTGACATCACAAATCGCTCGCCACAGTTCCCCTGGAGATGAGGGGATGCCTGCTACTGGCAGGGGAGATATCAGGACATAGTATGAGTCAGAGGGGAAGCCAATCTCCAGCTTGAAACAGGAGACCTACTGAATTGACATCACAAAGCGCTCGCCTCAGTTCCCCTGGAGATGAGGGGATGCCTGCTACTGGCAGGGGAGATATCACGACATAGAATGAGTCAGAGGGGAAGCCAATCTCCAGCTTGAAACAGGAGACCTACTGAATTGACATCACAAATCGCTCGCCACAGTTCCCCTGGAGATGAGGGGATGCCTGCTACTGGCAGGGGAGATATCAGGACATAGAATGAGTCAGAGGGGAAGCCAATCTCCAGCTTGAAACAGGAGACCTACTGAATTGACATCACAAATCGCTCGCCACAGTTCCCCTGGAGATGAGGGGATGCCTGCTACTGGCAGGGGAGATATCACGACATAGAATGAGTCAGAGGGGAAGCCAACCTCCAGCTTGAAACAGGAGACCTACTGTATTGACATCACAAATCGCTCGCCACAGTTCCCCTGGAGATGAGGGGATGCCTGCTACTGGCAGGGGAGATATCAGGACATAGTATGAGTCAGAGGGGAAGCCAATCTCCAGCTTGAAACAGGAGACCTACTGAATTGACATCACAAATTGCTCGCCACAGTTCCCCTGGAGATGAGGGGATGCTCGCTATTGGCAGGGGAGATATCAGGACATAGTATGAGTCAGAGGGGAAGCCAACCTCCAGCTTGAAACAGGAGACCTACTGAATTGACATCACAAAGCGCACGCCTCAGTTCCCCGGTAGATGAGGGGATGCCTGCTACTGGCAGGGGAGATATCAGGACATAGTATGAGTCAGAGGGGAAGCCAACCTCCAGCTTGAAACAGGAGACCTACTGAATTGACATCACAAAGCGCGCGTCTCAGTTCCCCTGGAGATGAGGGGATGCCTGCTACTGGCAGGGGAGATATCAGGACATAGTATGAGTCAGAGGGGAAGCCAACCTCCAGCTTGAAACAGGAGACTTACTGAATTGACATCACAAAGCGCGCGTCTCAGGTCCCCTGGAGATGAGGGGATGCCTGCTACTGGCAGGGGAGATATCAGGACATAGAATGAGTCAGAGGGGAAGCCAATCTCCAGCTTGAAACAGGAGACCTACTGAATTGACATCACAAATCGCTCGCCTCAGTTCCCCTGGAGATGAGGGGATGCCTGGTACTGGCAGGGGAGATATCAGGACATAGTATGAGTCAGAGGGGAAGCCAACCTCCAGCTTGAAACAGGAGACCTACTGAATTGACATCACAAAGCGCGCGTCTCAGTTCCCCTGGAGATGAGGGGATGCCTGGTACTGGAAGGGGAGATATCAGGACATAGAATGAGTCAGAGGGGAAGCCAGTCTCCAGCTTGAAACAGGAGACCTACTGAATTGACATCACAAAGCGCTCGCCTCAGTTCCCCGGGAGATGAGGGGATGCCTGCTACTGGCAGGGGAGATATCAGGACATAGTATGAGTCAGAGGGGAAACCAACCTCCAGCTTGAAACAGGAGACCTACTGAATTGACATCACAAAGCGCTCGCCTCAGTTCTCTGGGAGATGAGGGGATGCCTGCTACTGGCAGGGGAGATATCAGGACATAGTAGGAGTCAGAGGGGAAGCCAACCTCCAGCTTGAAACAGGAGACCTACTGAATTGACATCACAAAGCACGCGTCTCAGTTCCCCTGGAGATGAGGGGATGCCTGCTACTGGCCGGGGAGATATCAGGACATAGTATGAGTCAGAGGGGAAGCCAACCTCCAGCTTGAAACAGGAGACCTACTGAATTTAAATCACAAATTGCGCGTCTCAGTTCCCCTGGAGATGAGGGGATGCCTGCTACTGGCAGGGGAGATATCAGGACATAGTATTAGTCAGAGGGGAAGCCAACCTCCAGCTTGAACCAGGAGACCTACTGAATTGAAATCACAAAGCGCGCGTCTCAGTTGCCCTGGAGATGAGGGGATGCCTGCTACTGGCAGGGGAGATATCAGGACATAGTATGAGTCAGAGGGGAAGCCAACCTCCAGCTTGAACCAGGAGACCTACTGAATTCAAATCACAAAGCGCGCGTCTCAGTTCCCCTGGAGATGAGGGGATGCCTGCTACTGGCAGGGGAGATATCAGGACATAGTATGAGTCAGAGGGGAAGCCAACCTCCAGCTTGAAACAGGAGACCTACTGAATTGAAATCACAAAGCGCGCGTCTCAGTTGCCCTGGAGATGAGGGGATGCCTGCTACTGGCAGGGGAGATATCAGGACATAGTATGAGTCAGAGGGGAAGCCAACCTCCAGCTTGAAACAGGAGACCTACTGAATTGACATCACAAAGCGCTCTCCTCAGTTCCCCTGGAGATGAGGGGATGCCTGCTACTGGCAGGGGAGTTATCAGGACATAGTATGAGTCAGAGGGGAAGCCAACCTCCAGCTTGAAACAGGAGACCTACTGAATTGAAATAACAAAGCGCGCGTCTCAGTTGCCCTGGAGATGAAGGGATGCCTACTATTGGCTGGGGAGATATCAGGACATAGTATGAGTCAGAGGGGAAGCCAACCTCCAGCTTGAAACAGGAGACCTACTGAATTAAAATCACAAAGCGCGCGTCTCAGTGCCCCTGGAGATGAGGGGATGCCTGCTACAGGCAGGGGAGATATCAGGACATAGTATGAGTCAGAGGGGAAGCCAACCTCCAGCTTGAAACAGGAGACCTACTGAATTGAAATCACAAAGCGCGCGTCTCAGTTCCCCTGGAGATGAGGGGATGCCTGCTACTGGCAGGGGAGATATCAGGACATAGTATGAGTCAGAGGGGAAGCCAACCTCCAGCTTGAAACAGGAGACCTACTGAATTGAAATCACAAAGCTCGCGTCTCAGTTCCCCTGGAGCTGAGGGGATGCCTGCTACTGGCAGGGGAGATATCAGGACATAGTATGAGTCAGAGGGGAAGCCAACCTCCAGCTTGAAACAGCAGACCTACTGAATTGAAATCACAAAGCGCGCGTCTCAGTTGCCCTGGAGATGAGGGGATGCCTGCTATTGGCAGGGGAGATATCAGGACATAGTATGAATCAGAGGGGAAGCCAACCTCCAGCTTGAAACAGGAGACCTACTGAATTTAAATCACAAATTGCGCGTCTCAGTTCCCCTGGAGATGAGGGGATGCCTGCTACTGGCAGGGGAGATATCAGGACATAGTATTAGTCAGAGGGGAAGCCAACCTCCAGCTTGAACCAGGAGACCTACTGAATTGAAATCACAAAGCGCGCGTCTCAGTTGCCCTGGAGATGAGGGGATGCCTGCTACTGGCAGGGGAGATATCAGGACATAGTATGAGTCAGAGGGGAAGCCAACCTCCAGCTTGAACCAGGAGACCTACTGAATTCAAATCACAAAGCGCGCGTCTCAGTTCCCCTGGAGATGAGGGGATGCCTGCTACTGGCAGGGGAGATATCAGGACATAGTATGAGTCAGAGGGGAAGCCAACCTCCAGCTTGAAACAGGAGACCTACTGAATTGACATCACAAAGCGCTCGCCTCAGTTCCCCTGGAGATGAGGGGATGCCTGCTACTGGCAGGGGAGATATCACGACATAGAATGAGTCAGAGGGGAAGCCAATCTCCAGCTTGAAACAGGAGACCTACTGAATTGACATCACAAATCGCTCGCCACAGTTCCCCTGGAGATGAGGGGATGCCTGCTACTGGCAGGGGAGATATCAGGACATAGAATGAGTCAGAGGGGAAGCCAATCTCCAGCTTGAAACAGGAGACCTACTGAATTGACATCACAAATCGCTCGCCACAGTTCCCCTGGAGATGAGGGGATGCCTGCTACTGGCAGGGGAGATATCACGACATAGAATGAGTCAGAGGGGAAGCCAACCTCCAGCTTGAAACAGGAGACCTACTGTATTGACATCACAAATCGCTCGCCACAGTTCCCCTGGAGATGAGGGGATGCCTGCTACTGGCAGGGGAGATATCAGGACATAGTATGAGTCAGAGGGGAAGCCAATCTCCAGCTTGAAACAGGAGACCTACTGAATTGACATCACAAATTGCTCGCCACAGTTCCCCTGGAGATGAGGGGATGCTCGCTATTGGCAGGGGAGATATCAGGACATAGTATGAGTCAGAGGGGAAGCCAACCTCCAGCTTGAAACAGGAGACCTACTGAATTGACATCACAAAGCGCACGCCTCAGTTCCCCGGTAGATGAGGGGATGCCTGCTACTGGCAGGGGAGATATCAGGACATAGTATGAGTCAGAGGGGAAGCCAACCTCCAGCTTGAAACAGGAGACCTACTGAATTGACATCACAAAGCGCGCGTCTCAGTTCCCCTGGAGATGAGGGGATGCCTGCTACTGGCAGGGGAGATATCAGGACATAGTATGAGTCAGAGGGGAAGCCAACCTCCAGCTTGAAACAGGAGACTTACTGAATTGACATCACAAAGCGCGCGTCTCAGGTCCCCTGGAGATGAGGGGATGCCTGCTACTGGCAGGGGAGATATCAGGACATAGAATGAGTCAGAGGGGAAGCCAATCTCCAGCTTGAAACAGGAGACCTACTGAATTGACATCACAAATCGCTCGCCTCAGTTCCCCTGGAGATGAGGGGATGCCTGGTACTGGCAGGGGAGATATCAGGACATAGTATGAGTCAGAGGGGAAGCCAACCTCCAGCTTGAAACAGGAGACCTACTGAATTGACATCACAAAGCGCGCGTCTCAGTTCCCCTGGAGATGAGGGGATGCCTGGTACTGGAAGGGGAGATATCAGGACATAGAATGAGTCAGAGGGGAAGCCAGTCTCCAGCTTGAAACAGGAGACCTACTGAATTGACATCACAAAGCGCTCGCCTCAGTTCCCCGGGAGATGAGGGGATGCCTGCTACTGGCAGGGGAGATATCAGGACATAGTATGAGTCAGAGGGGAAACCAACCTCCAGCTTGAAACAGGAGACCTACTGAATTGACATCACAAAGCGCTCGCCTCAGTTCTCTGGGAGATGAGGGGATGCCTGCTACTGGCAGGGGAGATATCAGGACATAGTAGGAGTCAGAGGGGAAGCCAACCTCCAGCTTGAAACAGGAGACCTACTGAATTGACATCACAAAGCACGCGTCTCAGTTCCCCTGGAGATGAGGGGATGCCTGCTACTGGCCGGGGAGATATCAGGACATAGTATGAGTCAGAGGGGAAGCCAACCTCCAGCTTGAAACAGGAGACCTACTGAATTTAAATCACAAATTGCGCGTCTCAGTTCCCCTGGAGATGAGGGGATGCCTGCTACTGGCAGGGGAGATATCAGGACATAGTATTAGTCAGAGGGGAAGCCAACCTCCAGCTTGAACCAGGAGACCTACTGAATTGAAATCACAAAGCGCGCGTCTCAGTTGCCCTGGAGATGAGGGGATGCCTGCTACTGGCAGGGGAGATATCAGGACATAGTATGAGTCAGAGGGGAAGCCAACCTCCAGCTTGAACCAGGAGACCTACTGAATTCAAATCACAAAGCGCGCGTCTCAGTTCCCCTGGAGATGAGGGGATGCCTGCTACTGGCAGGGGAGATATCAGGACATAGTATGAGTCAGAGGGGAAGCCAACCTCCAGCTTGAAACAGGAGACCTACTGAATTGAAATCACAAAGCGCGCGTCTCAGTTGCCCTGGAGATGAGGGGATGCCTGCTACTGGCAGGGGAGATATCAGGACATAGTATGAGTCAGAGGGGAAGCCAACCTCCAGCTTGAAACAGGAGACCTACTGAATTGACATCACAAAGCGCTCTCCTCAGTTCCCCTGGAGATGAGGGGATGCCTGCTACTGGCAGGGGAGTTATCAGGACATAGTATGAGTCAGAGGGGAAGCCAACCTCCAGCTTGAAACAGGAGACCTACTGAATTGAAATAACAAAGCGCGCGTCTCAGTTGCCCTGGAGATGAAGGGATGCCTACTATTGGCTGGGGAGATATCAGGACATAGTATGAGTCAGAGGGGAAGCCAACCTCCAGCTTGAAACAGGAGACCTACTGAATTAAAATCACAAAGCGCGCGTCTCAGTGCCCCTGGAGATGAGGGGATGCCTGCTACAGGCAGGGGAGATATCAGGACATAGTATGAGTCAGAGGGGAAGCCAACCTCCAGCTTGAAACAGGAGACCTACTGAATTGAAATCACAAAGCGCGCGTCTCAGTTCCCCTGGAGATGAGGGGATGCCTGCTACTGGCAGGGGAGATATCAGGACATAGTATGAGTCAGAGGGGAAGCCAACCTCCAGCTTGAAACAGGAGACCTACTGAATTGAAATCACAAAGCTCGCGTCTCAGTTCCCCTGGAGCTGAGGGGATGCCTGCTACTGGCAGGGGAGATATCAGGACATAGTATGAGTCAGAGGGGAAGCCAACCTCCAGCTTGAAACAGCAGACCTACTGAATTGAAATCACAAAGCGCGCGTCTCAGTTGCCCTGGAGATGAGGGGATGCCTGCTATTGGCAGGGGAGATATCAGGACATAGTATGAATCAGAGGGGAAGCCAACCTCCAGCTTGAAACAGGAGACCTACTGAATTTAAATCACAAATTGCGCGTCTCAGTTCCCCTGGAGATGAGGGGATGCCTGCTACTGGCAGGGGAGATATCAGGACATAGTATTAGTCAGAGGGGAAGCCAACCTCCAGCTTGAACCAGGAGACCTACTGAATTGAAATCACAAAGCGCGCGTCTCAGTTGCCCTGGAGATGAGGGGATGCCTGCTACTGGCAGGGGAGATATCAGGACATAGTATGAGTCAGAGGGGAAGCCAACCTCCAGCTTGAACCAGGAGACCTACTGAATTCAAATCACAAAGCGCGCGTCTCAGTTCCCCTGGAGATGAGGGGATGCCTGCTACTGGCAGGGGAGATATCAGGACATAGTATGAGTCAGAGGGGAAGCCAACCTCCAGCTTGAAACAGGAGACCTACTGAATTGAAATCACAAAGCGCGCGTCTCAGTTGCCCTGGAGATGAGGGGATGCCTGCTACTGGCAGGGGAGATATCAGGACATAGTATGAGTCAGAGGGGAAGCCAACCTCCAGCTTGAAACAGGAGACCTACTGAATTGACATCACAAAGCGCTCTCCTCAGTTCCCCTGGAGATGAGGGGATGCCTGCTACTGGCAGGGGAGTTATCAGGACATAGTATGAGTCAGAGGGGAAGCCAACCTCCAGCTTGAAACAGCAGACCTACTGAATTGAAATCACAAAGCGCGCGTCTCAGTTGCCCTGGAGATGAGGGGATGCCTGCTATTGGCAGGGGAGATATCAGGACATAGTATGAGTCAGAGGGGAAGCCAACCTCCAGCTTGAAACAGGAGACCTACTGAATTTAAATCACAAATTGCGCGTCTCAGTTCCCCTGGAGATGAGGGGATGCCTGCTACTGGCAGGGGAGATATCAGGACATAGTATGAGTCAGAGGGGAAGCCAACCTCCAGCTTGAACCAGGAGACCTACTGAATTGAAATCACAAAGCGCGCGTCTCAGTTGCCCTGGAGATGAGGGGATGCCTGCTATTGGCAGGGGAGATATCAGGACATAGTATGAGTCAGAGGGGAAGCCAACCTCCAGCTTGAACCAGGAGACCTACTGAATTCAAATCACAAAGCGCGCGTCTCAGTTCCCCTGGAGATGAGGGGATGCCTGCTACTGGCAGGGGAGATATCAGGACATAGTATGAGTCAGAGGGGAAGCCAACCTCCAGCTTGAAACAGGAGACCTACTGAATTGAAATCACAAAGCGCGCGTCTCAGTTGCCCTGGAGATGAGGGGATGCCTGCTACTGGCAGGGGAGATATCAGGACATAGTATGAGTCAGAGGGGAAGCCAACCTCCAGCTTGAAACAGGAGACCTACTGAATTGACATCACAAAGCGCTCTCCTCAGTTCCCCTGGAGATGAGGGGATGCCTGCTACTGGCAGGGGAGTTATCAGGACATAGTATGAGTCAGAGGGGAAGCCAACCTCCAGCTTGAAACAGGAGACCTACTGAATTGAAATAACAAAGCGCGCGTCTCAGTTGCCCTGGAGATGAAGGGATACCTACTATTGGCTGGGGAGATATCAGGACATAGTATGAGTCAGAGGGGAAGCCAACCTCCAGCTTGAAACAGGAGACCTACTGAATTAAAATCACAAAGCGCGCGTCTCAGTGCCCCTGGAGATGAGGGGATGCCTGCTACAGGCAGGGGAGATATCAGGACATAGTATGAGTCAGAGGGGAAGCCAACCTCCAGCTTGAAACAGGAGACCTACTGAATTGAAATCACAAAGCGCGCGTCTCAGTTCCCCTGGAGATGAGGGGATGCCTGCTACTGGCAGGGGAGATATCAGGACATAGTATGAGTCAGAGGGGAAGCCAACCTCCAGCTTGAAACAGGAGACCTACTGAATTGAAATCACAAAGCTCGCGTCTCAGTTCCCCTGGAGCTGAGGGGATGCCTGCTACTGGCAGGGGAGATATAAGGACATAGTACGAGTCACAGGGGAAGCCAACCTCCAGCTTGAAACAGGAGACCTATTGAATTGACATCACAAAGCGCTCGCCTCAGTTCCCCTGGAGATGAGGGGATGCCTGCTACTCGCAGGGGAGGTATCAGGACATAGTATGAGTCAGAGGGGAAGCCAACCTCCAGCTTGAAACAGGAGACCTACTGAATTAAAATCACAAAGCGCGCGTCTCAGTGCCCCTGGAGATGAGGGGATGCCTGCTACAGGCAGGGGAGATATCAGGACATAGTATGAGTCAGAGGGGAAGCCAACCTCCAGCTTGAAACAGGAGACCTACTGAATTAAAATCACAAAGCGCGCGTCTCAGTGACTCCCCTGTGACTCGTACTATGTCCTCATATCTCCCCTGCCAGTACCAGGCATACCCTCATCTCCAGGGGAACTGAGGCGAGCGCTTTGTGATGTCAATTCAGTAGGTCTCCTGTTTCAAGCTGGAGGTTGGCTTCCCCTGTGACTCATACTATGTCCTGATATCTCCCCTGCCAGTACCAGGCATCCCCTCATCTCCAGGGGAACTGAGGCTAGCGCTTTGTGATGTCAATTCAGTAGGTCTCCTGTATCAAGCTGGAGGTTGGCTTCCCCTCTGACTCATACTATGTCCTTATATCTCCCCTGCCAATAGCAAGCATCCCCTCATCTCCAGGGGAACTGAGACTAGCGCTTTGTGATGTCAATTCAGTGGGACTCCTGTTTCAAGCTGGAGGTTGGCTTCCCCTCTGACTCATACTATGTCCTGATATCTCCCCTGCCAATAGCAAGCATCCCCTCATCTCCAGGGGAACTGAGACGCGCGCTTTGTGATTTTAATTCAGTAGGTCTCCTGTTTCAAGCTGGAGGCTGGCTTCCCCTCTGACTCATACTATGTTCTGATATCTCCCCTGCCAGTACCAGGCATCCCCTCATCTCCAGGGGAACTGAGCCGAGCGCTTTGTGATGTCAATTCAGTAGGTCTCCTGTTTCAAGCTGGAGGTTGGCTTCCCCTGTGACTCGTACTATGTCCTGATATCTCCCCTGCCTGTAGCAGGCATCCCCTCATCTCCAGGGGCACTGAGACGCGCGCTTTGTGATTTTAATTCAGTAGGTCTCCTGTTTCAAGCTGGAGGTTGGCTTCCCCTCTGACTCATACTATGTCCTGATATCTCCCCTGCCAGTAGCAGGCATCCCCTCATCTCCAGGGCAACTGAGGCGAGCGCTTTGTGATGTCAATTCAGTAGATCTCCTGTTTCAAGCTGGAGGTTGGCTTCCCCTCTGACTCATACTATGTCCTGATATCTCCCCTGCCAGTAGCAGGCATCCCCTCATCTCCAGGGGAACTGAGACGCGCGCTTTGTGATGTCAATTCAGTAGGTCTCCTGTTTCAAGCTGGAGTTTAGCTTCCCCTCTGACTCATACTATGTCCTGATATCTCCCCTGCCAGTAGCAGGCATCCCCTCATCTCCCGGGGAACTGAGGCGAGCGCTTTGTGATGTCAATTCAGTAGGTCTCCTGTTTCAAGCTGGAGGTTGGCTTCCCCTCTGACTCATACTATGTCCTGATATCTCCCCTGCCAGTAGCAGGCATCCCCTCATCTCCAGGGCAACTGAGACGAGCGCTTTGTGATTTCAATTCAGTAGGTCTCCTGGTTCAAGCTGGAGGTTGGCTTCCCCTCTGACTCATACTATGTCCTGATATCTCCCCTGCCAGTAGCAGGCATCCCCTCATCTCCCGGGGAACTGAGGCGAGCCGTTTGTGATGTCAATTCAGTAGGTCTCCTGTTTCAAGCTGGAGGTTGGCTTCCCCTCTGACTCATACTATGTCCTGATATCTCCCCTGCCAGTAGCAGGCATCCCCTCATCTCCAGGGCAACTGAGACGCGCGCTTTGTGATTTCAATTCAGTAGGTCTCCTGTTTCAAGCTGGAGGTTGGCTTCCCCTCTGACTCATACTATGTCCTGATATCTCCCCAGCCAATAGTAGGCATCCCTTCATCTCCAGGGCAACTGAGACGCGCGCTTTGTTATTTCAATTCAGTAGGTCTCCTGTTTCAAGCTGGAGGTTGGCTTCCCCTCTGACTCATACTATGTCCGGATAACTCCCCTGCCAGTAGCAGGCATCCCCTCATCTCCAGGGGAACTGAGGAGAGCGCTTTGTGATGTCAATTCAGTAGGTCTCCTGTTTCAAGCTGGAGGTTGGCTTCCCCTCTGACTCATACTATGTCCTGATATCTCCCCTGCCAGTAGCAGGCATCCCCTCATCTCCAGGGCAACTGAGACGCGCGCTTTGTGATTTCAATTCAGTAGGTCTCCTGTTTCAAGCTGGAGGTTGGCTTCCCCTCTGACTCATACTATGTCCTGATATCTCCCCTGCCAGTAGCAGGCATCCCCTCATCTCCAGGGGAACTGAGACGCGCTCTTTGTGATTTGAATTCAGTAGGTCTCCTGGTTCAAGCTGGAGGTTGGCTTCCCCTCTGACTCATACTATGTCCTGATATCTCCCCTGCCAGTAGCAGGCATCCCCTCATCTCCAGGGGAACTGAGACGCGCGCTTTGTGATTTGAATTCAGTAGGTCTCCTGTTTCAAGCTGGAGGTTGGCTTCCCCTCTGACTCATACTATGTCCTGATATCTCCCCTGCCAGTAGCAGGCATCCCCTCATCTCCAGGGCAACTGAGACGCGCGCTTTGTGATTTCAATTCAGTAGGTCTCCTGTTTCAAGCTGGAGGTTGGCTTCCCCTCTGACTCATACTATGTCCTGATATCTCCCCTGCCAGTAGCAGGCATCCCCTCATCTCCAGGGCAACTGAGACGCGCGCTTTGTGATTTCAATTCAGTAGGTCTCCTGGTTCAAGCTGGAGGTTGGCTTCCCCTCTGACTCATACTATGTCCTGATATCTCCCCTGCCAGTAGCAGGCATCCCCTCATCTCCCGGGGAACTGAGGCGAGCGGTTTGTGATGTCAATTCAGTAGGTCTCCTGTTTCAAGCTGGAGGTTGGCTTCCCCTCTGACTCATACTATGTCCTGATATCTCCCCTGCCAGTAGCAGGCATCCCCTCATCTCCCGGGGAACTGAGGCGAGCGGTTTGTGATGTCAATTCAGTAGGTCTCCTGTTTCAAGCTGGAGGTTGGCTTCCCCTCTGACTCATACTATGTCCTGATATCTCCCCTGCCAGTAGCAGGCATCCCCTCATCTCCAGGGGAACTGAGGCAAGCGCTTTGTGATGTCAATTCAGTAGGTCTCCTGTTTCAAGCTGGAGGTTGGCTTCCCCTCTGACTCATACTATGTCCTGATATCTCCCCTGCCTGTAGCAGGCATCCCCTCATCTCCAGGGGCACTGAGACGCGCGCTTTGTGATTTTAATTCAGTAGGTCTCCTGTTTCAAGCTGGAGGTTGGCTTCCCCTCTGACTCATACTATGTCCTTATATCTCCCCTGCCAGAAGCAGGCATCCCCTCATCTCCAGGGGAACTGAGGCGAGCACTTTGTGATGTCAATTCAGTAGGTCTCCTGTTTCAAGCTGGAGGTTGGCTTCCCCTGTGACTCGTACTATGTCCTGATATCTCCCCTGCCAGTACCAGGCATCCCCTCATCTCCAGGGGAACTGTGGCGAGCGATTTGTGATGTCAATTCAGTAGGTCTCCTGTTTCAAGCTGGAGATTGGCTTCCCCTCTGACTCATTCTATGTCGTGATATCTCCCCTGCAAGTACCAGGCATCCCCTCATCTCCATAGGAACTGAGGCGAGCGGTTTGTGATGTCAATTCAGTAGGTCTCCTGTTTCAAGCTGGAGGTTGGCTTCCCCTCTGACTCATACTATGTCCTGATATCTCCCCTGCCAATAGCAAGCATCCCCTCATCTCCAGGGGAACTGAGACTAGCGCTTTGTGATGTCAATTCAGTGGGACTCCTGTTTCAAGCTGGAGGTTGGCTTCCCCTCTGACTCATACTATGTCCTGATATCTCCCCTGCCAATAGCAAGCATCCCCTCATCTCCAGGGGAACTGAGACTAGCGCTTTGTGATGTCAATTCAGTATGTCTCCTGTTTCAAGCTGGAGGCTGGCTTCCCCTCTGACTCATACTATGTTCTGATATCTCCCCTGCCAGTACCAGGCATCCCCTCATCTCCAGGGGAACTGAGCCGAGCGCTTTGTGATGTCAATTCAGTAGGTCTCCTGTTTCAAGCTGGAGGTTGGCTTCCCCTGTGACTCGTACTATGTCCTCATATCTCCCCTGCCAGTACCAGGCATACCCTCATCTCCAGGGGAACTGAGGAGAGCGCTTTGTGATGTCAATTCAGTAGGTCTCCTGTTTCAAGCTGGAGGTTGGCTTCCCCTCTGACTCATACTATGTCCTGATATCTCCCCTGCCAGTAGCAGGCATCCCCTCATCTCCAGGGCAACTGAGACGCGCGCTTTGTGATTTCAATTCAGTAGGTCTCCTGTTTCAAGCTGGAGGTTGGCTTCCCCTCTGACTCATACTATGTCCTGATATCTCCCCTGCCAGTAGCAGGCATCCCCTCATCTCCAGGGGAACTGAGACGCGCGCTTTGTGATTTGAATTCAGTAGGTCTCCTGGTTCAAGCTGGAGGTTGGCTTCCCCTCTGACTCATACTATGTCCTGATATCTCCCCTGCCAGTAGCAGGCATCCCCTCATCTCCAGGGCAACTGAGACGCGCGCTTTGTGATTTGAATTCAGTAGGTCTCCTGTTTCAACCTGGAGGTTGGCTTCCCCTCTGACTCATACTATGTCCTGATATCTCCCCTGCCAGTAGCAGGCATCCCCTCATCTCCAGGGCAACTGAGACGCGCGCTTTGTGATTTCAATTCAGTAGGTCTCCTGTTTCAAGCTGGAGGTTGGCTTCCCCTCTGACTCATACTATGTCCTGATATCTCCCCAGCCAATAGTAGGCATCCCTTCATCTCCAGGGCAACTGAGACGCGCGCTTTGTTATTTCAATTCAGTAGGTCTCCTGTTTCAAGCTGGAGGTTGGCTTCCCCTCTGACTCATACTATGTCCTGATAACTCCCCTGCCAGTAGCAGGCATCCCCTCATCTCCAGGGGAACTGAGGAGAGCGCTTTGTGATGTCAATTCAGTAGGTCTCCTGTTTCAAGCTGGAGGTTGGCTTCCCCTCTGACTCATACTATGTCCTGATATCTCCCCTGCCAGTAGCAGGCATCCCCTCATCTCCAGGGCAACTGAGACGCGCGCTTTGTGATTTCAATTCAGTAGGTCTCCTGTTTCAAGCTGGAGGTTGGCTTCCCCTCTGACTCATACTATGTCCTGATATCTCCCCTGCCAGTAGCAGGCATCCCCTCATCTCCAGGGGAACTGAGACGCGCTCTTTGTGATTTGAATTCAGTAGGTCTCCTGGTTCAAGCTGGAGGTTGGCTTCCCCTCTGACTCATACTATGTCCTGATATCTCCCCTGCCAGTAGCAGGCATCCCCTCATCTCCAGGGGAACTGAGACGCGCGCTTTGTGATTTGAATTCAGTAGGTCTCCTGTTTCAAGCTGGAGGTTGGCTTCCCCTCTGACTCATACTATGTCCTGATATCTCCCCTGCCAGTAGCAGGCATCCCCTCATCTCCAGGGCAACTGAGACGCGCGCTTTGTGATTTCAATTCAGTAGGTCTCCTGTTTCAAGCTGGAGGTTGGCTTCCCCTCTGACTCATACTATGTCCTGATATCTCCCCTGCCAGTAGCAGGCATCCCCTCATCTCCAGGGCAACTGAGACGCGCGCTTTGTGATTTCAATTCAGTAGGTCTCCTGGTTCAAGCTGGAGGTTGGCTTCCCCTCTGACTCATACTATGTCCTGATATCTCCCCTGCCAGTAGCAGGCATCCCCTCATCTCCCGGGGAACTGAGGCGAGCGGTTTGTGATGTCAATTCAGTAGGTCTCCTGTTTCAAGCTGGAGGTTGGCTTCCCCTCTGACTCATACTATGTCCTGATATCTCCCCTGCCAGTAGCAGGCATCCCCTCATCTCCAGGGGAACTGAGGCAAGCGCTTTGTGATGTCAATTCAGTAGGTCTCCTGTTTCAAGCTGGAGGTTGGCTTCCCCTCTGACTCATACTATGTCCTGATATCTCCCCTGCCTGTAGCAGGCATCCCCTCATCTCCAGGGGCACTGAGACGCGCGCTTTGTGATTTTAATTCAGTAGGTCTCCTGTTTCAAGCTGGAGGTTGGCTTCCCCTCTGACTCATACTATGTCCTGATATCTCCCCTGCCAGTAGCAGGCATCCCCTCATCTCCAGGGCAACTGAGACGCGCGCTTTGTGATTTCAATTCAGTAGGTCTCCTGTTTCAAGCTGGAGGTTGGCTTCCCCTCTGACTCATACTATGTCCTGATATCTCCCCTGCCAGTAGCAGGCATCCCCTCATCTCCAGGGCAACTGAGACGCGCGCTTTGTGATTTCAATTCAGTAGGTCTCCTGGTTCAAGCTGGAGGTTGGCTTCCCCTCTGACTCATACTATGTCCTGATATCTCCCCTGCCAGTAGCAGGCATCCCCTCATCTCCCGGGGAACTGAGGCGAGCGGTTTGTGATGTCAATTCAGTAGGTCTCCTGTTTCAAGCTGGAGGTTGGCTTCCCCTCTGACTCATACTATGTCCTGATATCTCCCCTGCCAGTAGCAGGCATCCCCTCATCTCCAGGGGAACTGAGGCAAGCGCTTTGTGATGTCAATTCAGTAGGTCTCCTGTTTCAAGCTGGAGGTTGGCTTCCCCTCTGACTCATACTATGTCCTGATATCTCCCCTGCCTGTAGCAGGCATCCCCTCATCTCCAGGGGCACTGAGACGCGCGCTTTGTGATTTTAATTCAGTAGGTCTCCTGTTTCAAGCTGGAGGTTGGCTTCCCCTCTGACTCATACTATGTCCTGATATCTCCCCTGCCTGTAGCAGGCATCCCCTCATCTCCAGGGGCACTGAGACGCGCGCTTTGTGATTTTAATTCAGTAGGTCTCCTGTTTCAAGCTGGAGGTTGGCTTCCCCTCTGACTCATACTATGTCCTTATATCTCCCCTGCCAGAAGCAGGCATCCCCTCATCTCCAGGGGAACTGAGGCGAGCGCTTTGTGATGTCAATTCAGTAGGTCTCCTGTTTCAAGCTGGAGGTTGGCTTCCCCTGTGACTCGTACTATGTCCTGATATCTCCCCTGCCAGTACCAGGCATCCCCTCATCTCCAGGGGAACTGTGGCGAGCGATTTGTGATGTCAATTCAGTAGGTCTCCTGTTTCAAGCTGGAGATTGGCTTCCCCTCTGACTCATTCTATGTCGTGATATCTCCCCTGCAAGTACCAGGCATCCCCTCATCTCCATAGGAACTGAGGCGAGCGGTTTGTGATGTCAATTCAGTAGGTCTCCTGTTTCAAGCTGGAGGTTGGCTTCCCCTCTGACTCATACTATGTCCTGATATCTCCCCTGCCAATAGCAAGCATCCCCTCATCTCCAGGGGAACTGAGACTAGCGCTTTGTGATGTCAATTCAGTGGGACTCCTGTTTCAAGCTGGAGGTTGGCTTCCCCTCTGACTCATACTATGTCCTGATATCTCCCCTGCCAATAGCAAGCATCCCCTCATCTCCAGGGGAACTGAGACTAGCGCTTTGTGATGTCAATTCAGTATGTCTCCTGTTTCAAGCTGGAGGCTGGCTTCCCCTCTGACTCATACTATGTTCTGATATCTCCCCTGCCAGTACCAGGCATCCCCTCATCTCCAGGGGAACTGAGCCGAGCGCTTTGTGATGTCAATTCAGTAGGTCTCCTGTTTCAAGCTGGAGGTTGGCTTCCCCTGTGACTCGTACTATGTCCTCATATCTCCCCTGCCAGTACCAGGCATACCCTCATCTCCAGGGGAACTGAGGCGAGCGCTTTGTGATGTCAATTCAGTAGGTCTCCTGTTTCAAGCTGGAGGTTGGCTTCCCCTGTGACTCGTACTATGTCCTGATATCTCCCCTGCCAGTACCAGGCATCCCCTCATCTCCAGGGGAACTGAGGCTAGCGCTTTGTGATGTCAATTCAGTAGGTCTCCTGTTTCAAGCTGGAGGTTGGCTTCCCCTCTGACTCATACTATGTCCTGATATCTCCCCTGCCAATAGCAAGCATCCCCTCATCTCCAGGGGAACTGAGACTAGCGCTTTGTGATGTCAATTCAGTGGGACTCCTGTTTCAAGCTGGAGGTTGGCTTCCCCTCTGACTCATACTATGTCCTGATATCTCCCCTGCCAATAGCAAGCATCCCCTCATCTCCAGGGGAACTGAGACTAGCGCTTTGTGATGTCAATTCAGTATGTCTCCTGTTTCAAGCTGGAGGGTGGCTTCCCCTCTGACTCATACTATGTTCTGATATCTCCCCTGCCAGTACCAGGCATCCCCTCATCTCCAGGGGAACTGAGCCGAGCGCTTTGTGATGTCAATTCAGTAGGTCTCCTGTTTCAAGCTGGAGGTTGGCTTCCCCTCTGACTCATACTATGTCCTGATATCTCCCCTGCCAGTAGCAGGCATCCCCTCATCTCCCGGGGAACTGAGGCGTGCGCTTTGTGATGTCAATTCTGTAGGTCTCCTGTTTCAAGCTGGAGGTTTGCTTCCCCTCTGACTCATACTATGTCCTGATATCTCCCCTGCGAATAGCGAGCATCCCCTCATCTCCAGGGGAACTGAGACGAGCGCTTTGTGATGTCAATTCAGTAGGTCTCCTGTTTCAAGCTGGAGGTTGGCTTCCCCTCTGACTCATACTATGTCCTGATATCTCCCCTGCCAGTAGCAGGCATCCCCTCATCTCCCGGGGAACTGAGGCGAGCGCTTTGTGATGTCAATTCAGTAGCTCTCCTGTTTCAAGCTGGAGGTTGGTTTCCCCTCTGACTCATACTATGTCCTGATATCTCCCCTGCAAGTAGCAGGCATCCCCTCATCTCCAGGGGAACTGAGGCAAGCGCTTTGTGATGTCAATTCAGTAGGTCTCCTGTTTCAAGCTGGAGGTTGGCTTCCCCTCTGACTCATACTACGTCTTCATATCTCCCCTGCCTGTAGCAGGCATCCCCTCATCTCCAGGGGAACCGATACGAGCGCTTTGTGATTTTAATTCAGTAGGTCTCCTGTTTCAAGCTGGAGGTTGGCTTCCCCTCTGACTCATACTATGTCCTGATATCTCCCCTGCCAATAGCAGGCATCCCCTCATCTCCAGGGCAACTGAGACGCGCGCTTTGTGATTTCAATTCAGTAGGTCTGCTGTTTCAAGCTGGAGGTTGGCTTCCCCTCTGACTCATACTATGTCCTGATATCTCCCCTGCCAGTACCAGGCATCCCCTCATCTCCAGGGGAACTGAGACGCGCGCTTTGTGATGTCAATTCAGTAGGTCTCCTGGTTCAAGCTGGAGGTTGGCTTCCCCTCTGACTCATACTATGTCCTGATATCTCCCCTGCCAGTAGCAGGCATCCCCTCATCTCCCGGGGAACTGAGGCGAGCGGTTTGTGATGTCAATTCAGTAGGTCTCCTGTTTCAAGCTGGAGGTTGGCTTCCCCTCTGACTCATACTATGTCCTGATATCTCCCCTGCCAGTAGCAGGCATCCCCTCATCTCCAGGGGAACTGAGGCAAGCGCTTTGTGATGTCAATTCAGTAGGTCTCCTGTTTCAAGCTGGAGGTTGGCTTCCCCTCTGACTCATACTATGTCCTGATATCTCCCCTGCCTGTAGCAGGCATCCCCTCATCTCCAGGGGCACTGAGACGCGCGCTTTGTGATTTTAATTCAGTAGGTCTCCTGTTTCAAGCTGGAGGTTGGCTTCCCCTCTGACTCATACTATGTCCTGATATCTCCCCTGCCTGTAGCAGGCATCCCCTCATCTCCAGGGGCACTGAGACGCGCGCTTTGTGATTTTAATTCAGTAGGTCTCCTGTTTCAAGCTGGAGGTTGGCTTCCCCTCTGACTCATACTATGTCCTTATATCTCCCCTGCCAGAAGCAGGCATCCCCTCATCTCCAGGGGAACTGAGGCGAGCGCTTTGTGATGTCAATTCAGTAGGTCTCCTGTTTCAAGCTGGAGGTTGGCTTCCCCTGTGACTCGTACTATGTCCTGATATCTCCCCTGCCAGTACCAGGCATCCCCTCATCTCCAGGGGAACTGTGGCGAGCGATTTGTGATGTCAATTCAGTAGGTCTCCTGTTTCAAGCTGGAGATTGGCTTCCCCTCTGACTCATTCTATGTCGTGATATCTCCCCTGCAAGTACCAGGCATCCCCTCATCTCCATAGGAACTGAGGCGAGCGGTTTGTGATGTCAATTCAGTAGGTCTCCTGTTTCAAGCTGGAGGTTGGCTTCCCCTCTGACTCATACTATGTCCTGATATCTCCCCTGCCAATAGCAAGCATCCCCTCATCTCCAGGGGAACTGAGACTAGCGCTTTGTGATGTCAATTCAGTGGGACTCCTGTTTCAAGCTGGAGGTTGGCTTCCCCTCTGACTCATACTATGTCCTGATATCTCCCCTGCCAATAGCAAGCATCCCCTCATCTCCAGGGGAACTGAGACTAGCGCTTTGTGATGTCAATTCAGTATGTCTCCTGTTTCAAGCTGGAGGCTGGCTTCCCCTCTGACTCATACTATGTTCTGATATCTCCCCTGCCAGTACCAGGCATCCCCTCATCTCCAGGGGAACTGAGCCGAGCGCTTTGTGATGTCAATTCAGTAGGTCTCCTGTTTCAAGCTGGAGGTTGGCTTCCCCTGTGACTCGTACTATGTCCTCATATCTCCCCTGCCAGTACCAGGCATACCCTCATCTCCAGGGGAACTGAGGCGAGCGCTTTGTGATGTCAATTCAGTAGGTCTCCTGTTTCAAGCTGGAGGTTGGCTTCCCCTGTGACTCGTACTATGTCCTGATATCTCCCCTGCCAGTACCAGGCATCCCCTCATCTCCAGGGGAACTGAGGCTAGCGCTTTGTGATGTCAATTCAGTAGGTCTCCTGTTTCAAGCTGGAGGTTGGCTTCCCCTCTGACTCATACTATGTCCTGATATCTCCCCTGCCAATAGCAAGCATCCCCTCATCTCCAGGGGAACTGAGACTAGCGCTTTGTGATGTCAATTCAGTGGGACTCCTGTTTCAAGCTGGAGGTTGGCTTCCCCTCTGACTCATACTATGTCCTGATATCTCCCCTGCCAATAGCAAGCATCCCCTCATCTCCAGGGGAACTGAGACTAGCGCTTTGTGATGTCAATTCAGTATGTCTCCTGTTTCAAGCTGGAGGGTGGCTTCCCCTCTGACTCATACTATGTTCTGATATCTCCCCTGCCAGTACCAGGCATCCCCTCATCTCCAGGGGAACTGAGCCGAGCGCTTTGTGATGTCAATTCAGTAGGTCTCCTGTTTCAAGCTGGAGGTTGGCTTCCCCTCTGACTCATACTATGTCCTGATATCTCCCCTGCCAGTAGCAGGCATCCCCTCATCTCCCGGGGAACTGAGGCGTGCGCTTTGTGATGTCAATTCTGTAGGTCTCCTGTTTCAAGCTGGAGGTTGGCTTCCCCTCTGACTCATACTATGTCCTGATATCTCCCCTGCGAATAGCGAGCATCCCCTCATCTCCAGGGGAACTGAGACGAGCGCTTTGTGATGTCAATTCAGTAGGTCTCCTGTTTCAAGCTGGAGGTTGGCTTCCCCTCTGACTCATACTATGTCCTGATATCTCCCCTGCCAGTAGCAGGCATCCCCTCATCTCCCGGGGAACTGAGGCGAGCGCTTTGTGATGTCAATTCAGTAGCTCTCCTGTTTCAAGCTGGAGGTTGGTATCCCCTCTGACTCATACTATGTCCTGATATCTCCCCTGCAAGTAGCAGGCATCCCCTCATCTCCAGGGGAACTGAGGCAAGCGCTTTGTGATGTCAATTCAGTAGGTCTCCTGTTTCAAGCTGGAGGTTGGCTTCCCCTCTGACTCATACTACGTCTTCATATCTCCCCTGCCTGTAGCAGGCATCCCCTCATCTCCAGGGGAACCGATACGAGCGCTTTGTGATTTTAATTCAGTAGGTCTCCTGTTTCAAGCTGGAGGTTGGCTTCCCCTCTGACTCATACTATGTCCTGATATCTCCCCTGCCAATAGCAGGCATCCCCTCATCTCCAGGGCAACTGAGACGCGCGCTTTGTGATTTCAATTCAGTAGGTCTGCTGTTTCAAGCTGGAGGTTGGCTTCCCCTCTGACTCATACTATGTCCTGATATCTCCCCTGCCAGTACCAGGCATCCCCTCATCTCCAGGGGAACTGAGACGCGCGCTTTGTGATGTCAATTCAGTAGGTCTCCTGTTTCAAGCTGGAGGTTGACTTCCCCTCAGACTCATACTATGGGAACTGAGCGCTAGTCTCAGTTCCCCTGGAGATGAGGGGATGCTTGCTATTGGCAGGGGAGATATCAGGACATAGTATGAGTCAGAGGGGAAGCCAATCTCCAGCTTGAAACAGGAGACCTACTGAATTGACATCACAAAGCGCTCGCCTCAGTTCCCCTGGAGATGAGGGGATGCCTGCTACTGGCAGGGGAGATATCACGACATAGAATGAGTCAGAGGGGAAGCCAATCTCCAGCTTGAAACAGGAGACCTACTGAATTGACATCACAAATCGCTCGCCACAGTTCCCCTGGAGATGAGGGGATGCCTGCTACTGGCAGGGGAGATATCAGGACATAGAATGAGTCAGAGGGGAAGCCAATCTCCAGCTTGAAACAGGAGACCTACTGAATTGACATCACAAATCGCTCGCCACAGTTCCCCTGGAGATGAGGGGATGCCTGCTACTGGCAGGGGAGATATCACGACATAGAATGAGTCAGAGGGGAAGCCAACCTCCAGCTTGAAACAGGAGACCTACTGTATTGACATCACAAATCGCTCGCCACAGTTCCCCTGGAGATGAGGGGATGCCTGCTACTGGCAGGGGAGATATCAGGACATAGTATGAGTCAGAGGGGAAGCCAACCTCCAGCTTGAAACAGGAGACCTACTGAATTGAAATCACAAAGCGCGCGTCTCAGTTCCCCTGGAGATGAGGGGATGCCTGCTACTGGCAGGGGAGATATCAGGAGATAGTATGAGTCAGAGGGGAAGCCAACCTCCAGCTTGAAACAGGAGACCTACTGAATTGAAATCACAAAGCTCGCGTCTCAGTTCCCCTGGAGCTGAGGGGATGCCTGCTACTGGCAGGGGAGATATCAGGACATAGTATGAGTCAGAGGGGAAGCCAACCTCCAGCTTGAAACAGCAGACCTACTGAATTGAAACCACAAAGCGCGCGTCTCAGTTCCCCTGGAGATGAGGGGATGCCTGCTACTGGCAGGGGAGATATCAGGACATAGTATGAGTCAGAGGGGAAGCCAACCTCCAGCTTGAAACAGGAGACCTACTGAATTTAAATCACAAATTGCGCGTCTCAGTTCCCCTGGAGATGAGGGGATGCCTGCTACTGGCAGGGGAGATATCAGGACATAGTATTAGTCAGAGGGGAAGCCAACCTCCAGCTTGAACCAGGAGACCTACTGAATTCAAATCACAAAGCGCGCGTCTCAGTTCCCCTGGAGATGAGGGGATGCCTGCTACTGGCAGGGGAGATATCAGGACATAGTATGAGTCAGAGGGGAAGCCAACCTCCAGCTTGAAACAGGAGACCTACTGAATTGAAATCACAAAGCGCGCGTCTCAGTTGCCCTGGAGATGAGGGGATGCCTGCTACTGGCAGGGGAGATATCAGGACATAGTATGGGTCAGAGGGGAAGCCAACCTCCAGCTAGAAACAGGAGACCAACTGAATTGACATCACAAAGCGCTCTCCTCAGTTCCCCTGGAGATGAGGGGATGCCTGCTACTGGCAGGGGAGTTATCAGGACATAGTATGAGTCAGAGGGGAAGCAAACCTCCAGCTTGAAACAGGAGACCTACTGAATTGAAATAACAAAGCGCGCGTCTCAGTTGCCCTGGAGATGAAGGGATGCCTACTATTGGCTGGGGAGATATCAGGACATAGTATGAGTCAGAGGGGAAGCCAACCTCCAGCTTGAAACAGGAGACCTACTGAATTGAAATCACAAAGCGCGCGTCTCAGTTCCCCTGGAGATGAGGGGATGCCTGCTAAAGGCAGGGGAGATATCAGGACATAGTATGAGTCAGAGGGGAAGCCAACCTCCAGCTTGAAACAGGAGACCTACTGAATTGAAATCACAAAGCTCGTGTCTCAGTTCCCCTGGAGCTGAGGGGATGCCTGCTACTGGCAGGGGAGATATCAGGACATAGTATGAGTCAGAGGGGAAGCCAACCTCCAGCTTGAAACAGCAAACCTACTGAATTGAAATCACAAAGCGCGCGTCTCAGTTGCCCTGGAGATGAGGGGATGCCTGCTACTTGCAGGGGAGATATCAGGACATAGTATGAGTCAGAGGGGAAACCAACCTCCAGCTTGAAACAGGAGAGCTACTGAATTGACATCACAAAGCGCTCGCCTCAGTTCCCCGGGAGATGAGGGGATGCCTGCTACTGGCAGGGGAGATATCAGGACATAGTATGAGTCAGAGGGGAAGCCAACCTCCAGCTTGAAACAGGAGACCTACTGAATTGACATCACAAAGCGCTCGTCTCAGTTCCCCTGGAGATGAGGGGATGCTCGCTATTCGCAGGGGAGATATCAGGACATAGTATGAGTCAGAGGGGAAGCCAACCTCCAGCTTGAAACAGGAGACCTACAGAATTGAAATAACAAAGCGCGCGTCTCAGTTGCCCTGGAGATGAAGGGATGCCTACTATTGGCTGGGGAGATATCAGGACATAGTATGAGTCAGAGGGGAAGCCAACCTCCAGCTTGAAACAGGAGACCTACTGAATTGAAATCACAAAGCGCGCGTCTCAGTTCCCCTGGAGATGAGGGGATGCCTGCTACTGGCAGGGGAGATATCAGGACATAGTATGAGTCAGAGGGGAAGCCAACCTCCAGCTTGAAACAGGAGACCTACTGAATTGAAATCACAAAGCTCGTGTCTCAGTTGCCCTGGAGATGAGGGGATGCCTGCTACTGGCAGGGGAGATATCAGGACATAGTATGAGTCAGAGGGGAAGCCAACCTCCAGCTTGAAACAGCAAACCTACTGAATTGAAATCACAAAGCGCGCGTCTCAGTTGCCCTGGAGATGAGGGGATGCCTGCTACTTGCAGGGGAGATATCAGGACATAGTATGAGTCAGAGGGGAAACCAACCTCCAGCTTGAAACAGGAGAGCTACTGAATTGACATCACAAAGCGCTCGCCTCAGTTCCCCGGGAGATGAGGGGATGCCTGCTACTGGCAGGGGAGATATCAGGACATAGTATGAGTCAGAGGGGAAGCCAACCTCCAGCTTGAAACAGGAGACCTACTGAATTGACATCACAAAGCGCTCGTCTCAGTTCCCCTGGAGATGAGGGGATGCTCGCTATTCGCAGGGGAGATATCAGGACATAGTATGAGTCAGAGGGGAAGCCAACCTCCAGCTTGAAACAGGAGACCTACAGAATTGACATCACAAAGCGCACGCCTCAGTTCCCCGGGAGATGAGGGGATGCCTGCTACTGGCAGGGGAGATATCAGGACATAGTATGAGTCAGAGGGGAAGCCAACCTCCAGCTTGAAACAGGAGACCTACTGAATTGAAATCACAAAGCGCGCGTCTCAGTTCCTCTGGAGATGAGGGAATGCCTGCTACTGGCAGGGGAGATATCATCACATAGTACGAGTCACAGGGGAAGCCAACCTCCAGCTTGAAACAGGAGACCTACTGAATTGACATCACAAAGCGCTCGGCTCAGTTCCCCTGGAGATGAGGGGATGCCTGGTACTGGCAGGGGAGATATCAGAACATAGTATGAGTCAGAGGGGAAGCCACCCTCCAGCTTGAAACAGGAGACATACTGAATTGACATCACAAAGCGCTAGTCTCAGTTCCCCTGGAGATGAGGGGATGCTTGCTATTGGCAGGGGAGATATCAGGACATAGTATGAGTCAGAGGGGAAGCCAACCTCCAGCTTGAAACAGGAGTCCCACTGAATTGACATCACAAAGCGCTAGTCTCAGTTCCCCTGGAGATGAGGGGATGCTTGCTATTGGCAGGGGAGATATCAGGACATAGTATGAGTCAGAGGGGAAGCCAACCTCCAGCTTGAAACAGGAGACCTACTGAATTGACATCACAAAGCGCTCGGCTCAGTTCCCCTGGAGATGAGGGGATGCCTGGTACTGGCAGGGGAGATATCAGAACATAGTATGAGTCAGAGGGGAAGCCAGCCTCCAGCTTGAAACAGGAGACCTACTGAATTGACATCACAAAGCGCTCTCCTCAGTTCCCCTGGAGATGAGGGGATGCCTGCTACTGGCAGGGGAGTTATCAGGACATAGTATGAGTCAGAGGGGAAGCCAACCTCCAGCTTGAAACAGGAGACCTACTGAATTGAAATAACAAAGCGCGCGTCTCAGTTGCCCTGGAGATGAGGGGATGCCTGCTACTGGCAGGGGAAATATCAGGACATAGTATGAGTCAGAGGGGAAGCCAACCTCCAGCTTGAAACAGCAAACCTACTGAATTGAAATCACAAAGCGCGCGTCTCAGTTGCCCTGGAGATGAGGGGATGCCTGCTACTTGCAGGGGAGATATCAGGACATAGTATGAGTCAGAGGGGAAACCAACCTCCAGCTTGAAACAGGAGAGCTACTGAATTGACATCACAAAGCGCTCGCCTCAGTTCCCCGGGAGATGAGGGGATGCCTGCTACTGGCAGGGGAGATATCAGGACATAGTATGAGTCAGAGGGGAAGCCAACCTCCAGCTTGAAACAGGAGACCTACTGAATTGACATCACAAAGCGCTCGTCTCAGTTCCCCTGGAGATGAGGGGATGCTCGCTATTCGCAGGGGAGATATCAGGACATAGTATGAGTCAGAGGGGAAGCCAACCTCCAGCTTGAAACAGGAGACCTACAGAATTGACATCACAAAGCGCACGCCTCAGTTCCCCGGGAGATGAGGGGATGCCTGCTACTGGCAGGGGAGATATCAGGACATAGTATGAGTCAGAGGGGAAGCCAACCTCCAGCTTGAAACAGGAGACCTACTGAATTGAAATCACAAAGCGCGCGTCTCAGTTCCTCTGGAGATGAGGGAATGCCTGCTACTGGCAGGGGAGATATCATCACATAGTACGAGTCACAGGGGAAGCCAACCTCCAGCTTGAAACAGGAGATCTACTGAATTGACATCACAAAGCGCTCGGCTCAGTTCCCCTGGAGATGAGGGGATGCCTGGTACTGGCAGGGGAGATATCAGAACATAGTATGAGTCAGAGGGGAAGCCACCCTCCAGCTTGAAACAGGAGACCTACTGAATTGACATCACAAAGCGCTAGTCTCAGTTCCCCTGGAGATGAGGGGATGCTTGCTATTGGCAGGGGAGATATCAGGACATAGTATGAGTCAGAGGGGAAGCCAACCTCCAGCTTGAAACAGGAGTCCCACTGAATTGACATCACAAAGCGCTAGTCTCAGTTCCCCTGGAGATGAGGGGATGCTTGCTATTGGCAGGGGAGATATCAGGACATAGTATGAGTCAGAGGGGAAGCCAACCTCCAGCTTGAAACAGGAGACCTACTGAATTGACATCACAAAGCGCTCGGCTCAGTTCCCCTGGAGATGAGGGGATGCCTGGTACTGGCAGGGGAGATATCAGAACATAGTATGAGTCAGAGGGGAAGCCAGCCTCCAGCTTGAAACAGGAGACCTACTGAATTGACATCACAAAGCGCTCTCCTCAGTTCCCCTGGAGATGAGGGGATGCCTGCTACTGGCAGGGGAGTTATCAGGACATAGTATGAGTCAGAGGGGAAGCCAACCTCCAGCTTGAAACAGGAGACCTACTGAATTGAAATAACAAAGCGCGCGTCTCAGTTGCCCTGGAGATGAAGGGATGCCTACTATTGGCTGGGGAGATATCAGGACATAGTATGAGTCAGAGGGGAAGCCAACCTCCAGCTTGAAACAGGAGACCTACTGAATTGAAATCACAAAGCGCGCGTCTCAGTTGCCCTGGAGATGAGGGGATGCCTGCTACTGGCAGGGGAGATATCAGAACATAGTATGAGTCAGAGGGGAAGCCAACCTCCAGCTTGAAACAGGAGACCTACTGAATTCAAATCACAAAGCGCGCGTCTCAGTTGCCCTGGAGATGAGGGGATGCCTGCTACTGGCAGGGGAGATATCAGGACATAGTATGAGTCAGAGGGGAAGCCAACCTCCAGCTTGAAACAGGAGACCTACTGAATTGACATCACAAAGCGCTCTCCTCAGTTCCCCTGGAGATGAGGGGATGCCTGCTACTGGCAGGGGAGTTATCAGGACATAGTATGAGTCAGAGGGGAAGCCAACCTCCAGCTTGAAACAGGAGACCTACTGAATTGAAATAACAGAGCGCGCGTCTCAGTTGCCCTGGAGATGAAGGGATGCCTACTATTGGCTGGGGAGATATCAGGACATAGTATGAGTCAGAGGGGAAGCCAACCTCCAGCTTGAAACAGGAGACCTACTGAATTAAAATCACAAAGCGCGCGTCTCAGTGCCCCTGGAGATGAGGGGATGCCTGCTACAGGCAGGGGAGATATCAGGACATAGTATGAGTCAGAGGGGAAGCCAACCTCCAGCTTGAAACAGGAGACCTACTGAATTGACATCACAAAGCGCTTGCCTCAGTTCCCCTGGAGATGAGGGGATGCCTGCTACTGGCAGGGGAGATATCAGGACATAGTATGAGTCAGAGGGGAAGCCAACCTCCAGCTTGAAACAGGAGACCTACTGAATTGACATCACAAACGGCTCGCCTCAGTTCCCCGGGAGATGAGGGGATGCCTGCTACTGGCAGGGGAGATATCAGGACATAGTATGAGTCAGAGGGGAAGCCAACCTCCAGCTTGAACCAGGAGACCTACTGAATTGAAATCACAAAGCGCGCGTCTCAGTTGCCCTGGAGATGAGGGGATGCCTGCTACTGGCAGGGGAGATATCAGGACATAGTATGAGTCAGAGGGGAAGCCAACCTCCAGCTTGAAACAGGAGACCTACTGAATTGACATCACAAAGCGCTCGCCTCAGTTCCCCGGGAGATGAGGGGATGCCTGCTACTGGCAGGGGAGATATCAGGACATAGTATGAGTCAGAGGGGAAGCTAAACTCCAGCTTGAAACAGGAGACCTACTGAATTGACATCACAAAGCGCGCGTCTCAGTTCCCCTGGAGATGAGGGGATGCCTTCTACTGGCAGGGGAGATATCAGGACATAGTATGAGTCAGAGGGGAAGCCAACCTCCAGCTTGAAACAGGAGATCTACTGAATTGACATCACAAAGCGCTCGCCTCAGTTCCCCTGGAGATGAGGGGATGCCTGCTACTGGCAGGGGAGATATCAGGACATAGTATGAGTCAGAGGGGAAGCCAACCTCCAGCTTGAAACAGGAGACCTACTGAATTAAAATCACAAAGCGCGCGTCTCAGTGCCCCTGGAGATGAGGGGATGCCTGCTACAGGCAGGGGAGATATCAGGACATAGTACGAGTCACAGGGGAAGCCAACCTCCAGCTTGAAACAGGAGACCTACTGAATTGACATCACAAAGCGCTCGGCTCAGTTCCCCTGGAGATGAGGGGATGCCTGGTACTGGCAGGGGAGATATCAGAACATAGTATAAGTCAGAGGGGAAGCCAGCCTCCAGCTTGAAACAGGAGACATACTGAATTGACATCACAAAGCGCTAGTCTCAGTTCCCCTGGAGATGAGGGGATGCTTGCTATTGGCAGGGGAGATATCAGGACATAGTATGAGTCAGAGGGGAAGCCAACCTCCAGCTTGAAACAGGAGTCCCACTGAATTGACATCACAAAGCGCTAGTCTCAGTTCCCCTGGAGATGAGGGGATGCTTGCTATTGGCAGGGGAGATATCAGGACATAGTATGAGTCAGAGGGGAAGCCAACCTCCAGCTTGAAACAGGAGACCTACTGAATTGACATCACAAAGCGCTAGCCTCAGTTCCCCTGGAGATGAGGGGATGCCTGGTACTGGCAGGGGAGATATGAGGACATAGTACGAGGCACAGGGGAAGCCAACCTCCAGCTTGAAACAGGAGACCTACTGAATTGACATCACAAAGCGCTCGCCTCAGTTCCCCTGGAGATGAGGGTATGCCTGGTACTGGCAGGGGAGATATGAGGACATAGTACGAGTCACAGGGGAAGCCAACCTCCAGCTTGAAACAGGAGACCTACTGAATTGACATCACAAAGCGCTCGGCTCAGTTCCCCTGGAGATGAGGGGATGCCTGGTACTGGCAGGGGAGATATCAGGACATAGTATGAGTCAGAGGGGAAGCCAACCTCCAGCTTGAAACAGGAGACATACTGAATTGACATCACAAAGCGCTAGTCTCAGTTCCCCTGGAGATGAGGGGATGCTTGCTATTGGCAGGGGAGATATCAGGACATAGTATGAGTCAGAGGGGAAGCCAACCTCCAGCTTGAAACAGGAGTCCCACTGAATTGACATCACAAAGCGCTAGTCTCAGTTCCCCTGGAGATGAGGGGATGCTTGCTATTGGCAGGGGAGATATCAGGACATAGTATGAGTCAGAGGGGAAGCCAACCTCCAGCTTGAAACAGGAGACCTACTGAATTGACATCACAAACCGCTCGCCTCAGTTCCTATGGAGATGAGGGGATGCCTGGTACTTGCAGGGGAGATATCAGGACATAGTATGAGTCAGAGGGGAAGCCAACCTCCAGCTTGAAACAGGAGACCTACTGAATTGACATCACAAAGCGCTCGCCTCAGTTCCCCTGGAGATGAGGGGATGCCTGGTACTGGCAGGGGAGATATCAGGACATAGTACGAGTCACAGGGGAAGCCAACCTCCAGCTTGAAACAGGAGACCTACTGAATTGACATCACAAAGCGCTCGCCTCAGTTCCCCTGGAGATGAGGGGATGCCTGCTTCTGGCAGGGGAGATATAAGGACATAGTACGAGTCACAGGGGAAGCCAACCTCCAGCTTGAAACAGGAGACCTACTGAATTGACATTACAAAGCGCTCGCCTCAGTTCCCCTGGAGATGAGGGGATGCCTGCTACTGGCAGGGGAGATATCAGGACATAGTATGAGTCTGAGGGGAAGTCAACCTCCAGCTTGAAACAGGAGACCTACTGAATTGACATCACAAAGCGCGCGTCTCAGTTCCCCTGGAGATGAGGGGATGCCTGCTACTGGCAGGGGAGATATAAGGACATAGTACGAGTCACAGGGGAAGCCAACCTCCAGCTTGAAACAGGAGACCTACTGAATTGACATCACAAACCGCTCGCCTCAGTTCCCCGGGAGATGAGGGGATGCCTGCTACTGGCAGGGGAGATATCAGGACATAGTATGAGTCAGAGGGGAAGCCAACCTCCAGCTTGAACCAGGAGACCTACTGAATTGAAATCACAAAGCGCGCGTCTCAGTTGCCCTGGAGATGAGGGGATGCCTGCTACTGGCAGGGGAGATATCAGGACATAGTATGAGTCAGAGGGGAAGCCAACCTCCAGCTTGAACCAGGAGACCTACTGAATTCAAATCACAAAGCGCGCGTCTCAGTTCCCCTGGAGATGAGGGGATGCCTGCTACTGGCAGGGGAGATATCAGGACATAGTATGAGTCAGAGGGGAAGCCAACCTCCAGCTTGAAACAGGAGACCTACTGAATTGAAATCACAAAGCGCGCGTCTCAGTTGCCCTGGAGATGAGGGGATGCCTGCTACTGGCAGGGGAGTTATCAGGACATAGTATGAGTCAGAGGGGAAGCCAACCTCCAGCTTGAAACAGGAGACCTACTGAATTGAAATAACAAAGCGCGCGTCTCAGTTGCCCTGGAGATGAAGGGATGCCTACTATTGGCTGGGGAGATATCAGGACATAGTATGAGTCAGAGGGGAAGCCAACCTCCAGCTTGAAACAGGAGACCTACTGAATTAAAATCACAAAGCGCGCGTCTCAGTGCCCCTGGAGATGAGGGGATGCCTGCTACAGGCAGGGGAGATATCAGGACATAGTATGAGTCAGAGGGGAAGCCAACCTCCAGCTTGAAACAGGAGACCTACTGAATTGAAATCACAAAGCGCGCGTCTCAGTTGCCCTGGAGATGAGGGGATGCCTGCTACTGGCAGGGGAGATATCAGGACATAGTATGAGTCAGAGGGGAAGCCAACCTCCAGCTTGAAACAGGAGACCTACTGAATTGACATCACAAAGCGCTCGCCTCAGTTCCCCGGGAGATGAGGGGATGCCTGCTACTGGCAGGGGAGATATCAGGACATAGTATGAGTCAGAGGGGAAGCTAAACTCCAGCTTGAAACAGGAGACCTACTGAATTGACATCACAAACCGCTCGCCTCAGTTCCCCGGGAGATGAGGGGATGCCTGCTACTGGCAGGGGAGATATCAGGACATAGTATGAGTCAGAGGGGAAGCCAACCTCCAGCTTGAACCAGGAGACCTACTGAATTGAAATCACAAAGCGCGCGTCTCAGTTGCCCTGGAGATGAGGGGATGCCTGCTACTGGCAGGGGAGATATCAGGACATAGTATGAGTCAGAGGGGAAGCCAACCTCCAGCTTGAAACAGGAGACCTACTGAATTGAAATCACAAAGCGCGCGTCTCAGTTGCCCTGGAGATGAGGGGATGCCTGCTACTGGCAGGGGAGATATCAGGACATAGTATGAGTCAGAGGGGAAGCCAACCTCCAGCTTGAAACAGGAGACCTACTGAATTGACATCACAAACCGCTCGCCTCAGTTCCTATGGAGATGAGGGGATGCCTGGTACTTGCAGGGGAGATATCAGGACATAGTATGAGTCAGAGGGGAAGCCAACCTCCAGCTTGAAACAGGAGACCTACTGAATTGACATCACAAAGCGCTCGCCTCAGTTCCCCTGGAGATGAGGGGATGCCTGGTACTGGCAGGGGAGATATCAGGACATAGTACGAGTCACAGGGGAAGCCAACCTCCAGCTTGAAACAGGAGACCTACTGAATTGACATCACAAAGCGCTCGCCTCAGTTCCCCTGGAGATGAGGGGATGCCTGCTTCTGGCAGGGGAGATATAAGGACATAGTACGAGTCACAGGGGAAGCCAACCTCCAGCTTGAAACAGGAGACCTACTGAATTGACATTACAAAGCGCTCGCCTCAGTTCCCCTGGAGATGAGGGGATGCCTGCTACTGGCAGGGGAGATATCAGGACATAGTATGAGTCTGAGGGGAAGTCAACCTCCAGCTTGAAACAGGAGACCTACTGAATTGACATCACAAAGCGCGCGTCTCAGTTCCCCTGGAGATGAGGGGATGCCTGCTACTGGCAGGGGAGATATAAGGACATAGTACGAGTCACAGGGGAAGCCAACCTCCAGCTTGAAACAGGAGACCTACTGAATTGACATCACAAACCGCTCGCCTCAGTTCCCCGGGAGATGAGGGGATGCCTGCTACTGGCAGGGGAGATATCAGGACATAGTATGAGTCAGAGGGGAAGCCAACCTCCAGCTTGAACCAGGAGACCTACTGAATTGAAATCACAAAGCGCGCGTCTCAGTTGCCCTGGAGATGAGGGGATGCCTGCTACTGGCAGGGGAGATATCAGGACATAGTATGAGTCAGAGGGGAAGCCAACCTCCAGCTTGAACCAGGAGACCTACTGAATTCAAATCACAAAGCGCGCGTCTCAGTTCCCCTGGAGATGAGGGGATGCCTGCTACTGGCAGGGGAGATATCAGGACATAGTATGAGTCAGAGGGGAAGCCAACCTCCAGCTTGAAACAGGAGACCTACTGAATTGAAATCACAAAGCGCGCGTCTCAGTTGCCCTGGAGATGAGGGGATGCCTGCTACTGGCAGGGGAGTTATCAGGACATAGTATGAGTCAGAGGGGAAGCCAACCTCCAGCTTGAAACAGGAGACCTACTGAATTGAAATAACAAAGCGCGCGTCTCAGTTGCCCTGGAGATGAAGGGATGCCTACTATTGGCTGGGGAGATATCAGGACATAGTATGAGTCAGAGGGGAAGCCAACCTCCAGCTTGAAACAGGAGACCTACTGAATTAAAATCACAAAGCGCGCGTCTCAGTGCCCCTGGAGATGAGGGGATGCCTGCTACAGGCAGGGGAGATATCAGGACATAGTATGAGTCAGAGGGGAAGCCAACCTCCAGCTTGAAACAGGAGACCTACTGAATTGAAATCACAAAGCGCGCGTCTCAGTTGCCCTGGAGATGAGGGGATGCCTGCTACTGGCAGGGGAGATATCAGGACATAGTATGAGTCAGAGGGGAAGCCAACCTCCAGCTTGAAACAGGAGACCTACTGAATTGACATCACAAAGCGCTCGCCTCAGTTCCCCGGGAGATGAGGGGATGCCTGCTACTGGCAGGGGAGATATCAGGACATAGTATGAGTCAGAGGGGAAGCTAAACTCCAGCTTGAAACAGGAGACCTACTGAATTGACATCACAAAGCGCGCGTCTCAGTTCCCCTGGAGATGAGGGGATGCCTGCTACTGGCAGGGGAGATATCAGGACATAGTATGAGTCAGAGGGGAAGCCAACCTCCAGCTTGAAACAGGAGACCTACTGAATTGAAATCACAAAGCGCGCGTCTCAGTTGCCCTGGAGATGAGGGGATGCCTGCTACTGGCAGGGGAGATATCAGGACATAGTATGAGTCAGAGGGGAAGCCAACCTCCAGCTTGAAACAGGAGACCTACTGAATTGACATCACAAAGCGCGCGTCTCAGTTGCCCTGGAGATGAGGGGATGCCTGCTACTGGCAGGGGAGATATCAGGACATAGTATGAGTCAGAGGGGAAGCCAACCTCCAGCTTGAACCAGGAGACCTACTGAATTCAAATCACAAAGCGCGCGTCTCAGTTCCCCTGGAGATGAGGGGATGCCTGCTACTGGCAGGGGAGATATCAGGACATAGTATGAGTCAGAGGGGAAGCCAACCTCCAGCTTGAAACAGGAGACCTACTGAATTGAAATCACAAAGCGCGCGTCTCAGTTGCCCTGGAGATGAGGGGATGCCTGCTACTGGCAGGGGAGATATCAGGACATAGTATGAGTCAGAGGGGAAGCCAACCTCCAGCTTGAAACAGGAGACCTACTGAATTGACATCACAAAGCGCGCGTCTCAGTTGCCCTGGAGATGAGGGGATGCCTGCTACTGGCAGGGGAGATATCAGGACATAGTATGAGTCAGAGGGGAAGCCAACCTCCAGCTTGAACCAGGAGACCTACTGAATTCAAATCACAAAGCGCGCGTCTCAGTTCCCCTGGAGATGAGGGGATGCCTGCTACTGGCAGGGGAGATATCAGGACATAGTATGAGTCAGAGGGGAAGCCAACCTCCAGCTTGAAACAGGAGACCTACTGAATTGAAATCACAAAGCGCGCGTCTCAGTTGCCCTGGAGATGAGGGGATGCCTGCTACTGGCAGGGGAGATATCAGGACATAGTATGAGTCAGAGGGGAAGCCAACCTCCAGCTTGAAACAGGAGACCTACTGAATTGACATCACAAAGCGCTCTCCTCAGTTCCCCTGGAGATGAGGGGATGCCTGCTACTGGCAGGGGAGTTATCAGGACATAGTATGAGTCAGAGGGGAAGCCAACCTCCAGCTTGAAACAGGAGACCTACTGAATTGAAATAACAGAGCGCGCGTCTCAGTTGCCCTGGAGATGAAGGGATGCCTACTATTGGCTGGGGAGATATCAGGACATAGTATGAGTCAGAGGGGAAGCCAACCTCCAGCTTGAAACAGGAGACCTACTGAATTAAAATCACAAAGCGCGCGTCTCAGTGCCCCTGGAGATGAGGGGATGCCTGCTACAGGCAGGGGAGATATCAGGACATAGTATGAGTCAGAGGGGAAGCCAACCTCCAGCTTGAAACAGGAGACCTACTGAATTGACATCACAAAGCGCTTGCCTCAGTTCCCCTGGAGATGGGGGGAAGCCTGCTACTGGCAGGGGAGATATCAGGACATAGTATGAGTCAGAGGGGAAGCCAACCTCCAGCTTGAAACAGGAGACCTACTGAATTGACATCACAAACGGCTCGCCTCAGTTCCCCGGGAGATGAGGGGATGCCTGCTACTGGCAGGGGAGATATCAGGACATAGTATGAGTCAGAGGGGAAGCCAACCTCCAGCTTGAACCAGGAGACCTACTGAATTGAAATCACAAAGCGCGCGTCTCAGTTGCCCTGGAGATGAGGGGATGCCTGCTACTGGCAGGGGAGATATCAGGACATAGTATGAGTCAGAGGGGAAGCCAACCTCCAGCTTGAAACAGGAGACCTACTGAATTGACATCACAAAGCGCTCGCCTCAGTTCCCCGGGAGATGAGGGGATGCCTGCTACTGGCAGGGGAGATATCAGGACATAGTATGAGTCAGAGGGGAAGCTAAACTCCAGCTTGAAACAGGAGACCTACTGAATTGACATCACAAAGCGCGCGTCTCAGTTCCCCTGGAGATGAGGGGATGCCTGCTACTGGCAGGGGAGATATCAGGACATAGTATGAGTCAGAGGGGAAGCCAACCTCCAGCTTGAAACAGGAGATCTACTGTATTGACATCACAAAGCGCTCGCCTCAGTTCCCCTGGAGATGAGGGGATGCCTGCTACTGGCAGGGGAGATATCAGGACATAGTATGAGTCAGAGGGGAAGCCAACCTCCAGCTTGAAACAGGAGACCTACTGAATTAAAATCACAAAGCGCGCGTCTCAGTGCCCCTGGAGATGAGGGGATGCCTGCTACAGGCAGGGGAGATATCAGGACATAGTACGAGTCACAGGGGAAGCCAACCTCCAGCTTGAAACAGGAGACCTACTGAATTGACATCACAAAGCGCTCGGCTCAGTTCCCCTGGAGATGAGGGGATGCCTGGTACTGGCAGGGGAGATATCAGAACATAGTATGAGTCAGAGGGGAAGCCAGCCTCCAGCTTGAAACAGGAGACATACTGAATTGACATCACAAAGCGCTAGTCTCAGTTCCCCTGGAGATGAGGGGATGCTTGCTATTGGCAGGGGAGATATCAGGACATAGTATGAGTCAGAGGGGAAGCCAACCTCCAGCTTGAAACAGGAGTCCCACTGAATTGACATCACAAAGCGCTAGTCTCAGTTCCCCTGGAGATGAGGGGATGCTTGCTATTGGCAGGGGAGATATCAGGACATAGTATGAGTCAGAGGGGAAGCCAACCTCCAGCTTGAAACAGGAGACCTACTTAATTGACATCACAAAGCGCTAGCCTCAGTTCCCCTGGAGATGAGGGGATGCCTGGTACTGGCAGGGGAGATATCAGGACATAGTACGAGTCACAGGGGAAGCCAACCTCCAGCTTGAAACAGGAGACCTACTGAATTGACATCACAAAGCGCTCGCCTCAGTTCCCCTGGAGATGAGGGTATGCCTGGTACTGGCAGGGGAGATATGAGGACATAGTACGAGTCACAGGGGAAGCCAACCTCCAGCTTGAAACAGGAGACCTACTGAATTGACATCACAAAGCGCTCGCCTCAGTTCCCCTGGAGATGAGGGGATGCCTGGTACTGGCAGGGGAGATATCAGGACATAGTATGAGTCAGAGGGGAAGCCAACCTCCAGCTTGAAACAGGAGTCCCACTGAATTGACATCACAAAGCGCTAGTTTCAGTTCCCCTGGAGATGAGGGGATGCTTGCTATTGGCAGGGGAGATATCAGGACATAGTATGAGTCAGAGGGGAAGCCAACCTCCAGCTTGAAACAGGAGACCTACTGAATTAAAATCACAAAGCGCGCGTCTCAGTGCCCCTGGAGATGAGGGGATGCTTGCTATTGGCAGGGGAGATATCAGGACATAGTATGAGTCAGAGGGGAAGCCAACCTCCAGCTTGAAACAGGAGTCCCACTGAATTGACATCACAAAGCGCTAGTCTCAGTTCCCCTGGAGATGAGGGGATGCTTGCTATTGGCAGGGGAGATATCAGGACATAGTATGAGTCAGAGGGGAAGCCAACCTCCAGCTTGAAACAGGAGACCTACTGAATTGACATCACAAAGCGCTAGCCTCAGTTCCCCTGGAGATGAGGGGATGCCTGGTACTGGCAGGGGAGATATCAGGACATAGTACGAGTCACAGGGGAAGCCAACCTCCAGCTTGAAACAGGAGACCTACTGAATTGACATCACAAAGCGCTCGCCTCAGTTCCCCTGGAGATGAGTGTATGCCTGGTACTGGCAGGGGAGATATGAGGACATAGTACGAGTCACAGGGGAAGCCAACCTCCAGCTTGAAACAGGAGACCTACTGAATTGACATCACAAAGCGCTCGGCTCAGTTCCCCTGGAGATGAGGGGATGCCTGGTACTGGCAGGGGAGATATCAGAACATAGTATGAGTCAGAGGGGAAGCCAGCCTCCAGCTTGAAACAGGAGACATACTGAATTGACATCACAAAGCGCTAGTCTCAGTTCCCCTGGAGATGAGGGGATGCTTGCTATTGGCAGGGGAGATATCAGGACATAGTATGAGTCAGAGGGGAAGCCAACCTCCAGCTTGAAACAGGAGTCCCACTGAATTGACATCACAAAGCGCTAGTCTCAGTTCCCCTGGAGATGAGGGGATGCTTGCTATTGGCAGGGGAGATATCAGGACATAGTATGAGTCAGAGGGGAAGCCAACCTCCAGCTTGAAACAGGAGACCTACTGAATTGACATCACAAACCGCTCGCCTCAGTTCCTATGGAGATGAGGGGATGCCTGGTACTTGCAGGGGAGATATCAGGACATAGTATGAGTCAGAGGGGAAGCCAACCTCCAGCTTGAAACAGGAGACCTACTGAATTGACATCACAAAGCGCTCGCCTCAGTTCCCCTGGAGATGAGGGGATGCCTGGTACTGGCAGGGGAGATATCAGGACATAGTACGAGTCACAGGGGAAGCCAACCTCCAGCTTGAAACAGGAGACCTACTGAATTGACATCACAAAGCGCTCGCCTTAGTTCCCCTGGAGATGAGGGGATGCCTGCTTCTGGCAGGGGAGATATAAGGACATAGTACGAGTCACAGGGGAAGCCAACCTCCAGCTTGAAACAGGAGACCTACTGAATTGACATTACAAAGCGCTCGCCTCAGTTCCCCTGGAGATGAGGGGATGCCTGCTACTGGCAGGGGAGATATCAGGACATAGTATGAGTCAGAGGGGAAGCCAACCTCCAGCTTGAACCAGGAGACCTACTGAATTAAAATCACAAAGCGCGCGTCTCAGTTCCCCTGGAGATGAGGGGATGCCTGCTACTGGCAGGGGAGTTATCAGGACATAGTATGAGTCAGAGGGGAAGCCAACCTCCAGCTTGAAACAGGAGACCTACTGAATTGAAATAAGAAAGCGCGCGTCTCAGTTGCCCTGGAGATGAAGGGATGCCTACTATTGGCTGGGGAGATATCAGGACATAGTATGAGTCAGAGGGGAAGCCAACCTCCAGCTTGAAACAGGAGACCTACTGAATTAAAATCACAAAGCGCGCGTCTCAGTGCCCCTGGAGATGAGGGGATGCTTGCTATTGGCAGGGGAGATATCAGGACATAGTATGAGTCAGAGGGGAAGCCAACCTCCAGCTTGAAACAGGAGTCCCACTGAATTGACATCACAAAGCGCTAGTCTCAGTTCCCCTGGAGATGAGGGGATGCTTGCTATTGGCAGGGGAGATATCAGGACATAGTATGAGTCAGAGGGGAAGCCAACCTCCAGCTTGAAACAGGAGACCTACTGAATTGACATCACAAAGCGCTAGCCTCAGTTCCCCTGGAGATGAGGGGATGCCTGGTACTGGCAGGGGAGATATCAGGACATAGTACGAGTCACAGGGGAAGCCAACCTCCAGCTTGAAACAGGAGACCTACTGAATTGACATCACAAAGCGCTCGCCTCAGTTCCCCTGGAGATGAGGGTATGCCTGGTACTGGCAGGGGAGATATGAGGACATAGTACGAGTCACAGGGGAAGCCAACCTCCAGCTTGAAACAGGAGACCTACTGAATTGACATCACAAAGCGCTCGGCTCAGTTCCCCTGGAGATGAGGGGATGCCTGGTACTGGCAGGGGAGATATCAGAACATAGTATGAGTCAGAGGGGAAGCCAGCCTCCAGCTTGAAACAGGAGACATACTGAATTGACATCACAAAGCGCTAGTCTCAGTTCCCCTGGAGATGAGGGGATGCTTGCTATTGGCAGGGGAGATATCAGGACATAGTATGAGTCAGAGGGGAAGCCAACCTCCAGCTTGAAACAGGAGTCCCACTGAATTGACATCACAAAGCGCTAGTCTCAGTTCCCCTGGAGATGAGGGGATGCTTGCTATTGGCAGGGGAGATATCAGGACATAGTATGAGTCAGAGGGGAAGCCAACCTCCAGCTTGAAACAGGAGACCTACTGAATTGACATCACAAACCGCTCGCCTCAGTTCCTATGGAGATGAGGGGATGCCTGGTACTTGCAGGGGAGATATCAGGACATAGTATGAGTCAGAGGGGAAGCCAACCTCCAGCTTGAAACAGGAGACCTACTGAATTGACATCACAAAGCGCTCGCCTCAGTTCCCCTGGAGATGAGGGGATGCCTGGTACTGGCAGGGGAGATATCAGGACATAGTACGAGTCACAGGGGAAGCCAACCTCCAGCTTGAAACAGGAGACCTACTGAATTGACATCACAAAGCGCTCGCCTCAGTTCCCCTGGAGATGAGGGGATGCCTGCTTCTGGCAGGGGAGATATAAGGACATAGTACGAGTCACAGGGGAAGCCAACCTCCAGCTTGAAACAGGAGACCTACTGAATTGACATTACAAAGCGCTCGCCTCAGTTCCCCTGGAGATGAGGGGATGCCTGCTACTGGCAGGGGAGATATCAGGACATAGTATGAGTCTGAGGGGAAGTCAACCTCCAGCTTGAAACAGGAGACCTACTGAATTGACATCACAAAGCGCGCGTCTCAGTTCCCCTGGAGATGAGGGGATGCCTGCTACTGGCAGGGGAGATATAAGGACATAGTACGAGTCACAGGGGAAGCCAACCTCCAGCTTGAAACAGGAGACCTACTGAATTGACATCACAAAGCGCTCGCCTCAGTTCCCCGGGAGATGAGGGGATGCCTGCTACTGGCAGGGGAGATATCAGGACATAGTATGAGTCAGAGGGGAAGCTAAACTCCAGCTTGAAACAGGAGACCTACTGAATTGACATCACAAAGCGTGCGTCTCAGTTCCCCTGGAGATGAGGGGATGCCTGCTACTGGCAGGGGAGATATCAGGACATAGTATGAGTCAGAGGGGAAGCCAACCTCCAGCTTGAAACAGATCTACTGAATTGACATCACAAAGCGCTCGCCTCAGTTCCCCTGGAGATGAGGGGATGCCTGCTACTGGCAGGGGAGATATCAGGACATAGTATGAGTCAGAGGGGAAGCCAACCTCCAGCTTGAAACAGGAGACCTACTGAATTGACATCACAAACCGCTCGCCTCAGTTCCCCGGGAGATGAGGGGATGCCTGCTACTGGCAGGGGAGATATCAGGACATAGTATGAGTCAGAGGGGAAGCCAACCTCCAGCTTGAACCAGGAGACCTACTGAATTAAAATCACAAAGCGCGCGTCTCAGTTCCCCTGGAGATGAGGGGATGCCTGCTACTGGCAGGGGAGTTATCAGGACATAGTATGAGTCAGAGGGGAAGCCAACCTCCAGCTTGAAACAGGAGACCTACTGAATTGAAATAACAAAGCGCGCGTCTCAATTGCCCTGGAGATGAAGGTATGCCTACTATTGGCTGGGGAGATATCAGGACATAGTATGAGTCACAGGGGAAGCCAACCTCCAGCTTGAAACAGGAGACCTACTGAATTAAAATCACAAAGCGCGCGTCTCAGTGCCCCTGGAGATGAGGGGATGCCTGCTACAGGCAGGGGAGATATCAGGACATTGTATGAGTCAGAGGGGAAGCCAACCTCCAGCTTGAAACAGGAGACCTACTGAATTGACATCACAAAGCGCTTGCCTCAGTTCCCCTGGAGATGAGGGGATGCCTGCTACTGGCAGGGGAGATATCAGGACATAGTATGAGTCAGAGGGGAAGCCAACCTCCAGCTTGAAACAGGAGACCTACTGAATTGACATCACAAACGGCTCGCCTCAGTTCCCCGGGAGATGAGGGGATGCCTGCTACTGGCAGGGGAGATATCAGGACATAGTATGAGTCAGAGGGGAAGCTAAACTCCAGCTTGAAACAGAAGACCTACTGAATTGACATCACAAAGCGCTCGCCTCAGTTCCCCTGGAGATGAGGGGATGCCTGCTACTGGCAGGGGAGATATCAGGACATAGTATGAGTCAGAGGGGAAGCCAACCTCCAGCTTGAAACAGGAGATCTACTGAATTGACATCACAAAGCGCTCGCCTCAGTTCCCCTGGAGATGAGGGGATGCCTGCTACTGGCAGGGGAGATATCAGGACATAGTATGAGTCAGAGGGGAAGCCAACCTCCAGCTTGAAACAGGAGACCTACTGAATTAAAATCACAAAGCGCGCGTCTCAGTGCCCCTGGAGATGAGGGGATGCCTGCTACAGGCAGGGGAGATATCAGGACATAGTATGAGTCAGAGCAGAAGCCAACCTCCAGCTTGAAACAGGAGACCTACTGAATTGACATCACAAAGCGCTTGCCTCAGTTCCCCTGGAGATGAGGGGATGCCTGCTACTGGCAGGGGAGATATCAGGACATAGTATGAGTCAGAGGGGAAGCCAACCTCCAGCTTGAAACAGGAGACCTACTGAATTGACATCACAAACTGCTCGCCTCAGTTCCCCGGGAGATGAGGGGATGCCTGCTACTGGCAGGGGAGATATCAGGACATAGTATGAGTCAGAGGGGAAGCCAACCTCCAGCTTGAACCAGGAGACCTACTGAATTCAAATCACAAAGCGCGCGTCTCAGTTCCCCTGGAGATGACGGGATGCCTGCTACTGGCAGGGGAGATATCACGACATAGTATGAGTCAGAGCGGAAGCCAACCTCCAGCTTGAAACAGGAGACCTACTGAATTAAAATCACAAAGCGCGCGTCTCAGTTGCCCTGGAGATGAGGGGATGCCTGCTACTGGCAGGGGAGATATCAGGACATAGTATGAGTCAGAGGGGAAGCCAACCTCCAGCTTGAAACAGAAGACCTACTGAATTGACATCACAAAGCGCTCGCCTCAGTTCCCCGGGAGATGAGGGGATGCCTGCTACTGGCAGGGGAGATATCAGGACATAGTATGAGTCAGAGGGGAAGCTAAACTCCAGCTTGAAACAGGAGACCTACTGAATTGACATCACAAAGCGCGCGTCTCAGTTCCCCTGGAGATGAGGGGATGCCTGCTACTGGCAGGGGAGATATCAGGACATAGTATGAGTCAGAGGGGAAGCCAACCTCCAGCTTGAAACAGAAGACCTACTGAATTGACATCACAAAGCGCTCGCCTCAGTTCCCCGGGAGATGAGGGGATGCCTGCTACTGGCAGGGGAGATATCAGGACATAGTATGAGTCAGAGGGGAAGCTAAACTCCAGCTTGAAACAGGAGACCTACTGAATTGACATCACAAAGCGCGCGTCTCAGTTCCCCTGGAGATGAGGGGATGCCTGCTACTGGCAGGGGAGATATCAGGACATAGTATGAGTCAGAGGGGAAGCCAACCTCCAGCTTGAAACAGGAGATCTACTGAATTGACATCACAAAGCGCTCGCCTCAGTTCCCCTGGAGATGAGGGGATGCCTGCTACTGGCAGGGGACATATCAGGACATAGTATGAGTCAGACGGGAAGCCAACCTCCAGCTTGAAACAGGAGACCTACTGAATTGAAATGACAAAGCGCGCGTCTCAGTTGCCCTGGAGATGAGGGGATGCCTGCTACTGGCAGAGGAGATATCAGGACATAGTATGAGTCAGAGGGGAAGCCAATCTCCAGCTTGAAACAGGAGACCTACTGAATTGACATCACAAATCGCTCGCCTCAGTTCCCCTGAAGATGAGGGGATGCCTGCTACTGGCAGGGGAGATATCAGGACATAGAATGAGTCAGAGGGGAAGCCAATCTCCAGCTTGAAACAGGAGACCTACTGAATTGACATCACAAATCGCTCGCCACAGTTCCCCTGGAGATGAGGGGATGCCTGCTACTGGCAGGGGAGATATCAGGACATAGTATGAGTCAGAGGGGAAGCCAACCTCCAGCTTGAAACAGGAGTCCCACTGAATTGACATCACAAAGCGCTAGTCTCAGTTCCCCTGGAGATGAGGGGATGCTTGCTATTGGCAGGGGAGATATCAGGACATAGTATGAGTCAGAGGGGAAGCCAACCTCCAGCTTGAAACAGGAGACCTACTGAATTGACATCACAAACCGCTCGCCTCAGTTCCTATGGAGATGAGGGGATGCCTGGTACTTGCAGGGGAGATATCAGGACATAGTATGAGTCAGAGGGGAAGCCAACCTCCAGCTTGAAACAGGAGACCTACTGAATTGACATCACAAAGCGCTCGCCTCAGTTCCCCTGGAGATGAGGGGATGCCTGGTACTGGCAGGGGAGATATCAGGACATAGTACGAGTCACAGGGGAAGCCAACCTCCAGCTTGAAACAGGAGACCTACTGAATTGACATCACAAAGCGCTCGCCTCAGTTCCCCTGGAGATGAGGGGATGCCTGCTTCTGGCAGGGGAGATATAAGGACATAGTACGAGTCACAGGGGAAGCCAACCTCCAGCTTGAAACAGGAGACCTACTGAATTGACATTACAAAGCGCTCGCCTCAGTCCCCTGGAGATGAGGGGATGCCTGCTACTGGCAGGGGAGATATCAGGACATAGTATGAGTCAGAGGGGAAGCTAAACTCCAGCTTGAAACAGGAGACCTACTGAATTGACATCACAAAGCGCGCGTCTCAGTTCCCCTGGAGATGAGGGGATGCCTGCTACTGGCAGGGGAGATATAAGGACATAGTACGAGTCACAGGGGAAGCCAACCTCCAGCTTGAAACAGGAGACCTACTGAATTGACATCACAAAGCGCTCGCCTCAGTTCCCCTGGAGATGAGGGGATGCCTGCTACTCGCAGGGGAGGTATCAGGACATAGTATGAGTCAGAGGGGAAGCCAACCTCCAGCTTGAAACAGGAGACCTACTGAATTGACATCACAAAGCGCTCGCCTCAGTTCCCCGGGAGATGAGGGGATGCCTGCTACTGGCAGGGGAGATATCAGGACATAGTATGAGTCAGAGGGGAAGCTAAACTCCAGCTTGAAACAGGAGACCTACTGAATTGACATCACAAAGCGCGCGTCTCAGTTCCCCTGGAGATGAGGGGATGCCTGCTACTGGCAGGGGAGATATCAGGACATAGTATGAGTCAGAGGGGAAGCCAACCTCCAGCTTGAAACAGATCTACTGAATTGACATCACAAAGCGCTCGCCTCAGTTCCCCTGGAGATGAGGGGATGCCTGCTACTGGCAGGGGAGATATCAGGACATAGTATGAGTCAGAGGGGAAGCCAACCTCCAGCTTGAAACAGGAGACCTACTGAATTGACATCACAAACCGCTCGCCTCAGTTCCCCGGGAGATGAGGGGATGCCTGCTACTGGCAGGGGAGATATCAGGACATAGTATGAGTCAGAGGGGAAGCCAACCTCCAGCTTGAACCAGGAGACCTACTGAATTAAAATCACAAAGCGCGCGTCTCAGTTCCCCTGGAGATGAGGGGATGCCTGCTACTGGCAGGGGAGTTATCAGGACATAGTATGAGTCAGAGGGGAAGCCAACCTCCAGCTTGAAACAGGAGACCTACTGAATTGAAATAACAAAGCGCGCGTCTCAGTTGCCCTGGAGATGAAGGGATGCCTACTATTGGCTGGGGAGATATCAGGACATAGTATGAGTCAGAGGGGAAGCCAACCTCCAGCTTGAAACAGGAGACCTACTGAATTAAAATCACAAAGCGCGCGTCTCAGTGCCCCTGGAGATGAGGGGATGCCTGCTACAGGCAAGGGAGATATCAGGACATTGTATGAGTCAGAGGGGAAGCCAACCTCCAGCTTGAAACAGGAGACCTACTGAATTGACATCACAAAGCGCTTGCCTCAGTTCCCCTGGAGATGAGGGGATGCCTGCTACTGGCAGGGGAGATATCAGGACATAGTATGAGTCAGAGGGGAAGCCAACCTCCAGCTTGAAACAGGAGACCTACTGAATTGACATCACAAAGCGCTCGCCTCTGTTCCCCTGGAGATGAGGGGATGCCTGCTACTGGCAGGGGAGATATCAGGACATAGTATGAGTCAGAGGGGAAGCCAGCCTCCAGCTTGAAACAGGAGACATACTGAATTGAAATCACAAAGCGCGCGTCTCAGTTGCCCTGGAGATGAGGGGATGCCTGCTACTGGCAGGGGAGATATCAGGACATAGTATGAGTCTGAGGGGAAGTCAACCTCCAGCTTGAAACAGGAGACTTACTGAATTGACATCACAAAGCGCTCGCCTCAGTTCCCCTGGAGATGAGGGGATGCCTGCTACTGGCAGGGGAGATATCAGGACATAGTTTGAGTCAGAGGGGAAGCCAATCTCCAGCTTGAAACAGGAGACTTACTGAATTGACATCACAAAGCGCTCGCCTCAGTTCCCCTGGAGATGAGGGGATGCCTGCTACTGGCAGGGGAGATATCAGGACATAGTATGAGTCTGAGGGGAAGTCAACCTCCAGCTTGAAACAGGAGACTTACTGAATTAAAATCACAAAGCGCTCGCCTCAGTTCCCCTGGAGATGAGGGGATGCCTGCTACTGGCAGGGGAGATATCAGGACATAGAATGAGTCAGAGGGGAAGCCAATCTCCAGCTTGAAACAGGAGACCTACTGAATTGACATCACAAATCGCTCGCCACAGTTCCCCTGGAGATGAGGGGATGCCTGCTACTGGCAGGGGAGATATCAGGACATAGTATGAGTCAGAGGGGAAGCCAACCTCCAGCTTGAACCAGGAGACCTACTGAATTGACATCACAAAGCGCTCGCCTCAGATCCCCTGGAGATGAGGGGTTGCCTGCTACTGGCAGGGGAGATATCAGGACATAGTATTAGTCAGAGGGGAAGCCAACCTCCAGCTTGAAACAGGAGACCTACTGAATTCAAATCACAAAGCGCGTGTCTCAGTTCCGCTGGAGATGAGGGGATGCCTGCTACTGGCAGGGGAGATATCAGGACATAGTATGAGTCAGAGGGGAAGCCAACCTCCAGCTTGAAACAGGAGACCTACTGAATTGACATCACAAAGCGCTCGCCTCAGTTCCCCTGGAGATGAGGGGATGCCTGGTACTGGCAGGGGAGATATCAGGACATAGAATGAGTCAGAGGGGAAGCCAATCTCCAGCTTGAAACAGGAGACCTACTGAATTGACATCACAAATCGCTCGCCACAGTTCCCCTGGAGATGAGGGGATGCCTGCTACTGGCAGGGGAGATATCAGGACATAGTATGAGTCTGAGGGGAAGTCAACCTCCAGCTTGAAACAGGAGACTTACTGAATTGACATCACAAAGCGCTCGCCTCAGTTCCCCTGGAGATGAGGGGATGCCTGCTACTGGCAGGGGAGATATCAGGACATAGTATGAGTCAGAGGGGAAGCCAACCTCCAGCTTGAAACAGGAGACTTACTGAATTGACATCACAAAGCGCTCGCCTCAGTTCCCCTGGAGATGAGGGGATGCCTGCTACTGGCAGGGGAGATATCAGGACATAGTATGAGTCTGAGGGGAAGTCAACCTCCAGCTTGAAACAGGAGACTTACTGAATTGACATCACAAAGCGCTTGCCTCAGTTCCCCTGGAGATGAGGGGATGCCTGCTACTGGCAGGGGAGATATCAGGACATAGTATGAGTCAGAGGGGAAGCCAATCTCCAGCTTGAAACAGGAGACTTACTGAATTGACATCACAAAGCGCTCGCCTCTGTTCCCCTGGAGATGAGGGGATGCCTGCTACTGGCAGGGGAGATATCAGGACATAGTATGAGTCTGAGGGGAAGTCAACCTCCAGCTTGAAACAGGAGACTTACTGAATTGACATCACAAAGCGCTCGCCTCAGTTCCCCTGGAGATGAGGGGATGCCTGCTACTGGCAGGGGAGATATCAGGACATAGTATGAGTCAGAGGGGAAGCCAATCTCCAGCTTGAAACAGGAGACTTACTGAATTGACATCACAAAGCGCTCGCCTCAGTTCCCCTGGAGATGAGGGGATGCCTGCTACTGGCAGGGGAGATATCAGGACATAGTATGAGTCTGAGGGGAAGTCAACCTCCAGCTTGAAACAGGAGACTTACTGAATTGACATCACAAAGCGCTCGCCTCAGTTCCCCTGGAGATGAGGGGATGCCTGCTACTGGCAGGGGAGATATCAGGACATAGAATGATTCAGAGGGGAAGCCAATCTCCAGCTTGAAACAGGAGACCTACTGAATTGACATCACAAATCGCTCGCCACAGTTCCCCTGGAGATGAGGGGATGCCTGCTACTGGCAGGGGAGATATCAGGACATAGTATGAGTCAGAGGGGAAGCCAACCTCCAGCTTGAACCAGGAGACCTACTGAATTGACATCACAAAGCGCTCGCCTCAGATCCCCTGTAGATGAGGGGATGCCTGCTACTGGCAGGGGAGATATCAGGACATAGTATTAGTCAGAGGGGAAGCCAACCTCCAGCTTGAAACAGGAGACCTACTGAATTCAAATCACAAAGCGCGTGTCTCAGTTCCCCTGGAGATGAGGGGATGCCTGCTACTGGCAGGGGAGATATCAGGACATAGTATGAGTCAGAGGGGAAGCCAACCTCCAGCTTGAAACAGGAGACCTACTGAATTGAATTCACAAAGCGCGCGTCTCAGTTGCCCTGGAGATGAGGGGATGCCTGCTACTGGCAGGGGAGATATCAGGACATAGAATGAGTCAGAGGGGAAGCCAATCTCCAGCTTGAAACAGGAGACCTACTGAATTGACATCACAAATCGCTCGCCACAGTTCCCCTGGAGATGAGGGGATGCCTGCTACTGGCAGGGGAGATATCAGGACATAGTATGAGTCAGACGGGAAGCCAACCTCCAGCTTGAACCAGGAGACCTACTGAATTGACATCACAAAGCGCTCGCCTCAGATCCCCTGGAGATGAGGGGATGCCTGCTACTGGCAGGGGAGATATCAGGACATAGTATTAGTCAGAGGGGAAGCCAACCTCCAGTTTGAAACAGGAGACCTACTGAATTGAATTCACAAAGCGCGCGTCTCAGTTGCCCTGGAGATGAAGGGATGCCTACTATTGGCTGGGGAGATATCAGGACATAGTATGAGTCAGAGGGGAAGCCAACCTCCAGCTTGAAACAGGAGACCTACTGAATTAAAATCACAAAGCGCGCGTCGCAGTGCCCCTGGAGATGAGGGGATGCCTGCTACAGGCAGGGGAGATATCAGGACATAGTATGAGTCAGAGGGGAAGCCAATCTCCAGCTTGAAACAGGAGACTTACTGAATTGACATCACAAAGCGCTCGCCTCAGTTCCCCTGGAGATGAGGGGATGCCTGCTACTGGCAGGGGAGATATCAGGACATAGAATGAGTCAGAGGGGAAGCCAATCTCCAGCTTGAAACAGGAGACCTACTGAATTGACATCACAAAGCGCTCGCCTCAGTTCCCCTGGAGATGAGGGGATGCCTGCTACTGGCAGGGGAGATATCAGGACATAGTATGAGTCAGAGGGGAAGCCAATCTCCAGCTTGAAACAGGAGACTTACTGAATTGACATCACAAAGCGCTCGCCTCAGTTCCCCTGGAGATGAGGGGATGCCTGCTACCTGCAGGGGAGATATCAGGACATAGTATGAGTCTGAGGGGAAGTCAACCTCCAGCTTGAAACAGGAGACTTACTGAATTGACATCACAAAGCGCTCGCCTCTGTTCCCCTGGAGATGAGGGGATGCCTGCTACTGGCAGGGGAGATATCAGGACATAGTATGAGTCAGAGGGGAAGCCAACCTCCAGCTTGAAACAGGAGACCTACTGAATTGACATCACAAACCGCTCGCCTCAGTTCCCCGGGAGATGAGGGGATGCCTGCTACTGGCAGGGGAGATATCAGGACATAGTATGTGTCAGAGGGGAAGCCAACCTCCAGCTTGAAACAGGAGACCTACTGAATTCAAATTACAAAGCGCGCGTCTCAGTTCCCCTGGAGATGAGGGGATGCCTGCTACTGGCAGGGGAGATATCAGGACATAGTATGAGTCAGAGGGGAAGCCAACCTCCAGCTTGAAACAGGAGACCTACTGAATTGAAATCACAAAGCGCGCGTCTCAGTTGCCCTGGAGATGAGGGGATGCCTGCTACTGGCAGGGGAGATATCAGGACATAGTATGAGTCAGAGGGGAAGTCAACCTCCAGCTTGAAGCAGGAGACTTACTGAATTGACATCACAAAGCGCTCGCCTCTGTTCCCCTGGAGATGAGGGGATGCCTGCTACTGGCAGGGGAGATATCAGGACATAGTATGAGTCTGAGGGGAAGTCAACCTCCAGCTTGAAACAGGAGACTTACTGAATTGACATCACAAAGCGCTCGCCTCAGTTCCCCTGGAGATGAGGGGATGCCTGCTACTGGCAGGGGAGATATCAGGACATAGTTTGAGTCAGAGGGGAAGACAATCTCCAGCTTGAAACAGGAGACTTACTGAATTGACATCACAAAGCGCTCGCCTCAGTTCCCCTGGAGATGAGGGGATGCCTGCTACTGGCAGGGGAGATATCAGGACATAGTATGAGTCTGAGGGGAAGTCAACCTCCAGCTTGAAACAGGAGACTTACTGAATTGACATCACAAAGCGCTCGCCTCAGTTCCCCTGGAGATGAGGGGATGCCTGCTACTGGCAGGGGAGATATCAGGACATAGAATGAGTCAGAGGGGAAGCCAATCTCCAGCTTGAAACAGGAGACCTACTGAATTGACATCACAAATCGCTCGCCACAGTTCCCCTGGAGATGAGGGGATGCCTGCTACTGGCAGGGGAGATATCAGGACATAGTATGAGTCAGAGGGGAAGCCAACCTCCAGCTTGAACCAGGAGACCTACTGAATTGACATCACAAAGCGCTCACCTCAGATCCCCTGGAGATGAGGGGTTGCCTGCTACTGGCAGGGGAGATATCAGGACATAGTATTAGTCAGAGGGGAAGCCAACCTCCAGCTTGAAACAGGAGACCTACTGAATTCAAATCACAAAGCGCGTGTCTCAGTTCCGCTGGAGATGAGGGGATGCCTGCTACTGGCAGGGGAGATATCAGGACATAGTATGAGTCAGAGGGGAAGCCAACCTCCAGCTTGAAACAGGAGACCTACTGAATTGACATCACAAAGCGCTCGCCTCAGTTCCCCTGGAGATGAGGGGATGCCTGGTACTGGCAGGGGAGATATCAGGACATAGAATGAGTCAGAGGGGAAGCCAATCTCCAGCTTGAAACAGGAGACCTACTGAATTGACATCACAAATCGCTCGCCACAGTTCCCCTGGAGATGAGGGGATGCCTGCTACTGGCAGGGGAGATATCAGGACATAGTATGAGTCTGAGGGGAAGTCAACCTCCAGCTTGAAACAGGAGACTTACTGAATTGACATCACAAAGCGCTCGCCTCAGTTCCCCTGGAGATGAGGGGATGCCTGCTACTGGCAGGGGAGATATCAGGACATAGTATGAGTCAGAGGGGAAGCCAACCTCCAGCTTGAAACAGGAGACTTACTGAATTGACATCACAAAGCGCTCGCCTCAGTTCCCCTGGAGATGAGGGGATGCCTGCTACTGGCAGGGGAGATATCAGGACATAGTATGAGTCTGAGGGGAAGTCAACCTCCAGCTTGAAACAGGAGACTTACTGAATTGACATCACAAAGCGCTTGCCTCAGTTCCCCTGGAGATGAGGGGATGCCTGCTACTGGCAGGGGAGATATCAGGACATAGTATGAGTCAGAGGGGAAGCCAATCTCCAGCTTGAAACAGGAGACTTGCTGAATTGACATCACAAAGCGCTCGCCTCAGTTCCCCTGGAGATGAGGGGATGCCTGCTACTGGCAGGGGAGATATCAGGACATAGTATGAGTCAGAGGGGAAGCCAATCTCCAGCTTGAAACAGGAGACTTACTGAATTGACATCACAAAGCGCTCGCCTCAGTTCCCCTGGAGATGAGGGGATGCCTGCTACTGGCAGGGGAGATATCAGGACATAGTATGAGTCTGAGGGGAAGTCAACCTCCAGCTTGAAACAGGAGACTTACTGAATTGACATCACAAAGCGCTCGCCTCAGTTCCCCTGGAGATGAGGGGATGCCTGCTACTGGCAGGGGAGATATCAGGACATAGAATGATTCAGAGGGGAAGCCAATCTCCAGCTTGAAACAGGAGACCTACTGAATTGACATCACAAATCGCTCGCCACAGTTCCCCTGGAGATGAGGGGATGCCTGCTACTGGCAGGGGAGATATCAGGACATAGTATGAGTCAGAGGGGAAGCCAACCTCCAGCTTGAACCAGGAGACCTACTGAATTGACATCACAAAGCGCTCGCCTCAGATCCCCTGTAGATGAGGGGATGCCTGCTACTGGCAGGGGAGATATCAGGACATAGTATTAGTCAGAGGGGAAGCCAACCTCCAGCTTGAAACAGGAGACCTACTGAATTCAAATCACAAAGCGCGTGTCTCAGTTCCCCTGGAGATGAGGGGATGCCTGCTACTGGCAGGGGAGATATCAGGACATAGTATGAGTCAGAGGGGAAGCCAACCTCCAGCTTGAAACAGGAGACCTACTGAATTGAATTCACAAAGCGCGCGTCTCAGTTGCCCTGGAGATGAGGGGATGCCTGCTACTGGCAGGGGAGATATCAGGACATAGAATGAGTCAGAGGGGAAGCCAATCTCCAGCTTGAAACAGGAGACCTACTGAATTGACATCACAAATCGCTCGCCACAGTTCCCCTGGAGATGAGGGGATGCCTGCTACTGGCAGGGGAGATATCAGGACATAGTATGAGTCAGACGGGAAGCCAACCTCCAGCTTGAACCAGGAGACCTACTGAATTGACATCACAAAGCGCTCGCCTCAGATCCCCTGGAGATGAGGGGATGCCTGCTACTGGCAGGGGAAATATCAGGACATAGTATTAGTCAGAGGGGAAGCCAACCTCCAGTTTGAAACAGGAGACCTACTGAATTGAATTCACAAAGCGCGCGTCTCAGTTGCCCTGGAGATGAAGGGATGCCTACTATTGGCTGGGGAGATATCAGGACATAGTATGAGTCAGAGGGGAAGCCAACCTCCAGCTTGAAACAGGAGACCTACTGAATTAAAATCACAAAGCGCGCGTCGCAGTGCCCCTGGAGATGAGGGGATGCCTGCTACAGGCAGGGGAGATATCAGGACATAGTATGAGTCAGAGGGGAAGCCAACCTCCAGCTTGAAACAGGAGACCTACTGAATTGACATCACAAACCGCTCGCCTCAGTTCCCCGGGAGATGAGGGGATGCCTGCTACTGGCAGGGGAGATATCAGGACATAGTATGAGTCAGAGGGGAAGCCAACCTCCAGCTTGAACCAGGAGACCTACTGAATTGAAATCACAAAGCGCGCGTCTCAGTTGCCCTGGAGATGAAGGGATGCCTGCTACTGGCAGGGGAGATATCAGGACATAGTATGAGTCTGAGGGGAAGTCAACCTCCAGCTTGAAACAGGAGACTTACTGAATTGACATCACAAAGCGCTCGCCTCAGTTCCCCTGGAGATGAGGGGATGCCTGCTACTGGCAGGGGAGATATCAGGACATAGTATGAGTCTGAGGGGAAGTCAACCTCCAGCTTGAAACAGGAGACTTACTGAATTGACATCACAAAGCGCTCGCCTCAGTTCCCCGGGAGATGAGGGGATGCCTGCTACTGGCAGGGGAGATATAAGGATGAATCAGAGGGGAAGCCAACCTCCAGCTTGAAACAGGAGACATACTGAATTGACATCACAAAGCGCTCGCCTCAGTTCCCCTGGAGATGAGGGGATGCCTGCTACTGGCAGGGGAGATATCAGGACATAGTATGAGTCAGAGGGGAAGCCAGCCTCCAGCTTTAAACAGGAGACATACTGAATTGACATCACAAAGCGCTTGCCTCAGTTCCCCTGGAGATGAGGGGATGCCTGCTACTGGCAGGGGAGATATCAGGACATAAATTGAGTCAGAGGGGAAGCCAGCCTCCAGCTTGAAACAGGAGACCTACTGAATTGACATCACAAAGCGCTCGCCTCAGTTCCCCTGGAGATGAGGGGATGCCTGCGAATGGCAGGGGAGATATCAGGACATAGCATGAATCAGAGGGGAAGCCAACCTCCAGCATGAAACAGGAGACCTACTGAATTGACATCACAAAGCGCTCGCCTCAGTTCCCCTGGAGATGAGGGGATGCCTGCGAATGGCAGGGGAGATATCAGAAGATAGTATGAGTCAGAGGGGAAGCCAGCCTCCAGCTTGAAACAGGAGACATACTGAATTGACATCACAAAGCGCTTGCCTCAGTTCCCCTGGAGATGAGGGGATGCCTGCGAATGGCAGGGGAGATATCAGAACATAGTATGAGTCAGAGGGGAAGCCAGCCTCCAGCTTGAAACAGGAGACCTACTGAATTGACATCAAAAAGCGCTCGCCTCAGTTCCCCTGGAGATGAGGGGATGCCAGCGAACGGCAGGGGAGACATCTGGACATAGCATGAATCAGAGGGGAAGCCAGCCTCCAGCTTGAAATAGGAGACCTACTGAATTGACATCACAAAGCGCTCGCCTCAGTTCCCCTGGAGATGAGGGGATGCCAGGTACTGGCAGGGGAGATATCAGGACATAGTATGAGTCAGAGGGGAAGCCAGCCTCCAGCTTGAAACAGGAGACCTACTGAATTGACATCACAAAGCGCTAGCCTCAGTTCCCCTGGAGATGAGGGGATTCCTGCGAATGGCAGGGGAAATATCAGAACATAGTATGAGTCAGAGGGGAAGCCAGCCTCCAGCTTGAAACAGGAGACATACTGAATTGACATCACAAAGCGCTCGCCTCAGTTCCCCTGGAGATGAGGGGATGCCAGCGAATGGCAGGGGAGACATCAGGACATAGCATGAATCAGAGGGGAAGCCAGCCTCCAGCTTGAAACAGGAGACCTACTGAATTGACATCACAAAGCGCTCGCCTCAGTTCCCCTGGAGATGAGGGGATTCCTGCGAATGGCAGGGGAAATATCAGAACATAGTATGAGTCAGAGGGGAAGCCAACCTCCAGCTTGAAACAAGAGACATACTGAATTGACATCACAAAGCGCTCGCCTCAGTTCCCCTGGAGATGAGGGGATGCCTCCTACTGGCAGGGGAGATATCAGGACATAGTATGAGTCAGAGGGGAAGCCAGCCTCCAGCTTTAAACAGGAGATATACTGAATTGACATCACAAAGCGCTCTCCTCAGTTCCCCTGGAGATGAGGGGATGCCAGCGAACGGCAGGGGAGACATCTGGACATAGCATGAATCAGAGGGGAAGCCAGCCTCCAGCTTGAAATAGGAGACCTACTGAATTGACATCACAAAGCGCTCTCCTCAGTTCCCCTGGAGATGAGGGGATGCCAGCGAACGGCAGGGGAGACATCTGGACATAGCATGAATCAGAGGGGAAGCCAGCCTCCAGCTTGAAATAGGAGACCTACTGAATTGACATCACAAAGCGCTCGCCTCAGTTCCCCTGGAGATGAGGGGATGCCTGCTACTGGCAGGGGAGATATCAGGACATAGCATGAATCAGAGGGGAAGCCAGCCTCCAGCTTGAAACAGGAGACCTACTGAATTGACATCACAAAGCGCTCGCCTCAGTTCCCCTGGAGATGAGGGGATGCCTGCTACTGGCAGGGGAGATATCAGAACATAATATGAGTCAGAGGGGAAGTCAGCCTCCAGCTTGAAACAGGAGACATACTGAATTGACATCACAAAGCGCTCGCCTCAGTTCCCCTGGAGATTAGGGGATGCCTGCTACTGGCAGGGGAGATATAAGGATGAAACAGAGGGGAAGCCAACCTCCAGCTTGAAACAGGAGACATACTGAATTGACATCACAAAGCGCTCGCCTCAGTTCCCCTGGAGATGAGGGGATGCCTGCTACTGGCAGGGGAGATATCAGGACATAGTATGAGTCAGAGGGGAAGCCAGCCTCCAGCTTTAAACAGGAGACATACTGAATTGACATCACAAAGCGCTTGCCTCAGTTCCCCTGGAGATGAGGGGATGCCTGCTACTGGCAGGGGAGATATCAGGACATAGTATGAGTCAGAGGGGAAGCCAGCCTCCAGCTTGAAACAGGAGACCTACTGAATTGACATCACAAAGCGCTCGCCTCAGTTCTCCTGGAGATGAGGGGATGCCTGCGAATGGCAGGGGAGATATCAGAACATAGTATGAGTCAGAGGGGAAGCCAGCCTCCAGCTTGAAACAGGAGACATACTGAATTGACATCACAAAGCGCTCGCCTCAGTTCCCCTGGAGATGAGGGGATGCCTGCGAATGGCAGGGGAGATATCAGAACATAGTATGAGTCAGAGGGGAAGCCAGCCTCCAGCTTGAAACAGGAGACCTACTGAATTGACATCAAAAAGCGCTCGCCTCAGTTCCCCTGGAGATGAGGGGATGCCAGCGAACGGCAGGGGAGACATCTGGACATAGCATGAATCAGAGGGGAAGCCAGCCTCCAGCTTGAAACAGGAGACCTACTGAATTGACATCACAAAGCGCTCGCCTCAGTTCCCCTGGAGATGAGGGGATGCCAGCTACTGGCAGGGGAGATATCAGGACATAGTATGAGTCAGAGGGGAAGCCAGCCTCCAGCTTGAAACAGGAGACCTACTGAATTGACATCACAAAGCGCTAGCCTCAGTTCCCCTGGAGATGAGGGGATTCCTGCGAATGGCAGGGGAAATATCAGAACATAGTATGAGTCAGAGGGGAAGCGAGCCTCCAGCTTGAAACAGGAGACATACTGAATTGACATCACAAAGCGCTCGCCTCAGTTCCCCTGGAGATGAGGGGATGCCAGCGAATGGCAGGGGAGACATCAGGACATAGCATGAATCAGAGGGGAAGCCAGCCTCCAGCTTGAAACAGGAGACCTACTGAATTGACATCACAAAGCGCTCGCCTCAGTTCCCCTGGAGATGAGGGGATTCCTGCGAATGGCAGGGGAAATATCAGAACATAGTATGAGTCAGAGGGGAAGCCAACCTCCAGCTTGAAACAAGAGACATACTGAATTGACATCACAAAGCGCTCGCCTCAGTTCCCCTGGAGATGAGGGGATGCCTCCTACTGGCAGGGGAGATATCAGGACATAGTATGAGTCAGAGGGGAAGCCAGCCTCCAGCTTTAAACAGGAGATATACTGAATTGACATCACAAAGCGCTTGCCTCAGTTCCCCTGGAGATGAGGGGATGCCTGCTACTGGCAGGGGAGATATCAGGAAATAGTATGAGTCAGAGGGGAAGCCAGCCTCTAGCTTGAAACAGGAGACCTACTGAATTGACATCACAAAGCGCTCGCCTCAGTTCCCCTGGAGATGAGGGGTTGCCTGCGAATGGCAGGGGAGATATCAGAACATAGTATGAGTCAGAGGGGAAGCCAGCCTCCAGCTTGAAACAGGAGACATACTGAATTGACATCACAAAGCGCTCGCCTCAGTTCCCCTGGAGATGAGGGGTTGCCTGCGAATGGCAGGGGAGATATCAGAACATCGTATGAGTCAGAGGGGAAGCCAGCCTACAGCTTGAAACAGGAGACATACTGAATTGACATCACAAAGCGCTCGCCTCAGTTCCCCTGGAGATGAGGGGATGCCTGCTACTGGCAGGGGAGATATAAGGATGAATCAGAGGGGAAGCCAACCTCCAGCTTGAAACAGGAGACATACTGAATTGACATCACAAAGCGCTCGCCTCAGTTCCCCTGGAGATTAGGGGATGCCTGCTACTGGCAGGGGAGATATCAGGACATAGTATGAGTCAGAGGGGAAGCCAGCCTCCAGCTTTAAACAGGAGACATACTGAATTTACATCACAAAGCGCTTGCCTCAGTTCCCCTGGAGATGAGGGGATGCCTGCTACTGGCAGGGGAGATATCAGGACATAGTATGAGTCAGAGGGGAAGCCAGCCTCCAGCTTGAAACAGGAGACCTACTGAATTGACATCACAAAGCGCTCGCCTCAGTTCCCCTGGAGATGAGGGGATGCCTGCGAATGGCAGGGGAGATATCAGGACATAGCATGAATCAGAGGGGAAGCCAACCTCCAGCTTGAAACAGGAGACCTACTGAATTGACATCACAAAGCGCTCGCCTCAGTTCCCCTGGAGATGAGGGGATGCCTGCGAATGGCAGGGGAGATATCAGAACATAGTATGAGTCAGATGGGAAGCCAGCCTCCAGCTAGAAACAGGAGACATACTGAATTGACATCACAAAGCGCTCGCCTCAGTTCCCCTGGAGATGAGGGGATGCCTGCGAATGGCAGGGGAGATATAAGGATGAATCAGAGGGGAAGCCAACCTCCAGCTTGAAACAGGAGACATACTGAATTGACATCACAAAGCGCTTGCCTCAGTTCGCCTGGAGATGAGGGGATGCCTGCGAATGGCAGGGGAGATATCAGGACATAGTATGAGTAAGAGGGGAAGCCAGCCTCCAGGTTGAAACAGGAGACCTACTGAATTGACATCACAAAGCGCTCGCCTCAGTTCCCCTGGAGATGAGAGGATGCCTGCGAATGGCAGGGGAGATATCAGAACATAGTATGAGTCAGAGGGAAAGCCAGCCTCCAGCTTGAAACAGGAGACATACTGAATTGAAATCACAAAGCGCTCGCCTCAGTTCCCCTGGAGATGAGGGGATGCCTGCTACTGGCAGGGGAGATATCAGGACATAGTATGAGTCAGAGGGGAAGCCAGCCTCCAGCTTGAAACAGGAGACCTACTGAATTGACATCACAAAGCGCTCGCCTCAGTTCCCCTGGACATGAGGGGTTGCCTGCGAATGGCAGGGGAGATATCAGAACATAGTATGAGTCAGAGGGGAAGCCAGCCTCCAGCTTGAAACAGGAGACATACTGAATTGACATCACAAAGCGCTCGCCTCAGTTCCCCTGGAGATGAGGGGTTGCCTGCGAATGGCAGGGGAGATATCAGAACATAGTATGAGTCAGAGGGGAAGCCAGCCTACAGCTTGAAACAGGAGACATACTGAATTGACATCACAAAGCGCTCGCCTCAGTTCCCCTGGAGATGAGGGGATGCCTGCTACTGGCAGGGGAGATATAAGGATGAATCAGAGGGGAAGCCAACCTCCAGCTTGAAACAGGAGACATACTGAATTGACATCACAAAGCGCTCGCCTCAGTTCCCCTGGAGATTAGGGGATGCCTGCTACTGGCAGGGGAGATATCAGGACATAGTATGAGTCAGAGGGGAAGCCAGCCTCCAGCTTTAAACAGGAGACATACTGAATTTACATCACAAAGCGCTTGCCTCAGTTCCCCTGGAGATGAGGGGATGCCTGCTACTGGCAGGGGAGATATCAGGACATAGTATGAGTCAGAGGGGAAGCCAGCCTCCAGCTTGAAACAGGAGACCTACTGAATTGACATCACAAAGCGCTCGCCTCAGTTCCCCTGGAGATGAGGGGATGCCTGCGAATGGCAGGGGAGATATCAGGACATAGCATGAATCAGAGGGGAAGCCAACCTCCAGCTTGAAACAGGAGACCTACTGAATTGACATCACAAAGCGCTCGCCTCAGTTCCCCTGGAGATGAGGGGATGCCTGCGAATGGCAGGGGAGATATCAGAACATAGTATGAGTCAGAGGGGAAGCCAGCCTCCAGCTAGAAACAGGAGACATACTGAATTGACATCACAAAGCGCTCGCCTCAGTTCCCCTGGAGATGAGGGGATGCCTGCGAATGGCAGGGGAGATATAAGGATGAATCAGAGGGGAAGCCAGCCTCCAGCTTGAAACAGGAGACATACTGAATTGAAATCACAAAGCGCTCGCCTCAGTTCCCCTGGAGATGAGGGGATGCCTGCTACTGGCAGGGGAGATATCAGGACATAGTATGAGTCAGAGGGGAAGCCAGCCTCCAGCTTGAAACAGGAGACCTACTGAATTGACATCACAAAGCGCTCGCCTCAGTTTCCCTGGAGATGAGGGAATGCCTGCGAATGGCAGGGGAAATATCAGAACATAGTATGAGTCAGAGGGGAAGCCAGCCTCCAGCTTGAAACAGGAGACATACTGAATTGACATCACAAAGCGCTCGCCTCAGTTCCCCTGGAGATGAGGGGATGCCAGCGAATGGCAGGGGAGACATCAGGACATAGCATGAATCAGAGGGGAAGCCAGCTTCCAGCTTGAAACAGGAGACCTACTGAATTGACATCACAAAGCGCTCGCCTCAGTTCCCCTGGAGATGAAGGGATGCCTGCTACTGGCAGGGGAGATATCAGGACATAGTATGAGTCAGAGGGGAAGCCAACCTCCAGCTTGAAACAGGAGACATACTGAATTGACATCACAAAGCGCTCGCCTCAGTTCCCCTGGAGATGAGGGGATGCCTGCTACTGGCAGGGGAGATATCAGGACATAGTATGTGTCAGAGGGGAAGCCAGCCTTCAGCTTTAAACAGGAGACATACTGAATTGACATCACAAAGCGCTTGCCTCAGTTCCCCTGGAGATGAGGGGATGCCTGCTACTGGCAGGGGAGATATCAGGACATAGTATGAGTCAGAGGGGAAGCCAGCCTCCAGCTTGAAACAGGAGACCTACTGAATTGACATCACAAAGCGCTCGCCTCAGTTCCCCTGGAGATGAGGGGATGCCTGCTACTGGCAGGGGAGATATAAGGATGAATCAGAGGGGAAGCCAACCTCCAGCTTGAAACAGGAGACATACTGAATTGATATCACAAAGCGCTCGCCTCAGTTCCCCTGGAGATGAGGGGATGCCTGCTACTGGCAGGGGAGATATCAGGACATAGTATGTGTCAGAGGGGAAGCCAGCCTTCAGCTTTAAACAGGAGACATACTGAATTGACATCACAAAGCGCTTGCCTCAGTTCCCCTGGAGATGAGGGGATGCCTGCTACTGGCAGGGGAGATATAAGGATGAATCAGAGGGGAAGCCAACCTCCAGCTTGAAACAGGAGACCTACTGAATTGACATCACAAAGCGCTTGCCTCAGTTCCCCTGGAGATGGGGGGATGCCTGCGAATGGCAGGGGAGATATCAGGACATAGCATGAATCAGAGGGGAAGCCAACCTCCAGCTTGAAACAGGAGACCTACTGAATTGACATCACAAAGCGCTCGCCTCAGTTCCCCTGGAGATGAGGGGATGCCTGCGAATGGCAGGGGAGATATCAGAACATAGTATGAGTCAGAGGGGAAGCCAGCCTCCAGCTTGAAACAGGAGACCTACTGAATTGACATCACAAAGCGCTCGCCTCAGTTCCCCTGGAGATGAGGGGATTCCTGCTACTGGCAGGGGAGATATAAGGATGAATGAGAGGGGAAGCCAGCCTCCAGCTTGAAACAGGAGACATACTGAATTGACATCACAAAGCGCTCGCCTCAGTTCCCCTGGAGATGAGGGGATGCCTGCTACTGGCAGGGGAGATATCAGGACATAGTATGAGGGGAAGCCAGCCTCCAGCTTTAAACAGGAGACATACTGAATTGACATCACAAAGCGTTTGCCTCAGTTCGCCTGGAGATGAGGGGATGCCTGCTACTGGAAGGGGAGATATCAGGACATAGTATGAGTAAGAGGGGAAGCCAGCCTCCAGCTTGAAACAGGAGACCTACTGAATTGACATCACAAAGCGCTCGCCTCAGTTCCCCTGGAGATGAGGGGATGCCTGCAAATGGCAGGGGAGATATCAGAACATAGTATGAGTCAGAGGGGAAGCCAGCCTCCAGCTTGAAACAGGAGACCTACTGAATTGACATCACAAAGCGCTCGCCTCAGTTCCCCTGGAGATGAAGGGATGCCTGCTACTGGCAGGGGAGATATCAGGACATAGTATGAGTAAGAGGGGAAGCCAGCCTCCAGCTTGAAACAGGAGACATACTGAATTGACATCACAAAGCGCTCGCCTCAGTTCCCCTGGAGATGAGGGGATGCCTGCTACTGGCAGGGGAGATATAAGGATGAATCAGAGGGGAAGCCAGCCTCCAGCTTGAAACAGGAGACATACTGAATTGACATCACAAAGCGTTTGCCTCAGTTCGCCTGGAGATGAGGGGATGCCTGCTACTGGAAGGGGAGATATCAGGACATAGTATGAGTAAGAGGGGAAGCCAGCCTCCAGCTTGAAACAGGAGACCTACTGAATTGACATCACAAAGCGCTCGCCTCAGTTCCCCTGGAGATGAGGGGATGCCTGCAAATGGCAGGGGAGATATCAGAACATAGTATGAGTCAGAGGGGAAGCCAGCCTCCAGCTTGAAACAGGAGACCTACTGAATTGACATCACAAAGCGCTCGCCTCAGTTCCCCTGGAGATGAAGGGATGCCTGCTACTGGCAGGGGAGATATCAGGACATAGTATGAGTAAGAGGGGAAGCCAGCCTCCAGCTTGAAACAGGAGACATACTGAATTGACATCACAAAGCGCTCGCCTCAGTTCCCCTGGAGATGAGGGGATGCCTGCTACTGGCAGGGGAGATATAAGGATGAATCAGAGGGGAAGCCAGCCTCCAGCTTGAAACAGGAGACATACTGAATTGACATCACAAAGCGCTCGCCTCAGTTCCCCTGGAGATGAGGGGATGCCTGATACTGGCAGGGGAGACATCAGGACATAGTATGAGTCAGAGGGGAAGCCAACCTCCAGCTTGAAACAGGAGACATACTGAATTGACATCACAAAGCGCTTGCCTCAGTTCCCCTGGAGATGAGGGGATGCCTGCTACTGGCAGGGGAGATATCAGGACATAGTATGAGTCAGAGGGGAAGCCAGCCTCCAGCTTGAAACAGGAGACCTACTGAATTGACATCACAAAGCGCTCGCCTCAATTCCCCTGGAGATGAGGGGATGCCTGCGAATGGCAGGGGAGATATCAGAACATAGTATGAGTCAGAGGGGAAGCCAGCCTCCAGCTTGAAACAGGAGACCTACTGAATTGACATCACAAAGCGCTCGCCTCAGTTCCCCTGGAGATGAGGGGATGCCTGCTACTGGCAGGGGAGATATCAGGACATAGTATGAGGGGAAGCCAGCCTCCAGCTTTAAACAGGAGACATACTGAATTGACATCACAAAGCGCTCGCCTCAGTTCCCCTGGAGATGAGGGGATGCCTGCTACTGGCAGGGGAGATATCAGGACATAGTATGAGGGGAAGCCAGCCTCCAGCTTTAAACAGGAGACATACTGAATTGACATCACAAAGCGCTTGCCTCAGTTCGCCTGGAGATGAGGGGATGCCTGCTACTGGAAGGGGAGATATCAGGACATAGTATGAGTAAGAGGGGAAGCCAGCCTCCAGCTTGAAACAGGAGACCTACTGAATTGACAGCACAAAGCGCTCGCCTCAGTTCCCCTGGGGATGAGGGGATGCCTGCGAATGGCAGGGGAGATATCAGGACATAGCATGAATCAGAGGGGAAGCCAACCTCCAGCTTGAAACAGGAGACCTACTGAATTGACATCACAAAGCGCTCGCCTCAGTTCCCCTGGAGATGAGGGCATGCCTGCGAATGGCAGGGGAGATATCAGGACATAGTATGAGGGGAAGCCAGCCTCCAGCTTTAAACAGGAGACATACTGAATTGACATCACAAAGCGCTTGCCTCAGTTCGCCTGGAGATGAGAGGATGCCTGCTACTGGAAGGGGAGATATCAGGACATAGTATGAGTAAGAGGGGAAGCCAGCCTCCAGCTTGAAACAGGAGACCTACTGAATTGACATCACAAAGCGCTCACCTCAATTCCCCTGGAGATGAGGGGATGCCTGCGAATGGCAGGGGAGATATCAGGACATAGTATGAGTCAGAGGGGAAGCCAGCCTCCAGCTTGAAACAGGAGACCTACTGAATTGACATCACAAAGCGCTCGCCTCAGTTCCCCTGGAGATGAAGGGATGCCTGCTACTGGCAGGGGAGATATCAGGACATAGTATGAGTCAGAGGGGAAGCCAACCTCCAGCTTGAAACAGGAGACATACTGAATTGACATCACAAAGCGCTTGCCTCAGTTCCCCTGGAGATGAGGGGATGCCTGCTACTGGCAGGGGAGATATCAGGACATAGTATGAGTCAGAGGGGAAGCCAGCCTCCAGCTTGAAACAGGAGACCTACTGAATTGACATCACAAAGCGCTCGCCTCAGTTCCCATGGAGATGAGGGGATGCCTGCGAATGGCAGGGGAGATATCACAACATAGTATGAGTCAGAGGGGAAGCCAGCCTCCAGCTTGAAACAGGAGACCTACTGAATTGACATCGCAAAGCGCTCGCCTCAGTTCCCCTGGAGATGAGGGGATGCCTGCGAATGGCAGGGGAGATATCAGAACATAGTATGAGTCAGAGGGGAAGCCAGCCTCCAGCTTGAAACAGGAGACATACTGAATTGACATAACAAAGCGCTCGCCTCAGTTCCCCTGGAGATGAGGGGATGCCTGCTACTGGCAGGGGAGATATAAGGATGAATCAGAGGGGAAGCCAACCTCCAGCTTGAAACAGGAGACATACTGAATTGACATCACAAAGCGCTCGCCTCAGTTCCCCTGGAGATGAGTGGATGCCTGCGAATGGCAGGGGAGATATCAGGACATAGTATGAGTCAGAGGGGAAGCCAGCCTCCAGCTTTAAACAGGAGACATACTGAATTGACATCACAAAGCGCTCGCCTCAGTTCCCCTGGAGATGAGGGGATGCCTGCTACTGGCAGGGGAGATATTAGGACATAGTATGAGGGGAAGCCAGCCTCCAGCTTTAAACAGGAGACATACTGAATTGACATCACAAAGTGCTTGCCTCAGTTCCCCTGGAGATGAGGGGATGCCTGCTACTGGCAGGGGAGATATCAGGACATAGTATGAGTCAGAGGGGAAGCCAGCCTCCAGCTTGAAACAGGAGACCTACTGAATTGACATCACAAAGCGCTCGCCTCAATTCCCCTGGAGATGAGGGGATGCCTGCGAATGGCAGGGGAGATATCAGAACATAGTATGAGTCAGAGGGGAAGCCAGCCTCCAGCTTGAAACAGGAGACCTACTGAATTGACATCACAAAGCGCTCGCCTCAGTTCCCCTGGAGATGAAGGGATGCCTGCTACTGGCAGGGGAGATATCAGGACATAGTATGAGTCAGAGGGGAAGCCAGCCTCCAGCTTGAAACAGGAGACCTACTGAATTGACATCACAAAGCGCTCGCCTCAATTCCCCTGGAGATGAGGGGATGCCTGCGAATGGCAGGGGAGATATCAGAACATAGTATGAGTCAGAGGGGAAGCCAGCCTCCAGCTTGAAACAGGAGACCTACTGAATTGACATCACAAAGCGCTCGCCTCAGTTCCCCTGGAGATGAGGGGATTCCTGCTACTGGCAGGGGAGATATAAGGATGAATGAGAGGGGAAGCCAGCCTCCAGCTTGAAACAGGAGACATACTGAATTGACATCACAAAGCGCTCGCCTCAGTTCCCCTGGAGATGAGGGGATGCCTGCTACTGGCAGGGGAGATATCAGGACATAGTATGAGGGGAAGCCAGCCTCCAGCTTTAAACAGGAGACATACTGAATTGACATCACAAAGCGTTTGCCTCAGTTCGCCTGGAGATGAGGGGATGCCTGCTACTGGAAGGGGAGATATCAGGACATAGTATGAGTAAGAGGGGAAGCCAGCCTCCAGCTTGAAACAGGAGACCTACTGAATTGACATCACAAAGCGCTCGCCTCAGTTCCCCTGGAGATGAGGGGATGCCTGCAAATGGCAGGGGAGATATCAGAACATAGTATGAGTCAGAGGGGAAGCCAGCCTCCAGCTTGAAACAGGAGACCTACTGAATTGACATCACAAAGCGCTCGCCTCAGTTCCCCTGGAGATGAAGGGATGCCTGCTACTGGCAGGGGAGATATCAGGACATAGTATGAGTAAGAGGGGAAGCCAGCCTCCAGCTTGAAACAGGAGACATACTGAATTGACATCACAAAGCGCTCGCCTCAGTTCCCCTGGAGATGAGGGGATGCCTGCTACTGGCAGGGGAGATATAAGGATGAATCAGAGGGGAAGCCAGCCTCCAGCTTGAAACAGGAGACATACTGAATTGACATCACAAAGCGCTCGCCTCAGTTCCCCTGGAGATGAGGGGATGCCTGATACTGGCAGGGGAGACATCAGGACATAGTATGAGTCAGAGGGGAAGCCAACCTCCAGCTTGAAACAGGAGACATACTGAATTGACATCACAAAGCGCTTGCCTCAGTTCCCCTGGAGATGAGGGGATGCCTGCTACTGGCAGGGGAGATATCAGGACATAGTATGAGTCAGAGGGGAAGCCAGCCTCCAGCTTGAAACAGGAGACCTACTGAATTGACATCACAAAGCGCTCGCCTCAATTCCCCTGGAGATGAGGGGATGCCTGCGAATGGCAGGGGAGATATCAGAACATAGTATGAGTCAGAGGGGAAGCCAGCCTCCAGCTTGAAACAGGAGACCTACTGAATTGACATCACAAAGCGCTCGCCTCAGTTCCCCTGGAGATGAGGGGATGCCTGCTACTGGCAGGGGAGATATCAGGACATAGTATGAGGGGAAGCCAGCCTCCAGCTTTAAACAGGAGACATACTGAATTGACATCACAAAGCGCTCGCCTCAGTTCCCCTGGAGATGAGGGGATGCCTGCTACTGGCAGGGGAGATATCAGGACATAGTATGAGGGGAAGCCAGCCTCCAGCTTTAAACAGGAGACATACTGAATTGACATCACAAAGCGCTTGCCTCAGTTCGCCTGGAGATGAGGGGATGCCTGCTACTGGAAGGGGAGATATCAGGACATAGTATGAGTAAGAGGGGAAGCCAGCCTCCAGCTTGAAACAGGAGACCTACTGAATTGACATCACAAAGTGCTCGCCTCAGTTCCCCTGGAGATGAGGGGATTCCTGCGAATGGCAGGGGAGATATCAGAACATAGTATGAGTCAGAGGGGAAGCCAGCCTCCAGCTTGAAACAGGAGACCTACTGAATTGACATCACAAAGCGCTCGCCTCAGTTCCCCTGGAGATGAGGGGATGCCTGCGAATGGCAGGGGAGATATCAGGACATAGCATGAATCAGAGGGGAAGCCAACCTCCAGCTTGAAACAGGAGACCTACTGAATTGACATCACAAAGCGCTCGCCTCAGTTCCCCTGGAGATGAGGGGATGCCTGCGAATGGCAGGGGAGATATCAGGACATAGTATGAGGGGAAGCCAGCCTCCAGCTTTAAACAGGAGACATACTGAATTGACATCACAAAGCGCTTGCCTCAGTTCGCCTGGAGATGAGGGGATGCCTGCTACTGGAAGGGGAGATATCAGGACATAGTATGAGTAAGAGGGGAAGCCAGCCTCCAGCTTGAAACAGGAGACCTACTGAATTGACATCACAAAGCGCTCACCTCAATTCCCCTGGAGATGAGGGGATGCCTGCGAATGGCAGGGGAGATATCAGGACATAGTATGAGTCAGAGGGGAAGCCAGCCTCCAGCTTGAAACAGGAGACCTACTGAATTGACATCACAAAGCGCTCGCCTCAGTTCCCCTGGAGATGAAGGGATGCCTGCTACTGGCAGGGGAGATATCAGGACATAGTATGAGTCAGAGGGGAAGCCAACCTCCAGCTTGAAACAGGAGACATACTGAATTGACATCACAAAGCGCTCGCCTCAGTTCCCCTGGAGATGAGGGGATGCCAGAGAATGGCAGGGGAGACATCAGGACATAGCATGAATCAGAGGGGAAGCCAGCCTCCAGCTTGAAACAGGAGACCTACTGAATTGACATCACAAAGCGCTCGCCTCAGTTCCCCTGGAGATGAGGGGATGCCTGCTACTGGCAGGGGAGATATCAGGACATAGTATGAGTCAGAGGGGAAGCCAACCTCCAGCTTGAAACAGGAGACATACTGAATTGACATCACAAAGCGCTCGCCTCAGTTCCCCTGGAGATGAGGGGATGCCTGCTACTGGCAGGGGAGACATCAGGACATAGTATGAGTCAGAGGGGAAGCCAACCTCCAGCTTGAAACAGGAGACATACTGAATTGACATCACAAAGCGCTTGCCTCAGTTCCCCTGGAGATGAGGGGATGCCTGCTACTGGCAGGGGAGATATCAGGACATAGTATGAGTCAGAGGGGAAGCCAGCCTCCAGCTTGAAACAGGAGACCTACTGAATTGACATCACAAAGCGCTCGCCTCAGTTCCCATGGAGATGAGGGGATGCCTGCGAATGGCAGGGGAGATATCACAACATAGTATGAGTCAGAGGGGAAGCCAGCCTCCAGCTTGAAACAGGAGACCTACTGAATTGACATCGCAAAGCGCTCGCCTCAGTTCCCCTGGAGATGAGGGGATGCCTGCGAATGGCAGGGGAGATATCAGAACATAGTATGAGTCAGAGGGGAAGCCAGCCTCCAGCTTGAAACAGGAGACATACTGAATTGACATAACAAAGCGCTCGCCTCAGTTCCCCTGGAGATGAGGGGATGCCTGCTACTGGCAGGGGAGATATAAGGATGAATCAGAGGGGAAGCCAACCTCCAGCTTGAAACAGGAGACATACTGAATTGACATCACAAAGCGCTCGCCTCAGTTCCCCTGGAGATGAGTGGATGCCTGCGAATGGCAGGGGAGATATCAGGACATAGTATGAGTCAGAGGGGAAGCCAGCCTCCAGCTTTAAACAGGAGACATACTGAATTGACATCACAAAGCGCTCGCCTCAGTTCCCCTGGAGATGAGGGGATGCCTGCTACTGGCAGGGGAGATATTAGGACATAGTATGAGGGGAAGCCAGCCTCCAGCTTTAAACAGGAGACATACTGAATTGACATCACAAAGTGCTTGCCTCAGTTCCCCTGGAGATGATGGGATGCCTGCTACTGGCAGGGGAGATATCAGGACATAGTATGAGTCAGAGGGGAAGCCAGCCTCCAGCTTGAAACAGGAGACCTACTGAATTGACATCACAAAGCGCTCGCCTCAATTCCCCTGGAGATGAGGGGATGCCTGCGAATGGCAGGGGAGATATCAGAACATAGTATGAGTCAGAGGGGAAGCCAGCCTCCAGCTTGAAACAGGAGACCTACTGAATTGACATCACAAAGCACTCGCCTCAGTTCCCCTGGAGATGAAGGGATGCCTGCTACTGGCAGGGGAGATATCAGGACATAGTATGAGTCAGAGGGGAAGCCAGCCTCCAGCTTGAAACAGGAGACATACTGAATTGACATCACAAAGCGCTCGCCTCAGTTCCCCTGGAGATGAGGGGATGCCAGAGAATGGCAGGGGAGACATCAGGACATAGCATGAATCAGAGGGGAAGCCAGCCTCCAGCTTGAAACAGGAGACCTACTGAATTGACATCACAAAGCGCTCGCCTCAGTTCCCCTGGAGATGAGGGGATGCCTGCTACTGGCAGGGGAGATATCAGGACATAGTATGAGTCAGAGGGGAAGCCAACCTCCAGCTTGAAACAGGAGACATACTGAATTGACATCACAAAGCGCTCGCCTCAGTTCCCCTGGAGATGAGGGGATGCCTGCTACTGGCAGGGGAGACATCAGGACATAGTATGAGTCAGAGGGGAAGCCAACCTCCAGCTTGAAACAGGAGACATACTGAATTGACATCACAAAGCGCTTGCCTCAGTTCCCCTGGAGATGAGGGGATGCCTGCTACTGGCAGGGGAGATATCAGGACATAGTATGAGTCAGAGGGGAAGCCAGCCTCCAGCTTGAAACAGGAGACCTACTGAATTGACATCACAAAGCGCTCGCCTCAGTTCCCATGGAGATGAGGGGATGCCTGCGAATGGCAGGGGAGATATCACAACATAGTATGAGTCAGAGGGGAAGCCAGCCTCCAGCTTGAAACAGGAGACCTACTGAATTGACATCGCAAAGCGCTCGCCTCAGTTCCCCTGGAGATGAGGGGATGCCTGCGAATGGCAGGGGAGATATCAGAACATAGTATGAGTCAGAGGGGAAGCCAGCCTCCAGCTTGAAACAGGAGACATACTGAATTGACATAACAAAGCGCTCGCCTCAGTTCCCCTGGAGATGAGGGGATGCCTGCTACTGGCAGGGGAGATATAAGGATGAATCAGAGGGGAAGCCAACCTCCAGCTTGAAACAGGAGACATACTGAATTGACATCACAAAGCGCTCGCCTCAGTTCCCCTGGAGATGAGTGGATGCCTGCGAATGGCAGGGGAGATATCAGGACATAGTATGAGTCAGAGGGGAAGCCAGCCTCCAGCTTTAAACAGGAGACATACTGAATTGACATCACAAAGCGCTCGCCTCAGTTCCCCTGGAGATGAGGGGATGCCTGCTACTGGCAGGGGAGATATTAGGACATAGTATGAGGGGAAGCCAGCCTCCAGCTTTAAACAGGAGACATACTGAATTGACATCACAAAGCGCTTGCCTCAGTTCCCCTGGAGATGAGGGGATGCCTGCTACTGGCAGGGGAGATATCAGGACATAGTATGAGTCAGAGGGGAAGCCAGCCTCCAGCTTGAAACAGGAGACCTACTGAATTGACATCACAAAGCGCTCGCCTCAATTCCCCTGGAGATGAGGGGATGCCTGCGAATGGCAGGGGAGATATCAGAACATAGTATGAGTCAGAGGGGAAGCCAGCCTCCAGCTTGAAACAGGAGACCTACTGAATTGAAATCACAAACCGCTCGCCTCAGTTCCCCTGGAGATGAGGGGATGCCTGCTACTGGCAGGGGAGATATCAGGACATAGTATGAGGGGAAGCCAGCCTCCAGCTTTAAACAGGAGACATACTGAATTGACATCACAAAGCGCTCGCCTCAGTTCCCCTGGAGATGAGGGGATGCCTGCTACTGGCAGGGGAGATATCAGGACATAGTATGAGGGGAAGCCAGCCTCCAGCTTTAAACAGGAGACATACTGAATTGACATCACAAAGCGCTTGCCTCAGTTCGCCTGGAGATGAGGGGATGCCTGCTACTGGAAGGGGAGATATCAGGACATAGTATGAGTAAGAGGGGAAGCCAGCCTCCAGCTTGAAACAGGAGACCTACTGAATTGACATCACAAAGCGCTCGCCTCAGTTCCCCTGGAGATGAGGGGATGCCTGCGAATGGCAGGGGAGATATCAGAACATAGTATGAGTCAGAGGGGAAGCCAGCCTCCAGCTTGAAACAGGAGACCTACTGAATTGACATCACAAAGCGCTCGCCTCAGTTCCCCTGGAGATGAGGGGATGCCTGCGAATGGCAGGGGAGATATCAGGACATAGCATGAATCAGAGGGGAAGCCAACCTCCAGCTTGAAACAGGAGACCTACTGAATTGACATCACAAAGCGCTCGCCTCAGTTCCCCTGGAGATGAGGGGATGCCTGCGAATGGCAGGGGAGATATCAGGACATAGTATGAGGGGAAGCCAGCCTCCAGCTTTAAACAGGAGACATACTGAATTGACATCACAAAGCGCTTGCCTCAGTTCGCCTGGAGATGAGGGGATGCCTGCTACTGGAAGGGGAGATATCAGGACATAGTATGAGTAAGAGGGGAAGCCAGCCTCCAGCTTGAAACAGGAGACCTACTGAATTGACATCACAAAGCGCTCACCTCAGTTCCCCTGGAGATGAGGGGATGCCTGCGAATGGCAGGGGAGATATCACAACATAGTATGAGTCAGAGGGGAAGCCAGCCTCCAGCTTGAAACAGGAGACCTACTGAATTGACATCACAAAGCGCTCGCCTCAGTTCCCCTGGAGATGAAGGGATGCCTGCTACTGGCAGGGGAGATATCAGGACATAGTATGAGTCAGAGGGGAAGCCAGCCTCCAGCTTGAAACAGGAGACATACTGAATTGACATCACAAAGCGCTCGCCTCAGTTCCCCTGGAGATGAGG